>NC_090331.1:94933526-95533526 GCF_035084215.1 Heptranchias perlo | reverse complement strand
CACTCCTCACCAATTACGATGCTCACTCCTCACTGATTCCAATACTCACTCCTCATTGATTCCAATACTCACTCCTCACCGATTCCAATACTCACTGTATCCTGATTCCAACCCTCATTCCTCACTGATTCCAATACTCACTCTTCACCACTTCAAATACTCACACTACCCTGATTCCAATACTCACTCCTCACCAATTACGATGCTCACTCCTCACTGATTCCAATACTCACTCCTCACCGATTCCAAGACTCACTGTATCCTGATTCCAACCCTCATTCCTCACTGATTCCAATACTCACTCTTCACCACTTCAAATACTCACACTACCCTGATTCCAATACTCACTCCTCACCAATTACGATGCTCACTCCTCACTGATTCCAATACTCACTCCTCACTGATTCCAATACTCACTCCTCACTGATTCCAATACTCAATCCTCATTGATTCCAATACTCACTCTTCGCCGATTCCAATACTCACTCTTCACTGATTCCAAGACTCACTCCTCACCGATTCCAATACTCACTCTTCACTGATTCCAAGACTCACTCTTCGCCGATTCCAATATTCACTCCTCACTGATTCCAATACTCACTTCTCACTTATTCCAATACTCACTCTTCACCGATTCCAATACTCACTCCTCACTGATTCCAATACTCACTCCTCACCGAATCCAATACTCACTCCTCACTGATTCCAATACTCACTCCTCACTGATTCCAATACTCACTCTTCACCGATTCCAATACTCACTCCTCACTAATTCCAATACTCACTCCTCACTGATTCCAATACTCACTCCTCACCGATTCCGATGCTCACTCCTCACTGATTCCAATACTCACTCCTCACTGATTCCAATACTCACTCCTCACTGATTCCAATACTCACTCCTCACTGATTCCAATACTCACTCCTCACCGATTCCGATACTCACTCCTCACTGATTCCAATACTCACTCCTCACCGATTCCAATTCTCACTCTTCACGATTCCAATACTCACCCTTCGCCGATTCCAATACTCACTCCTCACTGATTCCAATACTCACTCCTCACCGATTCCAATACTCACTCTTCACCGATTTCAATACTCACTCCTCGCTAATTCCAATACTCACTCCTCACTGATTCCAATACTCACTCTTCACCGATTTCAATACTCACTCCTCGCTAATTCCAATACTCACTCCTCACTGATTCCAATACTTACTCTTCACCGATTCCAATACTCACTCCTCACTGATTCCAATACTCACTCCTCGCTAATTCCAATACTCACTCCTCACTGATTCCAATACTCACTCTTCACCGATTTCAATACTCACTCCTCGCTAATTCCAATACTCACTCCTCACTGATTCCAATACTCACTCTTCACCGATTTCAATACTCACTCCTCGCTAATTCCAATACTCACTCCTCACTGATTCCAATACTTACTCTTCACCGATTTCAATACTCACTCCTCGCTAATTCCAATACTCACTCCTCACTGATTCCAATACTTACTCTTCACCGATTCCAATACTCACTCCTCACTAATTCCAATACTCACTCCTCACTGATTCCAATACTCACTCCTCACCGATTCCGATGCTCACTCCTCACTGATTCCAATACTCACTCCTCACTGATTCCAATACTCACTCCTCACTGATTCCAATAATCACTCCACACCGATTCCATTACTCACTCTACACCGATTCCAAACTCACTCCACACTGATTGCAATAGTGACTCTTCACTGATTCCAATAATCACTCCTCACCGATTCCAATACTCACATATCCATGATTAAATTGTTCACTCTTCACTGATTCCAATACTCATTCCTCACCGAGTCTAATACTCACACTTTCATGATTACAGTGCTCACACTTCTATGATTCCAATACTCACTCTACCCTGATTCCAATACTCACTCTTCCCCGATTCCAATAGTCACTCGTCACTGATTCCAATACTCACTCTTCCCCGATTCCAATACTCACTCCTCACTGATTCAAATAATCACTCCTCACCGATTCCAATACTCACTGTATCCTGATTCCAACACTCACTCTTCACCGATTCCAACCCTCATTCCTCACTGATTCCAATACTCACTCTTCACCACTTCAAATACTCACACTACCCTGATTCCAATACTCACTCCTCACCAATTACGATGCTCACTCCTCACTGATTCCAATACTCACTCCTCATTGATTCCAATACTCACTCCACACCGATTCCAATACTCACTGTATCCTGATTCCAACCCTCATTCCTCACTGATTCCAATACTCACTCTTCACCACTTCAAATACTCACACTACCCTGATTCCAATACTCACTCCTCACCAATTACGATGCTCACTCCTCACTGATTCCAATACTCACTCCTCACCGATTCCAAGACTCACTGTATCCTGATTCCAACCCTCATTCCTCACTGATTCCAATACTCACTCTTCACCACTTCAAATACTCACACTACCCTGATTCCAATACTCACTCCTCACCAATTACGATGATCACTCCTCACTGATTCCAATACTCACTCCTCACTGATTCCAATACTCACTCCTCACTGATTCCAATACTCAATCCTCATTGATTCCAATACTCACTCTTCGCCGATTCCAATACTCACTCTTCACTGATTCCAAGACTCACTCTTCACCGATTCCAATACTCACTCTTCACTGATTCCAAGACTCACTCTTCGCCGATTCCAATACTCACTCCTCACTGATTCCAATACTCACTCCTCACTTATTCCAATACTCACTCTTCACCGATTCCAATACTCACTCCTCACTGATTCCAATACTCACTCCTCACCGAATCCAATACTCACTCCTCACTGATTCCAATACTCACTCCTCATTGATTCCAATACTCACTCTTCACCGATTCCAATACTCACTCCTCACTAATTCCAATACTCACTCCTCACTGATTCCAATACTCACTCCTCACCGATTCCGATGCTCACTCCTCACTGATTCCAATACTCAATCCTCACTAATTCCAATACTCACTCCTCACTGATTCCAATACTCACTCCTCACTGATTCCAATACTCACTCCTCACCGATTCCGATACTCACTCCTCACTGATTCCAATACTCACTCCTCACCGATTCCAATTCTCACTCTTCACGATTCCAATACTCACCCTTCGCCGATTCCAATACTCACTCCTCACTGATTCCAATACTCACTCCTCACCGATTCCAATACTCACTCTTCACCGATTTCAATACTCACTCCTCGCTAATTCCAATACTCACTCCTCACTGATTCCAATACTCACTCTTCACCGATTTCAATACTCACTCCTCGCTAATTCCAATACTCACTCCTCACTGATTCCAATACTTACTCTTCACCGATTCCAATACTCACTCCTCACTGATTCCAATACTCACTCCTCGCTAATTCCAATACTCACTCCTCACTGATTCCAATACTCACTCTTCACCGATTTCAATACTCACTCCTCGCTAATTCCAATACTCACTCCTCACTGATTCCAATACTCACTCTTCACCGATTTCAATACTCACTCCTCGCTAATTCCAATACTCACTCCTCACTGATTCCAATACTTACTCTTCACCGATTTCAATACTCACTCCTCGCTAATTCCAATACTCACTCCTCACTGATTCCAATACTTACTCTTCACCGATTCCAATACTCACTCCTCACTAATTCCAATACTCACTCCTCACTGATTCCAATACTCACTCCTCACCGATTCCGATGCTCACTCCTCACTGATTCCAATACTCACTCCTCACTGATTCCAATACTCACTCCTCACCGATTCCAATTCTCACTCTTCACGATTCCAATTCTCACTCTTCACGATTCCAATTCTCACTCTTCACGATTCCAATTCTCACTCTTCACGATTCCAATTCTCACCCTTCGCCGATTCCAATACTCACCCTTCGCCGATTCCAATACTCACTCCTCACTGATTCCAATACTCACTCCTCACTGATTCCAATACTTACTCTTCACCGATTTCAATACTCACTCCTCGCTAATTCCAATACTCACTCCTCACTGATTCCAATACTTACTCTTCACCGATTCCAATACTCACTCCTCGCTAATTCCAATACTCACCCTTCGCCGATTCCAATACTCACTCCTCACTGATTCCAATACTCACTCCTCACCGATTCCAATTCTCACTCTTCACCAATTCCAATACTAACTTCTCACTGATTCCAATATTCACTCCTCACCGATTCCAATACTCACTCTTCTATGATTCCAATAATCACTCCTCACCAATTCGAATACTATCTCTTCACTGATTCCAATAATCAATCTTCAGCGATTCCAATACTGACTCACCTCCTGACTCCCCAGAGCCTTTCCACCATCTACATGGCACAAGTCAGGAGTGTGATGGAATACTCTCCACTTGCCTGGATGAGTGCAGCTCCAACAACACTCAAGAAGCTCAACACCACCCAGGACAAAGCAGCCCGCTTGATTGGCACCCCATCCACCACCCTAAACATTCACTCCCTTTACCACCGGCGCACTGTGTTTGCAGTGTGTACGATCCACAGGATGCACTGCGGCAACTCGCCAAGGCTTCTTCAACAGCACCTCCAACCTCGAAGGACAAGAGCAGCAGGTACATGGGAACAGCACCACCTGCACGTTCCCCTCCAAGACACACACCATCCTGACTTGAAAATATATTGACGTTCCTTCATCGTCGCTGGGTCAAAATCCTGGAACTCCCTTCCTAACAGCACTGTGGGAGAACCTTCACCACACGGACTGCAGCGGTTCAAGAAGGCGGCTCACCACCACCTTCTCAAGGGCAATTAGGGATGGGCAATAAATGCCGGCCTCACCAGCGACACCCACATCCCATGAACGAATAAAAAAACCTCACTTTTCCCCTATTCCAATACCCACTTTTTTCTGATTCCAGTACTCACTCTTCACCGATTCAAATACTCACTCCACACCGATACCAAAATTTGCTCCTCACTGAATCGAATACTCACTCTTCACTGACACCAATACTCACTCCTCACCGATTCCAATACTCACACTTCTATGATTCCAATACTCACTCTACCCTGATTCTAATACTCACTCGGCATCAATTCCAAAACTCATTCCACATTGATTCCACTAGTGACTCTTCACCGATTCCAATGCTCACTCTTCAACGATTCCAATAGTCACTCCTCACTGATTCCAATACTCACTCTTCACTGATTCCAATACACACTCCTCACCGATTCCAATACGCACAATTCCAGGACTCACTCTTCCCTGATTGCAATACTCACATTTCCCTGATTCCAATACTCACACTTTACCATTTCCTCGACTCACTCTTCACCAATTCCAATACTCAGAATCCACTGATTCCAATACTCACTCCTCACCGATTCGAATACGCACACTTCACTGATTCCAATAATCAATCTTCAGTGATTCAAATACTCACATTTCCCCGATTCCAATACCCACTTTTTTTTGATTCCAGTACTCACTCTTCACCGATTCAAATACTCACTCCACACTGATCCCAAAATTTGCTCCTCACTGATTCGAATACTCACTCTTCACCGATTCCAATACTCGCTCCTCACTGATACCAATACTCACTCCTCATCGATTATAATACTCACACTTCACCAATTCCAGTACTCTCCCTTCACTGATTCTATTACTCACCCTTCACCGATTGCAATACTCTCTCCATACAGGTTCCAATGATCAATCTTCACTGATTCCAATACTCACCCTTCACCGATTCCAAAGCTTACTCCACACCAATTCCATCAGTGACTCTTCACTGATTCCAACATTCACTCTTCACTGATTCCAATACTCACTCTTCACCGATTACAATGCTCACTCTTCACTGATTCCAATTCTCACTCTTCACCGATTCCAATACTCACAATTCCATGATTCTAATACTTACTGTTCCCTGATTCCAATACTCACACTTTACCGTTTCCTATACTCACTCTTCACCGATTCCAAAACTCACTTTTCCCTGATTCCAATACTCACTCTTCACCGATTCCAAAACTCACTTTTCCCTGATTCCAATACTCACTCTTCCCTGATTCCAAGGCTCACTCTTCCCTGATTCCAAGGCTCACTCTTCACTGTTTCCAATACTCACTCCTCATTGATTCCAATGCTTACTCTTCACCAATTCCAATATTCGCACTTCCATGATTCTGATACTCGCTCTTCCCTGAATCGAATACTCACTCTTCACTGATTCCAATACTCACTCTTCACCGATTCCAATACGCAGACTCCACTGATTCCAATACTCACTCCTCACCGATTCGAATACTATCTCTTTATTGAATCCAACAATCAATCTTCAGCGATTGCAATACTGACTCACCTCCTGACTCCCCAAAGTCTTTCCACCATCTACAAGGCACAAGTCAGGAGTGTGATGGAATACTCTCCACTCTCACTCTTCACTGATTCTAATACTCACTTTTCCCTGATTCTAATACTCACTCTTCACCGATTCCAATACTCACTCTTAACCGATTCCAATACTCACTCTTCACTGTTTCCAATACTTACTCTTCACTGAGTCCAGTACTCTCTCTTCACCGTTTCTAATACCCACTCCTCCCTGATTCTAATACTCGCCCTTCACTGATTCCAATACTCACTCTTTGCCGATTCCAATATTCAGTCTTCACCGATTCCAATGCTCACTCTTTGCCAATTCCAATCCTGACTATTCACTGATTCCAATAGTCATTCATCATCGATTCAAATTCACACTCATCACCAATTTCAAAACACACTCCTTAACGATTCCAATCCTCACTCCTCACCGATTCCAATGCTTACTCTTCACCGATTCCAATATTCACTCTTCCATGATTCCGATACTCGCTCTTCCCTGAATCGAATACTCACTCTTCACTGATTCCAATAATCACTCTTCACAGATTCCAATACTCACTCTTCACAGATTCCAATTCTCACTCTTCACAGATTCCAATTCTCACTCTTCACAGATTCCAATACTCACTCTTCACTGATTCCAATATTCACTTTTCATCGATTCCAATACTCACTCCTCACCGATTCGAATGCTATCTCTTCACTGATTCCAATAATCAATCTTCAGCGATTCCAATACTCACATATCCCCTATTCCAATACCCACTCTTTTCTGATTCCAGTACTCACTCTTCACCGATTCCAATACTCATTCCACACCGATC
Organism: Heptranchias perlo; assembly: GCF_035084215.1. Taxonomy (NCBI): domain Eukaryota; kingdom Metazoa; phylum Chordata; class Chondrichthyes; order Hexanchiformes; family Hexanchidae; genus Heptranchias; species Heptranchias perlo. The sequence goes on along the minus strand of NC_090331.1, from coordinate 95,526,262 downwards.
CCAAAATTTGATCCTCACCGATTCTAATACTCACCCTTCAACAATTGCATTACTCTCTCTTTACCGATTCCAATGATCAATCTTCACTGATTACAAATCTCATCCTTCACTGATTCTAACACTCACTCTTCACTGATTCCAATACTCACTCTTCATTGATTCCAATACTCACTTTTCACTGAATCCAATATTCACTCTTCGCCGATTCCAGTGTTCACACTTCACTGATTCCAATACTGACTCTTCTCTGATTCTAATACCCACTCTGCACTGATTCAAGTACACTTTCTTCACTGATTCCAATGTTCACCCTTCACCGATTCCAATACTCACAATTCCATGATTCTAATACTCACTCTTCCCTGATTCCAATACTCACACTTTACCAGTTTCTATACTCACTCTTCACCGATTCCAATTCTCACTCTTCACTGATTCTAATACTCACTCTTCATTGATTCCAATACTCACTCTTCACTGTTTCAAATACTCACACTTCACTGATTCCAATACTCACTCTTCACCGATTCCGATTCCCACTCTTCACTGATTCCAATAGTCACTCTTCACTGATTCCAATACTCACTCTTCACTGATTCCAATATTCACTCTTCACTGTTTCCAATACTCACTCTTCACTGTTTCCAATACTCACTCTTCACTGTTTCAAATACTCACACTTCACTGATTCCAATACTCACTCTTCACCGATTCCGATTCCCACTCTTCACTGATTCCAATACTCAGTCTTCCCTGATAACAATACTCACTCTTCACTGATTCTAATACTCACTCTTCACTGATTCTAATACTCACTCTTCCCTGATAACAATTCTCACTCTTTACTGATTCTAATACTCACTCTTCCCTGATAACAATACTCACTCTTCACTGATTCTAATACTCACTCTTCACTGTTTCCAATACTCACTCTTCACTGTTTCAAATACTCACACTTCACTGATTCCAATACTCACTCTTCACCGATTCCGATTCCCACTCTTCACTGATTCCAATACTCACTCTTCACTGATTCCAATACTCACTCTTCACCGATTCCAATATTCACTCTTCACCGATTCAAATACTCACTCTTCACTGATTCCAATTCTCACTCTTCACTGATTCCAATATTCACTCTTCACCGATTCAAATACTCACTCTTCACTGATTCTAATACTCACTCTTCCCTGATAACAATTCTCACTCTTCCCTGATAACAATACTCACTCTTCACTGATTCTAATACTCACTCTTCACTGATTCTAATACTCACTCTTCCCTGATAACAATTCTCACTCTTCACTGATTCTAATACTCACTCTTCCCTGATAACAATACTCACTCTTCCCTGATTCTAATACTCACTCTTCCCTGATACCAATACTCACTCCTCACCGATTCCAATACAATTCAATGATTCCAATACTCACACTTCCATGATTCCAATACTTACTCTTCACCGATTCCAATTTTCACTCTTCACCCTTTCGAATACTCACACTTGATCAATTCCAATATTCACTCTTCACCGATTCCAATACTCACTCTTCATCGATTCCAGTGCTCACACTTCCCTTATTCTAATACCCACTCTACACTGATTCCAGTACACTTTCTTCACTGATTCCAATACTCACCCTTCACCGATTCCAATACTAATTCTTCACAGATTCCAATACTCACTCCTTTATGATTCCAATACTCACTCCTTTATGATTCAAATACTCAATCATCCTTCACTCCAATACTCACTCTTCCCTGATTCCAATACTCACTCTTTCCAGATTTCCCATTTCACTCTTCTTTGGTTCCAATACTCACTCTTCACTGATTCCAAAACACACATCCTCAACGTTTCAAATATTGAATCTTCACCGATTCCATTACAGACTCTGTACTGATTCCAATACTCACTCCTCACTGATCCTAATATTAACAGTTCACCAATTCCCGTACTCGTTCTTTGCCAATTCCAAATTGCACTCTCTGATTCCATAACTCACTCATCGTCGATTCCAATACTCACTTTTCCCTGAATCGAATACTCACACTTCACCCTTTCCAATATTGATTGCTCACTGATTCCAATACTCACTCCTCACCAATTCCAATACTCACACTTCCATGATTCCAACACTCACTCTTCACCGATTTCAATTCTCACTCTTCACTGATTCCAACACTCACTCTTCCCTGATTCTAATACCCAATCTTCACTGATTCTAGTACACACTCTTCACTGATTCCAGTGCTCACTTTTCACAAATTCCAATACTCACTATTCACCGATTCCAATTCTCACTCTTCGCCGGTTCTAATACTCACTTTTCCCTGATAACAATACTCACTCTTCACTGATTCTAATACTCACTCTTCACTGATTCTAATACTCACTCTTCACTGATTCTAATACTCACTCTTCCCTGATAACAATACTCACTCTTCACTGATTCTAATACTCACTCTTCACTGATTCTAATACTCACTCTTCTCTGATTCTAATACTCACTCTTCCCTGATTCCAAGACTCACTCTTCACTTTTTCCAATACTTACTCTTCACCGATTTCAATACTCACTCCTCGCTAATTCCAATACTCACTCCTCACTGATTCCAATACTTACTCTTCACCGATTCCAATACTCACTCCTCGCTAATTCCAATACTCACCCTTCGCCGATTCCAATACTCACTCCTCACTGATTCCAATACTCACTCCTCACTGATTCCAATACTTACTCTTCACCGATTTCAATACTCACTCCTCGCTAATTCCAATACTCACTCCTCACTGATTCCAATACTTACTCTTCACCGATTCCAATACTCACTCCTCGCTAATTCCAATACTCACCCTTCGCCGATTCCAATACTCACTCCTCACTGATTCCAATACTCACTCCTCACTGATTCCAATTCTCACTCTTCACCAATTCCAATACTCACTCCTCACTGATTCCAATACTCACTCCTCACCGATTCCGATACTCACTCCTCACTGATTCCAATACTCACTCCTCACCGATTCCAATTCTCACTCTTCACGATTCCAATACTCACCCTTCGCCGATTCCAATACTCACTCCTCACTGATTCCAATACTCACTCCTCACCGATTCCAATACTCACTCTTCACCGATTTCAATACTCACTCCTCGCTAATTCCAATACTCACTCCTCACTGATTCCAATACTCACTCTTCACCGATTTCAATACTCACTCCTCGCTAATTCCAATACTCACTCCTCACTGATTCCAATACTTACTCTTCACCGATTCCAATACTCACTCCTCACTGATTCCAATACTCACTCCTCGCTAATTCCAATACTCACTCCTCACTGATTCCAATACTCACTCTTCACCGATTTCAATACTCACTCCTCGCTAATTCCAATACTCACTCCTCACTGATTCCAATACTCACTCTTCACCGATTTCAATACTCACTCCTCGCTAATTCCAATACTCACTCCTCACTGATTCCAATACTTACTCTTCACCGATTTCAATACTCACTCCTCGCTAATTCCAATACTCACTCCTCACTGATTCCAATACTTACTCTTCACCGATTCCAATACTCACTCCTCACTAATTCCAATACTCACTCCTCACTGATTCCAATACTCACTCCTCACCGATTCCGATGCTCACTCCTCACTGATTCCAATACTCACTCCTCACTGATTCCAATACTCACTCCTCACTGATTCCAATAATCACTCCACACCGATTCCATTACTCACTCTACACCGATTCCAAACTCACTCCACACTGATTGCAATAGTGACTCTTCACTGATTCCAATAATCACTCCTCACCGATTCCAATACTCACATATCCATGATTAAATTGCTCACTCTTCACTGATTCCAATACTCATTCCTCACCGAGTCTAATACTCACACTTTCATGATTACAGTGCTCACACTTCTATGATTCCAATACTCACTCTACCCTGATTCCAATACTCACTCTTCCCCGATTCCAATAGTCACTCGTCACTGATTCCAATACTCACTCTTCCCCGATTCCAATACTCACTCCTCACTGATTCAAATAATCACTCCTCACCGATTCCAATACTCACTGTATCCTGATTCCAACACTCACTCTTCACCGATTCCAACCCTCATTCCTCACTGATTCCAATACTCACTCTTCACCACTTCAAATACTCACACTACCCTGATTCCAATACTCACTCCTCACCAATTACGATGCTCACTCCTCACTGATTCCAATACTCACTCCTCATTGATTCCAATACTCACTCCTCACCGATTCCAATACTCACTGTATCCTGATTCCAACCCTCATTCCTCACTGATTCCAATACTCACTCTTCACCACTTGAAATACTCACACTACCCTGATTCCAATACTCACTCCTCACCAATTACGATGCTCACTCCTCACTGATTCCAATACTCACTCCTCACCGATTCCAAGACTCACTGTATCCTGATTCCAACCCTCATTCCTCACTGATTCCAATACTCACTCTTCACCACTTCAAATACTCACACTACCCTGATTCCAATACTCACTCCTCACCAATTACGATGCTCACTCCTCACTGATTCCAATACTCACTCCTCACTGATTCCAATACTCACTCCTCACTGATTCCAATACTCAATCCTCATTGATTCCAATACTCACTCTTTGCCGATTCCAATACTCACTCTTCACTGATTCCAAGACTCACTCTTCACCGATTCCAATACTCACTCTTCACTGATTCCAAGACTCACTCTTCGCCGATTCCAATACTCACTCCTCACTGATTCCAATACTCACTCCTCACTTATTCCAATACTCACTCTTCACCGATTCCAATACTCACTCCTCACTGATTCCAATACTCACTCCTCACCGAATCCAATACTCACTCCTCACTGATTCCAATACTCACTCCTCACTGATTCCAATACTCACTCTTCACCGATTCCAATACTCACTCCTCACTAATTCCAATACTCACTCCTCACTGATTCCAATACTCACTCCTCACTGATTCCAATACTCACTCCTCACCGATTCCGATACTCACTCCTCACTGATTCCAATACTCACTCCTCACCGATTCCAATTCTCACTCTTCACGATTCCAATACTCACCCTTCGCCGATTCCAATACTCACTCCTCACTGATTCCAATACTCACTCCTCACCGATTCCAATACTCACTCTTCACCGATTTCAATACTCACTCCTCGCTAATTCCAATACTCACTCCTCACTGATTCCAATACTCACTCTTCACCGATTTCAATACTCACTCCTCGCTAATTCCAATACTCACTCCTCACTGATTCCAATACTTACTCTTCACCGATTCCAATACTCACTCCTCACTGATTCCAATACTCACTCCTCGCTAATTCCAATACTCACTCCTCACTGATTCCAATACTCACTCTTCACCGATTTCAATACTCACTCCTCGCTAATTCCAATACTCACTCCTCACTGATTCCAATACTCACTCTTCACCGATTTCAATACTCACTCCTCGCTAATTCCAATACTCACTCCTCACTGATTCCAATACTTACTCTTCACCGATTTCAATACTCACTCCTCGCTAATTCCAATACTCACTCCTCACTGATTCCAATACTTACTCTTCACCGATTCCAATACTCACTCCTCACTAATTCCAATACTCACTCCTCACTGATTCCAATACTCACTCCTCACCGATTCCGATGCTCACTCCTCACTGATTCCAATACTCACTCCTCACTGATTCCAATACTCACTCCTCACCGATTCCAATTCTCACTCTTCACGATTCCAATTCTCACTCTTCACGATTCCAATTCTCACTCTTCACGATTCCAATTCTCACCCTTCGCCGATTCCAATACTCACCCTTCGCCGATTCCAATACTCACTCCTCACTGATTCCAATACTCACTCCTCACTGATTCCAATACTTACTCTTCACCGATTTCAATACTCACTCCTCGCTAATTCCAATACTCACTCCTCACTGATTCCAATACTTACTCTTCACCGATTCCAATACTCACTCCTCGCTAATTCCAATACTCACCCTTCGCCGATTCCAATACTCACTCCTCACTGATTCCAATACTCACTCCTCACCGATTCCAATTCTCACTCTTCACCAATTCCAATACTAACTTCTCACTGATTCCAATATTCACTCCTCACCGATTCCAATACTCACTCTTCTATGATTCCAATAATCACTCCTCACCAATTCGAATACTATCTCTTCACTGATTCCAATAATCAATCTTCAGCGATTCCAATACTGACTCACCTCCTGACTCCCCAGAGCCTTTCCACCATCTACATGGCACAAGTCAGGAGTGTGATGGAATACTCTCCACTTGCCTGGATGAGTGCAGCTCCAACAACACTCAAGAAGCTCAACACCACCCAGGACAAAGCAGCCCGCTTGATTGGCACCCCATCCACCACCCTAAACATTCACTCCCTTCACCACCGGCGCACTGTGTTTGCAGTGTGTACGATCCACAGGATGCACTGCGGCAACTCGCCAAGGCTTCTTCGACAGCACCTCCAACCTCGAAGGACAATAGCAGCAGGTACATGGGAACAGCACCACCTGCACGTTCCCCTCCAAGACACACACCATCCTGACTTGAAAATATATTGACGTTCCTTCATCGTCGCTGGGTCAAAATCCTGGAACTCCCTTCCTAACAGCACTGTGGGAGAACCTTCACCACACGGACTGCAGCGGTTCAAGAAGGCGGCTCACCACCACCTTCTCAAGGGCAATTAGGGATGGGCAATAAATGCCGGCCTCACCAGCGACACCCACATCCCATGAACGAATAAAAAAACCTCACTTTTCCCCTATTCCAATACCCACTTTTTTCTGATTCCAGTACTCACTCTTCACCGATTCAAATACTCACTCCACACCGATACCAAAATTTGCTCCTCACTGAATCGAATACTCACTCTTCACTGACACCAATACTCACTCCTCACCGATTCCAATACTCACACTTCTATGATTCCAATACTCACTCTACCCTGATTCTAATACTCACTCGGCATCAATTCCAAAACTCATTCCACATTGATTCCACTAGTGACTCTTCACCGATTCCAATGCTCACTCTTCAACGATTCCAATAGTCACTCCTCACTGATTCCAATACTCACTCTTCACTGATTCCAATACACACTCCTCACCGATTCCAATACGCACAATTCCAGGACTCACTCTTCCCTGATTGCAATACTCACATTTCCCTGATTCCAATACTCACACTTTACCATTTCCTCGACTCACTCTTCACCAATTCCAATACTCAGAATCCACTGATTCCAATACTCACTCCTCACCGATTCGAATACGCACACTTCACTGATTCCAATAATCAATCTTCAGTGATTCAAATACTCACATTTCCCCGATTCCAATACCCACTTTTTTTTGATTCCAGTACTCACTCTTCACCGATTCAAATACTCACTCCACACTGATCCCAAAATTTGCTCCTCACTGATTCGAATACTCACTCTTCACCGATTCCAATACTCGCTCCTCACTGATACCAATACTCACTCCTCATCGATTATAATACTCACACTTCACCAATTCCAGTACTCTCCCTTCACTGATTCTATTACTCACCCTTCACCGATTGCAATACTCTCTCCATACAGGTTCCAATGATCAATCTTCACTGATTCCAATACTCACCCTTCACCGATTCCAAAGCTTACTCCACACCAATTCCATCAGTGACTCTTCACTGATTCCAACATTCACTCTTCACTGATTCCAATACTCACTCTTCACCGATTACAATGCTCACTCTTCACTGATTCCAATTCTCACTCTTCACCGATTCCAATACTCACAATTCCATGATTCTAATACTTACTGTTCCCTGATTCCAATACTCACACTTTACCGTTTCCTATACTCACTCTTCACCGATTCCAAAACTCACTTTTCCCTGATTCCAATACTCACTCTTCACCGATTCCAAAACTCACTTTTCCCTGATTCCAATACTCACTCTTCCCTGATTCCAAGGCTCACTCTTCCCTGATTCCAAGGCTCACTCTTCACTGTTTCCAATACTCACTCCTCATTGATTCCAATGCTTACTCTTCACCAATTCCAATATTCGCACTTCCATGATTCTGATACTCGCTCTTCCCTGAATCGAATTCTCACTCTTCACTGACACCAATACTCACTCCTCACCGATTCCAATACTCACACTTCTATGATTCCAATACTCACTCTACCCTGATTCTAATACTCACTCGGCATCAATTCCAAAACTCATTCCACATTGATTCCACTAGTGACTCTTCACCGATTCCAATGCTCACTCTTCAACGATTCCAATAGTCACTCCTCACTGATTCCAATACTCACTCTTCACTGATTCCAATACACACTCCTCACCGATTCCAATACGCACAATTCCAGGACTCACTCTTCCCTGATTGCAATACTCACATTTCCCTGATTCCAATACTCACACTTTACCATTTCCTCGACTCACTCTTCACCAATTCCAATACTCAGAATCCACTGATTCCAATACTCACTCCTCACCGATTCGAATACGCACACTTCACTGATTCCAATAATCAATCTTCAGTGATTCAAATACTCACATTTCCCCGATTCCAATACCCACTTTTTTTTGATTCCAGTACTCACTCTTCACCGATTCAAATACTCACTCCACACTGATCCCAAAATTTGCTCCTCACTGATTCGAATACTCACTCTTCACCGATTCCAATACTCGCTCCTCACTGATACCAATACTCACTCCTCATCGATTATAATACTCACACTTCACCAATTCCAGTACTCTCCCTTCACTGATTCTATTACTCACCCTTCACCGATTGCAATACTCTCTCCATACAGGTTCCAATGATCAATCTTCACTGATTCCAATACTCACCCTTCACCGATTCCAAAGCTTACTCCACACCAATTCCATCAGTGACTCTTCACTGATTCCAACATTCACTCTTCACTGATTCCAATACTCACTCTTCACCGATTACAATGCTCACTCTTCACTGATTCCAATTCTCACTCTTCACCGATTCCAATACTCACAATTCCATGATTCTAATACTTACTGTTCCCTGATTCCAATACTCACACTTTACCGTTTCCTATACTCACTCTTCACCGATTCCAAAACTCACTTTTCCCTGATTCCAATACTCACTCTTCACCGATTCCAAAACTCACTTTTCCCTGATTCCAATACTCACTCTTCCCTGATTCCAAGGCTCACTCTTCCCTGATTCCAAGGCTCACTCTTCACTGTTTCCAATACTCACTCCTCATTGATTCCAATGCTTACTCTTCACCAATTCCAATATTCGCACTTCCATGATTCTGATACTCGCTCTTCCCTGAATCGAATACTCACTCTTCACTGATTCCAATACTCACTCTTCACCGATTCCAATACGCAGACTCCACTGATTCCAATACTCACTCCTCACCGATTCGAATACTATCTCTTTATTGAATCCAACAATCAATCTTCAGCGATTGCAATACTGACTCACCTCCTGACTCCCCAAAGTCTTTCCACCATCTACAAGGCACAAGTCAGGAGTGTGATGGAATACTCTCCACTCTCACTCTTCACTGATTCTAATACTCACTTTTCCCTGATTCTAATACTCACTCTTCACCGATTCCAATACTCACTCTTAACCGATTCCAATACTCACTCTTCACTGTTTCCAATACTTACTCTTCACTGAGTCCAGTACTCTCTCTTCACCGTTTCTAATACCCACTCCTCCCTGATTCTAATACTCGCCCTTCACTGATTCCAATACTCACTCTTTGCCGATTCCAATATTCAGTCTTCACCGATTCCAATGCTCACTCTTTGCCAATTCCAATCCTGACTATTCACTGATTCCAATAGTCATTCATCATCGATTCAAATTCACACTCATCACCAATTTCAAAACACACTCCTTAACGATTCCAATCCTCACTCCTCACCGATTCCAATGCTTACTCTTCACCAATTCCAATATTCACTCTTCCATGATTCCGATACTCGCTCTTCCCTGAATCGAATACTCACTCTTCACAGATTCCAATTCTCACTCTTCACAGATTCCAATTCTCACTCTTCACAGATTCCAATTCTCACTCTTCACAGATTCCAATTCTCACTCTTCACAGATTCCAATACTCACTCTTCACTGATTCCAATATTCACTTTTCATCGATTCCAATACTCACTCCTCACCGATTCGAATGCTATCTCTTCACTGATTCCAATAATCAATCTTCAGCGATTCCAATACTCACATATCCCCTATTCCAATACCCACTCTTTTCTGATTCCAGTACTCACTCTTCACCGATTCCAATACTCATTCCACACCGATCCCAAAATTTGATCCTCACCGATTCTAATACTCACCCTTCAACAATTGCATTACTCTCTCTTTACCGATTCCAATGATCAATCTTCACTGATTACAAATCTCATCCTTCACTGATTCTAACACTCACTCTTCACTGATTCCAATACTCACTCTTCATTGATTCCAATACTCACTTTTCACTGAATCCAATATTCACTCTTCGCCGATTCCAGTGTTCACACTTCACTGATTCCAATACTGACTCTTCTCTGATTCTAATACCCACTCTGCACTGATTCAAGTACACTTTCTTCACTGATTCCAATGTTCACCCTTCACCGATTCCAATACTCACAATTCCATGATTCTAATACTCACTCTTCCCTGATTCCAATACTCACACTTTACCAGTTTCTATACTCACTCTTCACCGATTCCAATTCTCACTCTTCACTGATTCTAATACTCACTCTTCATTGATTCCAATACTCACTCTTCACTGTTTCCAATACTCACTCTTCACTGTTTCCAATACTCACTCTTCACTGTTTCAAATACTCACACTTCACTGATTCCAATACTCACTCTTCACCGATTCCGATTCCCACTCTTCACTGATTCCAATACTCACTCTTCACTGATTCCAATATTCACTCTTCACTGTTTCCAATACTCACTCTTCACTGTTTCCAATACTCACTCTTCACTGTTTCAAATACTCACACTTCACTGATTCCAATACTCACTCTTCACCGATTCCGATTCCCACTCTTCACTGATTCCAATACTCAGTCTTCCCTGATAACAATACTCACTCTTCACTGATTCTAATACTCACTCTTCACTGATTCTAATACTCACTCTTCCCTGATAACAATTCTCACTCTTTACTGATTCTAATACTCACTCTTCACTGTTTCCAATACTCACTCTTCACTGTTTCAAATACTCACACTTCACTGATTCCAATACTCACTCTTCACCGATTCCGATTCCCACTCTTCACTGATTCCAATACTCACTCTTCACTGATTCCAATACTCACTCTTCACCGATTCCAATATTCACTCTTCACCGATTCAAATACTCACTCTTCACTGATTCCAATTCTCACTCTTCACTGATTCCAATATTCACTCTTCACCGATTCAAATACTCACTCTTCACTGATTCCAATTCTCACTCTTCACTGATTCCAATATTCACTCTTCACCGATTCAAATACTCACTCTTCACTGATTCCAATTCTCACTCTTCACTGATTCCAATATTCACTCTTCACCGATTCAAATACTCACTCTTCACTGATTCTAATACTCACTCTTCCCTGATAACAATTCTCACTCTTCCCTGATAACAATACTCACTCTTCACTGATTCTAATACTCACTCTTCACTGATTCTAATACTCACTCTTCCCTGATAACAATTCTCACTCTTCACTGATTCTAATACTCACTCTTCCCTGATAACAATACTCACTCTTCCCTGATTCTAATACTCACTCTTCCCTGATACCAATACTCACTCCTCACCGATTCCAATACAATTCAATGATTCCAATACTCACACTTCCATGATTCCAATACTTACTCTTCACCGATTCCAATTTTCACTCTTCACCCTTTCGAATACTCACACTTGATCAATTCCAATATTCACTCTTCACCGATTCCAATACTCACTCTTCATCGATTCCAGTGCTCACACTTCCCTTATTCTAATACCCACTCTACACTGATTCCAGTACACTTTCTTCACTGATTCCAATACTCACCCTTCACCGATTCCAATACTAATTCTTCACAGATTCCAATACTCACTCCTTTATGATTCCAATACTCACTCCTTTATGATTCCAATACTCAATCATCCTTCACTCCAATACTCACTCTTCCCTGATTCCAATACTCACTCTTTCCAGATTTCCCATTTCACTCTTCTTTGGTTCCAATACTCACTCTTCACTGATTCCAAAACACACATCCTCAACGTTTCAAATATTGAATCTTCACCGATTCCATTACAGACTCTGTACTGATTCCAATACTCACTCCTCACTGATCCTAATATTAACAGTTCACCAATTCCCGTACTCGTTCTTTGCCAATTCCAAATTGCACTCTCTGATTCCATAACTCACTCATCGTCGATTCCAATACTCACTTTTCCCTGAATCGAATACTCACACTTCACCCTTTCCAATATTGATTGCTCACTGATTCCAATACTCACTCCTCACCAATTCCAATACTCACACTTCCATGATTCCAACACTCACTCTTCACCGATTTCAATTCTCACTCTTCACTGATTCCAATATTAACTCTTCCCTGATTCTAATACCCAATCTTCACTGATTCTAGTACACACTCTTCACTGATTCCAGTGCTCACTTTTCACAAATTCCAATACTCACTATTCACCGATTCCAATTCTCACTCTTCGCCGGTTCTAATACTCACTTTTCCCTGATAACAATACTCACTCTTCACTGATTCTAATACTCACTCTTCACTGATTCTAATACTCACTCTTCACTGATTCTAATACTCACTCTTCCCTGATAACAATACTCACTCTTCACTGATTCTAATACTCACTCTTCACTGATTCTAATACTCACTCTTCTCTGATTCTAATACTCACTCTTCCCTGATTCCAAGACTCACTCTTCACTTTTTCCAATACTTACTCTTCACCGATTTCAATACTCACTCCTCGCTAATTCCAATACTCACTCCTCACTGATTCCAATACTTACTCTTCACCGATTCCAATACTCACTCCTCGCTAATTCCAATACTCACCCTTCGCCGATTCCAATACTCACTCCTCACTGATTCCAATACTCACTCCTCACTGATTCCAATACTTACTCTTCACCGATTTCAATACTCACTCCTCGCTAATTCCAATACTCACTCCTCACTGATTCCAATACTTACTCTTCACCGATTCCAATACTCACTCCTCGCTAATTCCAATACTCACCCTTCGCCGATTCCAATACTCACTCCTCACTGATTCCAATACTCACTCCTCACTGATTCCAATTCTCACTCTTCACCAATTCCAATACTCACTCCTCACTGATTCCAATACTCACTCCTCACCGATTCCGATACTCACTCCTCACTGATTCCAATACTCACTCCTCACCGATTCCAATTCTCACTCTTCACGATTCCAATACTCACTCCTCACTGATTCAAATAATCACTCCTCACCGATTCCAATACTCACTGTATCCTGATTCCAACACTCACTCTTCACCGATTCCAACCCTCATTCCTCACTGATTCCAATACTCACTCTTCACCACTTCAAATACTCACACTACCCTGATTCCAATACTCACTCCTCACCGATTCCAATACTCACTGTATCCTGATTCCAACCCTCATTCCTCACTGATTCCAATACTCACTCTTCACCACTTCAAATACTCACACTACCCTGATTCCAATACTCACTCCTCACCAATTACGATGCTCACTCCTCACTGATTCCAATACTCACTCCTCACCGATTCCAAGACTCACTGTATCCTGATTCCAACCCTCATTCCTCACTGATTCCAATACTCACTCTTCACCACTTCAAATACTCACACTACCCTGATTCCAATACTCACTCCGCACCAATTACGATGCTCACTCCTCACTGATTCCAATACTCACTCCTCACTGATGCCAATACTCACTCCTCACTGATTCCAATACTCAATCCTCATTGATTCCAATACTCACTCTTCGCCGATTCCAATACTCACTCTTCACTGATTCCAAGACTCACTCTTCACCGATTCCAATACTCACTCTTCACTGATTCCAAGACTCACTCTTCGCCGATTCCAATACTCACTCCTCACTGATTCCAATACTCACTCCTCACTTATTCCAATACTCACTCTTCACCGATTCCAATACTCACTCCTCACTGATTCCAATACTCACTCCTCACCGAATCCAATACTCACTCCTCACTGATTCCAATACTCACTCCTCACTGATTCCAATACTCACTCTTCACCGATTCCAATACTCACTCCTCACTAATTCCAATACTCACTCCTCACTGATTCCAATACTCACTCCTCACTGATTCCAATACTCACTCCTCACCGATTCCGATACTCACTCCTCACTGATTCCAATACTCACTCCTCACCGATTCCAATTCTCACTCTTCACGATTCCAATACTCACCCTTCGCCGATTCCAATACTCACTCCTCACTGATTCCAATACTCACTCCTCACCGATTCCAATACTCACTCTTCACCGATTTCAATACTCACTCCTCGCTAATTCCAATACTCACTCCTCACTGATTCCAATACTCACTCTTCACCGATTTCAATACTCACTCCTCGCTAATTCCAATACTCACTCCTCACTGATTCCAATACTTACTCTTCACCGATTCCAATACTCACTCCTCACTGATTCCAATACTCACTCCTCGCTAATTCCAATACTCACTCCTCACTGATTCCAATACTCACTCTTCACCGATTTCAATACTCACTCCTCGCTAATTCCAATACTCACTCCTCACTGATTCCAATACTCACTCTTCACCGATTTCAATACTCACTCCTCGCTAATTCCAATACTCACTCCTCACTGATTCCAATACTTACTCTTCACCGATTTCAATACTCACTCCTCGCTAATTCCAATACTCACTCCTCACTGATTCCAATACTTACTCTTCACCGATTCCAATACTCACTCCTCACTAATTCCAATACTCACTCCTCACTGATTCCAATACTCACTCCTCACCGATTCCGATGCTCACTCCTCACTGATTCCAATACTCACTCCTCACTGATTCCAATACTCACTCCTCACCGATTCCAATTCTCACTCTTCACGATTCCAATTCTCACTCTTCACGATTCCAATTCTCACTCTTCACGATTCCAATTCTCACTCTTCACGATTCCAATTCTCACCCTTAGCCGATTCCAATACTCACCCTTCGCCGATTCCAATACTCACTCCTCACTGATTCCAATACTCACTCCTCACTGATTCCAATACTTACTCTTCACCGATTTCAATACTCACTCCTCGCTAATTCCAATTCTCACTCCTCACTGATTCCAATACTTACTCTTCACCGATTCCAATACTCACTCCTCGCTAATTCCAATACTCACCCTTCGCCGATTCCAATACTCACTCCTCACTGATTCCAATACTCACTCCTCACCGATTCCAATTCTCACTCTTCACCAATTCCAATACTAACTTCTCACTGATTCCAATATTCACTCCTCACCGATTCCAATACTCACTCTTCTATGATTCCAATAATCACTCCTCACCAATTCGAATACTATCTCTTCACTGATTCCAATAATCAATCTTCAGCGATTCCAATACTGACTCACCTCCTGACTCCCCAGAGCCTTTCCACCATCTACATGGCACAAGTCAGGAGTGTGATGGAATACTCTCCACTTGCCTGGATGAGTGCAGCTCCAACAACACTCAAGAAGCTCAACACCACCCAGGACAAAGCAGCCCGCTTGATTGGCACCCCATCCACCACCCTAAACATTCACTCCCTTCACCACCGGCGCACTGTGTTTGCAGTGTGTACGATCCACAGGATGCACTGCGGCAACTCGCCAAGGCTTCTTCAACAGCACCTCCAACCTCGAAGGACAAGAGCAGCAGGTACATGGGAACAGCACCACCTGCACGTTCCCCTCCAAGACACACACCATCCTGACTTGAAAATATATTGACGTTCCTTCATCGTCGCTGGGTCAAAATCCTGGAACTCCCTTCCTAACAGCACTGTGGGAGAACCTTCACCACACGGACTGCAGCGGTTCAAGAAGGCGGCTCACCACCACCTTCTCAAGGGCAATTAGGGATGGGCAATAAATGCCGGCCTCACCAGCGACACCCACATCCCATGAACGAATAAAAAAACCTCACTTTTCCCCTATTCCAATACCCACTTTTTTCTGATTCCAGTACTCACTCTTCACCGATTCAAATACTCACTCCACACCGATACCAAAATTTGCTCCTCACTGAATCGAATACTCACTCTTCACTGACACCAATACTCACTCCTCACCGATTCCAATACTCACACTTCTATGATTCCAATACTCACTCTACCCTGATTCTAATACTCACTCGGCATCAATTCCAAAACTCATTCCACATTGATTCCACTAGTGACTCTTCACCGATTCCAATGCTCACTCTTCAACGATTCCAATAGTCACTCCTCACTGATTCCAATACTCACTCTTCACTGATTCCAATACACACTCCTCACCGATTCCAATACGCACAATTCCAGGACTCACTCTTCCCTGATTGCAATACTCACATTTCCCTGATTCCAATACTCACACTTTACCATTTCCTCGACTCACTCTTCACCAATTCCAATACTCAGAATCCACTGATTCCAATACTCACTCCTCACCGATTCGAATACGCACACTTCACTGATTCCAATAATCAATCTTCAGTGATTCAAATACTCACATTTCCCCGATTCCAATACCCACTTTTTTTTGATTCCAGTACTCACTCTTCACCGATTCAAATACTCACTCCACACTGATCCCAAAATTTGCTCCTCACTGATTCGAATACTCACTCTTCACCGATTCCAATACTCGCTCCTCACTGATACCAATACTCACTCCTCATCGATTATAATACTCACACTTCACCAATTCCAGTACTCTCCCTTCACTGATTCTATTACTCACCCTTCACCGATTGCAATACTCTCTCCATACAGGTTCCAATGATCAATCTTCACTGATTCCAATACTCACCCTTCACCGATTCCAAAGCTTACTCCACACCAATTCCATCAGTGACTCTTCACTGATTCCAACATTCACTCTTCACTGATTCCAATACTCACTCTTCACCGATTACAATGCTCACTCTTCACTGATTCCAATTCTCACTCTTCACCGATTCCAATACTCACAATTCCATGATTCTAATACTTACTGTTCCCTGATTCCAATACTCACACTTTACCGTTTCCTATACTCACTCTTCACCGATTCCAAAACTCACTTTTCCCT
The DNA here is from genome assembly GCF_035084215.1 of Heptranchias perlo. Classification (NCBI taxonomy): domain Eukaryota; kingdom Metazoa; phylum Chordata; class Chondrichthyes; order Hexanchiformes; family Hexanchidae; genus Heptranchias; species Heptranchias perlo. The sequence continues at coordinate 95,508,761 of NC_090331.1, read as the reverse complement.
GATTCCAATACTCACTCTTCACCGATTCCAAAACTCACTTTTCCCTGATTCCAATACTCACTCTTCCCTGATTCCAAGGCTCACTCTTCCCTGATTCCAAGGCTCACTCTTCACTGTTTCCAATACTCACTCCTCATTGATTCCAATGCTTACTCTTCACCAATTCCAATATTCGCACTTCCATGATTCTGATACTCGCTCTTCCCTGAATCGAATACTCACTCTTCACTGATTCCAATACTCACTCTTCATTGATTCCAATGCTTACTCTTCACCAATTCCAATATTCGCACATCCATGATTCTGACACTCGCTCTTCCCTGAATCGAATACTCACTCTTCACTGATTCCAATACTCACTCTTCACCGATTCCAATACGCAGACTCCACTGATTCCAATACTCACTCCTCACCGATTCGAATACTATCTCTTTATTGAATCCAACAATCAATCTTCAGCGATTGCAATACTGACTCACCTCCTGACTCCCCAAAGTCTTTCCACCATCTACAAGGCACAAGTCAGGAGTGTGATGGAATACTCTCCACTCTCACTCTTCACTGATTCTAATACTCACTTTTCCCTGATTCTAATACTCACTCTTCACCGATTCCAATACTCACTCTTAACCGATTCCAATACTCACTCTTCACTGTTTCCAATACTTACTCTTCACTGAGTCCAGTACTCTCTCTTCACCGTTTCTAATACCCACTCCTCCCTGATTCTAATACTCGCCCTTCACTGATTCCAATACTCACTCTTTGCCGATTCCAATATTCAGTCTTCACCGATTCCAATGCTCACTCTTTGCCAATTCCAATCCTGACTATTCACTGATTCCAATAGTCATTCATCATCGATTCAAATTCACACTCATCACCAATTTCAAAACACACTCCTTAACGATTCCAATCCTCACTCCTCACCGATTCCAATGCTTACTCTTCACCAATTCCAATATTCACTCTTCCATGATTCCGATACTCGCTCTTCCCTGAATCGAATACTCACTCTTCACTGATTCCAATACTCACTCTTCACAGATTCCAATTCTCACTCTTCACAGATTCCAATTCTCACTCTTCACTGATTCCAATACTCACTCTTCACAGATTCCAATTCTCACTCTTCACAGATTCCAATTCTCACTCTTCACAGATTCCAATACTCACTCTTCACAGATTCCAATTCTCACTCTTCACAGATTCCAATACTCACTCTTCACAGATTCCAATTCTCACTCTTCACAGATTCCAATTCTCACTCTTCACAGATTCCAATTCTCACTCTTCACAGATTCCAATACTCACTCTTCACTGATTCCAATATTCACTTTTCATCGATTCCAATACTCACTCCTCACCGATTCGAATGCTATCTCTTCACTGATTCCAATAATCAATCTTCAGCGATTCCAATACTCACATATCCCCTATTCCAATACCCACTCTTTTCTGATTCCAGTACTCACTCTTCACCGATTCCAATACTCATTCCACACCGATCCCAAAATTTGATCCTCACCGATTCTAATACTCACCCTTCAACAATTGCATTACTCTCTCTTTACCGATTCCAATGATCAATCTTCACTGATTACAAATCTCATCCTTCACTGATTCTAACACTCACTCTTCACTGATTCCAATACTCACTCTTCATTGATTCCAATACTCACTTTTCACTGAATCCAATATTCACTCTTCGCCGATTCCAGTGTTCACACTTCACTGATTCCAATACTGACTCTTCTCTGATTCTAATACCCACTCTGCACTGATTCAAGTACACTTTCTTCACTGATTCCAATGTTCACCCTTCACCGATTCCAATACTCACAATTCCATGATTCTAATACTCACTCTTCCCTGATTCCAATACTCACACTTTACCAGTTTCTATACTCACTCTTCACCGATTCCAATTCTCACTCTTCACTGATTCTAATACTCACTCTTCATTGATTCCAATACTCACTCTTCACTGTTTCCAATACTCACTCTTCACTGTTTCCAATACTCACTCTTCACTGTTTCAAATACTCACACTTCACTGATTCCAATACTCACTCTTCACCGATTCCGATTCCCACTCTTCACTGATTCCAATACTCACTCTTCACTGATTCCAATACTCACTCTTCACTGATTCCAATATTCACTCTTCACTGTTTCCAATACTCACTCTTCACTGTTTCCAATACTCACTCTTCACTGTTTCAAATACTCACACTTCACTGATTCCAATACTCACTCTTCACCGATTCCGATTCCCACTCTTCACTGATTCCAATACTCAGTCTTCCCTGATAACAATACTCACTCTTCACTGATTCTAATACTCACTCTTCACTGATTCTAATACTCACTCTTCCCTGATAACAATTCTCACTCTTTACTGATTCTAATACTCACTCTTCCCTGATAACAATACTCACTCTTCACTGATTCTAATACTCACTCTTCACTGTTTCCAATACTCACTCTTCACTGTTTCAAATACTCACACTTCACTGATTCCAATACTCACTCTTCACCGATTCCGATTCCCACTCTTCACTGATTCCAATACTCACTCTTCACTGATTCCAATACTCACTCTTCACCGATTCCAATATTCACTCTTCACCGATTCAAATACTCACTCTTCACTGATTCCAATTCTCACTCTTCACTGATTCCAATATTCACTCTTCACCGATTCAAATACTCACTCTTCACTGATTCTAATACTCACTCTTCCCTGATAACAATTCTCACTCTTCCCTGATAACAATACTCACTCTTCACTGATTCTAATACTCACTCTTCACTGATTCTAATACTCACTCTTCCCTGATAACAATTCTCACTCTTCACTGATTCTAATACTCACTCTTCACTGATTCTAATACTCACTCTTCCCTGATAACAATTCTCACTCTTCACTGATTCTAATACTCACTCTTCCCTGATAACAATACTCACTCTTCCCTGATTCTAATACTCACTCTTCCCTGATACCAATACTCACTCCTCACCGATTCCAATACAATTCAATGATTCCAATACTCACACTTCCATGATTCCAATACTTACTCTTCACCGATTCCAATTTTCACTCTTCACCCTTTCGAATACTCACACTTGATCAATTCCAATATTCACTCTTCACCGATTCCAATACTCACTCTTCATCGATTCCAGTGCTCACACTTCCCTTATTCTAATACCCACTCTACACTGATTCCAGTACACTTTCTTCACTGATTCCAATACTCACCCTTCACCGATTCCAATACTAATTCTTCACAGATTCCAATACTCACTCCTTTATGATTCCAATACTCACTCCTTTATGATTCAAATACTCAATCATCCTTCACTCCAATACTCACTCTTCCCTGATTCCAATACTCACTCTTTCCAGATTTCCCATTTCACTCTTCTTTGGTTCCAATACTCACTCTTCACTGATTCCAAAACACACATCCTCAACGTTTCAAATATTGAATCTTCACCGATTCCATTACAGACTCTGTACTGATTCCAATACTCACTCCTCACTGATCCTAATATTAACAGTTCACCAATTCCCGTACTCGTTCTTTGCCAATTCCAAATTGCACTCTCTGATTCCATAACTCACTCATCGTCGATTCCAATACTCACTTTTCCCTGAATCGAATACTCACACTTCACCCTTTCCAATATTGATTGCTCACTGATTCCAATACTCACTCCTCACCAATTCCAATACTCACACTTCCATGATTCCAACACTCACTCTTCACCGATTTCAATTCTCACTCTTCACTGATTCCAATATTAACTCTTCCCTGATTCTAATACCCAATCTTCACTGATTCCAGTACACACTCTTCACTGATTCCAGTGCTCACTTTTCGCAGATTCCAATACTCACTCTTCACCGATTTCAATTCTCACTCTTCACTGATTCCAACACTCACTCTTCCCTGATTCTAATACCCAATCTTCACTGATTCTAGTACACACTCTTCACTGATTCCAGTGCTCACTTTTCACAAATTCCAATACTCACTATTCACCGATTCCAATTCTCACTCTTCGCCGGTTCTAATACTCACTTTTCCCTGATAACAATACTCACTCTTCACTGATTCTAATACTCACTCTTCACTGATTCTAATACTCACTCTTCACTGATTCTAATACTCACTCTTCCCTGATAACAATACTCACTCTTCACTGATTCTAATACTCACTCTTCACTGATTCTAATACTCACTCTTCTCTGATTCTAATACTCACTCTTCCCTGATTCCAAGACTCACTCTTCACTTTTTCCAATACTCACTCTTCACCGATTACATTACTCACTCTGCACCAATTCCAATACTCACTTTTCACTGATTCCAATTCCCACTCTTCACTGATTCCAATACTCACTCTTCACCAATTCCAATTCTCACTCTTCACTGATTCCAATTCCCACTCTTCACTGATTCCAATATTCACTCTTCCCTGATTCCAAGACTCACTCTTCACTGTTTCCAATACTCACTCTTCACTGATTCCAATACTCACTCTACACCGATTACAATTCTCACTCTTCACTGATTCCAACACTCACGCTTCACCGATTCCAATTCTCACTCTTCACTGATTCCAATTCCCACTCTTCACTGATTCCAATACTCACTCTTCGCTGATTCCAATACTCACTCTTCACCGATTCCAATTCTCACTCTTCACTGATTCCAATACTCACTCTTCACTGATTCTAATACTCACTCTTCCCTGATTCGAAGACTCACTCTTCATTGTTTCCAATATTAACTCTTCACCGATTCCAATACTCACTCTTCCCTAATTCTATTACTCATTATTCACTGTTTCCAATATTCACTCTTGGCCGATTCCAATACTCACTCCTGACTGATTCCAATGCCCACAATTCCATGATTCCAATACTCACACTTCCATGATTCCATTACTCAATCTTCACCGATTCCAATACTTACTCTTCACCAATTCCAATATTCACTCTTCTATGATTCTGATACTCGCTCTTCCCAGAATTGAATAATCACACTTCTCCGATTCAAATTCTCACTCTTCACTGATTCCAATTCCCACTCTTCACCGATTCCAATTCTCACTCTTCACTGATTCCAATTCCCACTCTTCACTGATTACAATTCTCACTCTTCACTGATTCCAATATTCACTCTTCCCTAATTCCAAGACTCACTCTTCACTGTTTCCAATACTCATGCATCACTGATTCCAATACTCACTCTTCGCCGATTCCAGTACACACTCTTCACTGATTCCAATACTCACTCTTCGCCGATTCCAGTACACACTCTTCACTGATTCCAATACTCACTCTTTGCCGATTCCAGTACACACTCTTCCCAGATTCCAATACTCACTCTTCACCGATTGCAGTACTCACTCTTCACTGGTTCAAATATTCACTGCTCACCAATTCCAAAATTCAATCTTCACCCATTCGAATACTCACCATTGACCAATTCCAACACTCAAACTTCACCGATTCCAATGCTTACTCTTCACCAATTCCAATATTCACTCCTCCATGATTCCGATACTAGCTCTTCCCTGTATTGAATAATCACACTTCACCGATTCCAATGTTCACTATTCATTGATTCCGATACTCACTCCTCACCGATTCTAATTCTCACTCTTCACTGATTCTAATACTCACTTTTCCCTGATTCTAATACTCACTCTTTCCTGATTCCAAGACTCATGCATTGCCAATTCCAATACTCACTCTACACCAATTCCAATTCCCACTCTTCACTGATTCCAATTCCCACTCTTCACTGATTCCAATACTCACTCTTCACCGATTCCAATACTCACTCTTCACCGATTCCAATTCTCACTCTTCACTGATTCCAATTCCCACTCTTCACTGATTCCAATACTCAATCTTCACCGATTCCAATTCCCACTCTTCACTGATTCCAATACTCACTCTTCACCGATTCCTATACTCACTCTTCACCGATTCCAATTCTCACTCTTCACTGATTCCAATTCCCACTCTTCACTGATTCCAATTCTCACTCTTCACTGATTCCAATTCCCACTCTTCACTGATTCCAATACTCACTCTTCACCGATTCCAATTCCCACTCTTCACTGATTCCAATACTCACTCTTCACCGATTCCAATTCTCACTCTTCACTGATTCCAATTCCCACTCTTCACCGATTCCAATTCTTTCTCTTCACTGATTCTAATACTCACTTTTCCCTGATTATAATACTCACTCTTCCATGATACCAATGCTCACTCTTCATTGTTTCCAATTCTCACTCTTCACAGATTCCAATACTCACTCCTCACCGATACCAATATTCACTCTTCACCCATTCGAATACTCACCCTTGACCGATTCCAATAATCTATCTTCACCTATTCCAATTCCTATTCTTCACCAATTCCAATACTCAAACTTCACTGATTCCAATATTCACTCCTCACTGATTCCAATACTCACAATTCCATGATTCTAATACCCATTCTTTCCTGATTCCAATTCTCACACTTTACCATTTCCTATACTCACTCTTAAACGATTCCAATTCACACTCTTTTCTGATTCTAATACTCACATTTCCCTGATTCTAATACTCACTCTTCACTGTTTCTAATGCTCACTTTTCACCGATTCCAGCACTCACTCTTCACCGATTCAAATACTCACTCTTAACCGATTCCAATTCTCACTGTTCACTAATTCTAATACTCACTCTTCACCGATTCCAAAACTCACTCTTCACTGATTCCAAAACTCACTCCTCACCAATCCTAATATTAACAGTTCACCAATTCCGCTCTTTGCCAATTCCAAAACGCACTCTTCACTGATTCCAACACTCACTCCTCACCGATTCCAATTCTCACTCTTCACTGATTCTAATACTCACTTTTCACTGTTTCTAATACTCACTCTTCACCAATTCCAATTCTCACTCCTCACCGATTCCAATTCTTTCTCTTCCCTGATTCTAATACTCACTCTTCCATGACACTAAGACTCACTCTTCACTGTTTCCAATACTCACTCCTCACCGATTCCAACACTCACTCTTCACCGATTCTAATTCTCACTCTTCACTGATTTCAATACTCAATCTTCACCGATTCCAATAATTACTCTTCACCGATTCCAATATTCACTCTTCCATGATTCCGATACTCGCTCTTCCCTGAATCGAATACTCACACTTCTCTGATTCAAATACTCACTCTTCACTGATTCCAATACTAACTCATTACCGATTCTAATACTCACTCTTCACTGTTTCTAATATTCATTCTTCACCGATTCCAACACTCATTCTTCACCGATTCTGATTCTCACTCTGCACTGATTCCAATACTCACTCTTCACCAATTCCAATTCTCACTCTTCAATGATTCTAATACTCACTTTTCCCTGATTCGAATAATCACTCTTCACTGATTCCAATACTCTCTCTTTACTGATTCCAATCATCAATCTTCACTGATTCCAAATCTCAGGCTTTACTGATTCCTATACTCACTCTTCACTGATTCCAATACTAACTCTTCACTGAATCCAACACTCACTCTTCCCTGATTCTAATAACCACTCTTTACTGATTCCAGTACACTTTCTTCACTGATTCCAATACTCATCCTTCACCGATTCCAATACTCACTCTTCACCGATTTTAATGATCACTCTTAACCTATTCCAATACTCACTTTTAACAGATTCCAATTCTCACTCCTTTATGATTCCAATACTCAATCTTCCTTGATTCCAATACTCACCCTTCGCTGATTCCAGTACACACTCTTCACTGATTCCAACACTCACTCTTCACTGATTCCAATACTCACTCTTCATCGATTCCAATACTCACTCTTCCCTGAATCGAATTGAGAATTGGAATCGCAGAATACCCAGCCTCTGACCTGCTCTTGTAGCCACAGTATTTATATAGCTGGTCCAGTTAAGTTTCTGGTCAATGGTGACCCCTAGGATGTTGATGGTGGGGGGTTCGGCAATGGCAATGCCATTGAATGTCAAGGGGAGGTGGTTAGACTCTCTCTCGTTGGAGATGGTCATTGCCTGGGTACTTGTCTGGCATGAATGTTACTTGCCACTTATCAGCCCAAGCCTGGATGTTGTCCAGGTCTTGCTGCATGTGGGCTCGGACTGCTTCATTATCTGAGGGGTTGCGAATGGAACTGAACACTGTGCAATCATCAGCGAACATCCCCATTTCTGACCTGATGATGGAGGGAAGGTCATTGATGAAGCAGCTGAAGATGATTGGGCCTAGGACACTGCCCTGAGGAACACCTGCAGCAATGTCCTTGGGCTGAGATGATTGGCCTCCAACAACCACTACCATCTTCCTTTGTGCTAGGTATGTCTCCAGCCATTGGAAATTTTTCCTCCTGATTCCCATTGACTTCAATTTTACTTGGGCTCCTTGGTGCCACACTCGGTCAAATGCTGCCTTGATGTCAAGGGCAGTCACTCTCACCTCACCTCTGGAATTCAGCTCTTTTGTCCATGTTTGGACCAAGGCTGTAATGAGGTCTGGAGCCGAGTGGTCCTGGCGGAATCCAAACTGAGCATCGGTGAGCAGGTTATTGGTGAGTAAGGGCCGCTTGGTAGCACTGTCGTCGACACCTTCCATCACTTTGCTGATGATTGAGAGTAGACTGATGGGGCGGTAATTGGCCGGATTGGATTTGTCCTGCCTTTTGTGGACAGGACATACCTGGGCAATTTTCCACATTGTCGGGTAGATGCCAGCGTTGTAGCTGTACTGGAACAGTTTGGCTAGAGGCGCAGCTAATTCTGGAGCACGAGTCTTCAGCACAACAGCTGGAATGCTGTCGGGGCCCATAGCCTTTGCTGTATCCAGTGCACTCAGCCGTTTCTTGATATCACGTGGAGTGAATCGAATTGGCTGAAGACTGGCTTCTGTGATGGTGGGGATATCGGGAGGAGGCCGAGATGGATCATCCACTCTGCACTTCTGGCTGAAGAAGGTTGCAAACACTTCAGCCTTGTCTCTTGCACTCACGTGCTGGACTCCACCATCATTGAGGATGGGAATGTTTACAGAGCCTCCTCCTCCCATTAGTTCCCGTTAATACTCACCCTTCACCAATTCCAATACTCACCCTTCACCGATTCCAATACTCACTCCTCACCGATTCCAATTCTCACTCTACACTGATTCTAATGCTCACTCTTCCCTGATTCCAGTACTCACACTTCCATGTTTCTAATACTCACTCTTCCCCGATTCCAATACTCAATCTTTGCTGTTTCCTATACTCCTTCTTCACTGATTCGAATAGTCTCTCCTCACGGATTCCAATTCAACTCTTCACTGATTCCAATACTCACTCTTCACCAATTCCAATACTCACTCTTCACTGAATCCAATACTCATGCTTCACTGATTGCAATGCTCACACTTCTCTGATTCCAATACTCACTCTTCACCGATTCTAATACTCACTCCTCCCTGATTCTGATACTCACCGTTCACCGATTCCAATTCTCACCCTTCACCAATTCCAATACTCACTCCTCACTGATTCCAATACTCACAATTCCATGATTCCAATGCTCATACGTCCATGATTCCAATACTCACTCTTCACCAATTCCAATACTCACTCTTCACCAATTCCAACATTCAGTCTTCACCAATTCCAATATTTACTCTTCACTGAACCAAATACTCACTCTTCACTGATTCCAATACACACTCTTCACTGATTCCAATACACACTCTTCACTGATTCCAATACACACTCTTCACTGATTCCAATGCTCACTCCTCCCTGATTCAAATACTCACCGTTCACCGATTCCAATTCTCACTCTTCACCAATTCCAATACTCACTCTTCACTGATTCCAATACACACTCTTCACCGATTCCAATACTCACTCTTCACTGATTCCAATACACACTCTTCACCGATTCCAATACTCAGTCTCCACTGATTCCAATACTCACTCCTCACCAATTCGAATAATCTCTCTTTACTGATTGCAATAATCAATCTTCAGCGATTCCAATATTCACTTTTCCCCTATTCCAATACCCACTCTTTTCTGATTCCAGTACTCACACTTCACCGATTCCAATACTCATTCCACACCGATCCCAAAATTTGCTCCTCACCGATTCGAATACTCACACTTCACAGATTCCAATCCTCATTCCTCACTGACACCAATACTCACTCTTCACTGATTCCAATACTCACTCTTCACTGATTCCAATACTCACTCTTCACTGATTCCAATACTCACTCTTCACTGATTCCAATACTCACTCTTCACTGATTCCAATACACATTCATCACCGATTCCAAAACTCACTTGTCACCAATTCCAAAACTCACTCCTTAACGATTCAAATACTGAATCTTCACCGATTCCATTACAGACTCTGCACTGGTTCCAATACTCACACTTCCCTGATTCCATAACTCACTCATTGCGATTCCAATACTCACTTTTCCCTGAATCGAATACTCACACTTCACCATTTCCAATATTGATTCTTCACCAATTCCAATACTCACTCCTCACTGATTCCATTTCTCACTCCTCACCAATTCGAATACCCACTATTCACCGACACCAATCCTCAATCTCCACTGAAATCAAAACTCACTCCTCACTGATTCCAATACTCACTCCTCACAGATTCGAATACTCACACTTCGCTGATTATAATACTCACTCTTCAACCGATTCCAATACTCACTCCTTTACGATTCCAATAGTCACTCTTCACTGATTCCAATACTTACTCTTCATTGATTCCAATACTCACTCTTCACCGATTCCAATACTCACTCTTCACTGATTCCAATACTCACTCTTCACCGATTCCAATACTCACTCTTCACTGATTCCAATACTCACTCTTCACCGATTCCAATACTCACCCTTCCCTGATTCCGATACTCACTCTTCACGAATTCCAATACACACTCTTCCCTGTTTCCATTACTCACTCTTTGCCAATTCCAGTACTGACTCTTCACTGATTCCAATAGTCATTCATCACCAATTGAAATTTTCACTTGTCAGCAATTCCAAAACACACTCCTTAATGATTCGAACACTCACTTTTCAAAGGTTCCAATGCTCACTCTTCACCGATTCCAATACTCACTCCACCCTGATTCTAATACTTACTCTGCACTGATTCCAAAACTCACTCCACACCGATTCCATTAGTGACTCTTCACCGATTCCAATACTCACTCCTCACTGACTCCAACACTCACTCTTCACCGATTCCAATACTCACTCTTTGCCGATTCCAAAACTCACTCATCACTGCTTCCAATGCTCACTATTCACTGATTCTAATACTCACTCCTTATTGATTCCAATAATCACTCCTCACCGATTCCAATACTCACACTTCTATGATTCCAATACTCATTCCACCCTGATTCTAATACTCACTCTGCACTGATTCCAAAACTCATGCCACACCGATTCCATTAGTGACTCTTCACTGATTCCAACACTCACTCTTCACTGATTCCAATACTCACACTTCACCAATTCAAATACTCACTTTTCACCAATTCCAATACTCACTCCTCATTGATTACAATTAGCACTCCTCACCAATTCCAATACTCACACTTCCCTGACTCCATAACTCACTCATCGACAATTTCAATACTCCCTTTTCCCTGAATCGAATACTCACACTTCATATTTCCAATACTGATTCTTCACTGATTCCAATACTCAACCTTCACCGAGTCCAAAACTCACTCCACACCGATTCCATTATTGACTCATCACTGATTCCAACACTCACTCTTCACCGATTCCAATACTCACACTTCCATGATTCCAACACTCACTCTTCACCGATTCCAATTCGCATTCTTCACTGATTCCAATACTCACTCTTCACTTATTCCAATACTCACAATTCCATGATTGCAATTCTCACTTGTCACCAATTCCAATACTCACAATTCCATGATTCTAATATTCTTCCCTGATTCCAATTCCCACTCTTCGCTGATTCCAAAACTCACTCCACACCGATTCCATTAGTGACTCTTCACTGATTCCAATACACACTCCTCACCGATTCCACTACTCACTCCTTACTGATTCCAATGCTCACTCTTCGGCGATTCCAATTCTCACTCCTCACGATTCCAATACTCACAATTCCATGATTCCAATACTCTCTCTTCCATGATTCTAATTCTCACTCTTCACTGTTTCCAAGACTCACTCTTCACTGTTTCCAATACTCACTCTTCACCGATTCCAATACTCACTATTCACCAATTCTAATTCTCACTCTTCACTGATTTCAATACTCACTCTTCACTGAATCCAATACTCACACTTCACTGATACCATAACTCACTCAGCGCTGATTCCAATACTCACTTTTCCCTGAACCGAATACTCACTCTTCACAATTTCTAATACTGATTCTTCACTGATTCCAACACTCACTCTTCACTGATTCCAATACTCACCCTTCACCGATTCCAAAACTCATTCCACACTGATTCCATTAGTGACTCTTCACTGATTCCAACACTCACTCTTCACTGATTCCAATACTCACTCTTCACCAATTCTAATACTCACTCTTCACCAATTCCAATACTCACTCTTCCTTGATTCCAATATTCACTCTTCCCTAATCAATACTCACTCCTTTATGATTCCAATACTCACTCATTTACGATTCCAATACTCATTCTTCAGTGATTCCAATGCCCACACTTTTCTGATTCCAGTACTCACTCCTCACTGATTCTAAAATTCACTCATCATTGATACCAATACTCACTCCTCATCAATTCTAATACTTCCTCTTTGCTGATTCCATTGCTCACTCTTCACCGATTCCAGTACTCACTCTTCACCGATTCCGGTACTCACTCCTCCCAGATTCCAATCCTCACTCTTCACTAATTCGAACACTCACTTATCCCTGATTCTAACACTCACTTCTCACCAATTCTGATACTCACTCCTCCCTGATTCTAATACTCACTCTTCACTGATACAAATACTCATTCATCACCGATTCAAATATTCATTCGCCACCAATTCCAAAACACATTCCTTAACGATTCGAATACTCAAACTTCATCAATTCCAATACTCACTCTTCACTGATTGCAATACTCACTCCTCACCAATTCCAATACTCAATCTTCACTGATTCCAATACTCACTCCTCACTGATTGCAATACTCACTCCTCACCAATTCCAAAACTCAATCTTCACTGATTCCAATACTCACTCCTCACCGATTCCAATACTCACACTTCTATGATTCCAATACTCACTCCACCCTGATTCTAATACTCACTCTGCACTGATTCCAAAACTCATGCCACACCGATTCCATTAGTGACTCTTCACTGATTCCAACACTCACTCTTCACTGATTCCAATACTCACACTTCACCAATTCCAATACTCACTTTTCACCAATTCCAATACTCACTCCTCATTGATTACAATTAGCACTCCTCACCAATTCCAATACTCACACTTCCCTGATTCCATAACTCACTCATCGACAATTTCAATACTCCCTTTTCCCTGAATCGAATACTCACACTTCACATTTCCAATACTGATTCTTCACTGATTCCAATACTCAACCTTCACCGAGTCCAAAACTCACTCCACACCGATTCCATTATTGACTCTTCACTGATTCCAACACTCACTCTTCACCGATTCCATTACTCACTCTTCACTGATTCCAATACTAACTCTTCACCGATTCCAATACTCACTCTTCACCAATTCCAATACTCACTCCTCACTGATCCCAATGATCACTCCTCACCGATTCCAACACTCACACTTCCATGATTCCAACACTCACACTTCCATGATTCCAACACTCACACTTCCATGATTCCAACACTCACTCTTCACCGATTCCAATTCGCATTCTTCACTGATTCCAATACTCACTCTTCACTTATTCCAATACTCAAAATTCCATGATTGCAATTCTCACTCGTCACTGATTCCAATACTCACAATTCCATGATTCTAATATTCTTCCCTGATTCCAATTCCCACTCTTTGCTGATTCCAAAACTCACTCCACACCGATTCCATTAGTGACTCTTCACTGATTCCAATACTCACTCTTCACCAATTCCAATACTCACTCCTCACCGATTCCAATATTCACTCCTCACTGATTCCAATAATCACTCCTCACCGATTCCAATACTCATACTTCCATGATTCCAAAACTCAATCTTCACCAATTCCAATTCTCACTCTTCACTGATTCCAATACTCACTTTTCCCTTTTTCTAATACTCACTCTTTCCGATTCCAATACTCACACTTCACCGATTCCAATTCTCACTCTTCACCGATTCCAATATCCACTCTTCCCCGATTCTAATTCTCACTCTTCACTGATTCCAAGACTCACTCTTCACTGTTTCCAATGCTCACTCTTCACCGATTCCAATACTCACTCTTCACCGATTCTAATTCTCACTCTTCACCGATTCCAATACTCACTCTTCACCGATTCTAATTCTCACTCTTCACTGTTTCCAATACTCACTCTTCACCGATTCCAATACTCACTCTTCACCGATTCTAATTCTCACTCTTCACTGATTCCAATACTCACTCTTCACCGATTCTAATTCTCACTCTTCACTGATTCCAACACTCACTCTTCACCGATTCTAATTCTCACTCTTCACTGATTCCAATACTCACTCTTCACCGATTCTAATTCTCACTCTTCACTGAATCCAATACTCACTCTTCACCGATTCTAATTCTCACTCTTCACTGAATCCAATACTCACACTTCACTGATTCCATAACTCACTCAGCGCCGATTCCAATACTCACTTTTCCCTGAACCGAATACTCACACTTCACCATTTCTAATACTGATTCTTCACTGATTCCAACACTCACCCTTCACCGATTCCAAAACTCATTCCTCACTGATTCCATTAGTGACTCTTCACTGATTCCAACACTCACTCTTCACTGATTCCAATACTCACTCCTCACCGATTCCAATACTCACACTTCTATGATTCCAATACTCACTCCACCCTGATTCTAATACTCACTCTGCACTGATTCCAAAACTCATGCCACACCGATTCCATTAGTGACTCTTCACTGATTCCAACACTCACTCTTCACTGATTCCAATACTCACTCTTCACCAATTCCAATACTCACTTTTCACCAATTCCAATACTCACTCCTCACTGATCCCAATGATCACTCCTCACCGATTCCAACACTCACACTTCCATGATTCCAACACTCACACTTCCATGATTCCAACACTCACTCTTCACCGATTCCAATTCGCATTCTTCACTGATTCCAATACTCACTCTTCACTTATTCCAATACTCAAAATTCCATGATTGCAATTCTCACTCGTCACTGATTCCAATACTCACAATTCCATGATTCTAATATTGTTCCCTGATTCCAATTCCCACTCTTTGCTGATTCCAAAACTCACTCCACACCGATTCCATTAGTGACTCTTCACTGATTCCAATACTCACTCTTCACCAATTCCAATACTCACTCCTCACCGATTCCAATATTCACTCCTCACTGATTCCAATAATCACTCCTCACCGATTCCAATACTCATACTTCCATGATTCCAACACTCACTCTTCACCAATTCCAATTCTCACTCTTCACTGATTATAAAACTCACTTTTCCCTTTTTCTAATACTCACACTTCACCGATTCCAATTCTCACTCCTCACCGATTCCAATATTCACTCTTCCCCGATTCTAATTCTCACTCTTCACTGATTCCAAGACTCACTCTTCACTGTTTCCAATGCTCACTCTTCACCGATTCCAATACTCACTCTTCACCGATTCTAATTCTCACTCTTCACCGATTCCAATACTCACTCTTCACCGATTCTAATTCTCACTCTTCACCGATTCCAATACTCACTCTTCACCGATTCTAATTCTCACTCTTCACTGTTTCCAATACTCACTCTTCACCGATTCCAATACTCACTCTTCACCGATTCTAATTCTCACTCTTCACCGATTCTAATTCTCACTCTTCACCGATTCTAATTCTCACTCTTCACCGATTCCAATACTCACTCTTCACCGATTCCAATACTCACTCTTCACCGATTCCAATACTCACTCTTCACTGATTCCAATACTCACTCTTCATCAATTCCGATACTCACTCTTCCCTGATTCCAATAGTCTCTCTTCAAAGATTATGATCCTCACTCTGCCCTAATTCCAATACACAATCTTCACTCTTCTCCAATTCCAAAGCTTATTTTTCGCCGGTTCCAGTACTCAAACCTTTTTGATTCTAACACTCACTCTTCGCCGATTCCAATACTCATACTTTACCGATTCCAATACCCATACTTTACCGATTCCAATACCCATACTTTACCGATTCCAATACTCACTCTTCACCAATTCCAAAACTCACTCCTCACCGATTCGATTATTCACTCTTCACTGATTCCAATGCTCACTCTTCACTGATTCCAATAGTCACTCTTCACTGATTCCAATAGTCACTCTTATCTGATTCCAATACTCACTCTTCACCAATTCTATTACTCACTCTTCACTGATTCCGATACACACACTTCTCCATTTCCAATTCTCACTCTTCACTGATTCCAAAACTCACTCCTCACCGATTCTAATATTCACTCTTCACTGATTCCAATACTCAATCATCACCAATTCCAATACTCACTCTTCACTGAGTCCAATACTCACTCCTCAACGATTCCAAAACTCACTCTTCACCGATTCCGGTGCTCACTCTTCACTGATTCCAATACTAATTCTTCACTGATTGCAATACTCACTCATCACCGATTTCAATCCTAACTCTTCACCTATTCCAATACTCACTCTTCACTGATTCCAATACTCACTCCGCACCAATTCCAAAACTCTCTCTTCACCGCTTCCAATACTCCCACTTCACTAATTCCAATACTCACTTTTCACCGATTCCAATACTCACTCTTCCATTATTCCAATACTCACTCTTTGCTGATTCCAATACTCACTCTTCGCTGATTCCAATACTCACTCCTCCATGATTCCAGTAGTCACTCTTCCATGATTCCAATACTCACTCTTCCATGATTCCAATATTCACTCTTCGCTGATTCCTATACTCACTCTTCCCTGTTTACAAAACTCACTCTTCCCCGATTCCAATACTCACTCTTCCCCGATTCCAATACTCACTCTTCCCCAATTCCAATACTCACTCTTTACCGCTTCTAATACTCATTCTTCACTGATTCCAATACCCGCTCTTCAGTGTTTCTAATTGAATCTTTCTCTTCAATGTTTAAATAATTCTTCACTGTTTAAATGACTGACTCTACATTGTGTCTAATATTAACTCTACTCTGTTTCTTATACTCAATTCTTTACTGTGCCCAGTACTTTGACTCAGTGGTAGTACTCTCACTTCTGACTGAAAATGTTGTGGGTTCAAGTCCCACTCTGGAACTTAAGCACATAATCTAGGCTGACACTTCAGTGCCATACTGAACTGTCGGAGGAGCTGTCTTTCAGTTGAGATGTTAAATTGAGGTCTGGTGTCCTCTCAGGTGAACATTAAAAATCCCATGGCACTATTTGACAAAGAACAGTTGTCCTTGTCAACGTTTATCCCTCAACTAACACCATTAAACAGATTATCTATCATTTATCTATTGGTGTTTGTGGCACCTTGCTGTATGCAATTTAACTCTGGTTACCAGATTGTAATAGTTACTACACTTCATAAGTACTTCATTGGATGCAAAGCACTTCTGGGACTTACCATCTCATGTGGCCTCTCTAGTCCCATCTTCTCAATCACAGATGATGCCATTCATTCTTTGAATCCCTTACCATTCACATTCCCCTTTCCCCTTCCAGCTCCACTTCTTTCTACAGCCATTCCTGGACAAAACTGCCCCTGTCACTTACAATGGCACTTCCAAACTCTCAACTATCTCGCCTGTGGCTCTCCGTTCACCACAATACTTCTGCAGCTGTTGATTTGCTCAATCACAGCCTCACCTCCACCTTTAATATCCTTGTGTCCAGTAAAACTCTTACCCTCTTGCCCTGTCTCTGCCAAAACTGCTCACTATTTCAGGATCATCCTAGAATGCAAAAATAATCCCAGGCTTCTTTTCTCCACTACAAACTGTCTCCATAAACCCGTCTCACTTGCCCCCTCCACCCTCACCTCCACCTCCAACAACAAATGCGAGGAGCTCATGGACTACGTTGTCATTAACATTGAGACCATCCATTCAACTGTCTCTGCCACTTCATTCCCTTCCCCTAGCCCACTGAGCCAAACTTTCCTCCTGCCATAGACCTGAACTCACATCTCTGTCTAGTATTTCTCCTATCACCCCACATGGCCTCTCCAGGCTAATCATGTCCATGAAACCCTTCTCCTGCTCTCTCGTCGTTATTCCCACTAAACTGCTGACCACTCAACTTCCCTTCCTGGCTAGCTGATATTGTACCTGGTTCCCTCTCCTCAGGTACCCCTTCCTGTCAAATCTACCATTATCACCCTTCTTCTCAAAAAACCCACCCTTGACCACTCTGTCCATGCAAACTACCGCCCCATCTCCAACCTCCCTTCCCTCTCCGAAGTCCTTGAACATTTTGTCACCTCCCAAATCCGTGCCCACCTTTCCTGTGACTCCATGTTTGAATCCCTCCAATTAGGTTTCCGCTCCTGCCACAGCACTGAAACGGCCCTTATCAAAATCACAAATGACATCCTATGTGACTGTGACTGTGGTAAACTAGCCCATCTCATCGTCTCGACCTGTCTGCTACCTTTGACACAATTGACCACACCATCCTCCTCCAATGCCTCTCCTCCGTCATCCAGCTGGGTGGGACTGCACACGCCTGGTTCCATTCTTATCTATCCAGTTGTAGCAACTGAATCTCCTGCAATGGCTTGTCTTCCCGCTCCCTCACCGTTAACTCTGGAGTCTCCCAAGGATCTACCCTTGGCCCCTCCTATTTCTCATCTACATGCTGCCCATCGATGACATCATCTGAAAACACAAGTCAGATTCTACATGTACGCTGACGACACCCAGCTCTACCTCACCACCACCTCCCTCGACCCCTCCACTGCCTCTGTGTTGTCAGCCTGCTTGTCCAACATCCAGTGCTGGATGAGTTGTAATTTCCTCCAATTAAGCACTGGGAAGATCAAAGCCATTGTCTTCAGACCCTGCTGCAAACACTGTTCCCTCACCACCGACTCAGACTGAACCAGACAGTTTGCAACCTCATCGTCCCGTTGACCCTGAGTTGAGCTTCTGGCCCCATATTCTCTTCATCACTCTTCATCACTAAGACCACCTACTTCTACCTCCATAGCATCGCCCGTCTCCGCCCCTGCCTCAGCTCATCTGTTGCTGAAACCCTCTTCCATGATTTTGTTACCTCCAGACTCAGCTATTCCAATGCTCTCCTGGCCGGCCTCCCATCTTCCACCCTCTGTAAACTTGAGCTCATTCAAAACTCTGCTGCCCGTACCCTAACTCACACCAAGTCCTGTTCACCCATCACCCCTGTGCTTGTTGATCTACACTGGCTCCCAGTCCACCAATGCCTCAATTTTAAAATTCTCATCCTTGCGTTCAAATCCCTCCATGGCCTCGCCCCTCCCAATCTCTGTAACCTCCTCCAGCCCCACAACTCTCCGATATTTTCTTTGCCTCTCCATTTGCGGCCGTGCCTTCAGATGCCTAGGCCCTAAGCTGTGGAAGTCCCTCCCTAAACTCTGCCTCTCCACCTCTCTCTCCTCCTTTAATATCCTTTTTAGAACTTACCTCTTTGACACCTGCTCTAAAATCTCTTTCCTTGGCTCGGTGTCAATTTTTGTCCAATTATACTCCTGTGAACTGCCTTGGAACGTTAAAGGGGCTACATAAATGCAAGTTGTTGCTGTTGTTGCTGATTTGGGATGGCCTGAGGTCATGAAAGGTTCTAATTAAACACAAGTCTGTTCTTTCTTTCTTTACTGTTTCTGGTAATGAATCTCCCATGTTCCCAAGGCCTAATCCTTCACTGGGGTTAATTTCCTGCTTCATCGCTTGGGTGGTAAACTGGCAGAGCCTGTTATGGAAATCCTTCCAATTTTCATTTCCATTGATGACATTTTTCAGTGTTTCCAGAATTAACCCTTCAGTGTGTCTTTTCAGTGTTTCCAATACTCGTTCTTCAATATTTCCAGTGCTCACTCCTTGGTGATTTCAACGCTCATACTCCAACTATTCTAATAGTCAATCAAACGCTGGACATCTGCAGCCCGTACGCCTCTCCTACAGGCCACTTGTACCAATTGGATCAAAGAGCCTCATTGAATCCAGTTCATCAATTCGCAAAATGTTACATGCTGTCAACATAAACAAGCTGCCGTGAGACCAGAAGCCAAGGGTAGTTCAATCTGAAATGTAGGTCAGTAGTGGTGCAAGGTTTAAACCACAAACTTCTCAGTAAAGATAACTAGAGGTTTCTTTCTCTCCTCCTTGCTTTAGTTGCTGACACCTTCCCCTAGTGACAGGGTTAATCTAGACTAGAATCTGATGGGGTGTCAGTTTTGTTTGAGGCTTTGCAATTCTTCTCGAGTTCGAGTGCATGGCGGGGGGGGATAAAAGCTTTAACAAGTTTCCGATTATGCTTTGTAAGCAATTCTCTGCAATATTACCCTCCCCTCCTTTATTGACTCATGGAAATCTGGAACTCTCTCTCCAAAAAGCTGAGATTGATATATTTTTGTTAGGTAAGGGTATTATGGATTACTAAACCAAGGCGGTTAGATGGAGTTAAGATACAGATCAGCCATGATCTCACTGAATGGCGAAACAGGCTCAAGGGGCTGAATGGCCTCCTCCTGTTCCTATGTTCCTCCCTTTCTTTTCGATTCACTGCCCCAAAACAGGCAGGAAAATCCAGACCCGTGTTTTTAAAAGTTTCAAAAGGAATTCCATCAGAATAACGCAGCGAGATTTTGGGAACATATAATTTTAGTTTTTACATGTTGCGTTCTAGCCTACTGACTTTACAAAAAAGTTAGCCAACCCGTAACACCTGACCGGCTTGCCAGCTCAGCGAGCCGCCAGCGAGTGGCAATGGAGATGGCAGCAGGCGCGCTGGCACTGATCGGCTGGGGAGTGGGCAAAGGAAGAGCCCGGGATATGTAATCACCAACTCCAGCTCCTCCTGCAAACACACAGAGATGGAGAAACAAGACACTAAGGTGGACTGGAGCATCACACTGTAAAAGCAAAAAGGCCATGCTTGAGGTTCATTTAACCGGTCTATCTGTATAAGAACAGCAATTAGAGACGCCGAGGAAATCGGAGAATTACAGCCGAGAAGCTCCCAAGGCAGCAGTGATGTTGTTGGTCAGCAGACTGTGGGTACGATTAGTACAGTGGTTATGTTACTGGGCTAATAACCCAGAGAAGTGTGAGTTTAAATCTCACCATGGCTGTTTGAAAATATGAATTCAACTTAAAAAGATCTGGAAATCAAAAGCTGGTATCAGTAAAAGTGACCATGAAGCTGTCGTAAAAACCCAACTGGCTCACTAATGTCCTATAGGGAAGGAAACCTGCCGTCCTTACCTAGTCTGGCCTGTATGTGACTCCAGCCCCATACCAAAATCTTAACTGTGCAGGAAGCCACTCAGTTCTATCAAACAAGTTCAGAAAGAAAGCCGCCATCACCTTATCAGGGCAACTCGGAATGGGCAATTAATGCCAGCCTTTCTAGTGATGCCCACATCCGAAGAATGAACTTAAAATAGTCCAGGTGGCCAATGTATGAGTTGGGAATTGTTGTTTGTCTCAATTGTTGCCGTGAGAAGGATTTGCAGGCTGATGAATGCCTTTTGGCTTTAACCATCTTTATACCAGCCGATAGGGAGGTTAGTCTTAGACGACAGGAGGGTTTTATGAGCTCCCAGGGAGTGATTGAGTGGTGAGGAGTGATTCTCCAGGCCAAAGTTTAGGTTTACCTCTCTCCCCTTCCTTCCCTCCCGCGAGACCCCCTTGAAACCCCCTCCTCACCACTTACCTTCGTCCCGGCAAGTCTCCCTTTGGTCCTGGCCCTGCCCGAACTTCTGCTCCCGTCCATCGGACACCTGCCTCTTCCTACCCCTTTTGGGCAGGCATCTGACCGGCGACATGCAGATAAGGCCTGGGAGTTAAAATCGCCTGGGCCTCACCCTGCTGATGTCGGAGAGGAGGGGCGAGTTGCCGTTCGTCCTGCCTCCCTGTCCCCGGCCCGCCTGAAACCCGCTCCCAGTTAAAATTGCCCCTTTAGTTTCTCATCACACAGTGATGTTAATTTTAAATTGACTAAATCTACTGCTGAAAGCACTGGTGTGGGTATAGTGCTGAAAGCCCACCAGCCGCTGCTAACTGACCCACCCTCTCTGTAATTGTTTTATACGATTCTCACTGTGACTCCTCCTGCCAGTTATTTTAACAAAAGTCAGAGTAGGCTAGACACTGACCCTTCAGCTCTGGGGCCAGGGTTCAAATCCAGCCCAGACCGATGAGGTGAAAGACTTCTCTGTCTGTTGACCACAATGGGTTTGGGCACTTTTTCATCCAGTTCCCAGTGGGGGCGGGTTTCACAGCAAAACACGAGCCCAACCAGTGCTCGTGGCCAATCTCAATCAAAGAGGCCACTGGAAGAGCCGAGGGCTGTCGGGTTGAGTTTGCCTGCTCCTCGAAGCACCTGTCAACTCTTCCCGAGCAGATTACAGCCCTCGCCTCTCTGACTGCAGGCCCGCTGAAAGACGGGAAGGTCTATCCTGGGTTTCCGCCAAAGTTTTGGCTGCCGATCGGGTAAACATCCGAGAAAATTCCAACTGTGGATCTTGGGGTCACTGGTGAAAAATTCTGGCCGAGAAATTCGATGGCACCTGTTTCTCAGGTGTAAAATGGGCACCGAAGTATCCAATATGGAGGGCCGGGCGCACACGCTCATTGCCGCTGAAAGTGCGCCGACTGCCATATTGGAAAGGGAAGATAAAGAGGCGTCTTGGGCATGCGCCTGAAACAGGCCTTAAGCCCTTTGTATAAATGAATAAGGGGGCCTAACGCCTGTTGAAACCTTGTATACAAATATTGGGCTGCCCTGAACGCAGCTGATTCCGAGCCAGCTGCGATCGGGCCGACGTGGTCTACATGAGGCCTAACCAGCAGCCCTTAAAGGGTCCATTAACGTGGAGTCCACTCCCCGACCGGGACAGACAGGAAGTGGGCGGGATAGAAGCCACCGACACTCAGTAAGTGTGGCTTCCGGGAGGTGGGAGAATGGAGAATGGTCACGGGAGGCCGAAACTTCCCTCGTGAGGCCCGCAGAAGCAATCCTGCTCCTCTTGGGCTCGCAAAGGAAAGTAACCGGGAGGCCTCTTAAGGTTCCCGATCCTCTTCATGCTGCACTTTCCCCGCTCAGGCCAAAGTTAGAATCGTTGTCAGGGTGGTGGAGGGGGTGGGGGGGGGGCGGTGTGAGGGTCTGATGATGTCATTGGAACCCCCAAATAGCATATGCAAATGAGGACCCTGTCCGTTAAATCACGAACAGCTGGCTCCAGGTGAGTAAACACGGGGGACATTTTAACGCAGTATGTTTCTGCCGGGCAGGTAGGGTTAATGTCCAACCCACCCCTCGGCCCAACTGGGATCTGTGGCCGCAGACATCAACAAACTTGCAGCCCACTGTGGCACACATCGGCTGGTGGAGTGGGACCGTTGGAGGTTCACTGTCATGCTGATCGAGAAAGCTGCCCTCGACATGTAGAAAACAGTCCCTTTCTTGCCCACTTCCATTACTCTTCCCCCCGGTCTATTTTGGATCCTGGTAGCCATCCATTATAATGACCCTGTTGTTCCTGCACTTTTCTCTCATTTGTTTACATCTGCTCCTCTATCTCCTTTCCACAGTCCTGAGATTCATTTACTGCGTTACATTAATGTATCTTCGAATGTAAGACCTTCTACAAGTATGTAAAAAGGAAGAGATCAGCGAAAGTAAACGTGGGTCCCTTGAGGCAGAGACAGGAGAAATTATAATGGGGAATAAGGAAATGGCAGAGATGTTAAACAAATATTTTGTATCTGTCTTCACAGTGGAAGACACAAAAAACATACTGGAAATAGTAGGGAACCAAGGGTCTAATGAGTAAGGAATTAAAAGCAATTAAGATTAGTAAAGAAAAAGTACTGGAGAAATTAAAGGGACTAAAAGCCAATAAATCCCCTGGACCTGATAGCCTACATCCTAGGGTTCTAAAGGTGGCTGCAGAGATAGTGGATGCATTGGTTTTGATCTTCCAAAATTCTCTAGATTCGAGAATGGTCCCCGTGGATTGGAAGGTAGCAAATGCAATCCCACTATTCAAAAAAGGAGGGAGAGAGAAAACAGGGAACTATAGGCCAGTTAGCCTATAGTAGTGGGGAAAATGCTAGAATCTATTATTAGGGAAGTAGTAACAGGAACCTTAGAAAATCATAATATGATTAGGCAGAGTCAACATGGTTTTATGAAAGGGAAATAGTGTTTGACAAATCTATTCGAGTTTTTTGAGGATGTAACTAGCAGGGTAGATAAAGTGGAACCAGTGGGTGTAGTATATTGGGATTCGATAAGGTGCCACACAAGAAGTTGTTACACAAGATTGGGGTTCATGGGATTGGGGGTAATATATTAGCGTGGATAGAGGATTGGTTAATGGACAGAAAATAGAGAGTAGGAATAAATGGGTAATTTTCAGGTTGGCAGGCTGTAACTAGTGGGGTACCGCAAGGATCAGTGCTTGGGCCTCAGCTGTTTACAATATATATCGATGATTTAGTTGAAGGAACCGAGTATAATGTATCCAAGTTTGCTGACGCTATAAAGCTAGGTGGGAAAGTAAGCTGTGAGGAGGACACAAAGAGGCTGCAAAGGGATATAGACGGGTTAGGTGAATGGGTACGAAGGTGGCAGATGGAGTATAATGTGGGGAAAAGTGAGGTTATCCACTTTGGTAGGAAGAATAGAAAAGCAGAATATTTTTTAAAAGGGGAGAGACTAAGAAATGTTGGTAGTCAGAGGGATTTGGGTGTCCTTGTACACGAATCACAGAAAGTTAACGTGCAGGTACAGCAAGCAATTAGGAAGGCAAATGGTATGTTGGCCTTTATTGCAAGGGGATTGGAGTATAAGAGTAAGGAGGTCTTGCTGCAATTATATAGGGGTCTGGTGAGACCACACCTGGATTACAGTTTTGGTCTCCTTACCTAAGGAACGATATATTTGCCTTAGAGGGGGTGCAACGAAGGTTCACTAGATTGATTCCTGGGATAAGAGGGTTGTCCTATGAGGAGAGAGTGAGTAGAATGGGTCTATATTCTCTGGAATTTAGAAAAATGAGAGGTGATCTCATTGAAACATATAAGATTCTAAGAGGGTTTGACAGGGTAGATGCTGAGAGGCTGTTTCCCCTGGCTGGAGAATCTAGAATCTAGAATCCAAGGGCGCTAAATTGGGCCGGGTAGCACCCATTGTTTTGGCGCTACACGGCCTCTCCAACATCCAAGATGGAGTCCTGGCTGAGCACGCACGTTTCTAGTGTGACGTGCGCCAGACGCCATTGTGGTATAGGAGTTAGTGCAGGTGCAGATAACGAACGCTGGAATCGTGTAAAGTAAGGAAAAAATGGATACAATCAGTGCGCAATGCTGATTTAAAGTGATAGACACCATTTTGGGACATAACACTCAACTCAACGCACAGTCTTAACCCCGACCATCTGAACGTGTCCTAGAGTGCCTGGAGGATACCCCCCCACCAGCGCTATTTAAAGGGACCGAGCAGGATTTACAGGTTAGTGGCTGGATTATTGCTTCTGGCTGCCGAGACATTTGTAACCATTTTTGGAGGTCTCCTATACTTGATTATTAGGACTAGGGGACATAGCCTAACATTTAGAGCCAGGACATGCAGGAATGAAGTTAGGAAATGCTTCTACACGCAAAGGGTGGGAGATGTTTGGAACACTCTTCTACAGACGGCAGTTGATGCTAGCTCACTTGTGAATGTTAAATCTGAGATTGATAGATTTCTGTGAACTAAGGGTATTAAGGGATATGGGGCTAAGACGGGTATATGGAGTTAGGTCACAGGTCCACCATGGTCTCACTGAATGGTGGAACAGGCTCGAGGGGCTGAATACCACGGCCACTTGCTGCCTCCTGATATGTGCCACCTTCTCCTGCAAGAAAGTGGAACATGTGTCTGGGTGATGTGCCTGTCATGGTTGAATAGCTGCCAGTGTGGCCCGTGAGTTGTGGGTAGGCGACTTGCAACAGTGGTAATGTGTGCGGGTGAGAGGAAGTATCTGATTAGAAGAGTTGAGGACTGATGGAGAGAGTTTGTTGGTATGTGGGTGATGGGGGTGTAGTGTGTGGTGCAGTTGGTAGGAGACGCCACTTGACCGTTGACCTCACTCACCTTGACCACTCATGTCAAAGCATTGAACATCTTCCTACACTGCATCCATGTTCATGATGCTGTGCGCCTGGCATTGACTTCATCCCCCGCTGCCTCCCACTACTTTTTGGGCATATGTCTGGAGGGCCTCTTTCCCCCACCCCCACCCACTGCGGATATAGGATGTCCCTCCTTCTGTCCACCTCTTGCACCAAGGCCTCTAGTACATCAGCAGAGAATCTTGGTTCACGCTCTCTCGCAGGCCTGGTACAGACTCAGATCGGCAGATTGATGAGGTCTGGTGTGCAGATTGGAGGATGTGAGATTTAGTAGTGCACAATCTTTATTCAATGTTTTAACATAACTCATCAGTTGGTAAACAGGGGGGCGGGAGCTGCATCTGTATTTGACATGTGCGATGTCTGATCTCCGTTCAGACTCTGTGCAGACAGCAGACAGTTATTTTCAGCAAATAACAGGTACCAGCTACCTTGAAGAGATTTTTAAGAGCCAGCCTGCCTTTAAGTGATTGGCGCTCCTCCCTGCTGGGGGAAAGTGTGAATTGCTGATTTCCAACGCAGCATGCAGGTGAGTCCTCACGCCCGATGAAAGTCTCGTCCTGCCTGCGCACGAGTTAATAGCGGATCACACCACCCATGCCCAATAACAGACCCGATCCAATTTTTCCCCCATAGGCTCAAGCTAAAGGGTCGGCCATTTAGGACTGAGATAAGGAACAATGTCTTCACTCAGAGGGTTGTGAATCTTTAGAATTCTCTACCCCAGAGGGCTGTGGATGCTCAGTCTTTGAGTATGTTCAAGATCAAAATCGATGGATATTTGAACACGAAGGGAATCAAAGGATACGGGGATCAGGCGGGAAAGTGGATTTGAGATAGAAGATAAGCAATAATCCTATTGAACGGCGCAGCAGGCTCGAGGGGCTGTACGGCCAACTCCCGCTCCTATTTCTTATGTCCTTACGGGACAGCCGCTGAGATTCATCCACTGTATTACATTAATGGGCAGTTCCTGGGATCATTTACTGTGTTACTGTAATGGCCAGCTCCTGAGATCATTTACTGTGTTACTGTAATGGGACAGATCCTGAGATCATTTACTGTGTTACTGTAATGCGACAGATCCTGAGATCATTTACTGTGTTACTGTAATGGCCAGCTCCTGAGATCATTTACTGTGTTACTGTAATGGACAGTTCCTGAGATCCTTTACTGTGTTACTGTAATGGGCAGCGCCTGAGATCATTTACTGTGTTACTGTAATGGGCAGCTCCTGAGATCCTTTACTGTGTTACTGTAATGGGCAGCGCCTGAGATCATTTACTGTGTTACTGTAATGGGCAGCTCCTGAGATCCTTTACTGTGTTACTGTAATGGGCAGCTCCTGAGATCCTTTACTGTGTTACTGTAATGGGCAGCTCCTGAGATCCTTTACTGTGTTACTGTAATGGGCAGCTCCTGAGATCCTTTACTGTGTTACTGTAATGGGCAGCGCCTGAGATCATTTACTGTGTTACAGAAATGGGCAGTTCCTGAGATCATTTACTGTGTTACTGTAATGGGACAGATCCTGAGATCATTTACTGTGTTACTGTAATGGACAGTTCCTGAGATCATTTACTGTGTTACTGTAATGGACAGCTCCTGAGATCATTTACTGTGTTATAGAAATGGACAGTAATGGAGAGTGCCTGAGATTTATTTACTGTGTTACAGTAATGGGCAGCACCAAAGATTAATTTACTGTGTTACAGTAATGGGCAGCTCCTGAGATCATTTACTGTGTTACAGTAATGGGCAGCTCCTGAGATCATTTACTGTGTTACAGTAATGGGCAGCTCCTGAGATTTATTTACTGTGTTACAGTAATGGGCAGCTCCTGAGATTTATTTACTGTGTTACAGTAATGGGCAGCACCAAAGATTAATTTACTGTGTTACATTATTAGACAGCTCCTGAGATTCATTTACTGTGTTACAGTAATGGACAGGTTCTGAGATTCATTTACTGTGTTACAGTAATCAACAGCTGTTCAGATCATTTATTGTGATACAGTAATGGGCAGGTCCAGAGATCATTATGTGTGTTTAGAGTAATGGACTGCTCCTGAGATCATTTACTGTGTTAAAGTAATGGACAGTTCGGGAGATTCATTTTCTGTGTTACAGTAATGGCCAGCTCGGGAAATTGTAATCGACAGCTCTTTAGATCATTAATGGAGAGCGCCTGAGATTCATTTCCTGTGTTACAGTAATAGACAGCTCGGGAGATTCATTTACTCTGTTACAGCAATCGACAGCTCTTTAGATCATGTGCTGTGTTACAGTAATAAAATCTCCTGAGATCATTTACTGTGTTACAGTGATGGGGAGCGCCTGACATCATTTACTGTGTGACAGTAATCGACAGCTCTTTAGATCATGTACCGTGTTATAGTAATGGAAAATTCCTGATATCTTTTATTATGGTACAGTAATGGGCAGCTCTTCAGATCATTTACTGTGTTAAAGTAACGGACAGTTCCTGAGGTTCATATACTGTGTTACAGTAATCGCCAGCTCTTCAGATAGATTACCGTTCTACAATAATGCACAGGTCCCGAGATCACTTCTGTGTTACAATAATGGACCGGTCCTTAGATTCATTTACTCTGCTACAGTAATGGACAGCTCCTGAGATCATTTACTGTGTTACAGAGATGGGCAGCTCCTGAGATCATTTACTGTGTTACTGTAATGGACAGTTCCTGAGATCATTTACTGTATTACAGTAATGGACAGCTCATTTATTTTATTTGTTTCTGGGATGTGGGCATCACTGGCAAGGCCAGCATTTATTGCCCATCCCTAATTGCCCTTGAGAAGGTGGTGGTGAGCCACCTTCTTGAACCGCTGCAGTCCGTGTGGTGAAGGTTCTCCCTTAGTGCTGTTAGAAGGGAGTTCCAGGATTTTGACCCAGCGACGACGAAGGAACGGCGATATATTTCCAAGTTGGGATGGTGTGTGACTTGGAGGGGAATGTGCAGGTGGTGTTGTTCACATGTGGATGGTACACACTGCAGCCACAGTGCGCCGGTGGTGAAGGGAGTGAATGTTTAGGGTGGTGGATGGGGTGCCAATAAAGCGGGCTGCTTTGTCCTGGATGGTGTCGAGCTTCCTGAGTGTTGTTGGAGCTGCACTCATCCAGGCAAGTGGAGAGTATTCCATCACACTCCTGATTTGTGCCTTGTAAATGGTGGAAAGGCTTTGGGGAGTCAGGAGGTGAGTCACTCGCCGCAGAATACCCAGCCTCTGACCTGCTCTTGTAGCCACAGTATTTATATGGCTTGTCCAGTTAAGTTCCTGGTCAATGGTGACCCCCAGGATGTTGATGGTGGGGGATTCGGCGATGGTAATGCTGTTGAATGTCAAAGGGAGGTGGTTCGACTCTCTCTTGTTGGAGATGGTCATTGCCTGGCACTTGTCTGGCGTGAATGTTATTTGCCACTTATCAGCCCAAGCCTGGATGTTGTCCAGATCTTGCTACATGCGGGCACGGACTGCTTCATTATCTGAAGGATTGCGAATGGAACTGAACACTGTGCAATCATCAGCAAACATCCCCATTTCTGACCTTATGATGGAGGGAAGGTCATTGATGAAGCAGCTGAAGATGGTTGGGCCTAGGACACTGCCCTGAGGAACTCCTGCAGCAACGTCCTGGGGCTGAGATGGGGGGACATCGGGGGGTTGAAGAGTGGGAGATCAAGGGGACATCGGGGTGCAGGTGGGTGAAGAGGGGGAGATGGGGGGACATCGGGGGGGGGGGGTGAAGCGGGGAGATTGGAGGGGAATATCGGGGGGCTGAAGAAGGGGAGATCGGAGGGGGTGACATTGGACATCGGAGCAGGGTGGAAAGGAAGGTTAATTTTGTGTTTTAACTTTGTGCAATGGTTTTTTTATGTAATTTATTTCATTTGTTTTTGACTGATCCAGGCGTGAATCAGAAGTCATGGGAAAGCCGCCCAGGTAAGTTTAAAAATAGTTCTAACCAGGTAATCTGTCACAAGTAAAGTGCCTTAAGTACCTCAATGAGCTACATTTGGCTCTTTATCATTTTCTGGATTCGGATCGCCTGCGCGCACACAGGTGCATCTTTGGAGAACTCGGACATCGGTGAGTTGGAGCCGGGCTCTGAACCCGAACGGGATTTCCCTGATTTTTGGAGGCCCCCCGCCCCCAATGCACCCGCAATTTCCTGGGAAAATCGAGCTCCTTCACTCTATTTCAGTAATCAACAGCTCTTCAGATCATTTACTGTGTCACAGTATTGGACAGGTCCTGAGATCCTCTACTGTGTCACAATAATGGGCAGCTCCTGAGATTCATCTACTGTGTTACAGTAATGGATGGTTCCTGAGATTCATTTATTGTGTTACAGTAACTGAGAGCTCCTAAGATTAATTTACTGTGTGGCAGTAATGGGCAGCTCATCAGATCAGTAATGGACAACACTTCAGATAATTTACCATTTTACAGTAATGTACAGTTCCTGAGATCATTTACTGTGTTACAGTGATGGACAGCTCCTGAGATCATTTACTGTGTTACTGTAATGGCAGCTCATGAGATTCATTTACTGTGTTACAGTAATGGCAGCTCATGAGATTCATTTACTGTGTTACAGTAATGGCAGCTCATGACATTATTTAGTATGTTACAGTAATGGACAGTTCCTGAGATTCATTTACTGTGTTACTGTAATGTACAGTTCCTGAGATTCATTTACTGTGTTACAGTAATGGACAGTTCCTGAGATTCATTTACTGTGTTACTGTAATGTACAGTTCCTGAGATTCATTTACTGTGTTACAGTAATGGACAGTTCCTGAGATTCATTTACTGTGCACCAGTAATGGCAGCTCATGAGATCATTTAATGTGGCAGTTCTTTAAATCATTTACTGTGTCACAGTAATGGACAGCTCGTGAGACCATTTTCTGTTATAGTAATGGACAGTTCTTGAGATTCACTTAAGGTGTTAATAAAATGGACAGCTCCTGAGATTCCTTCACTCTGTTAAAGTAATCAACAGCTCTTCAGATCATTTACTGTATTACAGTAATGGACAGCTCCTGAGTTCATTTACTGTGTCACAGTAATGGACAACTCTTCACATAATTTACCGTTTTACAATAATGGACATGTCCTGAGATTCATTTACTGTGTTACAGCAATGGACAGCTCCGAGAATCATAGAATCATAGAAAGGTTACAACATGAAAGGAGGCCACTCGGCCCATCAAGTCCGCTCTGGCTCTATGCAAGAGCAATCCAGCTCGTCCCACTCCCCCGCCCTATCCCCGTAGCCCTAGAAATGTTTTCCTTTCAAGTACTTATCCACTTTCCTTTTGGAGGCCATGATTGAATCTGCCTCCACCACCCCCTCAGGCAGTGCATTCCAGATCCTAACCACTCGCTGGGTAGAAAAGTTTTTCCTCATGTCACCTTTGGTTCTTTTCTCAATCACCTTAAATCTGTGTTCTCTAGTTCTTGACCCTTCCGCCAATGGGAACAGTTTCTTTCTATCTACTCTGTCTAGACCAGTCATGATTTTGAATATCTCTATCAAATCTCCTCGTAACCTTCTCTGTTCCAAGAAGAACAACCCCAGCTTCTCCAGTCTATCCACGTAACTAAAGTCCCTCATCCCTGGAATCATTCTCGTAAATCTCTTCTGCACCCTCTCTAAGGCCCTCACATTTTTCCTAAAGTGCAGTGCCCAGAACTGGACACAATACTCCAGTTGTAGACGAATCAGTGTTTTATAAAGGTTCATCATGGCTTCCTTGCTTTTGTACTCTATGCCTCTATTTATAAAGCCCAAGATCCCTTATGCTTTTTTAACTGTTTTCTCAACCTGCCCTGCCACCTATACCCCCAGATCTCTCTGTTCCTGTAACCACTAACAGTTGTGCCCTCTAGTTTATATTGCCTCTCCTCGTTCTTCCTACCAAAATGTATCACTTTGCGTTTTTCTGCGTTAAATTTCATCTGCCACGTGTCTGCCCATGCCACCAGCCTGTCTATATCCTCTTGAAGTCTATCACTATCCTCCTCATTGTTTACTACCCTTCCAAGTTTTGTGTCATCTGCAAATTTTGAAATTGTGCCCTGTACATCCAAGTCCAAGTCATTAATATATATCAAGAAATGCAGAGGTCCCAGCATCGACCCCTGAGGAACACCACTGTACACCTCCCTCCAGTCCGAAAAACAACCGTTCACCACTATTCTCTGCTTCCTGTTATTCAGCCAATTCTGTATCCATGTTGCTACTGCCCCCTTTATTCCATGGCTGCAATCTTGATGACTAGCCTATCATGCGGCACTTTATCAAAAGCCTTTTGAAAGTCCATATAGGTATGTACTAGAAAGTACTTGTAGGTACTAGAAAGGCTAGCTGTACTTAAAGTAGATAAGTCACCCGGTCCAGATGGGATGCATCCGAGGTTGCTGAGGGAAGTAAGGGGGGAAATTGTGGAGGTGCTGTCCATAATCTTCCAATCATCCATAAGGATGGGGGTGGTGCCAGAGGACCGGTGAATTGCAAATGTTACACATCAACTGCATTGCCCTCTCTGTTACCTCATCAAAAAACTCTATCAAGTTAGTTAAATGCAATTTGCCTTTAACAAATCCGTGCTGGCTTTCCCTAATCAATCCACACTCGTTCAAGTGACTGTTAATTCTGTCCCTGATTATCGTTTCTAAATGTTTCCCCACCACTGAGGTTAAACTGCTGGGTTTATCCTTTTGCCCTTTTTTGAACAAGGGTGTAACATTTGGGACCTTATCAAAAGCCTTCTGAAAATCCAAGTACACCACATCCACTGGTTCTCCCCCATCTATTCTACTAGTTACCTCCTCAAAAAACTCCAGTAGGTTTGTTAAGCATGATTAACTCCGTTAATGGTAGGGCGTTGGGGAGAGTTATAGAACAAAGAGATCTAGGAGTACAGGTTCATAGCTCCTTGAAAGTGGAGTCACAGGTGGATAGGGTGGTGAAGAAGGCATTCAGCATGCTTGGTTTCATTGGTCAGAACATTGAATACAGGAGTTGGGATGTCTTGTTGAAGTTGTACAAGACATTAGTAAGGCCACACTTGGAATACTGTGTACAGTTCTGGTCACCCTATTATAGAAAGGATATTATTAAACTAGAGAGTGCAAAAAAGATTTACTAGGATGATACCGGGACTTGATGGTTTGACTTACAGGGAGAGGTTGGATAGACTGAGACTTTTTTCCCTGGAGAGTAGGAGGTTTAGGGGTGATCTTATAGAAGTCTATAAAATAATGAGGGGCATAGATAAGGTCGATAGTCAAAATCTTTTCCCAAAGGTAGGGGAGTCTATAACGAGGGGGCATAGATTTAAGGTGAGAGGGGAGAGATACAAAAGAGTCCAGAGGGGCAATTTTTTCACTCAAAGGGTGGTGAGTGTCTGGAACGAGCTGCCAGAGGCAGTAGTAGAGGCGGGTACAATTTTGTCTTTTAAAAAGCATTTGGACAGTTGCATGGGTAAGATGGGTATAGAGGGATATGGGCCAAGTGCAGGCAATTGGGACTAGCTTAGTGGTATAAACTGGGCGACATGGACATGTTGGGCCGAAGGGCCTGTTTCCATGTTGTAAACTTCTATGATTCTATGATTCTATGATTTCCCATTCATAAACCAATGCTGACTTTGTCCAATCCAATTAATGCCTTCCAAGTGTTCTGTTATTCTATCCTTTATAATAGACTCGAGCATTTTCCCCACTACTGATGTTAGTAGATTATTCCATCACACTCCTGACTTGTGCCTTGTAGATGGTGGAAAGGCTTTGGGGAGTCAGGAGGTGAGTCATTCGCCGCAGAATACCCAGCCTCTAACCTGCTCTTGTAGCCACAGTATTTATATGGCTGGTCCAGTTAAGTTTCTGGTCAATGGTGACCGCCAGAATGTTGATGGTGTGGGATTCGGCGATGGTAATGCTGTTGAATGTCAAGGGGAGGTGGTTAGACTCTCCCTTGTTGGAGATGGTCATTGCCTGGCACTTGTCTGGCGCAAATGTTATTTGCCACTTATCAGCCCAAGCCTGGATGTTGTCCAGGTCTTGCTGCATGCGGGCTCGGACTGCTTCATTATCTGAGGGGTTGCGAATGGAACTGAACACTGTGCAATCATCAGCGAACATCCCCATTTCTGACCTTATGATGGAGGGAAGGTCATTGATGAAGCAGCTGAAGATGGTTGGGCCTGGGACACTGCCCTGAGGAACTCCTGCAGCAATGTCCTGGGGCTGAGATGATTGGCCTCCAACAACCACTACCATCTTCCTTTGTGCTAGATATGACTCCAGCCACTGGAGAGTTTTCCCCCTGATTCCCATTGACTTCAATTTTACTAGGGCTCCTTGGTGCCACATTTGGTCAAATGCTGCCTTGATGTCAAGGGCAGTCACTCTCACCTCACCTCTGGAATTCAGCTCTTTTGTCCATGAGGTCTGGAGCCGAGTGGTCCTGGCGGAACCCAAACTGAGCATCAGTCAGCAGGTTATTGGTGAGTAAGTGCCACTTGATAGCACTGTCGATGACACCTTCCATCACTTTGCTGATGATTGAGAGTAGACTGATGGGACGGTAATTGGCCGGATTGGATTTGTCCTGCTTTTTGTGGACAGGACATACCTGGGCAATTTTCCACATTGTCGGGTAGATGCCAGTGTTGTAGCTGTACTGGAACAGTTTGGCTAGAGGCGCAGCTAGTTCTGGAGCACAAGTCTTCAGCATTACAGCCGGGATGCTGTCAGGGCACATAGCCTTTGCTGTATCCAGTGCACTCAGCCGTTTCTTGATATCACGTGGAGTGAATCGAATTGGCTGAAGACTGGCTTCAGTGATGGTGGGGATATCGGGAGGAGGCCGAGATGGATCATCCACTCAGCACTTCTGGCTGAAGATAGTTGCAAACACTTCAGCCTTGTTTTTTGCACTCACGTGCTGGACTCCGCCATCATTGAGAATGGGGATGTTTTCATGATCATATTGAACGGCCTACAGCTGCTCCTATTTTTTATGTACTGACATGGATTGAAAATTGGTTAACAGACAGGAAACAGAGAGTAGGAATAAATGGGTCTTTTTCTCTTTTTCGGGGTGGCAGGCAGTGACTAGTGGGGTACCGCAGGGATCAGTGCTTGGGCCCCAGCTATTCTCAATATATATCAATGATTTGGATGAGGGAACTAAATGTAATATTTCCAAGTTTGCTGACAACACAAAACTAGGTGGGATTGTGAGTTGTGAGGAGGATGCAAAGAGGCTTCAAGGTGATTTAAACTATTTGAGTGAGTGGACAATTGCAGATGCAGTATAATGTGGATAAATGTGAAGTTATCCACTTTGGAAGGAAAAACAGAAAGGCAGAGTATTATTTAAATGGTGATAGATTGGGAAATGTTGATGTACAAAGGGACCTGGGTGTCCTTGTACACCAGTCACTGAAAGCAAACATGCAGGTGCAGCAAGCAGTTCGGAAGGCAAATGGTATGTTGGCCTTCATTGCAAGAGGATTTGAGTACAGGAGCAAGGATGTCTTACTGCAGTTATACAGGGCCTTGGTGAGACCACACCTGGAGTATTGTGTGCAGTTTTAGTCTCCTTACCTAAGAAAGGATATACTTGCCATAGAGAGAGTGCAGCGAAGGTTCACCAGACTGATTCCTGGGATGGCAGGATTGTCATATGAGGGGAGATTGGGTCGACTCGGCCTGTATTCACTCGAGTTTAGAAGAATGAGAGGGGATCTCATTGAAACATATAAAATTCTGACAGGGCAAGACAGACTGGATGCAGGGAGGATGTTTCCCCTGGCTGGGGGGTCCAGAACGAGGGGTCACAGTCTCAGGATACGGGGTAGGACATTTAGGATTGAAATGTGGAGACATTTCTTTACTCAGAGGGTGGTGAACCTGTGGAATTCTCTACCACAGAAAGCTGTGGAGGCCGAGTCACTGAATATATTTAAGAAGGAGCTTGATAGATTTCTAGTCACAGAAGGCATCAAGGGGTATGGGGAGAGAGCGGGAATATGGTATTGAGATAGAGAATCAGCCATGATCATATTGAATGGCGGAGCAGGCTCGAAGGGCCGAATGGCCTACTCCTGCTCCTATTTTCTATGTTTCTATGTTTCTATCTCTTTATCAATTTTTAGCCCATCCAGTATCTCAACTATATCTTCCTTTACTGCGACTTTGGCAGCATCTTCTTCCTTGGTAAAGGCAGTTGCACAGTACTCATTTATTACCTCGGCCATACCCTCTGCCTCCATGAGTAGATCTCCTTTATGGTCCCTAATTGGCCCCACCCCTCCTCTTACTATCCTTTTACTGTTTACATGCCTGTAGAAGACTTTTGGATTCTCTTTTATGTTGGCCGCCAGTCTATTCTCATACTCTCTCTCTGCCCCTCTTATTTCCTTTTTCACTTTCCCTCTGAACTTTCTATCTTCTGCCTGGTTCTCACTTGTGTTATCAACCTGACATCTGTCATATGCCCCTTTTTTCCATTTCATCTTACTCACTATCTCCTGAGATTCATTTACTGTGTTACTATAACGGACAGCTCCTAAGATCATTTAATGTGTTACAGTAATAGACAGGACCAGACATCATTTACTGTGTTACAGTAATAGACAGGTCCAGAGATCATTTACTGTGTTACAGTCACGGACAGCTCCTGAGAGACATTTACTGTGTTATAGTAATGGGTAGCTCTTGAGGTTCAGTTACACACACATGCACACACTCTCAGATCTTAGCAGCTGTTAGTGAATGGTGATCAGGTGTGTGAATTCTGCCTGTATATTTCTAGCCTTTTTGAGTGTCGGTGGATTGACCTTGGCAGGGATCAGCTCATTGAGGCTGTGCTGGCAATGTAACTAGCCATCTCCCGTCTCTGCATGGCTCAGTAGCTCACTGGAGAGTGGCACAACCCAGTCAGCCCCCGGTGCGGGTCCCTGTCCGCTCTCAGATTAGAAGACTTTCCCTGAAAGCCCGTGGATCCAACCGGTGTCGTGTGTGACCACATTATTTCTCGTCACAAACAGAAGTGATGTGAGTGATTAACATAATGCGACACATTGACAGCTGAGAACCCAGCACCAATTCTCAGGGCAGGCCGGGGTGGAACCTGTGGTGAGAGAGGATTACATGTCAATTCAGAAATGACAGTCAGAGGAAACTGTGTTTTCTGACTGCAACAAAGTGTTGTTTTTGAAACTGAGAGAATAAGTCAAGCAAGAGACAATACAGTGAAAGAACCTGTCAGAATTAGTCAGAGTTTCCAACTGGAACTGAATCCCAGCCTCCCCACACTCATCGAAAGACAAATCCAACAGGCTTTTTTTTTCTGAAAGCTACTTCAATATTTTTCCACCTCTCTGTCTCGGTATTGACGCTACGAATTGGGTAGATTAGTCCGTGTCTGCGGCCCCACGGTCTCAGACTCTCCGGCCTGTGCTTGGCAGCTGGGACCTTGGGATTACGTAACTGGCCCTGACACATCCCTCCTCAGGAGCCATTGCCACTGTGACATCTGAGTGGGGTCTGAGCTGAATCGGAACCGCACGTATGGAGATCTAATCTGAGGCCGTGCTCACAGATAAAGTTACAGACCCTTGTCCATTCAAACCCCTCCATCCATCTACTCTATCCCCACCTTCAATAAAACATCCTCCAAACTCATCCCTTCTACCCAGCTTTGGGTCACCTTTCCTGACCCAAAGCACTGGAGCTGCGGATGGATTCATTAAGGAGCATTCGCGATGCTGAGAACGTCATGGATAGCACGTTTAGTGAGATGGTCACACCGCAGGTAAAGGTTGTACAGGCAGGAAGTAATTGGGTGACCACCAGGCAGAGTAAGAAGAGCAGGCAGGCAGTGCAGGGGTCCCCTGTGGCCGTCCCCCTCTCAAACAAATATACCGCTTTGGATATTGTTGAGGGGGATGACTTATCAGGGGAAGGCAGCAGCAGCCAACTTCCTGGCACCAGGGGTAGCTCTGCTGCACAGGCTGGGAGGAAAAAGAGTGGAAGAGCTATAGTGGTAGGGGATTCTATCGTAAGGGGAACAGATAGGCATTTCTGTGGCCGTAAACGTGACTCCAGGATGGTTTGTTGCCTCCCTGGTGCCAGGGTCATGGATGTCACTGAGCGGCTACAGGGCATTCTCAAGGGGGAGGGTGAGCAGGCAGAGGTCGTGGTCCACATTGGGACCAACGACATAGGTAGGAAGGGAGATGAGGTCCTGCATCAAGAATTTAGGGAGCTAGGTAGCAGATTAAAGAGCAGGACCTCAAAGGTTGTAATCTCTGGATTACTCCCAGTGCCACGGGCTAGTGAGTATAGAAATAGGAGGATAGAACAGATGAATGCGTGGCTAAAGAGTTGGTGCAGGAGGGAGGGTTTCAGTTTCCTGGATCACTGGGCCTGCTTCTGGGGAAGGTGGGACTTGTACAAGTCGGACGGGTTGCACCTGAACCAGAGCGGGACAAATATCCTTGCGGGGAGGTTTGCTAGCACTGTTGGGGGGGGTTTAAACTAACTTGGCAGGGGGATGGGATACAGAGTGGAGCTACAATAGGGGGTGATGTGCAGCCAAATATAGAGAAAAAAACAAGTCAGCTTGGAAGACAGGGCAAATATGTGAGGGCAAGGCTGGATGGCATCTATTTTAATGCAAGGAGTCTTGCGAAGAAGGTGGATGAACTGAAGGTGTTGATAAACACATGGGAGTATGATATTGTTGCTGTCACAGAGACATGGTTGAGGGAGGGGCAAGACTGGCAGCTCAATATTCCGGGGTACAGAATCTTCAGGCGAGACAGAGGGGGAGGTATAAGAGGAGGGGGGGTCGCAATATTAATTAAAGAATCAATTACTGCCATAAGGAGGGATGATATATTAGCAGGTTCCTCTAATGAGGCCATATGGGTGGAGCTTAAAAACAAAAAGGGGGCAAGCACTTTGATGGGAGTGTACTATAGGCCCCCAAACAGTCAGGGGGAGATAGAGGAACAGATATGTAGGCAAATCTCAGAAAATTGTGCAAATAATAGGGTAATAATAGTGGGGGATTTCAACTTCCCCAATATTAACTGGGATACTCAGAGTGTAAAAGGCGTAGAGGGTACAAAATTCTTAACGTGCATCCAGGAGAGCTTTTTGAGCCAGCATGTAGAAAGTCCTACAAGAGAGGGGGCGGTACTGGACCTAATTCTAGGGAATGTGGCCGGCCAAGTGGAAGAAGTGCTAGTAGGTGAGCACTTTGGTGACAGTGACCATAATTCGGTGAGATTTAAGGTGGTCATGGAAAAGGACAGGGAGGGGCCGGAAATAAAGGTTCTAAATTGGGGGAAGGCCGATTTTAATAGGATAAGGCAGGATCTGGCCAAAATGGACTGGGATCAGCTGCTTGTAGGAAAATCCGCATCGGAGCAATGGGAGTCTTTCAGAAGGGAGATTGAGACCATACAATGGCAACATGTTCCCGTAAAGG
Source organism: Heptranchias perlo (assembly GCF_035084215.1). NCBI lineage: Eukaryota > Metazoa > Chordata > Chondrichthyes > Hexanchiformes > Hexanchidae > Heptranchias > Heptranchias perlo. The sequence goes on along the minus strand of NC_090331.1, from coordinate 95,468,538 downwards.
TCAAGGGTGGTTCCAAGAACTCCAGGGAACCTTGGATGTCAGGAGATATACGAGAATGGATTAGGAAAAAAAGGAGGGCTTATGGCAGATACAAAAGGCTAAAGACGGAGGAAGCCCTAGAGGAGTACAAAAAGTGCAGGGGGATACTTAAAAAAGAAATTAGGAGATCAAGGAGGGGCCATGAAATAACACTGGCGAGCAAAATAAAGGAAAATCCTAAGATGTTTTATAAGTATATTAAGGGTAAGAGGATGACTAGGGAAAAAATAGGGCCCATTAGGGACAAAAATGGCAATCTGTGTGTGGAGCCGGCAGATGTAGGAAGGGTGCTAAATGAATTTTTTGCATCTGTTTTCACTATGGAGAAGGACGATGTAGACATAGAAATACGGCAGGGGGACTGTGATATACTCGAACATATTAACATCGAGCGGGAGGAGGTATTGGCGGTTTTAGCAGGCCTAAAAATGGATAAATCCCCAGGCCTGGACGAAATGTATCCCAGGTTACTGTGTGAGGCAAAGGAGGAGATTGCGGGGGCTCTGACACATATGTTCAGAACCTCTCTGGCCACAGGGGATGTGCCAGAGGACTGGAGAACCGCTAATGTAATACCATTATTCAAGAAGGGGAGTAGGGAAAAACCGGGGAACTACAGGCCAGTGAGCCTAACATCAGTGGTAGGAAAATTATTGGAAAAAATTCTGAAGGACAAAATTAGTCTCCACTTGGAGAAGCAAGGATTAATCAGGGATAGTCAACATGGCTTTGTCAAGGGAAGATCATGTCTGACTAATTTGATTGAATTTTTTGAGGGGGTGACTAGGCGTGTGGATGAGGGTAACGCAGTGGATGTGGTATACATGGATTTCAGTAAGGCCTTCGATAAAGTCCCCCACAGGAGACTGGTCAAGAAGGTACGAGCCCATGGAATCCAGGGTGCCTTGGCACTTTGGATACAAAACTGGCTTAGTGGCAGAAGGCAGAGGGTGATTGTCGAAGGTTGTTTTTGTGACTGGAAGCCTGTGGCCAGTGGGGTACCACAGGGATCGGTGCTGGGTCCCTTGCTGTTTGTGGTCTACATTAATGACTTGGAAATGAATGTAAAACGTATGATCAGTAAGTTCGCTGATGATACAAAAATTGGTAGGGTGGTAAATAGCGAGGAGGATAGCCTCAGTCTGCAGGACGATATAGATGGGTTGGTCAGATGGGCGGAACAGTGGCAAATGGAATTTAACCCGGAAAAGTGCGAGGTGATGCACTTTGGAGGGACTAACAAGGCAAGGGAATACACAATGAATGGGAGGACCCTAGGCAAGACAGAGGGTCAGAGGGATCTTGGTGTGCAAGTTCACAGATCCCTGAAGGCGGCGGAACAGGTAGATAAGGTGGTAAAGAAGGCATATGGGATACTTGCCTTTATTAGCCGAGGCATAGAATATAAGAGCAAGGAGGTTATGATGGAGCTGTATAAAACACTGGTTAGGCCACAGCTGGAGTACTGTGTGCAGTTCTGGTCGCCACACTACAGGAAGGATGTGATCGCTTTGGAGAGGGTGCAGAGGAGATTCACCAGGATGTTACCAGGGCTGGAGCGCTTCAGCTATGAAGAGAGACTGGGAAGATTGGGTTTGTTTTCCTTGGAGCAGAGGAGGCTGAGGGGGGACATGATTGAGGTGTACAAAATTATGAGGGGCACAGATAGGATGGATACTAAGGAGCTTTTTCCCTTCGTTGAGGGTTCTATAACAAGGGGACATAGATTCAAGGTAAAAGGCGAGAGGTTTAGAGGGGATTTGAGAAAGAACTTTTTCACCAAGAGGGTGGTTGGAGTCTGGAACTCACTGCCTGAAAGGGTTGTGGAGGCAGGAACCCTCACAACATTCAAGAAGCATTTGGATGAGCACTTGAAATGCCATAGCATACAAGGCTACGGACCAAATGCTGGAATATGGGATTAGAGTAGACAGGGCTGATGGCCGGCGCGGACACGATGGGCCGAAGGGCCTCTATCCGTGCTGTATAACTCTATGACTCTATGACTCTCTATGACCTTCCCGAGAAGGCTCAGTACTATGGGGCGTTGTTCTACTTTAAAGACACTTTATCAGGAACATAGGAACAGGAGGAGACCATTTAGATCCTCGAGCCTGCTCTGCCATTCAGTTAGATCATGGCTGATCTGTACCCCAACTCCATTTACTCGCCTCAGCTCCATATCCCTTGATACCCTTACCTGACAAAAAACTATCGATCTCTGTCTTGAAAGTTCCAATTGACCCCCAGCATCCGCGGCCTCTTGTGGGGAGGCAGATCGAGAACTCCACTTCCCTTTGTATGAAAATGTGCTTCCTGATTTCGCTCCTGAATGGCCTAGCCCAAAATTTTAAGATTGCCCTGGGTTCCCCCACCAGAGTTGTTGCTGCGAACAGATTGAAAATGATGGACAGGCAAAGACCCACTGGTCCATCCAAACTGCCTCATATTTTGGTGATGCCCTGTGTATTATACTGCAGTCACTCCCCACCCATCTAACCTTCTGGGAGAGGCGAAAAAACAGATAAAAACCCAGGCCAATTAGTGAAAAAAATCTGGAAAATTTCTCTCCGACCTCTTTAGTTGAACGACACTAGTCCAGGAGAGCACATTGACCCTAATATATATTACACAATACCTACCTTTTGTGTGGTGTGATCTCCGTCCCAGCCAGAAACAGGTCCAGCTCTCTCCTGAAGGAACTCAGTGAATCAACATCCACCGCACGAGCCGGCAGCCTGTTCCACAGGTCCACTATTCCCTGGGGAGAGAAGAACTGCCTAACATCCAACCTAGTTCTGCCCTTACATAACTCATAAGCCTGACCCGTGCACCAAGGGAAATAATGTCGCCCAAGGGGCGGCTTTTGCGATTTGGTTTCTTGTGATTCTGAATGAGGAGGGTCCGTTACAGGATGGGTGTTCTTACAAGTTACTCCTCAAAATAATAGCGATCAAAAGCATTTGATTGAAAATCAGAGAAATTAAACATACATTGATCATTATTATTGACAATAATTACACATTCATTGAAGAGAACACGTACGACGATACCTTGCGAGTTCACCGGAGAATTCGAAACACTTTACAGTTCTCGAGCTCAAGGTTCTTGATTGGCCAGACCTTACATGAATTCCAAGGTATCTGTTCTAACACCCACTTTTTAAACCAGTGATGGCCAATCCCAGGCACGTGTGCCACAAATGGTTTGCCTCTCATCCGGCGAGTGGCAAGCCACGGCACGCAGACGGTTGAGTGCGAGCAGACGGTGGCGGTTGCTGAGTGCGTCACTCGATTGGCGAGCCGTACTCCTTGGAGGCCAAGCTCCACGGGATCCAGGTGGAGGCCGAAGCTCTCCACTGATTGTTCCTCACCGCCATCAGGACGCAGGATGAGCTGTTTCCCCAACTACGGCCTAGGCCGGGGCCTGAGCTCCCAGTAGTGATGGGGGGACATCGTCAAACGGATCTTCGGGCTGTGCAGGATGAACCAAGAGTGGGTATTGTCCCCACTCGCCGAGATCCTTTACCAGAGGTTCTGCAGCGCTAGGAACTGGGAGGTGTTCGCCGATGTGAGGGACACTCTGACTCACTGCCACTGACTGGGAATCCACCTGACGGTAAATTTCCAACTTCGATCGTCACCTGGAGCAGATTCTAGCCAACTGCGAGCTACGGCAGCATTCTGAGTTTGTGCTGACGTCGGAGGACGCCAGGGCGGCCGAGCTGGATCCCCGGATCTTCGTCAAGGCCCTGGGCATCGCCCAGGCAGAGCCCGAGCAGGCCACGCACGTAGGAGACAATGTGTGGAAGGACAATCTGGTGGCCAGGACTGTGGGGACGGAGAGCTACCTGATCTGGTGGCCAGGACTGTGGAGACGGAGAGCTACCTGATCTGGTGGTCAGGACTGTGGGGACGGAGAGCTACCTGATCTGGTGGTCAGGACTGTGGGGACGGAGAGCTACATGATCTGGTGGCCAGGACTTTGGGGATGGAGAGCTACCTGATCTGGTGGCCAGGACTGTGGGGATGGAGAGCTACCTGATCTGGTGGCTAGGACTTTGGGGATGGAGAGCTACCTGATCTGGTGGCCAGGACTGTGGGGGTGGAGAGCTACCTGATCTGGTGGCCAGGACTGTGGGGTGGAGAGCTACCTGATCTGGTGGCCAGGACTGTGGGGTGGAGAGCTACCTGATCTGGTGGCCAGGACTGTGGGGTGGAGAGCTACCTGATCTGGTGGCCAGGACTGTGGGGGTGGAGAGCTACCTGATCTGGTGGCCAGGACTGTGGGGTGGAGAGCTACCTGATCTGGTGGCCAGGACTGTGGGGGTGGAGAGCTACCTGATCTGGTGGCCAGGACTGTGGGGATGGAGAGCTACCTGATCTGGTGGCCAGGACTGTGGGGATGGAGAGCTACCTGATCTGGTGGCCAGGACTGTGGGGATGGAGAGCTACCTGATCTGGTGGCCAGGACTGTGGGGATGGAGAGCTACCTGATCTGGTGGCCAGGACTGTGGGGATGGAGAGCTACATGATCTGGTGGCCAGGACTGTGGGGATGGAGAGCTACCTGATCTGGTGGCCAGGACTGTGGGGATGGAGAGCTACCTGATCTGGTGGCTAGGACTGTGGGGATGGAGAGCTACCTGATCTGGTGGCCAGGACTGTGGGGATGGAGAGCTACCTGATCTGGTGGCCAGGACTGTGGGGATGGAGAGCTACCTGATCTGGTGGCTAGGACTGTGGGGATGGAGAGCTACCTGATCTGGTGGCCAGGACTGTGGGGATGGAGAGCTACCTGATCTGGTGGCTAGGACTGTGGGGATGGAGAGCTACCTGATCTGGTGGCCAGGACTGTGGGGATGGAGAGCTACCTGATCTGGTGGCCAGGACTGTGGGGATGGAGAGCTACCTGATCTGGTGGCCAGGACTGTGGGGATGGAGAGCTACCTGATCTGCAGAGAGGAGGAGGAGGAACCCGTCGGGGTGAAGGGACTGGTGCTCAGGTGAGATTTGGTTTATCCCTTCGTGGGGGAAGTTAGCGGTTGTGACTTGGTGAGTTAGTATAAACGTGACTGATCTACAGAGGGGGGTCTCCCTCCCTCCCTCCCTCCCCAGTGTGCGCTGCCTGTGAACAACCACTTGAGATGAATTCTGGAGAATGTTGCACGAATTACAAGCATTAAGCAACAGTTTGGCACTTTCTGGGTCTCTCATCTGTTGACATTATTTTCAAAAAAGAGTCCAATAATTAATATTTTACTGTGGTGTTTTGAGTAATATTTTATTCTGAAATAAACATTTTCCTTCATTTGACCAGTTTCTCTTGTGTTCAGTATTAAAGAATAGCATTTCCCACATTGCTCTCTTCACCTCAGTGTCCTGTACTGTTGAACATACATGAGGTGCTGTGACACTAATGTGAGATAACTGTGTTTGTCTCGGATCAAGCCGGCAGTTTCTTGTGTGTATGCTTGTGCTGAACAGAATGAAATGGAAGAATAAGAGAAAGATGAACGTTATTGATAAAAGCGCCTTCTGACATCTCTCCGAAATGTCTGAGCTTCACGCACACAATGAAATACATTGAGGTGTAGCAGCAAGCAGGTTCCGAAGCCACATTAAGTATGTAAGATTGCCATGTTTAATTTGTAGCCCTAGTGAACTCATTTCATAATTTTTGGCCCTATAACAATTGTTGGAGTTATTATTCTTTGTTTTATTCAGCTAAGATTGCCAAGTTTAAAAAATTAGTATAATTCATGACAATATTACAAGTGGCAGGCCTGTACATTCTAGTTTCACAATGTGCACTAATTTGCAAAAGGCTGGCCATCACTGATTTAAACATTTTTTCCCACCCTGCTAGGTGAGAATTCATATATTTTTACATTACCTAATCCACATTTATCATTCGACACTGATTTGATTGTCCCGTCCTTGCAGTGCACAGAGCAGACTCCCTTAATTTGATTCACACTCCCTAATTTGCTAGATCAACGGTATTTCTCAGGCATGTGCCTTTTCAAGGCTGGAGCTAACAAAGACAGCTTCTTTGTAATTTCTTATCGACTAAAGACTGTCTCTGTCTGGTATTTCTTTCTAAGTCCCACTGACTAAACTGAATATTGAAACTCACTTAAGAGGCAGAAGCTAAAAGTTAATGTAAAGAGACTTCAAGATAATTTAATGAACACTTAGGTTGGTGCTGAAAACACAGGGAGGTTCTGAGGGACAATAAATTCCCCAATGGAACAGTCTTTGAAGGACCAGTGTAAAAATGTTACAGGTTCCGATTCGTTCCATTGGAAATGTGATCCACTGGGTGGCGACTGTCCTCAGTTTATGTCGACAGTCTGTGCTTCAGCTGTCCGTGGTGATGTGTTTCCCGTTAAAGCTCCCCGTGCATTTGCTTCCCGTCCACAGGAGCAGAGTTTGCCTGAGTGGGGGGGGGGGGGGGAGGAGGTGGGGTCCCTGCAAAGGGTTCGGTTTGGGCTCCCTTACATTTTACCAGACCAAATACGGCTGACTTAACCTGGAGTCAAACCCACGCATGTACGATCGTGAAAAGGCGTGACTGCAAGAGGTAATACGTGACAAAATGATTAGAGATCGTCGGTTACCATGGCGTGGGTGTCACAGAGTCTGCTCGGGGCCCTGACTGAGATGGACCTAACGCCACCTTTACCAATAATCCCGCAGCGCTGCCCGTTGTGGATCCATATTTGTCCCAGCGTGCGCTGATGTACCACGTGGCTCTCTTACTTGGTGGCACAGATTATCGGTTGTTGAGCAGAGGAGAGAGACAGCTGGGGATTTCACTTGGCTCTCGGGCTGCAGCAGAAGCTGTTAAACTCCCTGTCAGGGACTGTTTTATTCTTCATCGCACTTCCAATCACCACTGGTTTTAATCTCAAAGGGACAGGTTCAATCGCACTCCAATGAATTGCTCTCTTTTGTTATCTTCAGGCACAATCGGGGTCCAGGGCGATCTCACCCCCAGCTCTCCCAGCCCCAACAGTGATCTGTAATAACAGGAGCCCCATGACGCAGCTGCCAAGGGGTCGTTCCCCCACACCAGAGAAGCATCGAACGTTGAATCTTGGTTCATAGTTTCATACCGCACAGAAGGAGGCCATTTGGCCCATCGTGCCTGTGCCGGCTCTTTGAAAGAGCTATCCGACTAGGTCCATTTCCCTGCTCTTCCCCCGTAGCCTTGTAAATATTTCCCCTTCAAGTATTTATCCAATTCTCTTTTGAAAGTTATTATTGAATCTGCTTCCACCGTTCAGGCAGTGAATTCCAGGTCATCATAACTCGCTGCGTAAAAAAAAATTCTCCTTATCTCCCCCATGGTTCTTTTGACAATTATTTTAAATCTGTGTCCCCTGGTTACCAGCCCTCCTGCCAGTGGAAACAGTTTCTCCTTATTTACTCTATCAAAACCCTTCATGATTTTGAACACCTCGATCAAATCTCCCCTTAACCTCTGCTCCGAGGAGAACAACCCCAGCTTCTCCAGTCTCTCCACGTAACTGAAGTCCCTCATCCCTGGAACCATTCTAGTAAATCTCCTCTGCACCCTCTCTAAGGCCTTGACATCCTTCCTAAAGTGTGGTGCCCAGAATTGGACACAATACTCCAGCTGGGGCCTAACCAGTGATTTATAAAGGTTTAGCATAACTTCCATGCTTTTGCACTCTATGCCTGTATTAATGAAGCCAAGTGGAGTTGAGGTAAAAATCAGATCAGCCATGATCTCATTAAATGGCGGAGCAGGCTCAAGGGGCCGAATGGCCTACTCCTGCTCCTATCTCTTATGGTCTTTTATGGTCTTAAGGATCCCGTATGCATTTTTAACAGCCTTCTCAACTTATCCTGGCACCTTCAAAGATTTGTGTATGTGAACCCCCAGGTCTCTCTGTTCCTGCATCCCCTTTAAAATTGTACCATTTAGTTTATATTGCCTCTCCTCATTCTTCCTTCCAAAATGCATCACTTAACACTTTTCTGCATTAAATTTTATCTGCCATGTGTCTGCCCATTTCACCAGTCTGTCTATGTCGTCCTGAAGTCTGTTACCATCCTCCTCACTGTTTCCTACATTTTGTGTCATCTGCAAACTTTGAAATTATACTGCCTGTGTCTCAGACAAGATTATTAAAATATATCACAAAAAAGCAGTGGGTCCAATATCGACCCCTAGAGGACACGACTGTATACTGCGCTACTGTCTGATACACAGGAGGATTTTAGTGGAAAATGCAGACAAGCAGAAACTGACTGTCCATGGAAAGCACAGATGGATAGGATGCAAATTTTACTCTATATCTAACCCGTGCTGTACCTGCCCTGGGAGTGTTTAATGGGACAGTGTAAAGGGTCATAAGGTCAGAAATGGGGATGTTCGCTGATGATTGCAGTGTTCAGTTCCATTCACACCCCCTCAAATAATGAAGCAGTCCGAGCCTGCATGCAGCAAGACCTGGACAACATCCAGGCTTGGGCTGATAAGTGGCAAGTAACATTCGCGCCAGACAAGTGCCAGGCAATGACGATCTCCAACAAGGGAGTGTCTAACCAACTCCCCTTGACATTCAACGGCATTACCATTGCCGAATCCCCCACCATCAACATCTTGGGGGTCACCATTGACCAGAAACTTAACTGGACCAGCCATATCAATACTGTGGCTACAAGAGCAGGTCAGAGGCTGGGTATTCTGCGGCGAGTGACTCACCTCCTGACTCCCCGAAGCCTTTCCACCATCTACAAGGCACAAGTCAGGAGTGTGATGGAATACTCTCCACTTGCCTGGATGAGTGCAGCTCCAACAACACTCAAGAAGCTCAACACCATCCAGGACAAAGCAGCCCGCTTGATTGGCATCCCATCCACCACCCTAAACATTCACTCCCTTCATCACCGGCGCACTGTGGTTGCAGTGTGTACCATCCACAGGATGCACTGCAGCAACTCGCCAAGGCTTCTTCGACAGCACCTCCCAAACCCGCGACCTCTACCACCTAGAAGGACAAGAGCAGCAAGTACATGGGAACAACACCACCTGCACGTTCCCCTCCAAGTCACACACCATCCCGACTTGGAAATATATCACCGTTCCTTCATCGTCGCTGGGTCAAAATCCTGGAACTCCCTTCCTAACAGCACTGTGGGAGAATTTTCACCACACGGACTGCAGCGTTTCAAGAAGGCGGCTCACCACCACCTTCTCAAGGGCAATTAGGGATGGGCAATAAATGCTGGCCTTGTCAGCGACGCCCACATCCCATGAACGAATAAAAAAAAACTGTGCAGATGGAGATTTATTTTGTACCTTACCACGGCTGCACCTGCCTTGGTAGTGTTTGATGGGACAGTGTAGAGTGAGCTTTACTCTGTATCTAACCCGTGCTGTACCTGCCCTGGGAGTGTTTGATGGGACAATGTAGAGGGAGCTTTACTCTGTATCTAACCCGTGGTGTACCTGCCCATGTAGTATTTGATGGGACAGTGTAGAGGGAGCTTTGGTCTGTTTTTTACCTGTGCTGTACCTGCCCTGGGAATGTTTGATGGGAAAGTGTAGAGAGAGCTTTAGTCTATACCCAGTGCTGTAATGGATGTTGGGATCGTGTAGGAGGAGTTTTTTTTTGTATTTAACCCTTTCTGTTCCTACCCTGGGAGTGGTTGATTGGACATTGTAGAGGGAGCTTTACTCTGTACCTAAACTGTTTTGTACCTGACTTGGGAGTGTTTGATGGGACAGTGTAGACAGATCTGTCCTTATAATCCCTATCGTTCCAGAACTTATAGTAAGAGGTGTGTTTTCGGTACGCCCGAGAAAACCACTTACAGATATTGGCGAGCCAGGTAGGAGATAGGTTTTGTGACAGATTTAAGGGCAAGAGACCCGAAATGGAGGATAGAATTTCCTTCTACATGTTCAATAAGATTAACGTGTCTCAGCTATGGGTGGTGGAGATACTGCACTCTGAGAGTCCCCAGGATAGGGCTGCAGAGTGGACAGGTAGCAGGGATCACAGGAAGTCAAAGGAGAAAGCGATTTGGCTTCTGTGTCTGCAGAAGCAAGTTCAACTGCTCAGGGAGTGGGTTGAAAAGCTAGGGAACGAGCTTAAAGAGTCTGAGGATAGGTCAGACGTGAGGGAGATAGTTGGGAGTAGACTATTGGAGGAACTGCACGAGGAAAGGCAGAAAAGACGTGCGCAGGAAGAGACCTCCCGTAACATGGTTGAATACCCACAGTGTCAGGTTACAGAGGCCAAGGTAAACAAGCAGGCCCTACGGGAAGAAAATGTGAGGCTAATAGCAAGAGCTGACAGCTTGGAGGGTCAGCTAAGGGATATAAAGATAGCTTATAATGTAGCCAGGAGCAGAGGCTATGAGGAAGCAGATCACGGTCCCTGTAAGGAAAGGATCCAAAGGTTGACCCAAGCCGCGTCCGTAGCCAGAGGTATGGCTTGTTTAATGTCACCGGGGGAAACCGGGATAGACTGGAACAAGGAGGAACAGGAGCCTGATGATAGGGCTCAGGACAGGGAAGTTCGACCGGTGCCTGAAGCACCACCGAGACCAATGTGTCCTCTGGGGCAGCAGAAGTTCGGTCCACTGGCACCAAACGGTGACCAGGGCCCGCTGCAGAGTGATTACGTGGTCCAGTACACAACCCCTCAGCTGGAAGCCATGCAAGCAGGGACGTCCAAGCTCAAACAGGACGGGGACCCCTCAGTTCACTTTATGGAAGTAGAACAGATAGGGGAGGGTCAACGGATGTAGTGAGGGTGAGATCAACATCTAATGCTGTTCTCCCTTGACGGGAGATTGTATCAGAGCTTATCCGCAGCCACAAAGCTAGGAGGAGCACCACAGAGGGGCTGAAAGACGAGATCCTGAGGGCCATCGGGCATACCCAGGGTAGCCAGTTCTTACAAGTAGAACGGACTAGGCAGCTGGCCGGCGAGACACCAGATGTACTCGTGGACAGGCTATGGCCCGTGTACGTAAAGGCAACTGGAGGGAACGATCGACCGCACGCAGTTGATAGGAGCCCCCAGGAATGACTGGCTCAGGGTCCTTGTGGTGAACAGCTTGCCAAGGATCAGGGTCAGGGCAGAAGCGTGGTTTGACCCTGAGGACCTTGCAAATAAAGAGGCAGGTGGGCTCAGAAAGCTGAGTCTAGCCTTTAAGGCCGGTTCCGGGGAGGAGGTCAAACCAAAGGGGAGGGTCCATGAAATGAAAGCCATTGAGGGTAATAGGAAGGAATGGCGACAGGAAGGGGTTAGTATCAACGAGTCCAGGACTTGTTTCAGGTATGGAAAGACTGTCCAGACCCAAAAGGGGGGCGGCCAAAGGGGGGTCCTCCAGCACAAAAGCCATGTGTTACAGAGGCAGACAGGACGACCGACGAGTCGTTCGAGCTTCTGGTGGCCGCCCTACGGAAGGCCATGGGGAAGGACAAAGGCCAGTTAGACGCTGCCGTGAGCAGTGAAGTGCCCACCGCACCCGTACGCCCCCCACCCTGACTAGAACGTGCCCAGCCTGAGTACCTGTGTCCGCTCATGTACGATGAGTGGAGCAGGCCCTGTGTAAGGATGGGGGTGGAGACGGTGCAGGGGAAATATTTGCTGGACACCGGGGCTTCCACCACAGTGGTCCATTCAAAAAACCCGACCAATTCACCCTGGTCTAGCAAGGTCCCATTCAGCCTCGTGGGGTTCACAGGAAATGAGCAGGCTGGGGCAATCTCAAAACCCCTGGCCCTAGAACTAGGATCCCTCCATACCACATGGGAGTGCGTCCTGGTGCAATGGGAACAGCCAGGATCAGGAGTCCTCGGGACTGACTTTATGTTAGCCAACCGAGTGATTGTGGATTTATGGAATCACTGCCTATGGGGGGCAGTGGATTCAAATAAAGCCGAGGAGGTGCTGGTGATCCCAATAGATAGGGAAGGAAGGGGTAATGTGTGTACTCTGAAGCTCAAGGGGAATTACGACCTAGAGCAGTTGGTCTGTAATACCCCAGCCCAATATCAGGCGAACGTGTGGGACAACCTCCCCGCATTCACCACTCACAAGCACGACTGTGGCAGGGTGACAAGGGTAGAAGTCAGGGTACGAGGGGACCCCATGACACGGCCACAGAAACAGTACAGTTTCCCCAGAGAGGCAGAAGCCGATTTAGAGACGGCGCTGGGATCCCTCGTAGAACAGGAGGCATTGAGGCCGATAGCCACCCATGTAAACTCACCACTTTGGCCAGTTAAGAAGCCCGACCGGTCGTGGAGAGTCACCGTGGACTATCGTGTGCTCAATAAAAATATCCCAGCCTGCGCGCCCACGGTCGCGGCTATCGCTGACCTCATAGGGAGCATTCCAGCGACCGCAACCACTTTCACGGTGCTGGATATCTCCAATGGGTTCTGGTCGATTCCCCTTAAACGGGAAGACCAGTACAAATTTGCCTTTACATTTAAAGGGCAACAGTACACCTGGACATTCCTTCCCCAGGGGTTTCATAGCAGCCCCTCCATATTTCACCAGCGTGTGGCAGACGCACTCAAGGCTTCAGCTGACCCAACCGGCTAATCCAGTATGTGGACGACTTGCTTTTGTTCTCTGCGGGGGGGAGGTGGAGGAGCACGGGCCACTGCCGGACGAGCTGTTGAGGCCGTTGCTGGAGACAGGGTTTAAAGTGAACCCAAAGAAAGCCCAGATCGGTCGGGAGGAAGTCAAATTCCTCGGGCTGACTGTAAGAGCTGGTGAGCGAGCGATAGATGAGGCAAAAAGAAAGGCAGTGCAGGGGTTACCAGTCCCCAAGGATGTAACCGGGGTAAGATCCTTCCTGGGACTCACAGGGTACTGCAGGGACTTTATAGAGGGTGACGCAGCCACGGCAGCCCCTCTGCCTCGGCTCCTCTGCAAGGGAGTGGGGTGGGAGTGGGACCAGGACTGCCAGGAAGCGTTCGCCCACCTCAAGGAGGGTTTACAGACGGCACCTGCGTTGGGAGCCGTCAACAGTAGTGAGGAATTCTTTTTGGAGGTAGCAGCCAGCGGGGATAGCTTGAACGCGGTGTTGCTCCAGGAGCGGCACGGCAAGCTACGACCCGCGGGCTACTCCTCAAGGGTTCTCACTGAGCTAGAAAGGGGATACTCCAACTGAGAGAGGATCTCCTGGACACGCACTGGGCCGTAAAGCACTCCCAGCTCTTTATGGGATCATCCCTGATAACTTTACTCACTCACCACACCCTCGCTCAGATGTTGTTAGACGGGAGGATAAAGGACAGATCAGTGAACAGTGCCCGTATTACTCGCTGGACTTTATTGCTCTCGCAAATGAATCTGAGAGTGCAGGGGTTGAGAGAGCCAAAGCTGGCTATGAATGTAATCTACCCAGGGACTGCCCATGCACGTACTGTAGAAGGGGTGTGGGACGTAGATGTGGGATTCCGGGCCGGGATACACCCGACAGGCCGGGACATCTCCGTAGACGGGTCCAGTTCGGTGGTGAACGGGGAGTGTCTCACCGGGCGCGGGATTTATGACCTCACAGCTAAGGTAGCGAAGGCCATTAAACTCCCCAGCAACGAACGCTCAGCACTCCGAACTGTCGGCGATGGTGTACGTGGTTACCCACCCTGACGAATTCCCCACCCCCTATACCATCTGCTCGGATTCCATGTTCACCTGTAATTCGTGCACCGAGTACTTGGCCATTTGGGCCAGGCCCGGTCACAAGTCCGCAGATGGGAAGCCCCTAGCAACAGCACCGTTTCTAGGGAGAATTTTAGAAGTCACGGGGACCCGGGGATATTACAACATACACAAGGTCAAAGTCCATTCAAAGACAGAGCCCAAGTGGGAGGGCAACCAAAAGGCAGACCAGCTGGCCAAACAGGGGGCCAGGGAGGGAGTATTCTGGGATCCGTACACAGCAGGTCCGGTAGAAGCAATCCGGGACAAGGGAGGCACACAGGGGATAGCTTTGGCCCCGGAATTAACACAAGTCCAAGCGCAGGATCCCGTACTTAAGGCCGTCCTTGTAAAAAGGGAGAACAGCGAACCTGCAGAGGGTCCGTTCGGGGCTGTGGACATCATGGTTAAGGAGGGGATGCTTTTCAAGGGGGCTCGTCAGATAGTTCCAGGAGGAGTTCCTCCAGTTGGCCCACAGGGGCCCGGGAGCAGGACACCCAGGGCCGGAAACTACCTGGCAAAGGGTAGAGGAGGCGGGGTGGTGGCCCCATCACAGGGAGGAAGTCAAGGAATTCTGTGCGAATTGTTTGGTGTGTGCAACCCCGATCCTCAGCACAGAAAAGCCCCCATTGGACACACCAGAAGGGTAGAGGGACCCTGGCGGTCCCTGCAGGTTGATTTCATCGGCCCACTACCCACCACTAAAGCAGGTAACAAGTACTGCTTAGTCCTGGTGGACGTATTCTCGAAGTGGGTGGAGGCCTTCCCATGCCGAGCAGCCACGGCACTAGTGACGGCTAGGATCCTGGTGAGGGAAGTGTTCTCCCGATGGGGACTGCCACCAAGGGAGCCATTTCACGGGGAAGGTGATGCAGGCCACCTTAAAACTTCTGGGGATACAAGGGAAGTGGCATGTGGCTCACAACCCCCAGTCATCGGGGATTGTGGAGCGCATGAACCGGACACTGAGAGAAAGACTGAGGGAGGAGATAAGCCCATTCCCACAGAGATGGGACGAGGTCTTGCCTCTAGTCTTAATGGGTGTCCGGGCCAGCCCCTCCAGAAGCACAGGGTACTCCCCACATGAGCTCATGGCCGGGAGGATTATGCTCACCCCAACCCACGTGTTGGTGTCGGTCCTCTCAGAAGCTCAGGTCAGGGAGGTAAACCAGCACAGGTTTGTCCAGAATCTGTTTGACACTTTAAAACAGATTCCCTGGCAGGCAGTCAGTAACCTGGGGAGCCAGCACCGGAAAAATCGGTTGCTGCTAGAGCCCCAGAGAACCCACGAGTGGAAGGTGGGAGACCAGGTAATGGTCAGGGACTATACCCGCGTAGGGGCATTCGAGCCACTGTACATGGGGCCTTATAACATCGTAGATAAGGCGAGACCCAAGGTATATGCAGTGAGACTCCCGAAACACACAAAATGGTATCACATCAACCGGTGCAAGTTGTTTAACCCTGAGGAGGAGAAAACAAAGGCAAAGAGAAACCAGGGCACGATAATGAGCCTGGTGAATGTGGGTCTACCTCCCTTGGTGTGGGACGATGATGATAACCCGGAGGACAGGGCAGTAAGGAGAAGCAGTCGGATACCACGGCCTAGAGTGCCGTGGGCGTTTCCTTACTCGCCGACCGTGAGCCGCAAGAGGCTCCAGCTGGAAAGGTTTTTACGTTTTACGCGGAACGAACTGTAAATATATGTAAATAACGAAAGCCAGACCTGAGGAGGAGAAACCTCTCACTGAACGGGGTTGCTGTATCTGTTTGTCTTAATGGCAGAAATCAGAAGAAACCGGAGAAGTAAAATGGAGACAACCCTAAGACTGAGCGTGCTCATAATTCTGGTCGGAACGGGACACACGGAGAGAGGAGACACCGAGAGGTGCCCTTCCTCTATGGACAAGGCCTTGTAGAAAGAAATGTTCCGCCAGTTTTATGAATTGAATTGTTCGTGTGCTATAAGAAACAGGACCCCAGGTGTAATTGATCAGTAATGGACGGTCTGGTTGGGACCCACAATGCACCTCCCGCAGTGAAGATGACGAAATTTGTGATATTTCTGGTTTTGGTGACGAAATATCAAAGTGGGGAATGTAGCACCAGCATTCAGGTCATTTTTATGAATCATATTTTAAACCCCAAGAAAGGACTGTACTGTTTGGCAAGCTTGTGGGAGTGGCTTAGGGAACAGGATTGACTGCCAGGAGTTTCGAGTCAGGCTAACCTGACTTAGGTGCATTCATATAGAAACGGACATTTCACACCGACAGGCTGGGTGGGAGGGAACCCAGGCCGACTGATGTCATCACCATTTAACATAATTACAGGGAACAATACCCCGAGAGGTAACTCAGAGACACTCAGTCCCAACCGAAACTGGGTGGAGAGAAGTCAGATAAGCAGGATCGGTTTGAGATTAAAACCCATTACCTGCTAATGGGGGCCATCAATTCAGGAAACGACAGACACCCAGTGATCAGCACCCATTGTCTCTCCAGGTGCAAGGTCTGGGAGCAGGATAACAAAATAGCATTTTTCACAAAGATTTCAAAGGTTATGAGTCACTCCAGGCCACAGTGGGGGTGGTCCAGACAGATGACCTGAGTCAATACATCGATCAGTATTAGTATCATTTGGGCTCAGCTACAGATTCTGCTCAGTACAGTATCAGCTCGGCTCTGCTCGACTCTGGTGGGCTCTGCTCTCTGCTCTGGGGTCTGCGCTCTCCTCTCTGCTCCTCGGCATCAATCTACATCAAGTCTCCCGAGTGGGGCTCGGCTCGATTCAACGGAACACCGCCAGAAGCTGAGCGCTGCTCTTCATCCCTCATCAATGGACCTCGACTCAAACTGGAACTTGGGATACTGTGTCGGTGGTACGGAACCAGGAGCGAGACGTGCAGGAAGAAACTGCAAGCAACAACGAGCAATCGGGGTGAGCATATTGCCTGCGCCCACACATCCACAAGACCACTTAGATGTGTGAGGGGGTGATTGTAAGTCCCAACCAAACCTTCGAGGGTTTTAATGCCCGGGGGTGTCTTGCGTTAGTTTATTTCTTATTAGGCCGTGGTAATTCAGCACGGTGGGGCTTATTGGACAAGCCAGGGTTGTACTGTTTGTACAGTTTGCTGGTGTTATTATTACTCTTATTAAACACAACACGGTTGAGCCCGAAAACGTGTGTCCAAGTCTGATCTGTCCGTATAATCCCTATCGTTCCAGAACTTATAGTAAGAGGTGTGTTTTCAATACGCCCGAGAAAACCACTCACAGACTGAACTTTACTCTGTGACTGATCAACGCTGTACCTGCCCTGGGAATATTTGATGGGACACTGTCGAGGTATCTGTATTTAACAGCTACTTGAAGGTAAATCAGTGTCAGACCAGTGGGAGGCATTCAAGGGGGAGATTCAAGGGGTTCAGAGTAAACATGTTCCCACAAAGAAAAAGGGTCGGACTGCCAAATCTGGAGCCCCCTGGATGACCAGGAGCATATAGGGTAAGATAAGGCAAAAAAGGGAAGCTTACATCAGACACCGAGAGCTCAATACTGCAGGAAGCCGAGAGGAGTATAGAACGTGCAGGGGTGAAATTAAAAAGGAAATTAGGAAAGGAAAGAGAGGGCATGAAAAAATACTGGCAAGTAAAATTAAGGAAAACCCAAAAATGTTTTATAAATACATAGAGAGCAATCCTTGCTGGCTACAGGCATGGTGCCGGAGGATTGGAGGACTGCTAATGTTGTATCATTGTTTAAAAAGGGAGGAAGAGATAGACCAAGTAATTATAGGCCAGTCAGTCTAACCTCGTGGTGGGCAAATTATTGGAATCAATTCTGAGGGACAGCATGAATTGTCATTTAGAAAGGCACGGATTAATCAAGGACAGTCAACAGGGATTTGTTAAGGGGAGGTCGTGTCTGACTAACTTGATTGAATTTTTTGAGGAGGTAACAAGGAGGGTCGGTGAGGGTAGTGCATTTGATGTGGTGTACATGGATTTTAGCAAGGCTTTTGACAAGGTCCCACATTGCAGACTGGTCAAAAAAGTAAAAGCTCATGGGATCCAAGGGAAAGTGGAAAATTAGATCCAAAATTGGCTCAGTGGCAGGAAGCAAAGGGTAATGACTGACGGGCGTTTTTGTGACTGGAAGGCTGTTTCCAGTGAGGTCCCGCAGGGCTCAATACGAGGTCCCTTGATTTTTGTGGTATATATTAATGATTTGTACTGGAACATGGGGGGCTTGATCAAGAAGTTTGCAGATGATACAAAAATTGGCCGCGTGGTTGATAGTGAGGAGGAAAGCTGTAACTGCAGGAAGATATCAATGGATTGGTCAGGTGGGCAGAAAAGTGGCAAATGGAATTCAATCCAGAGAAGTGTGAAGTAATGCATTTGGGGAGAGCAAACAAGGCAAGGGAATACACAATAAATGGGAGGATACTGAGAGGTGTGGAGGAAGTGAGGGACCTTGGAGTGCATGTCCACAGATCCCTGAAGGTAGCAGGACAGGTAGATAAGGCGGTTAAAAAGGCATACGGGATACTTTCCTTTATTAGCCGAGGCATAGAATATAAGAGCAGGGAGGTTATGCTGGAACTGTATAAAACATTGGTTAGGCCACAGCTAGAGTACTGCGTACAGTTCTGGTCACCACATTACTGGAAGGATGTGATTGCACTAGAGAAGGTACAGAGGAGATTTACGAGGATGTTGCCAGGGCTGGAGAATTTTAGCTATGGGAAAAGATTGGATAGGCTGGGGTTGTTTTTTTTTGGAACAAAGGAGGCTGAGGGGAGATTCAATTGAGGAATATTAAATTATGGCGGAACTAGATAGAGTGGATATGGGGGGAGAGGGGTCAGTGACCAGGGGGCATAGATTTAAAGTAATTGGTAGAAGGATTAGAGGGGAGTTGAGGAGAAATTTTTTCACCCAGAAGGTGGTGGGGGTCTGGAACTCACTGCCTGAAAGGGTGGAAGAGGCAGAAACCCTCAACTCATTTAAAAAATACTTGGATGTGCACTTGAAGTGCCATAACCTACAGTGCTGGAAAGTGGGATTAAACTGGTTGGCTCTTTTTCGGCCGGCACGGACACAATGGGCCAATTGGCCTTCATCTGTGCCATAACTTTCTATGATTCTATGATTAACAGGTGCTATTATTGCCCTGGGAGTGTTCGATGGGACAATATAGAGGGAACTATATTTAATCAATGCTGTACCTGCCCTGGGAATATTTTTTGGGACGGTGTAGAGGGAGCTTTACTCTGTATCAAACAGGTGCTATAATTGCACTGGGAGTGTTTGATGGGGCAGTGTAGAGGTAGCTTTACTTTGTATCTAAAGCGTGCTGTATCTGCCCTGGGAGTGTTTGATGGGGCAATCTAGAACAAGTTTTTTCAAAAAATTCATTCTAGGGATGTGGGCGTCGCTGGCGAGGCCGGCATTTATTGCCCATCCCTAATTGCCCTCGAGAAGGTGGTGGTGAGCCGCCTTCTTGAACCGCTGCAGTCCGTGTGGTGACGGTTCTCCCACAGTGCTGTTAGGAAGGGAGTTCCAGGATTTTGACCCAGTGACGATGAAGGAACAGCAATATATTTCCAAGTCGGGATGGTGTGTGACTTGGAGGGGAACGTGCAGGTGATGTTGTTCCCATGTGCCTGCTGCCCTCGTCCTTCTAGGTGGTAGAGGTCGCGGGTTTGGGAGGTGCTGTTGAAGAAGCCTTGACGAGTTGCTGCAGTGCATCCTGTAGATGGTACAGCTACTCTGTATCTAACCGGTGGTGTACCGGCCCTGGGACCGCTTGAGGGGCAGTGTAGGGGGAGCATTACTCTGTGTCTAACCCATTCTGTAGCTATCCTGTGACTCTTTGCTAGGACAGTGTAGAGGGAGCTTTACTCTGTGTCTAAACAGGTGCTATATCTGTCCTGGGAGTGATTGATGGGACAGTGTAGAGGGAGCTTTACTCTGTATCTAACTCATGCTGTACCTGCCCTGGGAGTGTTTGATGGGACAGTGTCGAGGGAGCTTTACTCTGTATCTAACCCGTGCTGTACCTGCCCTGGGAGTGTTTGATGGGACAGTGTCGAGGGAGCTTTACTCTGTATCTAACCCATCCTGTACCTGCCCTGCAAGTGTTTGACGGGACAGTGTAGGGGGAGCTTTACTCTGTATCTAACCCATCCTGTACCTGCCCTGGGAGTGTTTGATGGGACAGTGTAGAGGGAGCTTTACTCTGTATCTAACCCATCCTGTACCTGCCCTGGGAGTGTTTGATGGGACAGTGTAGAGGGAGCTTTACTCTGTATCTAACCCGTGCTGTACCTGCCCTGGGAGTGTTTGATGGGACAGTGTAGAGGGAGCTTTAGTCTGTATATAACCCGTGCTGTACCTGCCCTGGGAGTGTTTGATGGGACAGTGTAGAGGGAGCTTTACTCTGTATGTAACCCGTGCTGTATCTGCCCTGGGAGTGTTTGATGGGGCAGTGTAGAGGGAGCTTTACTCTGTATCTAACCCGTGCTGTACCTGCCCTGGGAGTGTTTGATGGGGCAGTGTAGAGGGAGCTTTACTCTGTATCTAACCCGTGCTGTATCTGCCCTGGGAGTGTTTGATGGGACAGTGTCGAGGGAGCTTTACTCTGTATCTAACCCGTGTTTTACTGCCCTGGGAGTGTTTGGGACAGTGTAGAGGGTGCTTTACTCTGTATCTAACCTGTGCTGTACCTGCCATGGGAGTGTTTGATGAGACAGTGTAGAGGGAGCTTTACTCTGTATCTAACCCGTGCTGTACCTGCCCTGGGAGTGTTTGATGGGACAGTGTAGAGGGAGCTTTACTCTGTATCTAACGCGTGCTGTACCTGTCCTGGGAGTGTTTGATGGGACAGTGTAGAGGGTGCTTTACTCTGTATCTAACCCGTGCTGTACCTGCCCTGGGAGTGTTTGATGGGACAGTGTAGAGGGAGCTTTACTCTGTATCTAACCCGTGCTGTACCTGCCCTGGGAGTGTTTGATGGGACAGTGTAGAGGGAGCTTTACTCTGTATCTATGCTTGTTATGGAGCCGCTGACAGGTGCTGCGAGGAGCATTGAAGAGATTGTTCCCACTCCTGACTCCTTTGTACGGAGGAGGTCTGAGAAAGCCCACTCTCTCACCTCGGGTTCGAGCCGTTATCTCACCCTCTGTCGCAAGTTCCCTTGGCCCTCTTTTATCAATACTACTATCATATACCAGTCTATCAAGTCCCGGCCTGCACTGTTGTCTGATTTCAGCTGAAACAACTGTTGGGGGACTGCGACTACTCTGAACGCTTCCTGGGCTAGACAAGGGACAGCCCCTCGCTGCTCACCTCCGGGCTAGGCGGGAGGGACAGCCCCTTTCCTCCCATCCTGCTCCATATCCAATGATCCCCCTCCGCGTGCGCAGCTGAGGACACTATTGGGCTTGGCTGTGATGCCTTGCATAGTTGAATAGTCATGATGTGGAGATGCCAGTGATGGACTGGGGTTGACAATTGTAAACAATTTTACAACACCAAGTCCAGCAATTTTATTTTAAATTCACAAGCTTTCGGAGGCTACCTCCTTCCTCAGGTGAACGATGTGGAAATGAAGTCCTCGAAATGAAGTCGCATTTATAATTCACAGAACAATGCTTGGTGATTACAGACAGTTTTTTCAACTGCCCGTTGCCAAGGCAATCAGTGTGCAGACAGACAGGTGTTACCTGCCAGGTCTCAGAATATACAAATCACCAAAAAAAACAACAAACAAAAAAAAACCAAAAAACAGAGATTGAGAGGTAGAAACATAGAAAAGACAGCAACTGACCCGTTATATTAAAAACAGATAACATTTGTTCGCTGGTGGGGTAACGTGTAGCGTGACATGAACCCAAGATCCCGGTTGAGGCCGTCCTCATGGGTGCGGAACTTGGCTATCAATTTCTGCTCGACGATTTTGCGTTGTCGTGTGTCTCGAAGGCCGCCTTGGAGTACGCTTACCCGAAGGTCGGTGGCTGAATGTCCATGACTGCTGAAGTGCTCCCCGACTGGGAGGGAACCCTCCTCTTTTGCGATTGTTGCGCGGTGTCCGTTCATCCGTTGTCGCAGTGTCTGCATGGTCTCGCTAATGTACCATGCTCTGGGGCATCCTTTCCTGCAACGTATGAGGTAGACGACGTTGGCCGAGTCACAGGAGTATGAACCATGCACCTGGTGGGTGGTGTCCTCTCGTGTGATGGTGGTATCTGTGTCGATGATCTGGCATGTCTTGCAGAGGTTGCCGTGGCAGGGTTGTGTGGCGTCGTGGACGCTGTTCTCCTGAAAGCTAGGTAATTTGCTGCGAACGATGGTCTGTTTGAGGTTGGGTGGCTGTTTAAAGGCGAGTAGTGGAGGTGTGGGGATGGCCATAGCGAGGTGTTCGTCGTCATTGATGACATGTTGAAGGCTGCGGAGAACATGGTGTAGTTTCTCCGCTCCAGGGAAGTACTGGACGACGAAGGGTACTCTGTTGGTTGCGTCCCGTGTTAGTATTCTGAGGAGGTCTGTGCGATTTTTTGCTGTGGCCCGTCGGAACTGTCGATCGATGAGTCGAGCGTCATATCCCGTTCTTACTAGGGCGTCTTTCAGCGTCTGTAGGTGTCCATCGCGTTCCTCCTCGTCTGAGCAGACCCTGTGTATTCGCAGGGCCTGTCCATAGGGGATGGCCTCTTTGACGTGGTTAGGGTGGAAGCTGGAAAAGTGGAGCATCGTGAGGTTGTCTGTGGGCTTGCGGTAGAGTGAGGTGCTGAGGTGCCCGTCTTTGATGGAGATTCGTGTGTCCAAGAAAGAAACTGATTCTGAGGAGTAGTCCATGGTGAGCTTGATGGTGGGATGGAACTTGTTGATGTTATCGTGTAGTCTCTTCAGTGATTCTTCGCCGTGGGTCCATAGAAAGAAAATGTCGTCGATGTATCTGGTGTATAGTGTTGGTTGGAGGTCTTGTGCAGTGAAGAAGTCCTGCTCGAACTTGTGCATGAAAATGTTGGCGTATTGGGGTGCGAATTTGGTCCCCATGGCTGTTCCGTGTGTTTGGGTAAAGAACTGGTTATCGAAGGTGAAGACATTGTGATCCAGGATGAAGCGGATGAGTTGTAGGATGGCGTCCGGAGATTGGCTGTTGTTGGTGTTGAGTATTGATGCTGTCGCAGCGATGCCGTCATCGTGGGGGATACTGGTGTAGAGTGCCGAGACGTCCATCGTGGTGAGAAGTGTTCCTGGTTCAACTGGTCCGTGGGTACTGAGTTTTTGTAGGAAGTCTGTAGTGTCGCGACAGAAGCTGGGGGTTCCCTGTACGATGGGTTTCAGGATGCCCTCGATGTATCCAGAGAGGTTCTCACACAGGGTTCCGTTGCCTGATACGATAGGACGTCCGGGTGTGTTGGCTTTGTGTATCTTTGGGAGGCAGTAGAAGTCTCCCACGCGGGGAGTACGTGCGATGAGAGTGCGTAGGATGCTTTGAAGGTCTGGATCGAAGGTCTTGATCAGTTTGTTGAGCTGGTGGGTGTGTTCTTTGGTCGGGTCTGCGGGTAACCGTCTGTAGTGTTCCTGGTTGTCCAGTTGTCGGTATGCTTCTTTGCAATAGTCCGTTCTGTTCTGTATGACTATGGCTCCTCCTTTGTCCGCTGGTTTGATGACGATGTTGCGGTTGGTCTTGAGAGCGTTGATGGCGTTGCGTTGTGCTCGGGTGACATTCTGGACTGTCTTCTGAGTGCGGCTGATGAATCTGGCATTGACGCATTTCCTGACAGCTTGAGCATACATGTCCAGCTGAGGGCAGCGACCCTCCGGAGGAGTCCAGTTTGACTCTTTCCTCTTCGGTTGCTGTACTGCGGATCCCTCTGTCTGCTGTTCCGGATCGTCGATTGTCTCATTGGGTTCGCTGCTGAAATTTTGTGGTTTGTGGTAGAATTCCCGGAGCCTCATTCTCCTGATGAATTCCTCTGTGTCTGCCGCGAGACTAGTGGGGTCCATTTTTGTAGTGGGGCAGAAATTGAGCCACTACAAAAATGGACCCCACTAGTCTCGCGGCAGACACAGAGGAATTCATCAGGAGAATGAGGCTCCGGGAATTCTACCACAAACCACAAAATTTCAGCAGCGAACCCAATGAGACAATCGACGATCCGGAACAGCAGACAGAGGGATCCGCAGTACAGCAACCGAAGAGGAAAGAGTCAAACTGGACTCCTCCAGAGGGTCGCTGCCCTCAGCTTGACATGTATGCTCAAGCTGTCAGGAAATGCGTCAATGCCAGATTCATCAGCCGCACTCAGAAGACAGTCCAGAATGTCACCCGAGCACAACGCAACGCCATCAACGCTCTCAAGACCAACCGCAACGTCGTCATCAAACCAGCGGACAAAGGAGGAGCCATAGTCATACAGAACAGAACGGACTATTGCAAAGAAGCATACCGACAACTGGACAACCAGGAACACTACAGACGGTTACCCGCAGACCCGACCAAAGAACACACCCACCAGCTCAACAAACTGATCAAGACCTTCGATCCAGACCTTCAAAGCATCCTACGCACTCTCATCCCACGTACTCCCCGCGTGGGAGACTTCTACTGCCTCCCAAAGATACACAAAGCCAACACACCCGGACGTCCCATCGTATCAGGCAACGGAACCCTGTGTGAGAACCTCTCTGGATACATCGAGGGCATCCTGAAACCCATCGTACAGGGAACCCCCAGCTTCTGTCGCGACACTACAGACTTCCTACAAAAACTCAGTACCCACGGACCAGTTGAACCAGGAACACTTCTCACCACGATGGACGTCTCGGCACTCTACACCAGTATCCCCCACGATGACGGCATCGCTGCGACAGCATCAATACTCAACACCAACAACAGCCAATCTCCGGACGCCATCCTACAACTCATCCGCTTCATCCTGGATCACAATGTCTTCACCTTCGATAACCAGTTCTTTACCCAAACACACGGAACAGCCATGGGGACCAAATTCGCACCCCAATACGCCAACATTTTCATGCACAAGTTCGAGCAGGACTTCTTCACTGCACAAGACCTCCAACCAACACTATACACCAGATACATCGACGACATTTTCTTTCTATGGACCCACGGCGAAGAATCACTGAAGAGACTACACGATAACATCAACAAGTTCCATCCCACCATCAAGCTCACCATGGACTACTCCTCAGAATCAGTTTCTTTCTTGGACACACGAATCTCCATCAAAGACGGGCACCTCAGCACCTCACTCTACCGCAAGCCCACGGACAACCTCACGATGCTCCACTTTTCCAGCTTCCACCCTAACCACGTCAAAGAGGCCATCCCCTATGGACAGGCCCTGCGAATACACAGGGTCTGCTCAGACGAGGAGGAACGCGATGGACACCTACAGACGCTGAAAGACGCCCTAGTAAGAACGGGATATGACGCTCGACTCATCGATCGACAGTTCCGACGGGCCACAGCAAAAAATCGCATAGACCTCCTCAGAATACTAACACGGGACGCAACCAACAGAGTACCCTTCGTCGTCCAGTACTTCCCCGGAGCGGAGAAACTACGCCATGTTCTCCGCAGCCTTCAACATGTCATCAATGACGACGAACACCTCGCTATGGCCATCCCCACACCTCCACTACTCGCCTTTAAACAGCCACCCAACCTCAAACAGACCATCGTTCGCAGCAAATTACCTAGCTTTCAAGAGAACAGCGTCCACGACACCACACAACCCTGCCACGGTAACCTCTGCAAGACATGCCAGATCATCGACACAGATACCACCATCACACGAGAGGACACCACCCACCAGGTGCATGGTTCATACTCCTGTGACTCGGCCAACGTTGTCTACCTCATACGTTGCAGGAAAGGATGCCCCAGAGCATGGTACATTGGCGAGACCATGCAGACGCTGCGACAACGGATGAACGGACACCGCGCAACAATCGCCAAACAGGAGGGTTCCCTCCCAGTCGGGGAGCACTTCAGCAGTCAAGGACATTCAGCCACCGACCTTCGGGTAAGCGTACTCCAAGGCGGCCTTCGAGACACACGACAACGTAAAATCGTCGAGCAGAAATTGATAGCCAAGTTCCGCACCCATGAGGACGGCCTCAACCGGGATCTTGGGTTCATGTCACGCTACACGTTACCCCACCAGCGAACAAATGTTATCTGTTTTTAATATAACGGGTCAGTTGCTGTCTTTTCTATGTTTCTACCTCTCTATCTCTGTTTTTTGGTTTTTTTTTGTTTGTTGTTTTTTTTTGGTGATTTGTATATTCGGAGACCTTGCAGGTAACACCTGTCTGTCTGCACACTGATTGCCTTGGCAACGGGCAGTTGAAAAAACTGTCTGTAATCACCAAGCATTGTTCTGTGAATTATAAATGCGACTTCATTTCGAGGACTTCATTTCCACATCGTTCACCTGAGGAAGGAGGTAGCCTCCGAAAGCTTGTGAATTTAAAATAAAATTGCTGGACTATAACTTGGTGTTGTAAAATTGTTTACAATTGTTGAATAGGGCAGAGCTTGCAGTGGGGGAGGGGCTGACTGGACAGCTTCCAGCAGCTGTGCGGTTGTGCACCAGAATGACTCAAACCCCCGAGAGGAGAACCACGGTAAAGATTTACCTGAGGCCTACCAGACTAGCACTGGGTCGGGGTCGGAGGGAGGGCGCACTGGACATGAGCCTGCTGACTAGGCTGTGACACCTGCAGTGGGTTTCTGAAAGACTTGCAAGTGCTGATAGTCGACCTTGGCACACAAAGACCTCAAAGTCACCTTTGCATCTCTTTGAAGTAAAAACTAACAACAGTCGTTGCAAAGTGTGAAATGCAAGGATATGGCACCAGGCTTGTGGTTAGTTTGTTTAGAGATTGACAATCATCCAATCAAATAATCGTTCGTATCTCAAGCACAGCAACAAGCCATTGACTCATCATTTCACACCTTTCACAGTGAGCCAAGTGTCCTCACACAAAACAGCCTCAGTGGATATCTCTCTCGCCTCTGAGTCAGAGGTTTGTGGGTTCGTAGCCCCACTCCAGAGACCTGAGCATATAATCCAGGCTGACAGTGCTGCACTGTCGGAGGGGCTGTCTGTTATGATCAAATAAATGCTCAAGCTGGCAACGTAATGGCTGCTTTTGTTTCTGACTCTGGAACATTGTCCCCAAGATATCTTGGGGTTGAGATTGAGCCTGGCTGTGCCTGCCTTACGGGCTTCAAATGGGCACAATGTAGCCCAATTTTGGGGACCGATGTCTTGCACACCAAGAACGCCGAAAAATCATCCTACCCGAAACTGAGCCAGGCCCCCTCGCTGACATTGGTCTGAGGTGAGCCGGGGCCCATGTGGGGCTTCTACGCTCAGGTGTGTTCAATGACACCGATCAAAAGCATTTCTATTAATGATTTTAAGAAAAATTTCCATGGAGCCAGGAGGAGAGAGAGAGTGAGACAGAGAAAGACAGAGAGAGACACACAGAGATAGGGAGAGTGAGACAGAGAGAGACACACAGAGATAGAGAGAGTGAGACAGAGAAAGACAGAGAGAGACACACAGAGACAGAGTGAGAGAGTGAGACAGAGAAAGACAGAGAGACACACAGAGACAGAGACAGAGAGTGAGACAGAGAGAGACACACAGAGACAGAGAGAGAGCGTGAGACAGAGAGAGACACACAGAGATAGAGAGAGGGACAGAGAGAGACAGAGAGATGCACAGAGATAGAGTGAGACAGAGAGAGACACACAGACAGAGAGAGTGAGACAGAGAAAGACAGAGAGAGACAGAGAGAGAGAGAGTGAGACAGAGAACGACAGAGAGAGAGAGTGAGACAGCAAAAGACAGAGAGAGACACACAGAGATGGAAAGAGTGAGACAGAAAGACAGAGAGAGACACACAGAGACAAAGAGGGAGAGTGAGACAGAGAAAGACCGAGAGAGACACACAGAGATAGAGAGAGTGAGAGTGAGGCAGAGAAAGATAGACAGAGAGAGACTGAGACACACAGAGACAGAGATAGAGAGCGACACACAGAGATAGAGAGAGAGCGACACACAGAGACAGAGAGAGACACATCGAGACAGAGAGACACAACAGAGACAGAGAGAGTGAGAGACACATACAGACAGAGACACACAGAGACAGAGAGAGACACACAGAGACAGAGAGAGACAGAGAGAGAAACACAGACACAGAGAAAGAGTGAGACACACAGAGACAGAGAGAGATAGAGAGAGTGAGACAGAGAGAGACACAGAGAGAGAGAGAGAATGAGACAGAGAAAGACCGAGAGAGACACACAGAGATAGAGAGAGAGTGAGACAGAGACACACAGAGATAGAGAGCGTGAGACAGAGAAAGACAGAGAGAGACACACAGAGATAGAGAGAGTGAGAGTGAGACAGAGAGAGACTGAGACACACAGAGATAGAAAAAAACACAGAGACAGAGATAGAGAACGACACACAGAGATAGAGAGAGAGACACACACACGGAGACAGAGATAGACGCACACAGAGATAGAGAGAGAGCGACACACAGAGACAGAGAGAGAGAGCGACAGAGAGAAAGAAAGGGACATACACACAGACAGGAAGAGACACACCGAGACAGAGAGAGAGAGACAGAGAGAGACACACAGAGATCGAGAGAGTGAGACTGAGAAAGACAAAGAGAGACACACAGAGACAGAGAGAGAGAGTGAGACAGAGAGAAACACAGAGACAGAGAGTGAGACAGAGAGAGACACACAGAGATAGAGAAAGAGAGAGAGAGTGAGACAGAGAGAGACACACAGAGACAGACATAGAGAGTGAGACAGAGAAAGACAGAGAGAGACACACAGAGACAGAGACAGGGTGAGACAGAGAAAGACAGAGAGAGAGAGAGAGAGCGAGAGACCCACAGAGATAGAGAGAATGAGACAAAGAAAAACAGAGAGAGACACAGAGATAGAGAGAGAGAATGAGACAGAGACAGAAAGAGACACACAGAGACAGAGAGAGTGAGACAGAGAGAGACACAGAGATAGAGAGAGTGAGATAGAGAAACACAGAGAGAGACAGAGAGAGAGAGTGAGACAGCAAAAGACAGAGAGAGACTCACAGAGATAGAGAAAGTGAGACAGAAAGACAGAGAGAGACACACAGAGACAGAGAGAGTGAGACAGAGAAAGACAGAGAGAGACACAGAGATAGAGAGAGTGAGATAGAGAAACACAGAGAGAGACAGAGAGAGAGAGTGAGACAGCAAAAGACAGAGAGAGACTCACAGAGATAGAGAAATTGAGACAGAAAGACAGAGAGAGACACACAGAGACAGAGAGGGAGAGTGAGACAGAGAAAGACAGAGAGAGACACACAGAGATAGAGAGAGTGTGAGTGAGACAGAGAAAGACAGAGGGAGATAGACTGAGACACACAGAGACAGAGATAGAGAGCGACACACAGAGACAGAGAGAGATACACACAGAGATAGAGAGAGAGCGACACACAGAGACAGAGAGGGACACACAGAGACAGAGAGAGCGACATACAGAAACAGAGAGAGAGAGTGACAGAGAGACACACACTGACAGGGAGAGACACATCAAGACAGTGAGACACACAAAGAGACAGAGAGAGTGAGAGACAGAGAGAGACACACAGAAGACAGAGACAGAGAGAGAGTGAGACAGAGAGAATCAGAGAGAGACACACAGAGACAGAGACAGAGAGAGCGAGACAGAGAATGACCGAGAGACGCACACAGAGATAGAGAGACAGAGAGAGACACAGAGAGTGAGACAGAGAGAGACACACAGGGATAGAGAGAGTGAGACAGAGAGAGACACACAGAGACAGAGACAGAGAGTGAGACAGAGAAAGACAGAGAGAGACACACAGAGATAGAGAGAGAAAGTGTGACAGAGAGAGACACAGAGAGACAGAGACAGAGAGAGACACACAGAAATAGAGAGACAGAGACAGAGAAAGACAGAGAGAGAGAGACCCACAGAGATAGAGAGAATGAGACAAAGAAAAACAGAGAGAGACACAGAGATAGAGAGAGAGAATGAGACAGAGACAGAAAGAGACACACAGAGACAGAGAGAGCGAGTGAGACAGAGAAAGACAGAGAGAGACACACAGAGACAGAGAGAGAGAGTGAGACAGAGAAAGACAGAGAGTGACACACAGAGACAGAGAGGGAGAGGGAGACTTCGAAAGACAGAGAATGACACACAGAGAGGGAGAGGGAGACTTCGAAAGACAGAGAGAGACACACAGAGAGAGAGAGTGAGACAGAGAAAGACAGAGAGAGACACACAGAGAGAGAGAGTGAGACAGAGAAAGACAGAGAGAGACACAGAGAGAGAGAGAGTGAGACAGAGAAAGACAGAGAGAGACACAGAGAGAGAGAGAGAGTGAGACAGAGAAAGACAGAGAGAGACACACAGAGACAGAGGGCCCGATGTTACCAGGGCGGCGGGTTCGCGGCGGGGGGGCGATTGGGTGCGTGGGTAACGCACCCGGTGAAATCAGTCTGCCCCGCGTGCAATCGCAGGCTGATTGGATCCACTTACCTGGTCTTCCGGGTTCCCCGCTGCTGATCTGCGCGTCGGGCGGGCTGCGTATGCGCAGTAAGGTCTGTCAGCTGGAGGAGCTCTATTTAAAGGGGCAGTCCTCCACTGACTGATGCTGCAAGAAATAGGAAAAATTACAGCATGGAGCAGCCCAGGGGGAAGGCTGCTCCCAGTTTAATGATGCCTCACTCCAGGTATCATTAGATGGGGTGAGGAGGAGTGGGAGGACAGAGATCTTCCCCCCAGCGGGCGGGAGGAAGCGGCCTGCCTCTGCCACCAGGAAGGCCTGACTCGAGGTGGCAGAGGAGGTCACCTGCACCACCAACATATCGCCCACCTGCATACAGTGCAGGAGGCGCTCCAATGGCCTAAGTAGGTCAGCCAAAGTGAGTACACTTACTCATTCCCCTACACTCCGTCTGCCACATCACCGCCCCCACCCCACATCTCCTTCTGCACTGCCAACACTACTCTGTCACATCACCCCTCATACCCACTCAAAGCTCATCCTCATCTTACCTGCACTTACTCACCTCGCCAGTACTCATCCCGCCACTACCACTCAACCTAATCCTCATACAATCTCATGGCTCTATCTCATACTCACCCTCTCATGCATCTCTTTCACAGTCAGCCTCACTCAACCTGCCACTACCTGTGCTGCAGCCACAGGGCATGCATCAGATATGTGCAATGGGCAGCGTAAGGCAAACGTGTCGTGAGCATGAAGGGGATGCACAAGGGTGTTTGAGGGTTTGTCATGGTTTTTACTTCTATTGATTTCTGACCAACTCACATTACATATTATATTGGCACCACTACTGCCACGCCTTTGCGAATCTTGTCTGGTTTGTGCAATAATGCCCTTTCCTGAGGATCACAATGAAGACCCACAACTGATGCCACCCATTGTATCACTGCAGAGTGGGTGTAGGTGTATTTGCAGGGCTCTTTTGTGGAGACGTCGGCGATGTCCCCGGTGGCACCCTGGAAGGATGCGGAGGAGAAGTTGTTGAGGGCAGTGGTGACTTTGCTGCTCAGAGAGGTTCAGGAAGCTAAGCCTCGGTCTGTGGACCCTGCGGTGAGGGTAGTGCCCTCTGCGACGCATCTCTCTCTGCGGTTGCCCTCTCTCCTGCTGTACAGGTGGATGTGTCACAGCACTCTGTTGTGGAGCTCCACGTGTCAGAGGTGGCTGGCGAGGCTGGTGATGCTGTTCGCCCTCCGAGGAGGTCATGACTGCAGCTACGGCGGCCCCCATCTGCAAGATGTACATCTGAGGGGGTCCGCAAGGTAGGTACATGTCTCTGGACCCCGGGGTAAGTGTGCAAGTTGGTGAATTTTCTTGTCAGGAGGAGGGTGGTGGAGGCCAAACTTTGTCCCAAGTGACAGAGTGGCCTCCTGCAATGAGTGAGGGTCTCCCCCCTCCACCTGTCAAATGGACCTTTGCAGCTGCCACTGGCTGATGGCTGCAACACGTCCATTTGAACTGGGAGTGTTTCCCCCAGTATGGGAAACAGTCCCAATCAGTTGCAAAATCTCATCCCTGCTAAAATAACAGGTCAATCAGGTCTGTAAACAACCTGTAGTACCTGTTCAAGTACTGTAAGTGGCACCGTGCCAGCTTTAATTGCCTGCGGGAGTCCCACATGCGGGGTCTGCGCGCGCATGTCAGCGCGTCACTGGGGAACCCGGAAGTGGGCGGGTTGGAGCAGAGACAGAGAGAGAGTGAGACAGAGATGGACACAGAGAGATAGAGAGAGAGAGAGAGAGAGAATGAGACAAAGACAGAAAGAGACACACAGAGACAGGGAGAGAGTGAGACAGAGATGGACACAGAGAGATAGAGAGAGAGAGAGAGAGTGAGATAGAGAAACACAGAGAGAGACAGAGAGAGAGAGAGTGAGACAGCAAAAGACAGAGAGAGACTCACAGAGATAAAGTGAGACAGAAAGACAGAGAGAGACACACAGAGACAGAGAGGGAGAGTGAGACAGAGAAAGACAGAGAGAGACACACAGAGATAGAGAGAGTGAGAGTGAGACAGAGAAAGACAGAGAGAGACACACAGAGACAGAGACAGGGTGAGACAGAGAGAGACACACAGAGACAGAGAGAGAGAGAGTGAGACAGAGAGAGTCACTCAGAGATAGAGAGAGTGGGACAGAGAGATACGCACAGAGATAGAGTGAGACAGAGATAGACACACAGAGCAGAGAGAGTGAGACAGAGAAAGACAGAGGGAGACACAGAGAGAGAGAATGGGACAGAGAGAGACAGAGAGAGATGCACAGAGATAGAGTGAGACAGAGAGAGACACACACACAGACAGAGAGAGAGTGAGACAGAGAGAATCAGAGAGAGACACACAGAGACAGAGAGAGAGAGAGAGTGAGACAGAGAAAGACCGAGAGACACACACAGAGATAGAGAGACAGAGAGAGACACAGAGAGTGAGACAGAGAGAGATACACAGGGATAGAGAGAGTGAGACGGAGAGAGACACACAGAGACAGAGACAGAGAGTGAGACAGAGAAAGACAGAGAGAGACACACAGAGATAGAGAGAGAAAGTGAGACAGAGAGAGACACAGAGAGACAGAGACAGAGAGGGACACACAGAAATAGAGAGAGAGACAGAGAAAGACAGAGAGAGAGAGAGAGAGACCCACAGAGATAGAGAGAATGAGACAAAGTAAAACAGAGAGAGACACAGAGATAGAGAGAGAGAATGAGACAGAGACAGAAAGAGACACACAGAGACAGCGAGAGAGTGAGACAGAGAAAGACAGAGAGAGACACACAGAGATAGAGAGAGTGAGATAGAGAAACACAGAGAGAGACAGAGAGAGAGAGAGTGAGACAGCAAAAGACAGAGAGAGACTCACAGAGATAGAGAAAGTGAGACAGAAAGACAGAGAGAGACACACAGAGACAGAGAGGGAGAGTGAGACAGAGAAAGACAGAGAGAGACACACAGAGATAGAGAGAGTGAGAGTGAGACAGAGAAAGACAGAGAGAGATAGACTGAGACACACAGAGACAGAGATAGAGAGCGACACACAGAGACAGAGAGAGATACACACAGAGATAGAGAGCGACACACAGAGACAGAGAGGGACACACAGAGACAGAGAGAGCGACACACAGAGACAGAGAGAGAGAGCGACAGAGAGAGAGACACACACTGACAGAGAGAGACACATCAAGACAGTGAGACACACAAAGAGACAGAGAGAGTGAGAGACACACAGAGACAGAGAGAGACACACAGAAGACAGAGACAGAGAGAGAGTGAGACAGAGAGAATCAGAGAGAGACACACAGAGATAGAGAGAGTGAGAGTGAGACAGAGAGAGACACACAGAGATAGAGAAAGAGAGAGAGAGTGAGACAGAGAGAGACGCACAGAGACAGACAGAGAGAGTGAGACAGAGAAAGACAGAGAGAGACACACAGAGACAGAGACAGGGTGAGACAGAGAGAGACACACAGAGACAGAGAGAGAGAGAGTGAGACAGAGAGAGTCACTCAGAGATAGAGAGAGTGGGACAGAGAGATACGCACAGAGATAGAGTGAGACAGAGATAGACACACAGAGCAGAGAGAGTGAGACAGAGAAAGACAGAGGGAGACACAGAGAGAGAGAATGGGACAGAGAGAGACAGAGAGAGATGCACAGAGATAGAGTGAGACAGAGAGAGACACACACACAGACAGAGAGAGAGTGAGACAGAGAGAATCAGAGAGAGACACACAGAGACAGAGAGAGAGAGAGAGTGAGACAGAGAAAGACCGAGAGACACACACAGAGATAGAGAGACAGAGAGAGACACAGAGAGTGAGACAGAGAGAGATACACAGGGATAGAGAGAGTGAGACGGAGAGAGACACACAGAGACAGAGACAGAGAGTGAGACAGAGAAAGACAGAGAGAGACACACAGAGATAGAGAGAGAAAGTGAGACAGAGAGAGACACAGAGAGACAGAGACAGAGAGGGACACACAGAAATAGAGAGAGAGACAGAGAAAGACAGAGAGAGAGAGAGAGAGACCCACAGAGATAGAGAGAATGAGACAAAGTAAAACAGAGAGAGACACAGAGATAGAGAGAGAGAATGAGACAGAGACAGAAAGAGACACACAGAGACAGCGAGAGAGTGAGACAGAGAAAGACAGAGAGAGACACACAGAGATAGAGAGAGTGAGATAGAGAAACACAGAGAGAGACAGAGAGAGAGAGAGTGAGACAGCAAAAGACAGAGAGAGACTCACAGAGATAGAGAAAGTGAGACAGAAAGACAGAGAGAGACACACAGAGACAGAGAGGGAGAGTGAGACAGAGAAAGACAGAGAGAGACACACAGAGATAGAGAGAGTGAGAGTGAGACAGAGAAAGACAGAGAGAGATAGACTGAGACACACAGAGACAGAGATAGAGAGCGACACACAGAGACAGAGAGAGATACACACAGAGATAGAGAGCGACACACAGAGACAGAGAGGGACACACAGAGACAGAGAGAGCGACACACAGAGACAGAGAGAGAGAGCGACAGAGAGAGACACACACACTGACAGAGAGAGACACATCAAGACAGTGAGACACACAAAGAGACAGAGAGAGTGAGAGACACACAGAGACAGAGAGAGACACACAGAAGACAGAGACAGAGAGAGAGTGAGACAGAGAGAATCAGAGAGAGACACACAGAGATAGAGAGAGTGAGAGTGAGACAGAGAAAGACAGAGAGAGATAGACTGAGACACACAGAGACAGAGATAGAGAGCGACACACAGAGACAGAGAGAGATACACACAGAGATAGAGAGCGACACACAGAGACAGAGAGGGACACACAGAGACAGAGAGAGCGACACACAGAGACAGAGAGAGAGAGCGACAGAGAGAGAGACACACACTGACAGAGAGAGACACATCAAGACAGTGAGACACACAAAGAGACAGAGAGAGTGAGAGACACACAGAGACAGAGAGAGACACACAGAAGACAGAGACAGAGAGAGAGTGAGACAGAGAGAATCAGAGAGAGACACACAGAGATAGAGAGAGTGAGAGTGAGACAGAGAAAGACAGAGAGAGATAGACTGAGACACACAGAGACAGAGATAGAGAGCGACACACAGAGACAGAGAGAGATACACACAGAGATAGAGAGCGACACACAGAGACAGAGAGGGACACACAGAGACAGAGAGAGCGACACACAGAGACAGAGAGAGAGGGCGACAGAGAGAGAGACACACACTGACAGAGAGAGACACATCAAGACAGTGAGACACACAAAGAGACAGAGAGAGTGAGAGACACACAGAGACAGAGAGAGACACACAGAAGACAGAGACAGAGAGAGAGTGAGACAGAGAGTATCAGAGAGAGACACACAGAGACAGAGAGAGAGAGAGAGTGAGACAGAGAAAGACCGAGAGACACACACAGAGGTAGAGAGACAGAGAGAGACACAGAGAGTGAGACAGCGAGAGACACACAGGGATAGAGAGAGTGAGACAGAGAGAGACACACAGAGACAGAGAGTGAGACAGAGAAAGACAGAGAGAGACACACAGAGATAGAGAGAGAAAGTGAGACAGAGAGAGACACAGAGAGACAGAGACAGAGACACACAGAAATAGAGAGAGAGAGAGACAGAGAAAGACAGAGAGAGAGAGAGAGAGCGAGAGACCCACAGAGATAGAGAGAATGAGACAAAGAAAAACAGAGAGAGACACAGAGATAGAGAGAGAGAATGAGACAGAGACAGAAAGAGACACACAGAGACAGAGAGAGTGAGACAGAGAAAGACAGAGAGAGACACAGAGATAGAGAGAGTGAGATAGAGAAACACAGAGAGAGACAGAGAGAGAGAGTGAGACAGCAAAAGACAGAGAGAGACTCACAGAGATAGAGAAAGTGAGACAGAAAGACAGAGAGAGACACACAGAGACAGAGAGGGAGAGTGAGACAGAGAAAGACAGAGAGAGACACACAGAGATAGAGAGAGTGTGAGTGAGACAGAGAAAGACAGAGGGAGATAGACTGAGACACACAGAGACAGAGATAGAGAGCGACACACAGAGACAGAGAGAGATACACACAGAGATAGAGAGAGAGTGACACACAGAGACAGAGAGGGACACACAGAGACAGAGAGAGCGACATACAGAAACAGAGAGAGAGAGTGACAGAGAGACACACACTGACAGGGAGAGACACATCAAGACAGTGAGACACACAAAGAGACAGAGAGAGTGAGAGACACACAGAGACAGAGAGAGACACACAGAAGACAGAGACAGAGAGAGAGTGAGACAGAGAGAATCAGAGAGAGACACACAGAGACAGAGACAGAGAGAGCGAGACAGAGAATGACCGAGAGACGCACACAGAGATAGAGAGACAGAGAGAGACACAGAGAGTGAGACAGAGAGAGACACACAGGGATAGAGAGAGTGAGACAGAGAGAGACACACAGAGACAGAGACAGAGAGTGAGACAGAGAAAGACAGAGAGAGACACACAGAGATAGAGAGAGAAAGTGTGACAGAGAGAGACACAGAGAGACAGAGACAGAGAGAGACACACAGAAATAGAGAGACAGAGACAGAGAAAGACAGAGAGAGAGAGAGAGACCCACAGAGATAGAGAGAATGAGACAAAGAAAAACAGAGAGAGACACAGAGATAGAGAGAGAGAATGAGACAGAGACAGAAAGAGACACACAGAGACAGAGAGAGCGAGTGAGACAGAGAAAGACAGAGAGAGACACACAGAGACAGAGAGAGAGAGTGAGACAGAGAAAGACAGAGAGTGACACACAGAGACAGAGAGGGAGAGGGAGACTTCGAAAGACAGAGAATGACACACAGAGAGGGAGAGGGAGACTTCGAAAGACAGAGAGAGACACACAGAGAGAGAGAGTGAGACAGAGAAAGACAGAGAGAGACACACAGAGAGAGAGAGTGAGACAGAGAAAGACAGAGAGAGACACAGAGAGAGAGAGAGTGAGACAGAGAAAGACAGAGAGAGACACACAGAGAGAGAGAGAGTGAGACAGAGAAAGACAGAGAGAGACACACAGAGACAGAGGGCCCGATGTTACCAGGGCGGCGGGTTCCCGGCGGGGGGGCGATTGGGTGCGTGGGTAACGCACCCGGTGAAATCAGTCTGCCCCGCGTGCAATCGCAGGCTGATTGGATCCACTTACCTGGTCTTCCGGGTTCCCCGCTGCTGATCTGCGCATCGGGCGGGCTGCGCATGCGCAGTAAGGTCTGTCAGCTGGAGGAGCCCTATTTAAAGGGGCAGTCCTCCACTGACTGATGCTGCAAGAAATAGGAAAAATTACAGCATGGAGCAGCCCAGGGGGAAGGCTGCTCCCAGTTTAATGATGCCTCACTCCAGGTATCATTAGATGGGGTGAGGAGGAGTGGGAGGACAGAGATCTTCCCACCGGCGGGCGGGAGGAAGCGGCCTATCTCTGCCACCAAGAAGGCCTGGCTCGAGGTGGCAGAGGAGGTCACCTGCACCACCAACATATCGCCCACCTGCATACAGTGCAGGAGGCGCTCCAATGGCCTAAGTAGGTCAGCCAAAGTGAGTACACTTACTCATTCCCCTACACTCCGTCTGCCACATCACCGCCCCCACCCCACATCTCCTTCTGCACTGCCAACACTACTCTGTCACATCACCCCTCATACCCACTCAAAGCTCATCCTCATCTTACCTGCACTTACTCACCTCGCCAGTACTCATCCTGCCACTACCACTCAACTCAATCCTCATACAATCTCATGGCTCTATCTCATACTCACCCTCTCGTGCATCTCTTTCACAGTCAGCCTCACTCAACCTGCCACTACCTGTGCTGCAGCCACAGGGCATGCATCAGATATGTGCAATGGGCAGCGTAAGGCAAACGTGTCGTGAGCATGAAGGGGATGCACAAGGGTGTTTGAGGGTTTGTCATGGTTTTTACTTCTATTGATTTCTGACCAACTCACATTACAGATTATATTGGCACCACGACTGCCACGCCTTTGCGAATCTTGTCTGGTTTGTGCAATAATGCCCTTTCCTGAGGATCACAATGAAGACCCACAACTGATGCCACCCATTGTATCACTGCAGAGTGGGTGTAGGTGTATTTGCAGGGCTCTTTTGTGGAGACGTCGGCGATGTCCCCGGTGGCACCCTGGAAGGATGCGGAGGAGAAGTTGTTGAGGGCAGTGGTGACTTTGCTGCTCAGAGAGGTTCAGGAAGCTAAGCCTCGGTCTGTGGACCCTGCGGTGAGGGTAGTGCCCTCTGCGACGCATCTCTCTCTGCGGTTGCCCTCTCTCCTGCTGTACAGGTGGATGTGTCACAGCACTCTGTTGTGGAGCTCCACGTGTCAGAGGTGGCTGGCGAGGCTGGTGATGCTGTTTGCCCTCCGAGGAGGTCATGACTGCAGCTACGGCGGCCCCCATCTGCAAGATGTACATCTGAGGGGGTCCGCAAGGTAGGTACATGTCTCTGGACCCCGGGGTAAGTGTGCAAGTTGGTGAATTTTCTTGTCAGGAGGAGGGTGGTGGAGGCCAAACTTTGTCCCAAGTGACAGAGTGGCCTCCTGCAATGAGTGAGGGTCTCCCCCCTCCACCTGTCAAATGGACCTTTGCAGCTGCCACTGGCTGATGGCTGCAACACGTCCATTTGAACTGGGAGTGTTTCCCCCAGTATGGGAAACAGTCCCAATCAGTTGCAAAATCTCATCCCTGCTAAAATAACAGGTCAATCAGGTCTGTAAACAACCTGTAGTACCTGTTCAAGTACTGTAAGTGGCACCGTGCCAGCTTTAATTGCCTGCGGGAGTCCCACATGCGGGGTCTGCGCGCGCATGTCAGCGCGTCACTGGGGAACCCGGAAGTGGGCGGGTTGGAGCAGAGACAGAGAGAGAGTGAGACAGAGATGGACACAGAGAGATAGAGAGAGAGAGAGAGAGAGAGAGAATGAGACAAAGACAGAGACACACAGAGACAGGGAGAGAGTGAGACAGAGATGGACACAGAGAGATAGAGAGAGAGAGAGAGAGAGAATGAGACAAAGACAGACAGAGACACACAGAGACAGGGAGAGAGTGAGACAGAGATGGACACAGAGAGATAGAGAGAGAGAGAGAGAGAGAGAATGAGACAAAGACAGACAGAGACACACAGAGACAGAGAAAGAAAGTGAGACAGTGAAAGACACACAGAGACAGAGAGAGAGAGTGAGACAGAGAGAGACAGAGAGAGACACACAGAGATAGAGAGAGAGTGAGACAGAGAAAGACAGAGAGAGACACGCAGAGACAGAGAAAGACAGAGAGAGACACACGGAGACAGAGCGAGAGAGTGAGACAGAGAAAGACAGAGAGAGACACGCAGAGACAGAGCGAGAGAGTGAGACAGAGAAAGACAGAGAGAGACACGCAGAGACAGAGAGAGAGTGAGACAGAGAAA
The DNA here is from genome assembly GCF_035084215.1 of Heptranchias perlo. NCBI lineage: Eukaryota > Metazoa > Chordata > Chondrichthyes > Hexanchiformes > Hexanchidae > Heptranchias > Heptranchias perlo. The sequence goes on along the minus strand of NC_090331.1, from coordinate 95,428,672 downwards.
GACAGAGAGAGACACATGGAGACAGAGAGAGACACACAGAGACAGAGAGAGCGAGAGACACACACAGATAGAGAGAGACATACACAGAGAGACAAAGAGAGAGAGACACACACAGAGACAGAGGGAGACACACAGAAACAGAGAGAGACACACAGACTGAAAGAGAGACTCACAGAGACAGAAAGAGAGAGACACATAGAGGCAGAGAGAAAGATACACGGGGACAGAGAGAGGGAGACACACACACACAGACAGAGAGAGACACACAGAGACAGAGAGAGAGGCGCACACACACACAGACAGAGAGTGACAGAGAGAGAGAGAAAGACACACACAGAGACAGAGAGAGTGACACACACAGAGACAGAGAGAGTGACACACACACAGAGACAGAGAGAGCGACACACACACACAGAGACAGAGAGTGACACAGAGACAGAGAGAGCGACACACACAGAAACAGAGAGAGACACACAGACTGAAAGAGAGACTCACAGAGACGGAAAGAGAGAGACACATAGAGGCAGAGAGAAAGATACACGGGGACAGAGAGAGGGAGACACACACAGAGACAGAGAGAGACAGAGAGAGAGAGACACACACAGACAGAGAGAGTGACACACACACAGAGACAGAGAGAAAGATACACACAGAGACAGAGAGAGAAATACACACAGAGACAGAGACACACACAGAGACAGAGAGAGAGACACACACAGAGACAGAGAGAGAGACACACACATAGACAGAGAGACACACAGAAACAAAGAGAGGGATGCACAGAGACAGAGAGACAGAGAGAGACACACAGAAACAGAGACAGAGACAGACACACACACAGACAGAGAAAGTCACACAGAGACTGAGAGAGACAGAGAGAGAGACACACACAGAGACAGAGACACACACAGACAGAGAGAGAGACACACACACAGAGATATAGAGAGACACAGAGAGACAGAGAGAGACACACAGCGACAGAGAGAGACACACAGAGTCAGAGAGAAACACACAGACTGAAAGAGAGACTCACAGAGACAGAAAGAGAGAGACCCATAGAGGCAGAGAGAAAGATACACGGAGACAGAGAGAAGGAGACACACACACACACAGACGGGGAGAGACACACAGAGACAGAGAGAGAGACACACACACAGAGACAGAGAGAGACACACACACACACACAGACAGAGAGTGACACACAAAGAGGGAGACACACACACAGAGACTGAGAGAGAGAGACACACACAGACAAAGAGACACACAGATCGGCCATGATCTTGTTGAATGGCGGAGCAGGCTCGAGGGGCCGATTGGCCCACTCCTGCTCCTATTTCTTATGTTCACAGAGACAAACAGAGAGAAGCACAGAGACAGAGAGAGACACACAGACTAAAAGAGAGACACACAGAGACAGAAAGAGAGAGACACATAGAGACAGAGAGAAAGATACACAGAGACAGAGAGAGAGAGAGAGACATACAGAGACAGAGAGAGGCACACAGACAGAAAGAGAGAGACAGAGGCACACAATGACAGCGAGACACACAGAGACGGAGAGAGAGAAAGAGACAGACAGAGAGAGAGAGAGGGAGGGAAAGGGAAAGAGAGGGACAGAGGGAAACGGAGAGGGAAGAAACCTCAGAAAAGCGTCTCCTGTGCCAGGTGGAGGGAGGTGGCAGTGAGGTCTACTCTCTGACTCCCAGGTCTACAGTCCAGTATCAGAAAACGTTCAGCGATGTGATGAGGGCTGGCAAGGTGACACAGCGGCCACTCTCCCTAACGGTCCTTGAGCGCCATGAGGGGAGAGTAGGTTGGCTGATGACCATTTTGGAGCTCCTAGCATTGAAGAAAATTGCTGTCACTCATTTGATGTATTTACAGGCTGCAGACTGGCTGGTCTGACAGACATTCCCTGTGGAGGATCGGAAGGACCCATTAGCACAAACATTTAATAATGTGGTGGCCCTCCCAGCCACGGGACGAGGGACGGCCAGTCTACGGTCTGGAGCAAAGGCACAGCTGAGTGACGAGCCTCTCGCCTCAGGTGGTGAAGGTCCCTCAGGCATGGGGAGGTAGGATTGTTGGGGTCTATAAATGCAGGTCCTTTGGTATTGACTGGTTTGGACATAATAAGGGGAGAAATTCGACTTGCCCCCAAAACCAAAGGCAAGTAGGCAGAGCCATTACTCCGTGCGCTGGTCTGTGCTGGCCTGAGGCCTGAGCCAAATTCGCCATCGGTCTTCATTTCAAGGGACGCAGGCAGCCGCAGGTTGAAGGAAACGGTTCAATTCGTGATATTAACTTATCTTTTAAAAGAGTTTCTGTTAGCAATGTCCAGTTAGTAAAAGGGATTTCAATCAGACCGTGTTTTAGCTGATAAGAGGCCACAAAACTGTCTTTGTTTGCTCAGCCTTGAGAGGTACTATAGTTCTCTCAGCAGTGAAATATTGAGAGCTACACCAAATCTCTCAGCAATCAGATAAGAACATAAGAAATAGGAGCAGGAGTAGGCCATTCGGCCCCTCGAGCCTGCTCCGCCATTCACTAAGATCATGGCTGATCTTCAACCTCAACTCCACTTTCCTGCCCGATCCCCATATCCCTTGATTCTCCTAAAATCCAAAATTCTATCGATCTCAATCTTGAATACACTCAATGACTCAGCATCCACAGCCCTCTGGGGTAGAGAATTCCAAAGATTCACAACCCTCTGAGTGAAGAAATTCCTCCTCATCTCAATCTTGAATGGCCGACCCCTTATCCTGTGGCTGTGCCCTCTAGTTCTAGACTCTCCAGTCAGGGGAAACAATCTCTCAGCATCTACCCTGTCAAGCCCCCTCATAATCTTATATGTTTCAATGAGATCACCTCTCATTCTTCTAAACTCCAGAGAAAATAGGCCCATTCTACTCAATCTCTCTTCATAAGATAACCCTCTCATCCCAGGAATCAATCTAGTGAACTTTCGTTGCACCGCCTCCAAGGCAAGTATATCCTTCCTTAGATAAGGAGAACAAAATTTTCAATAATACTTCAGGTGAGGTCTCACCAAAGCCCTGTACAATTGTAGTAAGACTTCCTTACTCTTGTACTCCAACCTCCTTGCATTAAAGGCCAACATGCCATTTGCCTTCCTAATTGCTTGCTATACCTGCAGACTAACTTTTTGTATTTCTTGTACCAGGACACCCGAGTCTCTCTGGACACCAACATTTAATAGTTTCTCACCATCTAAAAAATATTCTGTTTTTCTATTCTTCTATTATCTATTCTTCCTGCTAAAGTGAATAACCTTTGAGAGCTACAATAGATCTCTCAGCAGTGAGACATTGAGAGCTACAATAGATCTCTCAGCAGTGAGATATTGAGAGCTACAATAGATCTCTCAGCAGTGAGACATTGAGAGCTACAATAGATCTCTCAGCAGTGAGACATTGAGAGCTACAATAGATCTCTCAGCAGTGAGACATTGAGAGCTACAATAGATCTCTCAGCAGTGAGATATTGAGAGCTACAATAGATCTCTCAGCAGTGAGACATTGAGAGCTACAATAGATCTCTCAGCAGTGAGACATTGAGAGCTACAATAGATCTCTCAGCAATGAGATATTGATGGACATGTTTGGACCATCAATTGGAGAGTGACCTCTCCAAGGACAGCTCTATGACAGCCCTGTTGGGGGGCCTTTGTTCCCTGTAAGTGTCTCCAGTTGAATGATTTCATTGACAGTTCAATCAAAGTGAAGGCTTGGCAAATGATTCTTGTTAAAACTGAAGCTATTGCAGCTAATTGGATGAGGTAATGTGGAAACATGTGGAATATCACGTAGCCAGAGTGAAAGAATGGTTTAAAAGGTGGGTAATTAGAATAGATTCTTCAGAATTCGACATGGCTTAGGCCAGCACACTCCCTCTCGCTCGAGAACTGTAACATAGTGAATTCTCTGGTATTTTGTATCGTGTCTCAAGTATATGTGTAATTATTATTAATGATAGCTATCATTGTATATGTGTAATTATTGGTAATTACAGATATCGTTGTATACGTGTGATTATTGGTCAACACGGGCATTCTTCTCTTTGTTGATCCGCATCCACCTGAGGGCCGCTTCATCGGTCACCAAGAGAATCTGGCGCCTCTGCAGGAAGTGCCTTAAAGTTTCTAATGCCCATTTAATTGACAGGCACTCCTTCTCTACCGTAGCATCGTTGCTCCCTCGGCAACAGTTTTCTGCTCTGGTAGAGCGTGGGATGTTCCTCTCCCTCAAATCTTTTGAGAAAGTACAGTTCCCAAAACCCACCTCTGAGGCATCGGTCCACAGAACGAACTTTAGCCTAAAGTCTGGGACCGTGAGCACAGGATTATTACACAGCACTTGGTTCAGGTCCCCGAGAGCAGCCTCCGCCTCAGGGTTCCACCGTTCCTGGTTTGGTGTTTTCGCTTTAGTCAGGTCGGTAAGGGGGGGCCAATCGGGGAGCAAAGTCACGAATAACTCGTCGGTAGCAACCGACGGTACCCAAAAAAGGCCCCGACTTGCTGCTCATTCACCGGTCGGAGCCAGGCTTTTACACCTTCAACTTTACTCACCTGACACTTTGCCACCCTGCCCCCGACAGTGTACCCTCGGTATTCGACCTCTGATAACACAATGCGGCACTTCTCTGGATTTGCCGTCAGCCCAAATATCCTCAGGCTGTCTACTGGAGCCTCTACTTTACGTGAATGGGAACCCCAGTCTGTACTATAGGTGATTACATCATCCAGTGCTGCCACATATCAGGCATAAGACCATAAGAGATAAGAGCAGGAGTAGGCCATTCGGCCCCTCGAGCCTGCTTTGCCATTCAATGAGATCATGGCTGATCTGATTTTTACCTCAATTCCACTTTCCCACCTTTTCCCCATATCCTCTGACTCCCTTGCTGATCAAAGATTTGTCTAACTCAGCCTTGAATGGATTCAATGACTCGGCCTCCACAGCTTTTTGGGGTAAAGAATTCCAAAGATTCACGACCCTCTGGGAGAAGAAATTCCTCCTTATTTCCGTCTTAAATGGGCGACCCCTTATTCTGAGACTATGCCCCCTAGTTTTAGATTCCCCCATGAGGGGTAACATCCTCTCAGCATCTCCCCTATCGAGTCCCCTCAGAATCTTGTATGTTTCAATAAGATCTCCTCTCATTCTTCTAAACTCCAATGAGTACAGACCCAACCTGTTCAATCTTTCCTCATAAGACAACCCTTCCATACCCGGAATCAACCTATTGAACCTTCTCTGAACTGCCTCCAATGCAAGTATGTCCTTCCTTAAATAAGGGCGCCAAAACTGTACGCAGTACTCCAGGTGTGGTCTCACCAGCACCCTGTGCAGTTGTAGCATGTCTTCCTTGCTTTTATACCCCATCCCCCTGGAAATAAAGGCCAATATTCCATTTGCCTTCCGGATTACCTGCTGCACCTGTATGTTGACTTTCTGCGTTTCATGTACGAGGACACCCAGATCCCTCTGTACCGCAGCATTTTGTAGTATTTCTCCATTCAAATAATATTTTGCTTTTTTATTTTTCCTCCCAAAGTGGATGACTTCACATTTTCCCATATTACATTTCACCTGCCAAATTTTTGCCCATTCCCTTAACCTGTCAATATCCCTTTGCAGACACTTTGTGTCCTCATCACAACTTGCTGTTCCATCTATCTTTGTATCATCAGCAAATTTGGCCACAATACACTCTGTTCCTTCATCCAAGTCACTGATATATATTGTAAATAGTTGAGGTCCCAGCACTGATCCCTGCGGCACCCCACTAGTTACAGATTGCCATTTTGAAAATGACCCTTTTATCCTGACTCTTTGTTTTCTGTTAGTTAGCCAATCCTCTATCAATGCAGTATATCACCCCCAACACCATGAGCTCTTATCTTGTGCAGTAATCTTTTATGTGGCACCTTATCGAATGCCTTTTGGAAATCCAAACAGACTGCACCCATTGGTTCCCCTTTATCCACCCTGCCCGTTACTTCCTCAAAGTAATGAGCATGAGTCCCGAAGGCTATGTTGCCTGCCCGGGTGCCAGGGTTAAGGACATCTCCTCACAGCTGGAGAAGAACTTGGAGTGGGAGGGGGAGGATCCAGTTGTTATGGTCCACGTAGGTACCAATGACATAGGTAGGACTAAGAAAAAGGTTCTGCTGAGAGAGTTTGAGCAGCTAGGGACTAAATTAAAAAGCAGAACCACAAAGGTAATAATCTCTGGATTATTACCTGAGCCACGAGCAAATTGGCACAGGGTCAATAGGATCAGGGAGATGAATGCGTGGCTCAAAGATTGGTGTGGGAGAAGTGGCTTTTGATTCGTGGGACACTGGCACCAGTACTGGGGAAAGAGAGAGCTGTTCCGTTGGGATGGACTACACCTGAACCATGCTGGGACCAGAGTTCGAGCGAATCGAATAACTAGGGAGGTAGATAGGGCTTTAAAGTAAATAAGTGGGGTGAGGGGGAGGGTCCCGGTGGAGAGAAATCTAGAATACGAAAGAGAAAAGACAAGGAAGCAGTGCAGGAAAGTGACTGGGGTAAGGATAACCAGATTGTGTCAGGAAGGGACAGAGCGTACAAACAGAAGAGTGCACTAATAGGGTCCGGGTAAGAAAAAATGGTAATAAGACAAATAGGGCCATAGTACAAAAAAATGTTAAGATGTCTAAAAATGTTAAAAAGACAAATCTAAAGGCACTGTATCTGAATGCACGAAGCATTTGTAATAAGGTAGACAAATTAACAGCGTAAATAGATGTAAACGGATACAATATAATTGCGATTATGGAGACATGGATGCAGGGTGACCAAGGCTGGGAGCTGAATATCCAAGGGTATTCGATATTTATGAAGGACAGGCAAAAAGGAAAAGGAGGTGGGGTGGCATTGTTAGGAAAGGATGAAATCAGAGCAATAGTGAGAAAGGATATTGGCTCAGAAAATCAAGATGTAGAATCAGTCTGGGTGGAGTTAAGAAGCACCAAGGGGCAGAAAACACTGGTGGGAGTTGTCTATAGGCCTCCAAACAGTAGTAGTAATGTAGGGGATGGCATCAAACAGGAAATTAGAGATGTATATAACAAGGGTACGACAGTAATCATGGGCGACTTTAATCTACATATAGACTGGCCAAACCAAATTAGCAATAATACTGTGGAGGATGAATTCCTCGAGCGTGTACGAGGTGGTTTTTTAGACCAGTACGTTGAGGAGTCAACCAGGGAACAGGCTATCCTAGATTGGGTATTGTGCAATGAGAAGGGGTTAATTAGTAATCCAGTTGTGCGGGATCCTGTAGGGAAGAGTGACCATAACATGATAGAAGTCTTCATTGAGATGGAAAGTGAAGTAGTCCAATCCGAAACTAGGGTCCTAATCTAAACAAGGAAACTATGAAGGTATGAGGAGTGAGTTGGCTGTGATAGATTGGGAAGCTTCATTAAAAGGCATGACGGTGAATAGGCAATGGCTAACATTTAAGGAATGAATGCACGAATTGTAACAATTATACATTCCTTTCTCGCACAAAAACACAAAAGGAAAAGCGGCCCAACCATGGCTAACAAAAGAAATTAAGGATAGCATTAGATTCAAAGAGGAGTCATATAAAGTTGCTAGAAAAAGTAACAAGCCTGAGGATTGGGGACAGTTTAGAATTCAGCAAAAAAGGACCGAGAGATTGATTAAGAGGGGAAAAATAGAGTATGAGAGTAAACTTGCAAGGAACATAAAAGTGGACTGTAAAAGCTTCTACAAGTATGTAAAAAGAAAAAGATTAGTGAAGACAAATGTAGGAACGGAAGAATTTATAATGGGGAACAAGGAAATGGCAGAGCAATTAAACAAATACTTTGGTTCTATCTTCACGGAAGAGGACACAAATAACTTCCCAGAAATGCTCGGGAACCAAGGGACTAGTGAGAAGGAGGAATTAAAGGAAATTAGTATTAGTAAAAAAATAGTGCTGGAGAAATTAATGGGACTGAAAGCCAATAAATCCCCAGGGCCTGATAATTTGCATCCCAGAGTACTAAAAGAGGTAGCCATGGAAATAGTGGATGCATTGGTTGTCATCTTCCAAAATTCTATAGATTATGGAACAGTTCCTGCAGATTGGAGGGTGGCAAATGTAACCCCACTATTTAAAAAAGGAGGGAGAGAGAAAACAGGGAACTACAGACCAGTTAGCCTAACATCAGAAGGGAAAATGCTAGAGTCTATTATAAAGGATGTGATAACAGGACACTTGGAAAATATCAACGGGATTAGACAAAGTCAACATGGATTTATGAAAGGGAAATCATGTTTGACAAACCTACTGGAGTTTTTTGAGGATGTAACTGGTAGAATAGATAAGGGAGAACCAGTAGATGTGGTTTGTTTGGATTTTCAGAAGGCCTTTGATAAAGTCCCACATAAGAGGTTAGTGTGCAAAATTAAAGCACATGGGATTGAGGGTAATATACTGGCATGGATTGAAAATTGGTTAACAGACAGGAAACAGAGAGTAGGAATAAATGGGTCGTTTTCTGGGTGGCAGGCAGTGACTCGTGGGGCACTGCAGGGATCAGTGCTTGGGCCCCAGCTATTCTCAATATATATCAATGATTTGGATGAGGGAACCAAATGTAATATTTCCAAGTTTGCTGATGACACAAAACTAGGTGGGATCATGAGTTGTGAGATGGATGCAAAGAGGCTTCAAGGCAATTTTGACAAGTTGAGTGAGTGGACAAATACATGGCAGATGCAGTATAATGTGGATAAATGTGAAGTTATCCACTTTGGAAGGAAAAACAGAAAGGCAGAGTATTATTTAAATGGTGATAGATTGGGAAATGTTGATGTACAAAGGGACCTGGGTGTCCTTGTACACCAGTCACTGAAAGCAAGCATACAGGTGCAGCAAGCAGTTCGGAAGGCAAATGGTATATTGGGGAGGGTTTAAACTAGCATGGCAGGGGGATGGGAACCAAAGCGCAGGTACAAATAGGGCAAATTCAGGCCAGGAAACGGGAAGTAGAAAAGCAGTTAGCGACGTAGTTAGCGACTCAGAAAGGCAAAAGAAGCAAAGGTTAAATAGTGTTCAGCACAGGAATTTGACGGGGTTAAAGGGTATATACTTCAATGCAAGGAGTATTACAAACAAAGCAGATGAGCTAAGAGCACAGATAGACACATGGCAGCATGATATCATTGCTATAACAGAAACCTGGCTTAAAGAGGGGGATAATTGGCAGCTCAATATCCTTGGATATAGAGTTTTCAGGCAGAATAGAGTGGGTTATAAAAAAGGAGGGGGGGTAGCATTATTGGTTAAAGATTCAATTACAGTTGTGAGAAGGGATGATATGCTAAATGGATCATCAATCGAGGCCATATGGGTTGAGCTAAGAAATAAAAAAAGGGGCAGTCACACTACTAGGAGTGTACTATAGACCCCCGAATAGCAAAAGGGAGATACAAGAACAAATATGTAGGCAAATTTCTGAGTGCAAAAATAAGAGGGCAATAATAGTAGGGGACTTCAACTACCCTAACATCAACTGGGATTCAAACAGTGTGAGGGGCACAGAGGGTGCAAAATTCTTGATCGGTGTCCAGGAGAACTTTTTTAGCCAGTACGTGACAAGCCCAACAAGAGGGGATGCAATTCTAGATTTAGCCCTGGGAAATGAAGATGGGCAAGTGGGTGAAGAGACAGTGGGTGACCATATTGGGGATAGTGGCCACAATTCAGTTAGTTTTAGCATTATTATAGAAAAGTACAGAGTTAAATCAAGAGTAAATGTTTTAAATTGGGGGAAAACAAATTTTACGGAACTAAGAGGTGATTTGGCAGAAGTGGACTGGACACAACTACTTGAGGAGAAATCAGTGGCAAGCCAATGGGAGGCACTAAAAAGTGAAATTCTACGGGTACAATGCAGACACGTCCCCTCAAAGAAAAAGGGCGGCACTGCCAAATCTAGAGTCTAGAAGTATACAGGGCAAGATAAGCAGAAAAAGAAAGCTTATAACTGTCACAGAAAACTAAATACTGCAGAAAGCCTAGAGGAGTATAGAAAGTACAGGGATGACGTAAAACAGGAAATAAGGAAAGCAAAGTCAGGGCATGAAAAAATATTAGCTGGTGAGATTAAAGAAAACCCAAAGATGTTTTATCAGTACATTAAGAACAAGAGGATAAGCTAAGGAAAAGGTGGGACCTATCAGGGATGATAAGGGTAACTTGTGTGTAGAAGCAGAGGATGTGGGTCGGGTTTTAAATGAATATTTTGTCTCCGTATTCACAAGGAAAGGGATGATCCGGACGTAGTAGTTAAAGAGGAGAGGTGTGAAATATTGGATAAGGTAAACATAACGAGAGAGGAAGTACTAGAGGGACTGGAATCCTTGAAAGTTGATAAGTCACCAGGGACGGATGGATTGTTTCCTAGGCTATTGAAGGAAGCCAGGGAGGAAATAGTGGATGCTCTGAGGATCATTTTCCAATCCTCACTAGATACAGCGGAGGTACCGGAGGACTGGAAGACTGCAAACGTAATACCATTGTTTAAAAAGGGTGCGAGGGAAAGGCTGAACAATTATAGGCCGGTCAGTCTTACCTCAATGGTGGGCAAACTATTAGAATCAATACTGAGAGATAGGATAAACTGTCACTTGGAAAGGCATGGTTTAATCAGGGATAGTCAGCATGGATTTGTTCAGGGAAGGTCATGCCTTACAAATCTGATTGAATTATTTGAGGCAATGACAAGGAGGATTGATGAGGGTAGTGCAGTGGATGTTGTCTACATGGATTTTAGTAAGGCATTTGACAAGGTCCCACATGGCAGACTGGTCAGAAAGGTAAAAGCCCATGGGATACAGGGAAATGTGGCGAGTTGGATCCAAAGTTGGCTCAGTAACAGGAAACAAAGGGTAAAAGTCGATGGATGTCTTTGCGAATGGAAATCTGTTTCCAGTGGTGTGCCACAGGGCTCAGTGTTGGGTCCCTTGCTGTTTGTGATATATATTAATGATTTGGACTTGAATGTAGGGGGCATGATTGGCAAATTTGCAGATGACACCAAAAATTGGCCGTGTAGTTGATAGTGAAGAGGATAGTTGTAGACTCCAAGAAGATATCAATGGGTTGGTGGAGTGGGTGGAAAAGTGGCAAATGGAGTTCAACCCTTAGGGAGTAAAAGGGAATACGCAGTAAACGGGAATATATTGAGGGGGTAAAGGAAGTGAGAGACCTTGGAGTGCATGTGCACAGATCCCAGAAGGTGGCAGTAAAGGTAGATGAGGTTGTGAAGAAGGCATACGGAATGCTCTCCGTTATTAGCTGAGGTAGAGAATACAAAAGCAGGGATGTGATGATGGAACTGTATAAAACACTGGTAAGGCCACAGCTGGAGTATTGTGCACAGTTCTGGTCACCACCTTACAGGAAGGATGTAATTGCTCTGGAGAGAGCGCAGAGAAGATTCACAAGAATGTCGCCAGAGCTTGAAAATTGCAGCTACGAGGAGAGATTGGATAGCCTGGGGTTGTTTTCCTTGGAGCAGAGGAAGCTGAGGGGAGACTTGATTGAGGTGTACAAAATTATGAGGGGCCCAGATAGAGTAGACAGGAAGCACCCATTTCCCCCAGCGGAGAGTTCAAGAACTAGAGGACATGGATTTAAGCTGATTGGCAGAAGGATTAGAAGGGACATGAGGAAAATTTATTTTCGTGGCCATCTTTCCCTCCTGCAAGTAAGCTGTGTACCTGCCATTTGAAATGTGCCTGCACCTTTAAGAGGTGCAGGCTGCTGATGACGTGCGCTGTGCATGCCCTATTTCCATCTTCCTCATTCTCCGTGCAGCCTCTCAGCAGTGCGGGTTGCGCTGGCTGCACGGAGGTATCATGTTAAGTAGCAGGCAGCACGAAGTTCATGTACTGCCCCCGTATGGTCCGTCAGGTGTGGGGTGCTAGCGCATCACGCTACCACTGCCCGAAACGGATCCTTATCCAATTTATCCCCCCAAATATTTTACAGACCGAGTGGTGTACAGACCGCACATTGTACAGACTGAGCATTGTACAGATAGAATATTGTACAGACCAAACATTGTACAGACTGAATTTTGTACAGACCAAATATTGTATAGACTGAGCATTGAATGGAGAGGAAATTGAACGGACCGAACATTGTACAGACCGAACATTGTACGGAACGAGCATTGTACAGACTGAACATTGTACGGAATGAGCATTGTACGGACCGAACATTGTACGGAATGAGCATTGTACAGACTGAACATTGTACAGAATGAGCATTGTACAGACTGAACATTGTACGGAATGAGCATTGTACGGACCGAACATTGTACGGAATGAGCATTGTACAGACCGAACATTGTACGGAATGAGCATTGTACAGACTGAACATTGTACGGAATGAGCATTGTACAGACCGAACATTGTACGGAATGAGCATTGTACAGACTGAACATTGTACGGAATGAGCATTGTACAGACCGAACATTGTACGGAACGAACATTGTACAGAATGAGCGTTGTACGGACCGAACATTGTACAGACCGAACATTGTACGGAACGAACGTTGTACGGAACGAGCATTGTACAGAATGAGCGTTGTACAGAATGAGCGTTGTACGGACCGAACATTGTACGGACCGAGCATTGTACGGACCGAGCATTGTACGGACCGAACCTTGTACGGAACGAGCGTTGTACGGACCGAACCTTGTACGGAACGAGCGTTGTACGGACCGAACCTTGTACGGAACGAGCATTGTACGGACCGAACCTTGTACGGAACGAGCATTGTACGGACCGAACCTTGTACGGAACAAGCGTTGTACGGACCGAACCTTGTACGGAACGAGCATTGTACGGACCGAACCTTGTACGGAACGAGCGTTGTACGGACCGAACCTTGTACGGAACGAGCGTTGTACGGAACGAGCGTTGTACGGACCGAATATTGTACAGAACGAGCATTGTACGGAACGAACATTGTACGGACCGAACGTTGTACGGACCGAACCTTGTACGGAACGAGCATTGTACGGACCGAACCTTGTACGGAACGAGCGTTGTACGGAACGAGCGTTGTACGGACTGAACCTTGTACGGACCGAACGTTGTACGGACCGAACCTTGTACGGAACGAGCATTGTACGGACCGAACGTTGTACGGACCGAACGTTGTACTGACCGAACGTTGTACTGACCGAACCTTGTACGGAACGAGCATTGTACGGACCGAACCTTGTACGGAACGAGCGTTGTACGGACCGAACCTTGTACGGAACGAGCGTTGTACGGAACGAGCATTGTACGGACCGAACCTTGTACGGAACGAGCGTTGTACGGAACGAGCATTGTACGGACCGAACCTTGTACGGAACGAGCGTTGTACGGAACGAGCGTTGTACGGACTGAACCTTGTACGGACCGAACGTTGTACGGACCGAGCATTGTACGGAACGAGCATTGTACGGACCGAACGTTGTACGGACCGAACGTTGTACTGACCGAACGTTGTACTGACCGAACCTTGTACGGAACGAGCATTGTACGGACCGAACCTTGTACGGAACGAGCGTTGTACTGACCGAACCTTGTACGGAACGAGCATTGTACGGACCGAACCTTGTACGGAACGAGCGTTGTACGGACCGAACCTTGTACGGAACGAGCATTGTACGGACTGAACCTTGTACGGAACGAGCATTGTACGGACCGAACGTTGTACTGACCGAACGTTGTACGGAACGAGCGTTGTACGGACCGAACGTTGTACGGACCGAACGTTGTACTGACCGAACCTTGTACGGAACGAGCATTGTACGGACCGAACCTTGTACTGACCGAACGTTGTACGGACCGAACCTTGTACGGAACGAGCGTTGTACGGAACGAGCGTTGTACTGACCGAATATTGTACAGACCGAACATTATACGGAATGAGCGTTGTACAGACCGAACATTGTACAGAACGAGCATTGTACAGACTGAACGTTGTACGGAACGAGCATTGTAAAAACTGAACATTGTACAGACTGAGCCGGTCTGTGCTGGCATTAATGCTCCACACAAGCCACCTCCATCTCTCTTCATCTAAACCTATCAGCATATCCTTCTATTCCTTTCCCCCTCATGTGTTTATCTAGCTTCCATTTAAATGCATCTATGCTATTTGCCTCTACTGCTCCTTGGAGTAGCACATTCCTCATTCTAACCACTCTTTAGGTAAAGATGTTTCTCCTGAATTCACTATTGGATTTATTAGTGACTAACTTATATTTATGACCTCTAGCTCTAGACTCCCCCGCAAGTGGAAACATTTTCTCTACGTCTACACTATCAAACCGTTATATCTACACTATTATCTTAAAGACCTCTATCAGCTCGTCCCTCAGTCTTCCCTTTTCTAGAGAAAAAAGCCCCGGGCTTTTCAGCCTTTCGTGATAAGTATATCCTCTCAGTTCTGGTAACATCCTTGTGAATCTTTTTTGCACCTTCACCAATGCCTCTATATCCTTTTTATAAAATGGTGACTAGAACTGTGCACAATATTCCAAGTGTGGTCTAACCAAGGTTCTATACATTGTACAGACCAGACATTGTACAGACCGAGTATTGTATAGACTGAATATTAGACCAAACAATGTACAGACCGAACATTGTACAGACAGAACGGTGTACAGACCGAGCAATGTACCGACTGAACATTGTACAGGCCGAACATTGTACACATCAAACATTGTACACATCAAACATTGTACAGACCGAACATTGTACACATCAAACATTGTACACATCAAACATTGTACACATCAAACATTATACCGACCGAACATTGTACACATCAAACATTATACCGGCCGAACATTATACAGGCCGAACATTATACACATCAAACATTGTACACATCAAACATTATACAGACCGAACATTGTACACATCAAACATTGTACACATCAAACATTGTACACATCAAACATTGTACAGACCGAACATTGTACACATCAAACATTATACAGGCCGAACATTATACAGGCCGAACATTGTACACATCAAACATTGTACACATCAAACATTGTACACATCAAACATTATACAGACCGAATATTGTACAGACCAAACATTGTACAGGCTGTAACATTGTACAGGCTGTAACATTGTACAGACCAAACATTGTACAGACCGAACATTGTACAGACCGAACAGTGTACAGATTGAACATCGTACAGAGCGAACAGTGTACAGACCAAACATTTTACAGAATGTAACATTGTACAGTCCAAACATTAACAGACTGAATATTGTATAAACCAAACATTGTGCAGAGTGAGTGCTGCACAGACCGAACATTGTAAATACCGAACATTGTAAATACCGAACACTGTACAGACCAAGCATCATATAGACCGAACATCGTACAGACCGAACATCGTACAGACCGAGTGGTGTACAGGCTGAACATTGTACAGACTGTAATATTGTACAGACCGAACATTGAACCGGCTGAGCGGTGTAAAGACCAAACATTGTACTAACCGAACATTGTACAAACTGAACATTGTACAGACCAAACATCGTTTGTAACATTGTACAGACTGAACATTATACAGACTGAGCATTGTACAGGCCGAATGCTGTACAGGTCGAACATTGTACAGACTAAACGGTATACTGGCTGAACATTGTACAGACCGAACATTGTGCAGACCGAACGGTATACTGGCTGAACATTGTACAGACCGAACATTGTACAGACTAAACGGTATACTGGCTGAACATTGTACAGACCGAACATTGTACAGACCGAACGGTATACTGGCTGAACATTGTACAGACCGAACATTGTACAGGCTGAACATTGTACAGACTAAACGGTATACTGGCTGAACATTGTACAGACCGAACATTGTGCAGACCGAACGGTATACTGGCTGAACATTGTACAGACCGAACATTGTACAGACCGAACGGTATACTGGCTGAACATTGTACAGACCGAACATTGTACAGGCTGAACATTGTACAGGCTGAGTGTAACAGAGTGAGAGAGGGATGATATGTAAAGCATAGGATGTTGAGAGCTCTGTATCCTAGATAGGAAATCCACTTCAAGAAATTATGATAAAAGGCAGTATCGCTTTAAGAAATTGTTGAACTTAATTGCCTTTAACGAATCCCACCCTGTAAGAATAAAAGGCTGGGGAATGGTTCTGTTGGGGAGGGGAGTTTGAGGAGGAAAGTGCTGTCAATCACTGCACCGAGCGACTCATGCTCACTGGTTTCCACTCGGTGTAGGGTCAGGAATGTCACACAGATCGATCGGTTTGTGGTTTCTCTTGTGGCTGCTCATTTCTATTTGCAGATTAATCTGGTAGGTTTTCCTTTGTGAGCGTGTGACAGTGCCGAGCAGGCTTTTTAAATGTCAGCCCTGCAGCAGGCATGACCAAATGACGGCTTTAACCTTCATAAACTAAGGAGGAGCTGCTCAGCAGGACAGCAACACTGACTGACAGCCTCCTCACTGTGGTGTGGAGAACTCTTCCACTGGACTCAACGGCTCCTGCAACCAACAGTTTAAAGGCAAACTGGAGTCTTGCTCTGCAGTGGGAGAAGCTCTTGGGCTCAATTACCATTGGGTGTTGAGTTAGCCCATCTCCGTGGGGGTGAGGGGTATGAACAAGATCAGACTTGGCTGTGAATTCCCCATACGGTTGGATAAAAAGAGGAATAAAAGACCTGTATCTCTAACCCTACATGACTGAGATTGAAGGGCAGTGACTGATGTGTTATGAGTAGCAGGATCTCACCCGAATAATAGCCACAGAGCAGGTCCCCTGGAGCCACCGCCAGCACAGATCTGGGGGTGGAGAGCATTGGAAGGAAGAGACCAGGAAACGCTCGGTGATCGCTAGTCAGAGCTTTGAACACTTCCCAGTTGGTTTAACGGTACCACTCCCGTCTGAGTCAGAAGATGCAGGTTCAAGCCTCACTCCAGACAGTCTGGAGCTCTAGCTCTGAATTCTGGGCCAATGTCCAGTGAGATGCTCGTGTCCGCTGGGTGTGGGCGCCCTTCCCCATTGCATGGGTTTTGTGAGCCCATAAAACCCTCCTGCCGTCTGGGACTAACCATGCTATGGGCTGGTGTAAGGATGGTTATGGCCTTGGAAGGAGCGGACACGCCACGGCCTGTCGGACTGTTAATCAGCCTGTGAATCCTTCCACTACTTCACACTGTTCTAATCAAGTAGGAGGATAGTAAAGATATCTCTCAGCTTCAAGGAGATGGCTGGTGGAGGCCAATCTTCCAACTCCCAGAGAAGGTCCACTGTCCAACCATTAATGTTGGTTGGCTCTCCAGAGGCAGACCAATCGCAGTAGGTCAGCTGTTGGGTGGTACTGCATGCAGGGTGATCATTGGCCATACCCGCCAAGGTGCCAGCAGCTAACTTAGCAAGTCTCACCTACCTGTTGCTAGGTAAGTCGTAACTACCTGGCAACAGCTGTGAGGCAGTGTTGTCACCTGGTCCGGGGCAGCAAACACCCAAATTGCATGGAGCCTGGCCACCTGCTGCAAAGGGGAGAGGGGGGGGGGGGGGCAGCGACAGTTAAGGTGCCTCACAGGAGAGGGCTGGGTGCGGCCAGGGACAGAGCCGCTCAGCTGCCTCCCCAGACCTCCTTGCTGCAACGTGGACTTATGGAGGTGGTGACATAGACTGACGCAGAGGGCAGCCATCATACCAGTCATTCCATGCTGCACCATCTCCACTTCAGAGCCAACAAGTAGGGTATCAGATGCTGGGCTGCTCTGTCACCTGCCTACAGACTCTGGCCATGAACCGTGACTTTCCTCTCGCCTCTTCATTCTAATCCTTCAGCCTTGGCAAAGGCTCTTTCGTGGGTTGAGATGCCTGTTAAGCTTTTCTAAGGAAGGCCAGAATTGTTGTCGCCCTAATTGTCACTCGTCCCTTTAAATGTCCCCGTCCCTTTGAATTCCACCTCCCCACAATTTTTCATTCTCACCATGAGTGTGCTCTCCTCACCTGTCCAAATAAACCTGCGCCCGGCTCTCTGAATAATTACCCAACAGAGTATTTCAGTGCTATTGACACAACTTCCATTCTGGCAGGATTGACACCAGTTCTTAACCCTTTGAGAGCTGACTCGTACTGAGCCGCTCCACCCGGCCTCTGCATTCGTTTTGCCGTCCAGAGGCTTTCAGCCCAGACAGCGTTTGGAAAGGCAGCCAAAAAAATGCTTGACCCCCTCGCCTTTTAGGTGGGTTGCATCCCTTTCATCCTGCGTTTCAGCCCTTTTAAGGAGCTGCAGGCATGTTCGATCTACCAACCCAATCCTCTTGCCTGGGCAGTTCCTGGGTGGAAGCCCAATCCAGGTCTTGGGTGCTCGTTCGACCTCTTGGAATGAGGGCCGACCCTCTCGGACTATTTGGCAGAGTCCGCCATTCCTGTCGTGGGCCCTCACAACATGCTGGAACATATAACCCCAACAGCGCAAACAGGACTGGGCTGCTTGGGCTTGATGGGAGAGAGAGCCAGGGCTCTGTCCGAACAGGTGACTGGCAGATCTGCCTGAGGGAGTAACGACATGCGCCCTCTCAAACACCCTTAAAATGAGGTTCCCTTTAAAAAGCTTGTTCGCACCAAACGCCAACAGTTCAGACTTACATACGACTGCATCTGCCCACGCAGGCCTCTTCCTGTCTCATCACAGAGGAAACCAAGCGCTTGATAATAAAAAAGTCATGGAGACGAGAAGAAATCTCTGGTTTTTCAGTCTGTGTTTTTCTGCTGTCATCGGACTAGGAGGTAAAACTTTACCATTTCTTCAAGCCTGGTTACTAATGTCTGTGTGAAATTCCCCTGAGCTCAGTCTCTGTGGAGATACAGGAATGGCTGACCTCTGCAGACACGAGTCTCTGTGGAGATACAGGAATGACTGACCTCTGCAGACACGAGTCTCTGTGGAGATACAGGAATGACTGACCTCTGCAGACACGAGTCTCTGTGGAGATACAGGAATGACTGACCTCTGCAGATACGAGTCTCTGTGGAGATACAGGAATGACTGACCTCTGCAGACACGAGTCTCTGTGGAGATACAGGAATGGCTGACCTCTGCAGACACGAGTCTCTGTGGAGATACAGGAATGGCTGACCTCTGCAGACACGAGTCTCTGTGGAGATACAGGAATGACTGACCTCTGCAGACACGAGTCTCTGTGGAGATACAGGAATGACTGACCTCTGCAGATACGAGTCTCTGTGGAGATACAGGAATGGCTGACCTCTGCAGATCCGAGTCTCTGTGGAGATACAGGAATGGCTGACCTCTGCAGACACGAGTCTCTGTGGAGATACAGGAATGGCTGACCTCTGCAGACACGAGTCTCTGTGGAGATACAGGAATGACTGACCTCTGCAGATACGAGTCTCTGTGGAGATACAGGAATGACTGACCTCTGCAGACCCGAGTCTCTGTGGAGATACAGGAATGACTGACCTCTGCAGACACGAGTCTCTGTGGAGATACAGGAATGACTGACCTCTGCAGACCCGAGTCTCTGTGGAGATACAGGAATGGCTGACCTCTGCAGACACGAGTCTCTGTGGAGATACAGGAATGGCTGACCTCTGCAGACACGAGTCTCTGTGGAGATACAGGAATGGCTGACCTCTGCAGACACGAGTCTCTGTGGAGATACAGGAATGGCTGACCTCTGCAGACACGAGTCTCTGGCCAAGGGGATGTGGCTGTGAGGAGGTCTCGATGGGCAATTGGCCATTACCGTGTCGGAATGCCCCTGATTGGTTTTTTCCCATCTCGCATCTTGACCTCGACCTCCCCAGGGTCTGAAGCTCACTCGCCCTGATCGCCTCCTCCTGCCAGTCCCTCCCTATCAGGGACGGGCAGTCTGCACCTCAGCAGCTCCCAGCATGTCCGAATTGGCCTCAGTGCCCCGAACCAGGAAGAAGAAAGTTGAGCAGATTTCCCTGCATCGGAACCTGATTCTCATTCATTAAACACGGAATGGTGTGGGTATTCCCAGACTGTATATAACGGGCTGATGATACATTACTGTACAGGAATGGTGTGGGTATTCCCAGACAGTGTATAACGGGCTGATGATACATTACTGTACAGGAATGGTGTGGGTATTCCCGGACTGTATATAACGGGCTGATGATACATTACTGTACAGGAATGGTGTGGGTATTCCAGGACTGTATATAACGGGCTGATGATACATTACAGGAATGGTGTGGGTATTCCCGGACTGTATATAACGGGCTGATGATACATTACTGTACAGGAATGGTGTGGGTATTCCCGGACTGTATATAACGGGCTGATGATACATTACTGTACAGGAATGGTGTGGGTATTCCAGGACTGTGTATAACGGGCTGATGATACATTACTGTACAGGAATGGTGTGGGTATTCCAGGACTGTATATAACGGGCTGATGATACATTACTGTACAGGAATGGTGTGGGTATTCCAGGACTGTGTATAACGGGCTGATGATACATTACTGTACAGGAATGGTGTGGGTATTCCCAGACTGTATATAACGGGCTGATGATACATTACTGTACAGGAATGGTGTGGGTATTCCCGGACTGTATATAACGGGCTGATGATACATTACTGTACAGGAATGGTGTGGGTATTCCCGGACTGTATATAACGGGCTGATGATACATTACTGTACAGGAATGGTGTGGGTATTCCCGGACTGTATATAACGGGCTGATGATACATTACTGTACAGGAATGGTGTGGGTATTCCCGGACTGTATATAACGGGCTGATTATATATTACTGTAGAGGAATGGTGTGTTTTTTATTCGTTCACGGGATGTGGGCTTCACTGGCGAGGCCGGCATTTATTGCCCATCCCTAATTGCCCTTGAGAAGGTGGTGGTGAGCCGCCTTGAACCGCTGCAGTCCGTGTGGTGAAGGTTCTCCCACAGTGCTGTTAGGAAGGGAGTTTGAGGATTTTGACCAGTGCTGAAAACCCACTCAACAGCGCAGCTAGTGTTGGCTGCACACAGAAATCAAGGAGATGATCCGGCAGCACAAATCTCACGTGCCGCCCGCATCTCAACGCCCACGCACGGATTAATCGCGCACCGCGACCCCCGCGCCCAGATTCGGGTGTTATCCAATTTAACCCCCCCCCATCTCGGGGCTACAAATAATAGGAATTTTAATCCTTTTAAAGCAAACAATTGGAAGTCACCTCAACATCATGTCACATTTTATTTAATTTGCTCTTGGGAAGGATTTATTTCTCACTATTTATTACCCATCCCCAGTTGCCCTGAGGGCATTAATGGTCAGCCATGTAGCGTGGGACTGGAGGCCAGACCTTGTATAGATAGCAGGTTCCCTTCCCTTTGGGACATTAGAACTCGTTGGGTTTTTTAATCACAATCTGGCAGTTTTCATGACCATTCTTTCTGGTGCTGGCCCACAGATTACCAGATTCACTGAATTCAGTTTCAACGTCTTGCCCTGGCAGGATTTGAACTCACAGCCTCTGGGTTTACTGCTTCAGGAGCAGTATCCCAAGGCTACCTACTGTAGTCAACATTTACTTGTAATTTTATTGTGACAAAACGATGCCAGCTTCCCCTTGAAACAAACAAAAGACTCCTCTTTTTAACTCAAAGTGCTTTCTTTAACTTTGGGCTTGATCTTGTGGTTTTCAAAAGGCATTCAATAAGGTGCCTCATAAAAGATTGTTACACAAGATAAGGGCTCATGGGGTTGGGGGTAATATATTAGCATGGATAGAGGATTGGTTAACGGACAGAAAACAGAGTAGGGATAAATGGGTCGTTTTCAGGTTGGTAGGTTGCAACTAGTGGGGTACCACAAGGATCAGTGCTTGGGCCTCAGCTATTTACCATCTATATTAATGACTTAGTTGAAGGGACCGAGTGTAATGTATCCAAGTTTGATGATGATACAAAGCTAGGTGGGAAAGTAAGCTATGAGGAGGACACAGGGAGACTGCAAAGGGATATAGACAGGTTAAGTGAGTGGGCAAGAAGATGGCAGATGGAGTATAATGTGGGGAAATGTAAGCTTATTCACTTTGGTAGGAAAAATAGAAAAACAGAATATTTTTTAAATGGCGAGAAACTATTAAATAGAATCATAGAATCATAGAAGTTTACAACACGGAAACAGGCCCTTTGGCCCAACATGTCCATGTCGCCCAGTTTATACCACTAAGCTAGTCCCAATTGCCTGCACTTGGCCCATATCCCTCTATACCCATCTTACCCATGTAACTGTCCAAATGCTTTTTAAAAGACAAAATTGTACCCGCCTCTACTACTGCCTCTGGCAGCTCGTTCCAGACACTCACCACCCTTTGAGTGAAAAAATTGCCCCTCTGGACCCTTTTGTATCTCTCCCCTCTCACCTTAAATCTATGTCCCCTCGTTATAGACTCCCCTACCTTTGGGAAAAGATTTTGACTATCTACCTTATCTATGCCCCTCATTATTTTATAGACTTCTATAAGATCACCCCTAAACCTCCTACTCTCCAGGGGAAAAAGTCCCAGTCTATCTAACCTCTCCCTATAAGTCAAACCATCAAGTCCCGGTAGCATCCTAGTAAATCTTTTCTGCACTCTTTCTAGTTTAATAATATCCTTTCTATAATAGGGTGACCAGAACTGTACACAGTATTCCAAGTGTGGCCTTACTAATGTTGGTGTTCAGAAAAATTTGGGTATCCTTGTACATGAAGCACAGAATGTTAACATGCAGGTACAGCAAGCAATTAGGAAGGCAAATGGCCTTTATTGCAAGGGGGTTGGAGTATGAGTAAGGAAGTCTTACTACAATTATATAGGGGTCTGGTGAGACCACACCTGGAATACTGTGTACAGTTTTGGTCTCCTTTCCTAAGGAAGGATATGCTTGCCTTAGAGGCTGTGCAACAAAGGTTTACTGGATTGATTCCTGGGATGAGAGGGTTGTTCTATGAGGAGAGGTTGAGTAGAATGGGTCTATGCTCTTTTGGAGTTTAGAAGAATGAGAGGTAATCTCATTGAAACTTATAAGATTCTAAGAGGGTTTGACAGCATAGATGCTGTGAGGCTGTTTCCTCTGGCTGGAGAATCTAGAACTAGGGGGCATAGTCTCGGGATAAGGGGTCGGCCGTTTAGGACAGGGATGAGGAGGAATTTCTTGACTCAGAGGTTTGTGAATCTTCGGAATTCTTTACCCCAGGGGGCTGTGCATGCTCAGTCATTGAGTACATTCAAGGCTGAGATCGATAGATTTTAGGAGTCTAAGGGCATCAAGGGATATGGGGACCAGGCAGGAAAGTAGAGTTGAGGTCAAAGATCAGCCATAATCTTATTGAATGGTGGAGCAGGTTCGAGGGTTGTGTGGCCTACTCTTGCACCTATTTCTTATGTTTCCAAATGTTGTCTGTTAATCTATTGACTAAACCTTACCTTTTATTGCTTCCTCTACACATCTGCTGCCGAAACCCTCATCCATACTTTTGTTACCTCCAGACTTGACTATTCCAATGCTCTCCTGGGCTGGCCTCCCATCTTCCAACCTGCGTAAACTTGAGCTCATCCAAAACTCTGCTGCCCGTATCCTAACTCCCACCAAGTCCTTTTCACCCATCACCCCCGTGCTCGCTGACCGACACTGGCTCCCGGTCTGACAACACCTCCTTTTTAAAATTCTCATCCTCATGTTGAAATCCCTCAATGGCCTCGCCCCTCCCTATCCCTCTAACCTCCTCCAGCCCTACAACCCTCCGAGATCTCTGCGTTCCTCCAACCCTGGCGCCTTGTGCATCCTCCACTTCCTTCACCCCACCAATGGCAGCCGTGCCTTCAGCCACCCACGAGAACAACAATTTGCATTTATATAGTGCCTTTAACGTAGAAAAACGTCCCAAAGCACGTCACAGGAGTGTTAGCAAACAAAATTTGACACGAGCCACACAAGGACAGGTGACCAAAAGCTTGGTAAAGGAGGTAGGTTTTAAGGAGCGTCTTTTTTTTTATTCGTTCATGGGATGTGGGCGTCGCTGGCGAGGCCGGCATTTATTGCCCATCCCTAATTGCCCTTGAGAAGGTGGTGGTGAGCCACCTTCTTGAACCGCTGCAGTCCGTGTGGTGAAGGTTCTCCCACTGTGCTGTTCGGAAGGGAGTTCCAGGATTTTGACCCAGCGACGATGAAGGAACGGCGATATATTTCCAAGTCGGGATGGTGTGTGACTTGGAGGGGAATGTGCAGGTGGTGTTGTTCCCATGTGCCTGCTGCTCTTGTCCTTCTAGGTGGTAGAGGTCGCGGGTTTGGGAGGTGCTGTTGAAGAAGCCTTGGCGAGTTGCTGCAGTGCATCCTGTGGATGGTACACACTGCAACCACAGTGCGCCGGTGGTGAAGGGAGTGAATGTTTAGGGTGGTGGATGGGGTGCCAATCAAGCGGGCTGCTTTATCTTGGATGGTGTTGAGCTTCTTGAGTGTTGTTGGAGCTGCACTCATCCAAGCAAGTGGAGAGTATTCCATCACACTCCTGACTTGTGCCTTGTAGATGGTGGAAAGGCTTTGGGGAGTCAGGAGGAGAGTCACTCGCCGCAGAATATCCAGCCTCTGTCTTAAAGGAGGAGAGAGAGGCAGAGAGGTTTAGGGAGGGAATTCCAGAGCTTAGGCCTAGGCAGCTGAAGGCACGGCTGCCGATGGTGGAAGGAAGAAAATTGGGGATGTGCCGGAATTGGAGTGCAGAAATCCGAGGGTTGTAGGGCTGGAGGTGGTTAGAGGTAGGGAGGGGCGAGGCCCTGGAGGAATTTGAAAACAAGGTGTTGCCGGACTGGGAGCCAATGTAGGTCAGCAAGCAAAGGGGTGATGGGTGAACGGGACTTGGTGCGAGTTAGGATACGGGCAGCAGAGTTTTGGATGACCTCAAGTTTATGGAGGGTGGAAGATGGGAGGCCGGCCAGGAGAGCATTGGAATAGTCAAGAGGCAACAAAGGCATGAATGAGGGTCTCAGCAAATGATAAGCTGAGGCAGGGGCAGAGACGGGCGATGTTACGGAGGTGGAAGTAGGTGGTCTTGGTGATGGAGCGAATATTGGGCAGGAAGCTCAGCTCAGGGTCAACGGGACGCCAAGGTTACGAACAGTCTGGTTCAGTCTCAGACAGTGGCCAGGGAGAGGAATGGAGTCGGTGGCTGGGGAACGGAGATTTGTGGTGGGAACCAAAGACAGTGGCTTCGATCGTCCCAATATTTAGTCGGAGGAAATTTCTGTTCATCCAATATTGGATGTTGGACAAGCAGCGTAACAAATCCGAGGCAGTGGAGAGGTTGAGAGAGCGGCCTAGGTCCTAAGATCTGGAATTCTTTCCCTAGACCTATCCATCTATCTACCTGTCTCTGCTCCTTTAAGACCCTCCTTAAAACCTACCTCTTTGACCACCTGTCCTAATGTCTCCTCCTTTTGCTCAGTGTCAATTTTTATCTGATCACACTCCTGTGAAGCGCCTTGGGATCATTTATTACATTAAAGGTGCTATGTAAATACAGGACATCCGAAAATGCCTCACAGCCAATTAAGTACTTTGAAGAACAGAACCACAAACAGCAATGAGATAATGACCAGATAATCTGATGTTGATTGAGGCATATATATTGGCCAGGACACCATGGAGATCTCCCCTGCTCTCCTTCGAAATAGTGTCATGGGATCTTTAACGTCCACCTGAGAGGGCAGATGGGGGGTCTCAGTTTAACGTCTCATCCGAACAGTGCAGCACTCCCTCAGTACTACACTGTAGTGTTAGTCTAGATTATGTGTTCATGTATCTGGAGTATGGCCTGAATCCATGACCTTCTAACTCAGAGGCGAGATACCATTGATCCAATGTTTACACTTGCACATGACTTTGGGGGAGCAAATTTATTGCAGCTGATTGAAGCCCTTAGCATTCAGAGACAGAGATCCAGTCACCGCTCTCCGGGCTAACAGTCTCCTCCGGGCTCTTTTACCGTAAAACTAGGGCATTCAGGTTATTTTCAGCCTCCTAAAGGAGTTGGTCAGTTAGTTCAATCACACTGGCATGAGGGGAACAGATTGTCAGGTACTAATCTAAGGAAGAGCAAAATCAGACAATTGGCAAAGATCTGGAGAAAGAAAGGAACAGCAGCTCAATACTCATAGCCTTAGTATACAGAGCTGCACACTCCAGTGAAACAGTCTGGGCACTGAGCAGCTACTAATTGCCCGGTTAAATAAGCCATTTTGAATACAAGAAAATAGTTAGTTCTAGGAACAGGAGTAGGCCATTCAGCCCCTTGTGTCTGTTCCGCCTTCAATTAGATCATGGCTGATCTGTATTTTAACTCCATCTACCTGCCATTGATCCATATCCCTTGATACTCTACCTATCCCCTGTACCTCTGATATTAATAGAATACACACTCCAACATAAAGAAATGTTTACAAACTAGAGAAAGGAACGAGCATCTAGAAACTTTAGTCACGAGCAAACAGCGTTGCAGTGCTTTGTTTGGACCATACGCTGGCACCATCTCCTTCAGTATGAGTGTCTTTTTGAATAAAGTTCTAACATGTATGGATTAAAACAGGCAGACGGTGCAGCATTAACTCATTCATGGAGCTGTTGCCATTTTGTAACTGACTGGTGGATCTCCCGTGGCGGTGCTCGCTGTAAGTCGTGTAATACTTTTCAATAACTGGAGTTTTATACAATTATACAATGTATTATTCTGCTGCTAAGGAGGAGCCTGACCCTTCAAGAGCACAAAGACTCATAGCTGTAAACATCTTGATGTCAATTGCGGGCTAATGGCCATTTGCTCGGGGAAGTTTGCAGATTGTTAGATGTTGGTAAATTCCCAGCTCCATGTCGGTGTAGAAACTTCCCAAAAGCTACAGCAGCTAATGTCAGCATGAAATGACCGCCTTTTCTTTACATACTTTTATATATACTTTTCACACTTTGACTGTCTCGAGTTTGATATCCAGAGTGTGACATCTGAAATATGATGTCTGGAGCGTGACATAAAATCAAAGAAAGACTTGCTTTTATATTGTGCTTTTCACCACCTCAGGACGTCCCAAAGCGCTTTACAGCCAATGAAGTACTTTTGAAGTGTAGTCACTGTTGCAATGTAGGAAACGAGGCAGCCAATTTACACACAGCAAAATCCCACTAACAGCAATGTGATAATGACCAGATCATCTGTTCGTTTTGACTTTGGTAAAGGGATAAATATTGGCCAGGACGCCAACAATAACTTCCCTGCTCTTCGAATAGTGGCCATGGGATCTTTTACATCCACCTGAGAGGGCAGACAGGGCCTTAGTTTAACATCTCATCTGAATAATGAAACCTCCAACAGTGCAGCACTCTCTCAGTACTACACTGGAGTGTCAGCCTGGATTTTGTGCTCAAGTCTCTGAAGTGGGACTTGAACCCACAACCTTCTGACTCAGAGGCAGGAGAGTCACCCACTGAGTCACAGCAGGCAGCTGAAATGTGATATCTGAAGTGTGGGTCCCGATATTTAGGGTGATGGTGAGGCCGAAAGAAGAACCCGGCAAGGTCGGGGACACGGAGGTCTCGCTGAACTTAACGGCAGGACCTCATTAACATTTTTTAGTTCCATTTCCTGGCCAGCAGCTGGAAAAATGGACAGCCTGGCCGGCAGGAGGAAGGAAGGGAACAAGAGGCAGGAAGACACACCTTTTTTTTTTTATTCGTTCACGGGATGTGGGCGTCGCTGGCAAGGCCGGCATTTATTGCCCATCCCTAATTGCCCTCGAGAAGGTGGTGGTGAGCCGCCTTCTTGAACCGCTGCAGTCCGTGTGGTGACGGTTCTCCCACAGTGCTGTTAGGAAGGGAGTTCCAGGATTTTGACCCAGCGACAATGAAGGAACGGCGATATATTTCCAAGTCGGGATGGTGTGTGACTTGGAGGGGAACGTGCAGGTGGTGTTGTTCCCATGCGCCTGCTGCTCTTGTCCTTCTAGGTGGTAGAGGTCGCGGGTTTGGGAGGTGCTGTCGAAGAAGCCTTGGCGAGTTGCTGCAGTGCATCCTGTGGATGGTGCACACTGCAGCCACAGTGCGCCGGTGGTGAAGGGAGTGAATGTTTAGGGTGGTGGATGGGGTGCCAATCAAGCGGGCTGCTTTATCTTGGATGGTGTCGAGCTTCTTGACTGTTGTTGGAGCTGCACTCATCCAGGCAAGTGGAGAGTATTCCATCACACTCCTGACTTGTGCCTTGTAGATGGTGGAAAGGCTTTGGGGAGTCAGGAGGTGAGTCACTCGCCGCAGAATACCCAGCCTCTGACCTGCTCTCGTAGCCACAGTATTTATATGGCTGGTCCAGTTAAGTTTCTGGTCAATGGTGACCCCCAGGATGTTGATGGTGGGGGATTCGGCGATGGTAATGCCGTTGAATGTCAAGGGGAGGTGGTTAGACTCTCTCTTGTTGGAAATGGTCATTGCCTGGCACTTATCTGGCGCGAATGTTACTTGCCACTTATGAGCCCAAGCCTGGATGTTGTCCAGGTCTTGCTGCATGCAGGCTCGGACTGCTTCATTATCTGAGGGGTTGCGAATGGAACTGAAAACTGTGCAGTCATCAGCGAACATCCCCATTTCTGACCTTATGATGGAGGGAAGGTCATTGATGAAGCAGTTGAAGATGGTTGGGCCTAGGACACTGCCCTGAGGAACTCCTGCAGCAATGCCCTGGGGCTGAGATGCTTGGCCTCCAACAACCACTACCATCTTCCTTTGTGCTAGGTATGACTCCAGCCACTGGAGAGTTTTCCCCTTGATTCCCATTGACTTCAATTTTACTAGGGCTCCTTGGTGCCACACTCGGTCAAATGCTGCCTTGATGTCAAGGGCAGTCACTCTCACCTCACCTCTGGAATTCAGCTCTTTTGTCCATGTTTGGACCAAGGCTGTAATGAGGTCTGGAGCCGAGTGGTCCTGGCGGAACCCAAACTGAGCATCGGTGAGCAGGTTATTGGTGAGTAAGTGCCGCTTGATAGCACTGTCGACGACACCTTCCATCACTTTTCTGATGATTGAGAGTAGACTGATGGGGCGGTAATTGGCCGGATTGGATTTGTCCTGCTTTTTGTGGACAGGACATACCTGGGCAATTTTCCACATTGTCGGGTAGATGCCAGTGTTGTAGCTGTACTGGACCAGCTTGGCTAGAGGCGCAGCTAGTTCTGGAGCACAAGTCTTCAGCACTACAGCTGGGATGTTGTCGGGGCCCATAGCCTTTGCTGTATCCAGTGCACTCAGCCGTTTCTTGATATCACGTGGAGTGAATCGAATTGGCCGAAGATTGGCTTCCGTGATGGTGGGGATATCGGGAGGAGGCTGAGATGGATCATCCACTCGGCACTTCTGGCTGAAGATGGTTGCAAACGCTTCAGCCTTGTCTTTTGCACTCACGTGCTGGACTCCGCCATCATTGAGAATGGGGATGTTTGCAGAGCCTCCTCCTCCCGTTAGTTGTTTAATTGTCCACCATCATTCACGACTGGATGTGGCAGGACTGCAGAGCTTTGATCTGATCCGTTGGTTGTGGAATCGCTTAGCTCTGTCTATAGCATGTTGCTTCCGCTGTTTAGCATGCATGTAGTCCTGAGTTGTAGCTTCACCAGGTTGGCACCTCATTTTTAGGTACGCCTGGTGCTGCTCCTGGCATGCTCTTCTACACTCCTCATTGTACCAGGGTTGATCCCCTGGCTTGTTGGTAATGGTAGAGTGAGGAATATGCCGGGCCATGAGGTTACAGATTGTGCTGGAATACAATTCTGCTGCTGCTGATGGCCCACAGCGCCTCATGGATGCCCAGTTTTGAGCTGCTAGATCTGTTCTGAATCTATCCCATTTAGCACGGTGGTAGTGCCACACGACACGTTGAATGGTGTCCTCAGTGCGAAGACGGGACTTCATCTCCACGAGGACTGTGCGGTGGTCACTTCTACCAATACTGTCATGGACAGATGCATTTGCGACAGGTAGATTGGTGAGGACGAGGTCAAGTAAGTTTTTCCCTCGTGTTGGTTCGCTCACCACCTGCCGCAGGCCCAGTCTAGCAGCTGTGTCCTTCAGGACTCGGCCAGCTCGGTCAGTAGTGGTGCTACCAAGCCACTCTTGGTGATGGACATTGAAGTCCCCCACCCAGAGTACATTTTGTGCCCTTGCTACCCTCAGTGCTTCCTCCAAGTGGAGCTCAACATGGAGGAGGACTGATTCATCAGCTGAGGGAGGGCGGTAGGTGGTAATCAGCAGGAGGTTTCCTTGCCCATGTTTGACCTGATGCCATGAGATTTCATGGGGTCCAGAGTCAATGTTGAGGACTTCCACGGCCACTCCCTCCTGACTGTATATCACTGTACCGCCACCTCTGGTGGGTCTGTCCTGCCGGTGGGGGGCAGGCAACCTTGGACCTGGTCCTGTGTAATGAGTCAGGATTAATTAATAATGTCCTAGTTAAGGATCCCCTTGGAACGAGCGACCACAACATGGTTGAATTCCATATCCAATTAGAGGGTGAGAAGGTTGATTCTCAAACAAGCGTACTGAGCTTGAATAAAGGAGACTATGATGGTATGAGAGCGGAATTGATTAAAGTGGACTGGGAAAATAGATTAAAGGGTAAGACGGTACATGAGCAGTGGTGTTCATTTAGGGAGTTATTTTACAACTTTCAAAATAAATATATTCCACTGAGGAAAAAAGGGTGTAAAAGAAATGACAGCCATCCGTGGCTAAGTAAAGAAATCAAGGATAGTATCCGACTAAAAACAAGGACATATAAGGTAGCCAAACTTAGTGGGAGGATAGAAGATTGGGAATTCTTCAAAAGACAGCAAAAAGTAACTAAAGGATTGATTAAGAAAGGGAAGTTAGATTATGAAAAGAAATTAGCAAAAAATATAAAAACAGATAGCAAGAGTTTCTATAGTTATATAAAAAGAAAAAGGGTGGCTAAGGCAAACGCAGGTCCCTTAGAGGATGAGACCGGGAAATTAATGGTGGGAAACATGGAGATGGCAAAAATGCTGAACAAATATTTTGTTTCAGTCTTTACAGTAGAGGACACTAAGAATATCCCAACACTGGACAAACAGGGGGCTCTAGGGGGGGAGGAGCTAAATACGATTAAAATCACTCAGGAGATGGTACTCAGTAAAATAATGGGACTCAAAGCGGATAAATCCCCTGGACCTGATGGCTTCCATCCTAGGGTCTTGAGGGAAGTGGCAGTAGGGATTGTGGATACTTTGGTGATAGTTTTCCAAAATTCCCTGGACTCAGGAGAGGTCCCGGCAGATTGGAAAACTGCTAATGTAACACCGTTATTTAAAAAGGGTAGTAGGCAGAAGGCTGGAAATTATAGACCAGTTAGCTTAACATCTGTGGTGGGTAAAATTTTGGAGTCTATTATTAAGGAGACAGTAACGGAACATTTAGATAAGCATAATTTAATAGGACAAAGTCAGCATGGCTTTATGAAGGGGAAGTCATGTCTGACAAATTTGCTTGAGTTCTTTGAGGACATAACGTACAGGGTGGATAAAGGGGAACCAGTGGACATAGTGTATTTAGACTTCCAGAAGGCATTCAACAAGGTGCCACATAAAAGATTATTACTTAAGATAAAAAATCACGGGATTGGGGGTAACATTCTGGCATGGGTGGAGGATTGGTTATCGAACAGGAAGCAGAGAGTTGGGATAAATGGTTCATTTTCGGACTGGCAACCAGTAACCAGTGGTGTTCCACAGGGGTCGGTGCTGGGTCCCCAACTCTTTACAATCTATATTAACGATTTGGAGGAGGGGACCGAGTGCAACATATCAAAATTTGCAGATGATACAAAGATGGGAGGGAAAGTAGAGAGTGAGGAGGACATAAAAAACCTGCACGGGGATATAGACAAGCTGGGTGAGTGGGCGGAGATTTGGCAGATGCAATATAATATTGGAAAATGTGAGGTTATGCACTTTGGCAGGAAAAATCAGAGAGCAAGTTATTTTCTTAATGGCGAGAGACTGGAAAGTACTGCAGTACAAAGGGATCTGGGGGTCCTAGTGCAAGAAAATCAAAAAGTTCGTATGCAGGTGCAGCAGGTGATCAAGAAAGCCAACGGAATGTTGGCTTTTATTGCTAGGGGGATACAATATAAAAACAGGGAGGTATTGCTGCAGTTATATCGGGTATTGGTGAGACCGCACCTGTAATACTGCATACAGTTTTGGTCTCCATACTTAAGAAAAGACATACTTGCTCTCGAGGCAGTACAAAGAAGGTTCACTCGGTTAATCCCGGGGATGAGGGGGCGGACATATGAGGAGAGGTTGAGTCGATTGGGACTCTGCTCATTGGAGTTCAGAAGAATGAGAGGCGATCTTATTGAAACATATAAGATTGTGAAGGGGCTTGATCGGGTGGATGCAGTAAGGATGTTCCCAAAGATGGGTGAAACTAGAACTAGGGGGCATAATCTTAGAATAAGGTGCTGCTCTTTCAAAACTGAGATGAGGAGAAACTTCTTCACTCAGAGGGTGGTAGGTCTGTGGAATTTGCTGCCCCAGGAAGCTGTGGAAGCAACATCATTAGATCCATTTAAAACAGAAATAGACAGTTTTCTGGAAGTAAAGGGAATTAGGGGTTATGGGGAGCGGGCAGGAAATTGGACATGAAGCTGAGTTCGGATCGGTCAATGCCCTGTGGGTGGCGGAGAGGGCCCAGGGGCTGTGTGGCCGGGTCCTGCTCCTACTTCTTGTGTTCTTTAGATTTGTGGTTGGGATCAGATCAGCCATGATCTTATTGAATGGCGGAGCAGGCTCGAGGGGCCGATTGGCCTCCTCCTGCTCCAATTTCTTATGTTCTTATGACATACCCAGGGATGGTGATGGAAGAGTCTGGGACGTTGGCTGAAAGATATGATTCTGTCAGTGTGGCTATGTCAGGCTGTTGCTTGACTGGTCTGTGGGACAGCTCTCCCAATTTTTGCACAAGTCCCCAGATGTTAGTAAGGAGGACCTTGCAGGGTCGACTGGGCTTGGTGTTTTGCCGTTGTCGTGTCCGGTGCCTAGTGGTCCGATGCCGGGTGGTCCGTCCGGTTTTATTCTTATTATGACTTTTCATAGCGAGATTTTACAACTGAGTGGCTTGCTAGGCCATTTCAGAGGGCAATTAAGAATCAACCACATTGCTGTGGGTCTGGAGTCACATTTCGGCCAGACTGGGTAAGGGCGGCAGGTTTCCTTCCCTAAAGGACATTAGTGAACCAGATGGGTTTTTACGACAATCCGGTAGTTTCATGGCCATCATTACTGATACTGGTATTTTAATTCCAGATTTTTATTTAATTAATTGAATTTAATTAATTAATTGAATTTTAAATTCGCCAGCTGCCGTGGCGGGATTTGAACTCATGACTTTGGATTTTAGTCCAGGCCTCTGGATTACTAGCCCAGTAACATAACCACTATGCTACCGTACCCAGGAGTCCTTTGGGACGGTCGGGAGAGTACCCGTGATTGGTGGGTGGAGAGAGTACCCGTGATCAGGAGGAGGGGGGAGGGGTGTGTACCTGTGATCGGGGAGAGGGGGGAGGAGTGTGTACCTGCGATCGGGGGGAGGGGTGAGAGTACCTGCGATCGGGGGGGGAGGGGGAGGGGAGAGAGTACCCATGATTGGGGGGAGGGGAGAGAGTACCCGCGATTGGGGGGAGGGGAGGGAGTACCCGCGATTGGGGGGAGGGGAGAGAGTACCCACGATTGGGGGCGGGGGGAGGGGAGAGAGTACCCGCGATTGGGGGGAGGGGAGAGAGTACCCGCGATTGGGGGGAGGGGAGGGAGTACCCGCGATTGGGGGGGAGGGGAGAGAGTACCCGCGATTGGGGGGGAGGGGAGAGAGTACCCACGATTGGGGGCGGGGGGAGGGGAGAGAGTACCCGCGATTGGGGGGAGGGGAGAGAGTACCCGCGATTGGGGGGGAGGGGAGAGAGTACCCACGATTGGGGGGAGGGGAGAGAGTACCCACGATTGGGGGGAGGGGAGAGAGTACCCACGATTGGGGGGAGGGGAGAGAGTACCCGCGATTGGGGGGAGGGGAGAGAGTACCCGCGATTGGGGGCGGGGGGAGGGGAGAGAGTACCCGCGATTGGGGGGAGGGGAGAGAGTACCCGCGATTGGGGGGGATTGGAGAGAGTACCCGCGATTGGGGGGAGGGGAGAGAGTACCCGCGATTGGGGGGGAGGGGAGAGAGTACCCGCGATTGGGGGGGAGGGGAGAGAGTACCCGCGATTGGGGGGGAGGGGAGAGAGTACCCGCGATTGGGGGGGAGGGGAGGGAGTACCTGCGATTGGGGGGGAGGGGAGAGAGTACCCGCGATTGGGGGGGAGGGGAGAGAGTACCCGCGATTGGGGGGGAGGGGAGGGAGTACCTGCGATTGGGGGGGAGGGGAGAGAGTACCCGCGATTGGGGGGGAGGGGAGAGAGTACCCGCGATTGGGGGGGAGGGGAGAGAGTACCCGCGATTGGGGGGAGGGGAGAGAGTACCCGCGATTGGGGGGGAGGGGAGAGAGTACCCGCGATTGGGGGGGAGGGGAGAGAGTACCCGCGATTGGGGGGAGGGGAGAGAGTACCCGCGATTGGGGGGGAGGGGAGAGAGTACCCGCGATTGGGGGGAGGGGAGAGAGTACCCGCGATTGGGGGGGAGGGGAGGGAGTACCTGCGATTGGGGGGGAGGGGAGAGAGTACCCGCGATTGGGGGGGAGGGGAGAGAGTACCCGCGATTGGGGGGGAGGGGAGAGAGTACCCGCGATTGGGGGGGAGGGGAGAGAGTACCCGCGATTGGGGGGGAGGGGAGAGAG
The DNA here is from genome assembly GCF_035084215.1 of Heptranchias perlo. Taxonomy (NCBI): domain Eukaryota; kingdom Metazoa; phylum Chordata; class Chondrichthyes; order Hexanchiformes; family Hexanchidae; genus Heptranchias; species Heptranchias perlo. The sequence continues at coordinate 95,393,649 of NC_090331.1, read as the reverse complement.
TACCCGCGATTGGGGGGAGGGGAGAGAGTACCCGCGATTGGGGGGGAGGGGAGAGAGTACCCGCGATTGGGGGGAGGGGAGAGAGTACCCGCGATTGGGGGGAGGGGAGAGAGTACCCGCGATTGGGGGGGAGGGGAGAGAGTACCCGCGATTGGGGGGGAGGGGAGAGAGTACCTGCGATTGGGGTCGGGGGGAGGGGAGAGAGTACCCGCGATTGGGGGGGGAGGGGGAGGGGAGAGAGTACCCGCGATTGGGGGGGGAGGGGAGTGAGAGTACCGGCGATTGGGGGGAGGGGGAGGGGGGAGAGAGTACCCACGATTGGGGGGGAGGGGGGAGAGAGTACCCGCGATTGGGGGGGGAGGGGGAGGGGAGAGAGTACTAGCAATTGGGGGCGGGGGGGGAGGGGAGTGAGAGTACCCGCGATTGGGGGGGGAGGGGAGTGAGAGTACCGGCGATTGGGGGGAGGGGGAGGGGGGAGAGAGTACCCACGATTGGGGGGGAGGGGGGAGAGAGTACCCGCGATTGGGGGGGAGGGGGGAGAGAGTACCCGCGATTGGGGGGGAGGGGGAGGGGGAGGGGGGAGAGAGTACCCGCGATTGGGGGGAGGGGGGAGAGAGTACCTGCGATTGGGGGGGAGGGGGAGGGGGGTGAGAGTACCCGCGATTGGGGGGGAGGGGGAGGGGTGAGGGGGAGGGGGGAGAGAGTACCCGCGATTGGGGGGGAGGGGGAGGGGGGAGAGAGTACCCACGATTGGGAGGGGAGGGGAGGGGAGAGAGTGCCCGCGATTGGGAGAGGTGGGGGAGGGGAGAGATTGCCCGCGATTGGGGGAGGAGAGGGAGGGGAGAGAGTGCCCACGATTGGGAGGGGAGAGAGTGCCCGCCTGGTCTATAGTTAACTGGTTTAACCGTTTCTACCTCTTGGAACAGAGGGACAGAACATAGTCCCAGGCATAAGCCGGTATAGGGCAGTGGTCTGGTCCCACCTGGAGCACAGTGCACAATGCTGGGAACATCCCGGAGACAGGATAGAAGCAGGTGACTGAAACGGATAGCTGAGTTACGAGGAGAGACTAAGGGAGCTGGGAATGATTACGCCAAAGAGGGCTGCAGATAAACTGAACCCTAATAAACCATTTAACATCACCACAAACTCTGCAACGGGGGACACAAACTCAAACTCGGAAGAGACTAGGATTGTGCCCACTGGTGCCCTCCAGCACTGAGCCCACCCGAGTTTGCAGGTTCTGATGGAGGGGAGGGGAGGGCACCTCATTTGCACAAGGCTGGTGGGTGTAAGTGCAGTTACAGGAGCACCTCAGGCACCAGCCTGCACTAAACTGCTGGGATACCCAGTGTAAGGGGCCCCGCATTGACCAAGAAATAATAATTGACCACTTGTCAGACTTTGGGGGTCCAAGCCATTTCCCTGGAGCCCTCCGCCCATCTTTAGTGCTATTGGGTAACTTAGAATCATAGAATCATAGAAGTTTACAACATGGAAACAGGCCCTTCGGCCCAACATGTCCATGTCGCCCAGTTTATACCACTAAGCTAGTCCCAGTTGCCTGCACTTGGCCCATATCCCTCTATACCCATCTTACCCATGTAACTGTCCAAATGCTTTTTAAAAGACAAAATTGTACCCGCCTCTACTACTGCCTCTGGCAGCTCGTTCCAGACACTCACCACCCTTTGAGTGAAAAAATTGCCCCTCTGGACCCTTTTGTATCTCTCCCCTCTCACCTTAAATCTATGCCCCCTCGTTATAGACTCCCCTACCTTTGGGAAAAGATTTTGACTATCGACCTTATCTATGCCCCTCATTATTTTATAGACTTCTATAAGATCACCCCTCAACCTCCTACTCTCCAGGGAAAAAAGTCTCAGTCTATCCAACCTCTCCCTATAAGTCAAACCATCAAGTCCCGGTAGCATCCTAGTAAATCTTTTCTGCACTCTTTCTAGTTTAATAATATCCTTTCTATAATAGGGTGACCAGAACTGTACACAGTATTCCAAGTGTGGCCTTACTAATGTCTTGTACAACTTCAACAAGACATCCCAACTCCTGTATTCAATGTTCTGACCAATGAAACCAAGCATGCCGAATGCCTTCTTCACCACCCTATCCACCTGTGACTCCACTTTCAAGGAGCTATGAGCCTGTACTCCTTGGTGAGATTCAGTTCCCAGCGCAGACCTCACTCGACATGAGTGTCAAATCACAACACACAAGTCAGAGCTGCCGATTTTCCAGTCATTAAAACTAATAATGGCTCCAAATAAAGGGTCAGAAAACAACATTTCCAGCGAGGTGGGGGGCAAGATTCGTCTACAGTTGTAGGTCCCCTCAGGTTGCAGTGTACTTTAGTGGGTTTTCCTTCAATTTGAGAGCTGGAATGTTGGCTATATCTGCAGCTTCGGCTAGAGCCAGCCTGTGCCCCCCATGCACTTGCTGTATCATCACTTGCTTTTACATGTTGTGGGCTCACCTTCAGAACCAAAGTTAAGTTGCCAGCTGTTTTTGAACCCATTGTCCCCCTTGCCTTGTCCGTCAGCTGTACAGAAGCAGATGTCAATTTCTTCAGGGGGAAGGGGAATCTGAAACATTGTTTTTTGAAAATGAAAAGTGGTTTTATATCCGTACAGTCACCTCTCCCTTTGAAATGCGTAGGCTGCAGTCAACTCAAAGATTCAGAATGTTTACCTCAAACAAACATATCTTATCTCCTCCCAGAACAGTTCATCAAATGTGGGCCGCCAGCCAGTGGAAATATCATGAGGTAAAGCACCCCCTCCAACGCTTTCTACATCAAAAGGGCATTAACACCTCCAATCGAGCCTTTCTCGTCTTTTATGCGTGTGGATTTTCTGAAGATGGGGATTGGAAAACACAGAGTGTGACTATCAAACACTCCCAGGGCAGGTACAGCACGGGTTAGATACAGAGTAAAGCTCCCTCTACACTGTCCCATCAAACACTCCCAGGGCGGGTACAGCACGGGTTAGATACAGAGTAAAGCTCCCTCTACACTGTCCCATCAAACACTCCCAGGGCAGGTACAGCACGGGTTAGGTACAGAGTAAAGCTCCCTCTACACTGTCCCATCAAACACTCCCAGGGCGGGTACAGCACGGGTTAGATACAGAGTAAAGCTCACTCTACACTGTCCTGTCAAACACTCCCAGGGCAGGTACAGCACGGGTTAGGTACAGAGTAAAGCTCACTCTACACTGTCCCATCAAACACTCCCAGGGCGGGTACAGCAAGGGTTAGATACAGAGTAAAGCTCACTCTACACTGTCCCATCAAACACTCCCAGGGCAGGTACAGCACGGGTTAGGTACAGAGTAAAGCTCCCTCTACACTGTCCCATCAAACACTCCCAGGGCAGGTACAGTACGGGTTAGATACAGAGTAAAGCTCCCTCCACACTGTCCCATCAAACACTCCCAGGGCAGGTACAGTACGGGTTAGATACAGAGTAAAGCTCCCTCCACACTGTCCCATCAAACACTCCCAGGGCAGGTACAGCACGGGTTAGATACAGAGTAAAGCTCCCTCTACCCTGTCCCATCAAACACTCCCAGGGCAGGTACAGGGTTAGATACAGAGTAAAGCTCCCTCTACACTGTCCCATCAAACACTCCCAGGGCAGGTACAGCACGGGTTAGATACAGAGTAAAGCTCCCTCTACACTGTCCCATCAAACACTCCCAGGGCAGGTACAGGGTTAGATACAGAGTAAAGCTCCCTCTACACTGTCCCATCAAACACTCCCAGGGATGAGGGACCTCATTGTACCTCCTATTTTAACATTGTCTTCAAATTTGGACACCAGTCCCTCTAGCCCTATATTCAAATCACTGGTGTACACAGTGTACGCTCCCAGAACAGAACCATGTGGGACACCACTACCCCTTTCCAACCACTCTGAGAGACTGCCTAACTCCTAACTCTCTCCTTCCTCTCTTCTAACCAATTAAATCTGATTTGCTACCCCAGCCCATAATATCCATACCCCTTAATCTTCTCCAATAGTCTCCTGTGTGCTATCTGCTCAACAGCTTTCTGAAAATCCATGTAAACCACATCCATTGCATTCCCCATCCAGTATATCTGTCACCTCCTCAAAAAACTCTATCAGCTCGATCTTCCTTTCTGAAATCCATGTTGGCTGCTTCTGATTACTTATATGTGGTCGGAAGCTCAGCTCAGGGTCAAATAGGACGCCGAGGTTGCAAACAGTCTGGTTCAACCTCAGACAATGTCCGAGGAGGGGGATGGAATTGGTGATATGGGAATGGAGTTCGTGGTGGGGGCCGAAGATGATAGCTTCAGTCTTCCCAATGTTTTAGCTGAAGGAAATTGTGGCTCCTCCAGGATTGGATGTCGGGCAAGCAGCATGGAAAAAAAAGAGGCAGTAGAGGGGTCAAGAGAGGGTGGTAAGGTAGAGCTGGTTGTCATCAGTGCACATGTGGAACCTGACGTCGAGTCTTTGGATGATGCCACACAGGGGCAGCATGTAGATGAGGAAGAGGAGACAACCAAGGATAGATCTTTGGGGGACTCCAGAGACACCAATGTGAGGACGGGAAGAGAAACCATTGCTGGTGATTCTCTATCTATGACTGAATAGGTAAAAGTGGAACAAGGCGAAGGCAGTCCGACTTAGCTGGGCAGCAGAGGAGAGGCAACACGCCTGTCCTGTTCAAGGTATCAGATTACTGAGATATCAGAGGAGGATGCAGACAGGTTGAGAAGGATGAGGAGGGATAGTGCACCATGTTCACAGTCGCATGTCATTTGTGATTTTGATTAGGGCTGTTTCAGTGCTGTGGCGGGGGTGGAAACCAGATTGGAGGGATTCAAACATGGAGTTGCGGGAAAGATGGACACTGAATTGGGAGGCAACAACACCTTCAAGGATTTTGGAGAGGAAAGGGAGGTTAGAGATGGGACGGAAGATTGTGAGGACAGAGGGGTCGAGGGTGATTTTTTTTTTTGAAAACGGGCTGATGACGGTGCTTTGAATAAACCTAAACTCTTTCACCCCCCTTGACCCACTCACACTCGTTCCCTTTCTCCATTCACTCTATTCAGTTCCCAACTGACACACTTGTCTAACGAGCCCGTCAGCTGGCACCCTGCAGGGAGCCTAGCCGAAGACTAAGCTCATTACACAACAACCGCGATCAGGGCTTGGTTCTAAAGTCTTGTCCTGAGTTGTTTCTTGCGAGAGGTGGCCAGGAGACTGTGAAACCACAGCCACAAACCGCCACAAACCGCCACAACGAGCCCGAGAGCTGACAATGTTAGAAAGGAAACATCGATGTGTGTACTCGGCTGAGACGAAGGCAGTGATGAGCTTCCTGTTTACAGTCCTGTTGCTTGTTATTTTATGGTAGACATTTCAGTCAGAGTTCTGAGACCAGGGAGTGTTGATGAGTCCTCTCCTATATCAGATCACGGGCAGTCCGCTCAACAATTGCTGTCAGTCCCGCCAAATGCATCGATTTTAAAAACCACCTCCAGAATTTCCCAACTCGTTGGCGTTTACGCAAAACCTGAAACATTGCTAACCCTCCTGGAGTCTCTGGGAATTAATGACACTCCTGCAAGCAACCCAGGAGAGGAATCGTAGGGGGCCCGTCTGGCTCCGACCCGACTCGCATCAACGAGCAGGAACGCAGTGCGGCCCTGGAGCGCACACATGCTCCAACCACGCGGTGGGCAGAGCGATTTCTGGAGTGCAGAAGATTGTAGATATTGTAGCCGCCATTATCGAGCGATTGCCGTGAGGATTGATGCGTTGGGTGACCAATGGCGGGACGTGGGGGCGGAGGCCATGTGCTGAAACCGCCTGGAATACGGTCCAACCCTGTGCCAAACCCATCAATGAACTAGGTTGGTTGGTCAAACATCAACATTGCTGCACGCCTGTCCTGTTCAAGATATCAGATTACTGAGACCTCCACAGGGAGGGGTTAACTCAGCTTCAATCTCCCATGCGTCATCAGGGAACTATCTTGATCCCAAAGGGGCACTTGTCTGCCCCTTACACTCCAATGGAGGACAGTTGACAACTGACCCATGCTGGTTTGAGCCCTTGCTAGATCGGAGCCCCTCACAAGGAGCACAACTTAACATAAGACATACGTTGAGTACATTGTCTCCATCCTCCTGATCGCAGCACGGACACATCAAATGGCAGTTCCACCAAGTGGAGTTGCTTAGCTCTCTGCAATTCAAACATGATGTGGAGATGCCAATGATGGACTGGGGTGGACAAATGTAAGGAGTCTTACAACACCAGGACTATAACCTGGTGTTGTAAGACTCCTTACAATTCAAACATGGCAGGCACCAAGCCCCAGATAAATGAATGTCCAGCCACCCCTTGGCCTCCAGCTGATGATCTCCAGCAGCTGCCATGCCAAGCCCCAGAGTTCCCCCATCAACTCTACAGTAGGGATTTACCTAGGGTCCCCTACCCTCCAGGATTGTCCTGGACACTCCAGGAATTGAAGATTAATCTCCAGGTCACTGCTGTGAGTAGCCCGGGAGAAAAATCGCTGGAGCTTTAAATTAAACTTGTATTGCTTTTTTTTGGATTTTCTTTGAACACTTTTGTTTATTAGTTATAAAAATCTAGGAGTTGGGAATAAAGGGCCGTTTGACAGTCAAGAATTATCCAGTTGAGTCATGTTGTGCTTTTTCCAATTGGCGTGGGAAGATGGTGTGCTACGAGGGTGGACGTGTTGGGCAACCAATGGCGGGAGCGTGGAGGTGGGGTTAGTGGGAGGTGGGACGTCATGTAACGAAACCTCCAGGAATGTATACAACCAGATTTGGCAATGCTAGATTTACCGTCGGTGTGGTAGAAGAATCTAGGCAGGACACCTTGCCAACTTGATTTTCTAGACACTCAGGTCTAGTGCCAGACCTACCCATCAGCAGCTGCTGAATCCAGGTCTTTGTGTGAGATGTTGGCAAAAAAGGGCGATTCTCCCCAGGGCGCAGAGTGACAGGTCAGTGTAGGCTGCTGCCCTCCGTCCCTGCAACCACTTCCCGTCTCTGGTAAAACCCACCTTAAGGCTTGGACCTGAATCTCACCAAAGGAAACTCTCAGCAGCGGAGCAGAGACACTTGTTTCTAAAATTAAGGATTAACGTTTATGGGAAAGACTTGTTTTAGAAATATCAGTGAGGCAGTGGTATGGGATTACCGGGGACCCACACTGAAAGGAAGAGGCGTTCGAGGGTTCGAATGTTGGGGTTACAGGCTCGTTAAAGAGAAGGGAAATCGGGCAGTAATTTTTTACACAAAAGGCAACCAGCTTGTAATTCTGCTCTGCCACTCAGGCGCTTCCTGTTTTAAGGTGATCTGTTCCGGCCTTCAATGTTCACCTGCTGCTGATACCTGCTGGGCTTCTGGGCTTGAATCCAGCTTGGAATACAGAGAAGTTACAACACGGAAACAGGCCACTCCGCCCAACCAGTCCGTGTTGGCATTTACCCTCCGCACAGATAGTGTGAATGATATCTACCCACCCTTTCCCATAGCCCTTCAGCCCCTTTTCCTCAGCCACCTATCTGATCTAATCTCGAATGTTGACATAATTTCTGCCTCACCCACTAATTCTGGAATTGAATTCCACATCCTCACAGCTCTAAGCTTTACTCTGCTGCCGTACAGACATTCGCTTTCTCCTGGCCGACTTCCATTTCTTCGCTGCCACTCTCGACTGAGCCTGTACTCTCCACTGTAACTGCCTCTGTTTCAGTACCTGGCCTGTTTACAAAAAAACGAAATTGAGGGGCAGGAAAAGACCAGCTGGTCCATCAACCCTGCCCCACACCATGATGGTTGGACCATCTCTGACCCCCCTCAGGCGATCGAAATGCAAACCAGTCCAGGAGATCACATGGACCAAGTGTTATCTGTACAGACACTTGCCTTCTGTGTGATGCGATCTCTGCCCCAGTTAAGAACCGGTTCAGCTCCCCCTTGAAGGTGTGCAAAGAGTCAGCACCCACCACCCATGCATTCCAGAGGCTCACAATTCTCTGGGAAAAGAAGGACCCCCTGATATCCAGTCTATTCCTGCTCTGCAGACTCAGATTTCTGCTCCTTTGCTGGGACTTCTCACTCCACATTGAGCTAGCTCCGATCCATTCCTGCCGGTTCCCACCCTGCTCTGTATTCTGCTCCTGTGCTGATGAATGATTGCTGCTTTGCTGCTCTCCATTTGCTTTGATGCCATTAACTCTGCTCGACTCCAATAGTTGTTCAGAAGTCCCTGATTACCACCACCTGAGCTCCCATTACCTACTCTCCTCTGATTTCACTAACCTCCCTAAACCTCTCACTCCGTATAAACTCTCTTATCTATATGCACGGCCACCCCATCGACCCTGCTTTCTCATGTGGCCTCCTTATTTTTTTTAATTCGTTCATGAGATGTGGGCGTCGCTGGCGAGGCCGGCATTTATTGCCCCATCCCTAATTGCCCTTGAGAAGGTGGTGATGAGCCGCCTTCTTGAACCGCTGCAGTCCGTGTGGTGAAGGTTCTCCCACAGTGCTGTTAGGAAGGGAGTTCCAGGATTTTGACCCAGCGACGATGAAGGAACGGCGATATATTTCCAAGTCAAGATGGTGTGTGACTTGGAGGGGAACGTGCAGGTGGTGTTGTTCCCATGTGCCTGCTGCTCTTGTCCTTCTAGGTGGTAGAGGTCGTGGGTTTGGGAGGTGCTGTCGAAGAAGCCTTGGTGAGTTGCTGCAGTGCATCCTGTGGATGGTATACACTGCAGCCACAGTGCGCCGGTGGTGAAGGGAGTGAATGTTTAGGGTGGTGGATGGGGTACCAATCAAGCGGGCTGCTGTGTCCTGGATGGTGTCGAGCTTCTTGAGTGTTGTTGGAGCTGCACTCATCCAGGCAAGTGGAGAGTATTCCATCACACTCCTGACTTGTGCCTTCTGGATGGTGGAAAGGAGTCAGGAGGTGAGTCACTCGCCACAGAATACCCAGCCTCTGACCTGCTCTTGTAGCCACATTATTTGTATGGCTGGTCCAGTTAAATTTCTGGTCAATGGTGACCCCCAGGATGTTGATGGTGGGGGATTCGGCGATGGTAATGCCGTTGAATGTCAAGGGGAGGTGGTTAGATTCTCTCTTTTTGGAGATGGTCATTGCCTGGCACTTGTCTGGCACGACCTGTGGTCCCAATCACTGACAAGGTCACCTCTGACCACTTCCCTGTATCCCTCACCCCCATATCACCCCAACCTTCTTCTGTTACCCCAAGTAATTTAAAACTGCAGTTTCAAACTCTGAGCTTCAGCCTTCCATTCACCACAAAATTTCTGCAGCCGCAGTTCATCACAATCCAGAACAATGCAGTCCTCTTTATCGGCATCACATCCACTGGTTTAAACATCCACTGCCTCCATCACTGGCGCACCATGGCTGCAGTGTGTACTATCTACAGGAGGCACTGCAGCAACTCGCCAAGGCTTCTTCGACAGCACCTCCCAAACCCGCGACCTCTACCACTTAGAAGGACAAGAGCAGCAGGTACATGGGAACAACACCACCTGCACGTTCCCCTCCAAGTCACACATCATCCCGACTTGGAAATATATCGCCGTTCCTTCATCGTCGCTGGGTCAAAATCCTGGAACTCCCTTCCTAACAGCACTGTGGGAGAACCTTCACCACACGGACTGCAGCGGTTCAAGAAGGCGGCTCACCACCACCTTCTCAAGGGGCAATTAGGGATGGGCAATAAATGACAGCCTTTCCAGCAATGCTCACATCCTGAGAATGAGTATACAAAGAGAGTTTTCAATAATGAAACTTCTTCACTTTATTTCACAGGGCCAAACATGATCCTCACCCAACCCCGCTTTGTGAGGGCCAACCAAAATGGAGAGGCCAGCTTCGTGTGTGGGTTTAACAGCACAGAGATTGGTGAAGAGTTCCAAGTCATCGTGCACAAGGGCCACATTATTAAAAACACAGAGGTCTGCAGTGCTTCTTTCACCAACCATACAATGAAACCCTTGGAGAAAAAAAGTCTGTTGCACTGCCTGGTTTGGCCGAGCAAGGAAAACGTGTCGATAACCATCTGGGGCCTCAACGTGACTGACACGGATCTTTACATCTGCCGGATCTCAAGGATGCACCCTCCGCCTTACAAGGAAAGCACTGGGCGAGGGACTGTCATCTACGTCAACCGAGCAGCCAGCTATTCCAGAGGTGAGCGCAAAGGTTGACCTGCTTCCTCAGTCCTTTCACCTCAGAGACTCTTTGCCAGGTGACCGACGCCCCTATCAAATGTCGGATGGCTCGGTGAGTGAGTGCACGGCCCTGAGTCCGACAGGCACAGGTTCCCAGGTCCAATTCCCAGTCTGTGGTGAGCTCGCAAGTTTCAGGCAGGCTGCAGTTACCCTCAGTGCACCTGGGCTACAGAGGGGAAACAATCAAACTGAGATCCAGCCCCAATCAAGTTATGAGTGAGCAGCAACAGAGGGAGACTGACTTTAAGAGGGAACTTGGGTTTGAAAGGGTAGAACTTACATTTCTATCGTGCCTTTGAAACTTCAGGACGTCCCAAAGTCCTTTGGTCAGTGAAGTACTTTTGAAGTGCGGACATTGTTGTAATATAGGGCACCAATTTGTGCACAGCAAGGCCCCACAAACACCAATGAGATAAATGACTGTTTTAGTGATGTTGTTTGAGGGATAAATATTGGCCAAGACACCAGGAGAACTCCCCTGTTCTTCTTCCAATATTGCCACGGGATCCTTCACATCCACCTGAGAGAGCAAACGGGGCCTCGGTTTAACGTCTCATCCAAAAGACGGCATCTCCGACACTGCAGCACTCCCTCAGTATTGAGCTGGAGTGTCAGCCTGGATGATGTGCTCAAGTCTCTGGATTGTGGCTTGAACCCACAACCCTCTGACTCAGAGGTGAGCATGCTACCAACTGAGCCACGGCTGCCCAGCTAGGAGAATGGGGCTAGTGAAGTACACAGGGAATTGGTCAGAGAGAGCCTTGCCACTGATTGTCAGAAGGGGTGGTGTCATAACTGAAAGGGAAACATATACAAATTTGTGATGACAGGAGGTAAGGTTTGTGGAGACGAAGTATGTGCCTAATCAGGATATATATAGATGGAAACTACACTGAAGGACCGCAGAGGGCATCAGGCACTAAGTTGTAAAAAGCATCATCAGGAACAAAGATGGAAAGTTCTACATTTCAATAGTTTTTTCATTCGTTCCTGGGATGTGGGCGTCGCTGGCGAGGCCGGCATTTACTGCCCATCCCTAATTGCCTTTGAGAAGGTGGTGGTGAGCCGCCTTCTTGAACCGCTGCAGTCCGTGTGGTGAAGGTTCTCCCACAGTGCTGTTAGGAAGGGAGTTCCATGATTTTGACCCAGTGACGATGAAGTAACGTATCAAAATCTCTGAAAGACATCTGACAGTGCTTCACGCACTATTCATTACTATGTGGGTACAGTAATAGTTGTACAAAGGTACATAGAAACAGGAGGAACGTCGGAACGGGAGGGACGTCGGAACGGGAGGGACGTCGGAACGGGAGGAACGTAGGAACGGGAGGGACGTAGGAACGGGAGGAAGATAAGAAGAGGAAGAACATAGGAACAGTAGGAACATTGGAACAGGAGGAACATAGGAACAGGAGGAGTATAGGAACAGGAGGAATATAGGAACAGGCGGAAGATAAGAACAGGAGGAACATAGGAACAGGAAGAACAAAGGAACGGGATGGCCATAGGAAGAGTAGAAACATAAGAACAGGAGGAACAGGATGACCATAGGAACAGGAGGAACAGTAGGAACAAAAAACTGTTATCAGTAATGGTGGCCATGAAACTACCGGATTATCGTAAAAACCCATCTGGTTCACGAATGTCCTTCAGGGAAGGAAACCTGCCGCCCTTACCCGGTCTGGCCTATATGTGACTCCAGACCCACAGCAATGTGGTTGATTCTTAATCGCCCACTGAAATGGCCTAGTAAGCCATTCAGTTGTACAATCTCACCATAGAAAGTCACAATAAGAATAAAACCTGACAGACCATCCAGCATCGGACCACCTGGCATCGGACACGATAACGGCAAACCAAGTCCAGTCAACCCTGCAAAGTCCTCCCCACTAACATCTGGGGACTTGTGCCAAAATTGGGAGAGCTGACCTACAGACTAGTCAAGCAACAGCCTGACATAGCCATACTCACAGAATCATATCTTTCAGACAATGTCCCAGACTCTTCCATCACCATCCCTGGGTATGTCCTGTCCCACCGGCAGGACAGACCCACCAAAGGTAGCGGTACAGTGATATACAGTCAGGAGGGAGTGGTCCTGGGAGTCCTCAACATTGACTCCGGACCCCATGAAATCTCATGGCATCAGGTCAAACATGGGCAAGGAAACCTCCTGCTGATTACCACCGACCACCCTCCCTCAGCTGATGAATCAGTCCTCCTCCATGTTGAGCACCACTTGGAGGAAGCACTGAGGGTAGCAAGGGCACAGAATGTACTCTGGGTGGGGAACTTCAATGTCCATCACCAAGAGTGACTCGGTAGCACCGCTACTGACTGAGTTGGTTGAATCCTGAAGGACATAGCTGCCAGACGGGACCTGCGGCAAGTGGTGAGCAAACCAACACGAGGGAAAAACCTACTTGACCTCATCTACCTGCTTGCAGATGCATCTGTCCATGACAGTATTGGTAGGAGTGACCACCGCACAGTCCTTGTGGAGATGAAGTCCCGTCTTCATACTGAGGACACCATCCAACATGTTGTGTGGCACTACCACTGTGCTAAATGGGATAGATTCAGAACAGATCTAGCAGCTCAAAACTGGGCATCGATGAGGAGCTGTGGGCCATCAGCAGCAGCAGAATTGTATTCCAGCACAATCTGTAACCTCATGGCCCGGCATATTCCTCACTCTACCATTACCAACAAGCCAGGGGATAAACCATGGTTCAATGAGGAGTGTAGAAGAGCATGCCAGGAGCAGCACCAGGTGTACCTAAAAATGAGGTGCCAACCTGGTGAAGCTACAACACAGGACAACATGCATGCTAAACAGCAGAAGCAACATGCTATAGACAGAGCTAAGCGATTCCACAACAAACGGATCAGATCAAAGCTCTGCAGTCCTGCCACATCCAGTCGTGAATGGTGGTGGACAATTAAACAACTAACGGGAGGAGGAGGCTCTGCAAACATCCCCATTCTCAACTATGGCGGAGACCAGCGCGTGAGTGCAAAAGACAAGGCTGAAGCGTTTGCAACCATCTTCAGCCAGAAGTGCTGAGTGGATGGTCCATCTCGGCCTCCTCCCGATATCCCCACCATCACAGAAGCCAATCTTCAGCCAATTTGATTCACTCCACGTGATATCAAGAAACATCTGAGTGCACTGGATACAGCAAAGGCTGACAACATCCCGGCTGTAGTGCTGAAGACTTGTGCTCCAGAACTAGCTGCGCCTCTAACCAAGCTGTTCCAGTACAGCTACAACACTGGCATCTACCCGACAATGTGGAAAATTGCCCAGATATGTCCTGTCAACAAAAAGCAGGACAAATCCAATCCGGCCAATTACCGCCCCATCAGTCCACTCTCAATCATCAGCAAAGTGATGGAAGGTGTCGTCGACAGTGCTATCAAGTGGCACTTATTCACCAATAATCTGCTCACCGATGCTCAGTATGGATTCCGCCAGGACCACTCGGCTCCAGACCTCATTACAGCCATGGTCCAAACATGGACAAAAGAGCTGAATTCCAGAGGTGAGGTGAGAGTGACTGCCCTTGACATCAAGGCAGCATTTGACCGAGTGTGGCACCAAGGAGCCCTAGTAAAATTGAAGTCAATGGGAATCAGGGGGAAATCTCTCCAGTGGCTGGAGTCATCCCTAGCACAAAGGTAGATGGTAGTGGTTGTTGGAGGCCAATCATCTCAGCCCCAGGACATTGCTGCAGGAGTTCCTCAGGGCAGTGTCCTAGGTCCAACCATCTTCAGCTGCTTCATCAATGACCTCTCCATCATAGGGTCAGAAATGGGGATGTTCGCTGATGATTGCACGGTGTTCAGTTCCACTCGCTAACCCTCAAATAACGAAACAGTCCGTGCTCGCATGCAGCAAAATCTGGCCAACATCCAGGCTTGGGCTGATAAGTGGCAAGTAACATCCGTGCCAGATAAGTGCCAGGCAATGATCATCTCCAACAAAAGTGAGTCTGACCACCTCCCCTTGACATTCAACGGCATTACCATCATCGAATCCCCCACCATCACCATTCTAGGGGTCACCATTGACCAGAAACTTAAATGGACCAGCCATATAAATACTGTGGCTACAAGAGCAGGTCAGAGACTGGGTATTCTGCGGCGAGTGACTCACCTCCTGACTCCCCAAAGCCTTTCCACCACCTATAAGGCACAAGTCAGGAGTGTGATGGAATACTGTCCACTTGACTGGATGAGTGCAGCTCCAACAACACTCAAGAAGCTCAACACTATCCAGGACAAAGCAGCCTGCTTGATTGGCACCCCAACCACCACCCTAAACATTTACTCCCTTCACCAATGGCGCACCGTGCCTGCAGTGTGTACCATCCACAGGATGCAGTGCAGCAACTCACCAAGGCTTCTTCGAAAGCACCTCCCAAACCCGCGACCTCTACCACCTAGAAGGACAAGATCAGCAGGCACATGGGAACAACACCTGCATGTTCCCCTCCAAGTCACACACCATTCCCGACTTGGAAATATATCGCCGTTCCTTCATCGTCACTGGGTCAAAATCCTGGAGCTCCCTTCCTAACAGCACTGTGGGAGAACCTTCACCACATGGACTGCAGCAATTCAGGAAGGTGGCTCACCACCACCTTTTCAAGGTTAATTAGGGATGGGCAATTAATCCTGGCCTTGTCAGCGATGCCCATATCCCATGAATAAATAAAAAAAGAACAGCAGGAGCAGATGAACATGAGGAACGTAGGAAGAGGAGGAACATAGGCACAGTAGGAACATTGAAACAGTAGGAACATCGGAATTGGAGGAACAAAGGGACAGGTGGAACTCAGGAACAGGAGGAACGTTGGGACAGTAGGAACATAATATCAGTAGGAACAAAGGAACATATGGAACTTAGGCACAGTTGGAACTTAAGAACAGCAGGAATATAGGAACAGGAGGAACAGGAGGAATGTAGGAACAGGAGGAATATAGGAACTGGAGGAACAAAGGAACAGTAGGAATGTAGGAACAAGAGGACCATGGGATTAGGAGGAACATAGGAACAGGTGCAACAAAGAAACTGGTGGAACGTAGGAACATGTGGAACGTAGGAACATGTGGAATGTGGGAACAAGAGGACCATAGGAATAGGAGGAACAAAGGAACAGAAGAAACATAGGAACAGGAGGAAAGAAAGAACAGTAGCAACATAGGAACAGTGGGAACAAAGGTAGATAGGAACAGGAGGAACGTAGGAACAGGAGGAACGTAGGAACAGGAGGAACGTAGGAACAGGAGGAACGTAGGAACAGGAGGAACAGGATGACCATCGGAATACGAGGAAGATAGGAACAGTAGGAACATAGGAACAGGTGGAACATAGGAACAGGAGAAACAGGAGGAATTTAGCAACATAAGGAACATATGAACAGGAGGAATTTAGGAACAGTAGGAACACAGGAACCCTAGGATCATAGGAGCAGGAGGAACGTAGGAACAGGAGGAACGTAGGAACAGGAGGAACGTATGAACAGGAGGAACATAGGAATTGGAAGAACATGAGGAACAAAGGAACAGGAGGAACAAAGAAACAGGAGGAAAGAAAGAACAGTAGCAACATAGGAACAGTGGGATCAAAGGTAGATAGGAACGGAGGAACATGGGAACAGGAGGAACATAGGAACAGGAGGAACATGGGTTCAGGAGGAAGATAGGAACAGGAGGAACATGGGTTCAGGAGGAAGATAGGAACAGGTTCAACAAAGGAACAGGTGGAACGTTGGAACGTAGGAACATGAGGAACGTAGGAACATGAGGAACGTAGGAACATGAGGAACGTAGGAACAAGAGAACCATAGGAATAGGAGGAACAAAGGAACAGAAGAAACATAGGAACTGGAGGAAAGAAAGAATAGTGGGAACAGAGGAACAGAGGAACAAAGGGAACAGAGGAACAGGAGGAACAAAGGAACAGGAGGAACATAGGAACAGGAGGAACAAAGGAACAGGAGGAACAAAGGAACAGGAGGAACATGGGAATAGGAGGAACAAAGGAAGAGGAGGAACATAGGAACAGGAGGAACAAAGGAACAGGAGGAACAAAGGAACAGGAGGAACATGGGAATAGGAGGAACAAAGGAAGAGGAGGAACATAGGAAGAGGAGGAACATGGGAATAGGAGGAACATAGGAACAGTGGGAACAAAGGACAATGAGGATCGTAGGGACAGGAGGAATATAGGCACAGATGAAACATGGGAACAGGAGGGATATAGGAACTGGAGCAACATAGGAACGGAGGAACAAAGTAACATGAGGAACATCGGAATTGGAAAAAATGTTGGAGCAGTGGGAACATAGGAACAGTAGGTAGAAAGGAACATGAGGAACGTAGGAAAAGGTGGATCATAGGAACAGTAAGAACAGGATGACGATAGGAGCAGTAGGAAGATAGGAACAGAGGGAACATAGGAACATGAGGAATGTAGGAATTGGAGGAACATAGGAACAGGAAGAACATGGGAAGAGAAGGAATATAGTCACGGAGGAACATAGGTACAGTAGGAACAGTAAGAAGATAGGAACAGTAGGATCATAGTAACTGTAGGAACAAAGGAACATAGGAACAAGAGCAACATAGGAATAGGAGGAAGATAGGAACACGAGAAACATAGGAACATAAGAACAGGAGGAACATAAGAACAGGAGGAAGAGTAGGAACAAAGGAACAGGAGGAAGATAGGAACAGGTGGAAGTCTCGGAACAAGGGAACAGCAGGAAGATAGGAACAGTAGGAAGAATTGGAATAGGAGGAACAAAGGAACAGAAGAAACAAATGAACAGGAGGAATATATGAACAGGAGGAAAGTAAGAATAGTAGCAACACAGGAACAGTGGGAACACAGGAACAGGAGAAACAAAGCAACAGGAGGAACATTAGGAACATAGGAACAAGAGCAACATAGGGATAGGAGGAAGATAGGTAAATGAGTAACATAGGAACAGGAGGAACATCACAACATGAGAAAAGGAGGAACAGGAGGAATGTAGCAACAGAAGGAAGATAGGAAGAGGAGGAACAAAGGAACAGGAGGAACAAAGGAACAGGAGGAATATAGGAACAGGAGGAACATAGGAACAGGAGGGACATCAGAATTGGAAGAACATGAGGAACAAAGGAACAAGAGGAATGTAGGAACAGGAGGAACATAAGAACAGGAGGAAAGAAAGAACAGTAGCAACATAGGAACAGTAGGAACAAAGGTAGATAGGAACGGAGGAACATGGGAACAGGAGGAATGTAGAAACAGGAGGAACATAGGGACAAGAGGAACATCGGAATTGGAAGAACATAGCAATAAAGGAACATAAGGAACGTAGTTACAGTAGGAACATGGGAACATAGGAATAGTAGGAACATAGGATGGAGGAACATAGGAGCAGTAGGAAAAGGATAACCATAGGAATAGTAGGAAGATAGGAACAGGAGGAACATAGTACCACAAGTAACAAAGGAACACGGGTAAAGTAGGAACAGGAGGAACATCGGAAAATGAGGAACAAAAGAACAGGAGGAACGTAGGAACAGTAGGAACGTAGTAACAGGAGGAACAAAGGAACAGGAGGAACGTAGGAAAAGGAGAATCATAGGAACAGTAAGAACAGGATGATCATAGGAAGATAGGAACAGAAGCAACATAGGAACAGGAGGAACATAGGAACAAGAGGAACATAGGAACAGGAGGAACATAGGAATTGGAGGAACATAGGAACAGGAAGAACATGGGAAGAGAAGGAATATAGTCACGGAGGAACATAGGTACAGTAGGAACACAGAAACATGTGGAACAAAGGAACAGGATGGACATAGAAACCCTAGAAAGATAGGAATGGAGGAACACAGGAACAGGAGTAACATCAGAATTGGAAGAACATTGGACAGTGGGAACAAAGGAACACGAGGATCGTAGCAGCAGTAGGAATAGGATGACCATAGGAATAGGAGGAAGATAGGAACAGTAGGAACATAGTAACAGTAGGAACAAAGGAACATGAGAAAAGGAGGAACAGGAGGAATGTAGTAACAGAAGGAAGATAGGAAGAGGAGGAACAAGAGGAACAGGATCATCGTAGGAACAGGAGGAACAAAGGAACAGGGGGAACATCGGAATAGGAGGAACATAGGAGCAAGAGGAAAGAAAGTACAGTAGCAAATAGGAACAGTGGGAACGCAGAAGGTACAGGAGGAACATAGGAACATGAGGAACAGGAGGAACGTAGGAAAAGGAGAATCATAGGAACATTAAAAACAGGATGACCATAGGAAGATAGGAACAGAAGCAACATAGGAACAGGAGGAACATAGGAATTGGAGGAACATAGGAATTGGAGGAACATAGGAACTGGAGGAACATAGGAACAGGAGGAACATAGGAACAGGAGGAACATAGGAATTGGAGGAACATAGGAACAGGAAGAACTCAAGCAACATAGGAATAGAAGAAATACAGTAACAGAGGAACATAGGAACAGGATGACTATAGCGACAGTGGAAACATAAGAACAGTAGAAACATTGGAATTGAGGAACGTAGGAACAGGAGGAACGTAGGAACAGGAGGAACATAGGAATAGGAGGAACAAAGGTACAGGAGGAATGTAGGAACACTGGGAACATCGGAACAGGTGGAATGTAGGAACAGGAGGAACATAGAACATACGAAAAATAGGAACAGCAGGAACTTAGGAACAGGAAGCACATAGGGACTGGAGCAACATAGGAACTGTAGGAACAGGATGAACATAGCAAGAGGAGAACATAAGAACAAGCGAACATAGGAACATGGAGATCGTAGGAACAGGAGGAACAAAGGAACAGATGAAACATAGGAACAGTAGAAACATAGGAACAGGAGGAACATAGGAACAGTAGAAACATAGGAGTGGAGGAACAAAGGAACAGGAGCAACATAGAAATAGTAGGAACATGTGAACAAGAGGAACATAGGAACATGAGGATTGTGTGAACAGGAGCAACATAGCAACAGGTGAAACAAAGGAACAGAAGGAACATGAGGAATGTGGCAATAGGTAGAGCATAGGAACAGGTGGGATATAAGAACAGGAGGAATGTAGGATGAGTAGGAACAAAGGAACGGAGGAACGGAGCAACAGTGGCAAAAAAGGAACATGAGGAATGTAGGAACAGGAGGATCATAGGAATAGGAGGAACATAGTAACAGAAGGAATGTAGGAACGGGAGGAACATAGAACCAACGAAACATAGGAACAGGAGGCACAGAGGGACTGGAGGATCATAGAAACAGGAGGAGCATAGGAACAGTAGGAAGATAGAACAGATGAAACATAGGAACAGGAGGGACATAAGAACAGGAGGGACATGGGAACAGTAGGATTACTATGAACACAGGAACAGGGGGAACATAGGAACAGAAAAAAACAAAGGAAAAGGAGGAACAAAGAAACTGAGGTACATGGGAACAATAGGAACGTAGGAACAATAGGAGCATCGGAACAGTGGGAACATAGGAACAGGAGGAACATAGGAACATGAGAAATATAGGAACAGGAGGAACATCAGAACAGAGGATCATAGGAACATTAGGAACATCAGAATTGGAAGAACATAGGAACAAAAGAACATGAGGAACGTAAGAACTGGAGGAACTTAGGAACATGAGAAAAGGAGGATCATAGGAACAGGAGGAACATAGGAACAGGTGGAATGTAGGAACAGGAGGAAGATAGAACAGATGAAACTTAGGAACAAGAGGGACATAGGAACAGGAGAAACATAGGAACTGGAGCAACATATGAACAGTAGGACTATAGTAACAGAGGAACATACAAACCGTAGGAACAGGATAACCATAGGAACAGTAGAAACATGGGAACAGAGGAACATAGGAACAGGAGGAACATAGGAAGAGGAGGAACATAGGAACAGGAGGAACGTAAGAAGAGGAGGAACATAGGAACAGTAAGAACAAAGGAACGTGAGGATTGTAGGAACTGGAGGAACATAGGAACAGTAAGAACATAGAAACAGGAGGAATATCGGAACAGAATGAACATTGGAACAAGAGGAACATAGGAACATGAGGATCGTAGAAACAGGAGGAACATAGGAACAGGTGGAATGTAGGAACAGGAGGAAAATAGAACAGAAGGAACACAGGAACAGGGGGGACAAAGGAACTGGAGCAACATAGGAACAGTAGGACTATAGTAACGGAGGAATATAGGATCAGTAGGAACAGGAAAATAGAGGAACAATAGAAACATAGGAACTGAGGAACAAAGGAACAGGAGGAACATAGAAATAGTAGGAACATAGGAACAGGAAGAACATAGGAACAGGTTGAATATAAGTATAGGAGGAACATAGGAACAGCTGGAAAAGAAGAACAGGTGGAACATAGGATGAGTAGGAACATAGGAACGGAGGAACGGAGGAACAGTAACAATATAGTAACAGTAGGAACAAAGGAACAGGAGGAACATAGGAACAGCTGAAACATCGGAATTGGTTGAACATAGGAACAGAGGAACAAAGGAACATTAATAACGTAGGAACAGAGGAACATAGGAACAAATGGAATATAGTAACAGTAGGAACAAAGGAACATGAGGGATGTAGGAACAGAAGGAACACAGGAATAGGAGGAATATAGGAACAGGAGGAAAAAAAGGAACAGAAGGAACGTAGGAAAAGGAGGTACATAGGAAAAGGAGGAACATCGGAATAGGAGGAACATAGGAAAAGGAGGAACAAAGGAAAAGGAGGAACATAGAAAAGGAGGAACATAGGAACAGAAGGTACAAAGGAAAAGGTGGAACATAGGAATTGGAGGAATTTAGGAACAGAAGAAACAAAGGAAAAGAAGGAGCATAGGAACAAGAGAAAAGTAGAAACAGGAGGAACATAGGAACAGGTGGAATGTAGCAACAGGAGGGACATAGGAAATGGAACAACATAGGAACATTAGGAATATAGTAACGAAGGAACATAGGAACAGTAGGCACAGGATGACCATAGGAACAGTAGGCACAGGATGACCATAGGAACAGTAGGCACAGGATGACCATAGGAACAGTAGGCACAGGATGACCATAGGAACAGTAGGCACAGGATGACCATAGGAACAGTAGGCACAGGATGACCATAGGAACAGTAGGCACAGGATGACCATAGGAACAGTAGGCACAGGATGACCATAGGAACAGTAGGCACAGGATGACCATAGGAACAGTAGGCACAGGATGACCATAGGAACAGTAGGCACAGGATGACCATAGGAACAGTAGGCACAGGATGACCATAGGAACAGTAGGCACAGGATGACCATAGGAACAGTAGGCACAGGATGACCATAGGAACAGTAGGCACAGGATGACCATAGGAACAGTAGGCACAGGATGACCATAGGAACAGTAGGCACAGGATGACCATAGGAACAGTAGGCACAGGATGACCATAGGAACAGTAGGCACAGGATGACCATAGGAACAGTAGGCACAGGATGACCATAGGAACAGTAGGCACAGGATGACCATAGGAACAGTAGGCACAGGATGACCATAGGAACAGTAGGCACAGGATGACCATAGGAACAGTAGGCACAGGATGACCATAGGAACAGTAGGCACAGGATGACCATAGGAACAGTAGGCACAGGATGACCATAGGAACAGTAGGCACAGGATGACCATAGGAACAGTAGGCACAGGATGACCATAGGAACAGTAGGCACAGGATGACCATAGGAACAGTAGGCACAGGATGACCATAGGAACAGTAGAAACATAGGGACAGAGGAACATAAGAACAAATGAAACATAGTAACAGTAGGAGCAAAGGAATATGAGGGATGTAGGAACAGAAGAAACAAAGGAAAAGGAGGAACATAGCAACAGGAGGAATATAGGAACAGGAGGAATATAGGAACAGGAGGAACATCGGAACAGGAGGAACATCGGAACAGGAGGAACATAGGAGCAGGAGGCAGGGAGAACAGACTAAATATAGGAACAGGAGAGACAAAGGAATTGGAGCAACATTGGCATAGTAGGAATATAGTAATGGAGGAACATAGAAACAGCAGGTACATAGAAATAGTAGGAACATAGAAACAGCTGAAACATCGGAATTGGATGAACATAGGAACAGTAGGAACAAAGGAACAGTAGGAACAAAGGAACATGAGGAATGTAGGAACAGGAGGAACATAGGAATAGGAGGAATGTAGGAACAGGAGGAACATAGGAATAGGAGGAATGTAGGAACAGGAGGAACAAAGGAACATGAGGAATGTAGGAACATTAGGAATATAGGAACAGGAGGAATATAGGAATAGGAGGAAAGTAAGAACAGTAGAAACATAGGAACCGTTGGAACACAGGACCAGTAGGTTAATAGGAACGGAGGAACATAGAAACAGCTGAAACATCAGAATTGGATGAACATATGAACAGTAGGAACAAAGGAACATGAGGAACAAAGGAACAGTAGGAGCATAGGAATGGAGAAACATCGGAACAGGAGAAAGATAGGAACAGAAGGAACATTGGAAAAGTAGGAACACATGAACACAGGATCATTGGAACGGGACAACATAGAAACGGGATGAAAGGAGGAACATAGGAACTGGAGGAAGATAAGAACAGGAGGAATATAGAAACAGGTGGAACATAAGACAGGAGGAAATTAAGAACAGAAGGAACACAGGAACAAGAGGAACATAGGAACAGAGGGAAGATAAGAATAGTTGGAACATAGGAACAGGAGGAAGATAAGAACAGGAGGAACATAGGAAAAGGAGGAACAAAGGAGCAGGAGGAACATAGGAACAGGAGGAACATAGGAACAGGAGGAATATAGGAACAGGAGGAATGTAGGAACAGGAGGAATGTAGGAACAGGAGGAATGTAGGAACAGGAGGAACAAAGGAACACAGGAGCCCTAGGATCCATTCGGAGAACCATTAGAACAGGGGAACATAGGAATAGGAGGAAAGTAAGAACAGTAGAAACATAGGAACCGTGGGAACAACGGACCAGTAGGTTAATAGGAACGAAGGAACATGGAAACAGCTGAAACATCAGAATTGGATGAACATATGAACAGTAGGAACAAAGGAACATGAGGAACAAAGGAACAGTAGGAGCATAGGAATGGAGAAACATCGGAACAGGAGAAAGATAGGAACAGAAGGAACATTGGAAATGTAGGAACACAGGAACACAGGATCATAGGAATGGGACAACATAGAAACGGGATGACAGGAGGAACATAGGAATTGGAGGAAGATAAGAACAGGAGGAATGTAGGAAAGGAGGAATGTAGGAACAGGAGGAATGTAGGAACAGGAGGAATACAGGAACAGGAGGAATGTAGGGACAGGAGGAATGTAGGAACAGGAGGAATGTAGGGACAGGAGCAATACAGGAACAGGAGGAATGTAGGAACAGGAGGAATGTAGGAACAGGAGGAATACAGGAACAGGAGGAATGTAGGAACAGGAGGAATGTAGGAACAGGAGGAATACAGGAACAGGAGGAATGTAGGGACAGGAGGAAGATAGGAACAGGAGGAATGTAGGAACAGGAAGAATGTAGGGACAGGAGGAATATAGGAACAGGAGGAATACAGGAACAGGAGGAATGTAGGGACAGGAGGAATATAGGAACAGGAGGAATGTAGGAACAGGAGGAATGTAAGGACAGGAGGAATATAGGAACAGGAGGAATGTAGGGACAGGAGGAATACAGGAACAGGAGGAATACAGGAACAGGAGGAATGTAGGAACAGGAAGAATGTAGGGACAGGAGGAATATAGGAACAGGAGGAATACAGGAACAGGAGGAATGTAGGGACAGGAGGAATATAGGAACAGGAGGAATGTAGGAACAGGAGGAATGTAAGGACAGGAGGAATATAGGAACAGGAGGAATGTAGGGACAGGAGGAATACAGGAACAGGAGGAATATAGGAACAGGAGGGATGTAGGGACAGGAGGAATATAGGAACAGGAGGAATGTAGGAACAGGAGGAATACAGGAACAGGAGGAATGTAGGGACGGGAGGAATATAGGAACAGGAGGAATGTAGGGACGGGAGGAATATAGGAACAGGAGGAATGTAGGAACAGGAGGAATATAGGAACAGGAGGAATGTAGGAACAGGAGGAATGTAGGGACAGGAGGAATACAGGAACAGGAGGAATGTAGGAACAGGAGCAATATAGGAACAGGAGCAATATAGGAACAGGAGGAATGTAGGAACAGGAGGAATATAGGAACAGGAGGAATATAGGAACAGGAGGAATGTAGGAACAGGAGCAATATAGGAACAGGAGGAATGTAGGAACAGGAGGAATATAGGAACAGGAGGAATGTAGGAACAGGTGGAATACAGGAAAAGGAGGAATACAGGAACAGGAGGAATGTAGGAACAGGAGCAATACAGGAACAGGAGGAATGTAGGAACAGGAGGAATATAGGAACAGGAGGAATGTAGGAACAGGTGGAATACAGGAAAAGGAGGAATACAGGAACAGGAGGAATGTAGGAACAGGAGCAATACAGGAACAGGAGGAATGTAGGAACAGGAGGAATGTAGGAACAGGAGGAATGTAGGAACATGAGGAATACAGGAACAGGAGGAATGTAGGAACAGGAGGAATACAGAAACAGGAGCAATACAGGAACAGGAGGAATGTAGGAACAGGAGGAATGTAGGAACAGGAGGAATGTAGGAACATGAGGAATACAGGAACAGGAGGAATGTAGGAACAGGAGGAATACAGGAACAGGAGCAATATAGGAACAGGAGCAATACAGGAACAGGAGGAATGTAGGAACAGGAGGAATGTAGGAACAGGAGCAATGTAGGAACAGGAGGATTGTAGGAACAGGAGGAACATGGGAACAGGAGGAATGTTGGAACAGGAGGAATGTAGGAACAGGAGGAATGTAGGAACAGGAGCAACGTAGGAACAGGAGAGACAAAGGAATTGGAGCAACATTGGTATCGTAGGAATACAGTAACAGAGGAACATAGAAATAGTAGGAACATAGAAACAGCTGAAACATCAGAATTGGATGAACATAGGAACAGTAGGAACAAAGGAACATGAGGAATGTAGGAACAGGAGGAATATAGGAAACGGAGGAACACAGGAGCCGTAAGATCCATTAGGAGAACCATTAGAACAGGAGAACATAGGAATAGGAGGAAAGTAAGAACAGTAGAAACACGGGAACCGTGGGAACACCGGACCAGTAGGTTAATAGGAACGGAGGAACATAGAAACAGCTGAAACATCAGAATTGGATGAACATATGAACAGTAGGAACAAAGGAGCATGAGGAACAAAGGAACATGAGGAACATAGGAACATGAGGAACATAGGAACATGAGGAACATCGGAACAGTAGGAGAATAGGAATGGAGAAACATCGGAACAGGAGGAAGATAGGAACAGAAGGAACATTGGAAATGTAGGAACACAGGAACACAGGATCATAGGAATGGGACAACATAGAAACTGGATGAAAGGAGGAACAGGAGGAACATAGGAACTGGTGGAACACATGACAGGAGGAAATTAGGAACAAGAGAAACACAGGAATAGGAGGAACATAGCAACAGTAGGAACATAGCAACAGGAGGAAAATAGGAACAGTAAGAACATAGGATCAGAAGGAACATTGAAACAGAAGGAACAATAGGAACACAGGAACAATAGGAACACAGGAACAATAGGAACACAGGAACATGAGTAACATAGGAACAGGCGGAACATGGGAATAGGAGGAACAAAGGAATAGTAGGAATATAAGAACAGAGGAATATAAGAACAGGAGAAACATAGGAACTGGAGCAACATAGGAACTGGAGGAATATAGTAGCGGAGGAACATCGGAGCAGTAGGAGCATAGGAACATGAGGAATGTAGGAACAGGAAGAACATAGGAAACGGAGGAATATAGGAAACGGAGGAACAAAGGAACAGGAGGAACATAGAAATAGTAGGAATATAAGAACAGGAGGAACATAGGAACAGGAGGAAAATAGAAGCAGTAGGAATGGAGGATCAGAGGAACAAAGGAACATGAGGAATGTAGAAATAGTAGGAACAATTGAAATATCGGAATTGGTTGAACATAGGAACAGAGAAACAAAGGAACAGATGGAACATAGTAACAGGAACATGAGGGCCGTAGGAACAGGAGGAACAAAGGAACATGAGGGACACAGGATCAGGAGGAATATAGGAACAGGAGGAATGTAGGAACAGGAGGAATATAGGAACAGAGGAACAGGAGGAATATAGGAACAGGAGGAATGTAGGAACAGGAGGAATATAGGAACAGAGGAACAGGAGGAATATAGGAACAGGAAGAATGTAGGAACAGGAGGAATGTAGGAACAGGAGGAATATAGGAACAGGAGGAATACAGGAACAGGAGGAATATAGGAACAGGAGGAATGTAGGATCAGGAGGAGGAGGAATGTAGGAACAGGAGGAATGTAGGAACAGGAGGAATGTAGGAACAGGAGGAAGATAGGAACAGGAGGAATGTAGGAACAGGAGGAATGTAGGATCAGGAGGAAGATAGGAACAGGAGGAATATAGGAACAGGAGGAATGTAGGATCAGGAGGAAGATAGGAACAGGAGGAATATAGGAACAGAAGGAATGTAGGAACAGGAGGAAGATAGGAACAGGAGGAATGTAGGAACAGGAGGAATATAGGAACAGGAGGAATGTAGGAACAGGAGGAATATAGGAACAGGAGGAATATAGGAACAGGAGGAATGTAGGAACAGGAGGAAGATAGGAACAGGAGGAATATAGGAACAGGAGGAATGTAGGAACAGGAGGAAGATAGGAACAGGAGGAATGTAGGAACAGGAGGAATGTCGGATCAGGAGGAGGAGGAATGTAGGAACAGGAGGAATATAGGAACAGGAGGAATGTAGGAACAGGAGGAAGATAGGAACAGGAGGAATATAGGAACAGGA
This sequence comes from Heptranchias perlo, assembly GCF_035084215.1. NCBI lineage: Eukaryota > Metazoa > Chordata > Chondrichthyes > Hexanchiformes > Hexanchidae > Heptranchias > Heptranchias perlo. Next base: position 95,366,303 of record NC_090331.1, on the reverse strand, counting down.
AGAATGTAGGAACAGGAGGAATATAGGAACAGGAGGAATGTAGGGACGGGAGGAATATAGGAACAGGAGGAATGTAGGAACAGGAGGAATATAGGAACAGGAGGAATGTAGGAACAGGAGGAATGTAGGGACAGGAGGAATACAGGAACAGGAGGAATGTAGGAACAGGAGCAATATAGGAACAGGAGCAATATAGGAACAGGAGGAATGTAGGAACAGGAGGAATATAGGAACAGGAGGAATATAGGAACAGGAGGAATGTAGGAACAGGAGCAATATAGGAACAGGAGGAATGTAGGAACAGGAGGAATATAGGAACAGGAGGAATGTAGGAACAGGAGGAATATAGGAACAGGAGGAATGTAGGAACAGGTGGAATACAGGAAAAGGAGGAATACAGGAACAGGAGGAATGTAGGAACAGGAGCAATACAGGAACAGGAGGAATGTAGGAACAGGAGGAATATAGGAACAGGAGGAATGTAGGAACAGGTGGAATACAGGAAAAGGAGGAATACAGGAACAGGAGGAATGTAGGAACAGGAGCAATACAGGAACAGGAGGAATGTAGGAACAGGAGGAATGTAGGAACAGGAGGAATGTAGGAACATGAGGAATACAGGAACAGGAGGAATGTAGGAACAGGAGGAATACAGAAACAGGAGCAATACAGGAACAGGAGGAATGTAGGAACAGGAGGAATGTAGGAACAGGAGGAATGTAGGAACATGAGGAATACAGGAACAGGAGGAATGTAGGAACAGGAGGAATACAGGAACAGGAGCAATATAGGAACAGGAGCAATACAGGAACAGGAGGAATGTAGGAACAGGAGGAATGTAGGAACAGGAGCAATGTAGGAACAGGAGGATTGTAGGAACAGGAGGAACATGGGAACAGGAGGAATGTTGGAACAGGAGGAATGTAGGAACAGGAGGAATGTAGGAACAGGAGCAACGTAGGAACAGGAGAGACAAAGGAATTGGAGCAGCATTGGTATCGTAGGAATACAGTAACAGAGGAACATAGAAATAGTAGGAACATAGAAACAGCTGAAACATCAGAATTGGATGAACATAGGAACAGTAGGAACAAAGGAACATGAGGAATGTAGGAACAGGAGGAATATAGGAAACGGAGGAACACAGGAGCCGTAAGATCCATTAGGAGAACCATTAGAACAGGAGAACATAGGAATAGGAGGAAAGTAAGAACAGTAGAAACACGGGAACCGTGGGAACACCAGACCAGTAGGTTAATAGGAACGGAGGAACATAGAAACAGCTGAAACATCAGAATTGGATGAACATATGAACAGTAGGAACAAAGGAGCATGAGGAACAAAGGAACATGAGGAACATAGGAACATGAGGAACATAGGAACATGAGGAACATCGGAACAGTAGGAGAATAGGAATGGAGAAACATCGGAACAGGAGGAAGATAGGAACAGAAGGAACATTGGAAATGTAGGAACACAGGAACACAGGATCATAGGAATGGGACAACATAGAAACTGGATGAAAGGAGGAACAGGAGGAACATAGGAACTGGTGGAACACATGACAGGAGGAAATTAGGAACAAGAGAAACACAGGAATAGGAGGAACATAGCAACAGTAGGAACATAGCAACAGGAGGAAAATAGGAACAGTAAGAACATAGGATCAGAAGGAACATTGAAACAGAAGGAACAATAGGAACACAGGAACAATAGGAACACAGGAACAATAGGAACACAGGAACATGAGTAACATAGGAACAGGCGGAACATGGGAATAGGAGGAACAAAGGAATAGTAGGAATATAAGAACAGAGGAATATAAGAACAGGAGAAACATAGGAACTGGAGCAACATAGGAACTGGAGGAATATAGTAGCGGAGGAACATCGGAGCAGTAGGAGCATAGGAACATGAGGAATGTAGGAACAGGAAGAACATAGGAAACGGAGGAATATAGGAAACGGAGGAACAAAGGAACAGGAGGAACATAGAAATAGTAGGAATATAAGAACAGGAGGAACATAGGAACAGGAGGAAAATAGAAGCAGTAGGAATGGAGGATCAGAGGAACAAAGGAACATGAGGAATGTAGAAATAGTAGGAACAATTGAAATATCGGAATTGGTTGAACATAGGAACAGAGAAACAAAGGAACAGATGGAACATAGTAACAGGAACATGAGGGCCGTAGGAACAGGAGGAACAAAGGAACATGAGGGACACAGGATCAGGAGGAATATAGGAACAGGAGGAATGTAGGAACAGGAGGAATATAGGAACAGAGGAACAGGAGGAATATAGGAACAGGAGGAATGTAGGAACAGGAGGAATATAGGAACAGAGGAACAGGAGGAATATAGGAACAGGAAGAATGTAGGAACAGGAGGAATGTAGGAACAGGAGGAATATAGGAACAGGAGGAATACAGGAACAGGAGGAATATAGGAACAGGAGGAATGTAGGATCAGGAGGAGGAGGAATGTAGGAACAGGAGGAATGTAGGAACAGGAGGAATGTAGGAACAGGAGGAAGATAGGAACAGGAGGAATGTAGGAACAGGAGGAATGTAGGATCAGGAGGAAGATAGGAACAGGAGGAATATAGGAACAGGAGGAATGTAGGATCAGGAGGAATGTAGGATCAGGAGGAAGATAGGAACAGGAGGAATATAGGAACAGGAGGAATGTAGGATCAGGAGGAAGATAGGAACAGGAGGAATATAGGAACAGAAGGAATGTAGGATCAGGAGGAAGATAGGAACAGGAGGAATATAGGAACAGAAGGAATGTAGGAACAGGAGGAAGATAGGAACAGGAGGAATGTAGGAACAGGAGGAATGTAGGATCAGGAGGAAGATAGGAACAGGAGGAATATAGGAACAGGAGGAATGTAGGATCAGGAGGAAGATAGGAACAGGAGGAATATAGGAACAGAAGGAATGTAGGAACAGGAGGAAGATAGGAACAGGAGGAATGTAGGAACAGGAGGAATATAGGAACAGGAGGAATGTAGGAACAGGAGGAATATAGGAACAGGAGGAATATAGGAACAGGAGGAATGTAGGAACAGGAGGAAGATAGGAACAGGAGGAATGTAGGAACAGGAGGAATGTCGGATCAGGAGGAGGAGGAATGTAGGAACAGGAGGAATATAGGAACAGGAGGAATGTAGGAACAGGAGGAAGATAGGAACAGGAGGAATATAGGAACAGGAAGAATGTAGGAACAGGAGGAATGTAGGATCAGGAGGAGGAGGAATGTAGGAACAGGAGGAATATAGGAACACGAGGAATGTAGGAACAGGAGGAAGATACGAACAGGAGGAATGTAGGAACAGGAGGAATGTAGGAACAGGAGGAAGATAGGAACAGGAGGAATGTAGCAACAGGAGGAATGTAGGATCAGGAGGAGGAGGAATGTAGGAACAGGAGGAATATCGGAACAGGAGGAATGTAGGATCAGGAGGAATATAGGAACAGGAGGAATGTAGGATCAGGAGGAGGAGGAATGTAGGAACAGGAGGAATATAGGAACAGGAGGAATATCGGAACAGGAGGAATGTAGGATCAGGAGGAATATAGGAACAGGAGGAATATAGGAACAGGAGGAATATAGGAACAGAGGAACAGGAGGAATGTAGGAACAGGAGGAATATAGGAACAGGAGGAATGTAGGAACAGGAGGAATATCGGAATTGGATGAACATAGGAACAGTAGCAACAAAGGAACATGAGGAATGTAGGAATAGGAGGAACACAGGAGCCCTAGGATCCATTAGGAGGACCATTAGAACAAGGGAACATAGGAATAGGAGGAAAGTAAGAACAGTAGAAACACGGGAACCGTGGGAACACCGGACCAGGAGGTTAATAGGAACGGAGGAACATAGAAACAGCTGAATCATCAGAATTGGATGAACATATGAACAGTAGGAACATAGTAACAGTAGGAACAAAGGAGCATGAGGAACATAGGAACAGTAGGAGCATAGGAACAGTAGGAGAATAGGAACAGAAGGAACATTGGAAATGTAGGACCACAGGAACACAGGATCATAGGAACGGGACAACATAGAAACTGGATGAAAGGAGGAACATGGGAACTGGAGGAAGATAAGAACAGGAGGAACATAGGAACAGGTGGAATATAGGAACAGGTGGAACACAGGACAGGAGGAAATTAGGAACAAGAGAAACACAGGAACAGGAGGAACATAGCAACAGTAGGAAAATAGGAACAGTAGGAACATAGGATCAGAAGGTACATTGAAACAGAAGGAACAATAGGAACACAGGAACAGGAGTAACATAGGAACAGGCGGAACATAGGAATAGGAAGAACATGGGAATGGTAGGAACATAGGAACAGAGGAACAAGTGGAATATAGGAACAGTAGGAACATGGGAACAGGAAGAAAATAGGAACAGCAGGAATATAGGAACAGGAGGAACATGGTAGCACAGGAACTGAAGGAACATAGGAACAGGAGAAGCATAGAAACGGGAGGAAGATAGGAACAGAAGGAACAGGAGTAACATAGGAACAGATAGAACATAGGGACAGGTGGAACATAGGGACAGGTGGAACATAGGAACAGGAGTAGCATAGGATCAGATGAAATTTGATGAGTCCCTGGTGCTTGTCATCAAATACACTCCCTCCCCAGCCACATGCTTGAGCTGAACACAGCCGTCCACAACCTGAGCTTCAAACCCCGAATCCTCTCCCTCATCCAGACCTCCAATTTCCTCCTCCGTACCCTCACCCATCTCCAACCCTGCCTCAGCCCCTCCGCCACTGGAACCCTCATCCATGCTCTTGTCTCCTCCGGACTGATTATTCTCCTTCCTGTCTCCCGCTCTCCATAAACTCCAATTTGTCCATAACACAGGCACCTGTATCCAAACTCACATCAACGCCCGCTCACCCATCAGCCCTGTGCTCGCTCTCTTACATTGGCTATTGGTCCAGCAACGTCTCCAATTTAAAATTCTCATTCTCGTGTTTAAATCCTTTCATGGCCTCACCCCTCCCTGTCTCTGTAACCTCCTCTAGCCCAGCAAGGCCCTCCTGCACCCTTCGATCCTCCATCTGCAGCCTCCTATGCATCCACCCCTCCCTTTGCCCCACCATGGGTGGAAGAGTTTTCAATTGCCTTGGCCCTACTCCCCGGAACTCCCTCCCTAAAGCCCTCGTCCTCTCGACTTCTCGCTCCTCCTCGAGAAACCTCCTTATTTTTTCAGCCTAGCCTTCAGTCACCTCAGCTCGCCCTCGCTCCCTTAGCTCAGTGTCCATTCCCCCTTATTATTTCCCTCTGAGGTGTGTGGGAGTTTTTTGCACAATGAAGGTACTCTGTATAACACCAAGCTACCGGTGTCATTGAACGAACCTTCACACAGCTTGCTGAGGGCCTCTGGTGACAAGTTAGAAATACTGCATCAGTGTACCCAATGTACAGGAAAAGTACTGAAATCCGGAACAGGGTAGGAGATATACAGCTGCTCCTCGACCTTCTCACCCACTGTTCCCAACTCCATGTGGGGGGTCTCCCACTCCATGTGGAGGGTCTCTCACTCCATGTGAAGCATAAGACGATTCTTTCAAAGTTTAGATATTTCACACACCTGCTGAATGTCACTATCTCCATTTGGTTCTTGCATTTTATCAGAGTGAATGACGAAGTCAGTTAAGTTCATGAAACTCCGTCTATTTCTATCCAACTCCCCACCCTCTCACACACACACTGTACCCCATCCAACTCCCCACCCTCTCACACACACACTGTACCCCATCCAACTCCCCACCCTTTCACACAGACACTGTACCCCATCCAACTCCCCACCCTTTCACACACACACTGTACCCCATCCAACTCCCCACCCTTTCACACAGACACTGTACCCCATCCAACTCCCCACCCTCTCACACACACACTGTTCCCCATCCAACTCCCCACCCTCTCACACCGACACTGTACCCCATCCAACTCCCCACCCTTTCACACACACACACTGTACCCCATCCAACTCCCCACCCTTTCACACACACACACTGTACCCCATCCAACTCCCCACCCTCTCACACCGACACTGTACCCCATCCAACTCCCCACCCTTTCACACACACACACTGTACCCCATCCAACTCCCCACCCTCTCACACACACACTGTACCCCATCCAACTCCCCACCCTCTCACACACACACTGTACCCCATCCAACTCCCCACCCTTTCACACACACACTGTACGCCATCCAACTCCCCACCCTTTCACACAGACACTGTACCCCATCCAACTCCCCACCCTTTCACACACACACTGTACCCCATCCAACTCCCCACCCTCTCACACACACACTGTACCCCATCCAACTCCCCACCCTTTCACACACACACTGTACCCCATCCAACTCCCCACCCTTTCACACACACACTGTACCCCATCCAACTCCCCACCCTTTCACACACACACTGTACCCCATCCAACTCCCCACCCTCTCACACACACACTGTACCCCATCCAACTCCCCACCCTCTCACACACACACTGTACCCCATCCAACTCCCCACCCTTTCACACAGACACTGTACCCCATCCAACTCCCCACCCTCACACACACACTGTACCCCATCCAACTCCCCACCCTCTCACACAGACACTGTACCCCATCCAACACCCCACCCTCTCACACAGACACTGTACCCCATCCAACTCCCCACCCTTTCACACAGACACTGTACCCCATCCAACTCCCCACCCTCACACACACACTGTACCCATCCAACTCCCCACCCTCTCACACAGACACTGTACCCCATCCAACTCCCCACCCTCTCACACACACACTGTACCCCATCCAACTCCCCACCCTTTCACACAGACACTGTACCCCATCCAACTCCCCACCCTCACACACACACTGTACCCCATCCAACTCCCCACCCTCTCACACACACACTGTACCCCATCCAACTCCCCACCCTTTCACACAGACACTGTACCCCATCCAACTCCCCACCCTCACACACACACTGTACCCCATCCAACTCCCCACCCTCTCACACACACACTGTACCCCATCCAACTCCCCACCCTTTCACACACACACTGTACCCCATCCAACTCCCCACCCTCTCACAAACACACTGTACCCCATCCAACTCCCCACCCTCTCACACACACTGTACCCCATCCAACTCCCCACCCTTTCACACAGACACTGTACCCCATCCAACTCCCCACCCTTTCACACAGACACTGTACCCCATCCAACTCCCCACCCTTTCACACAGACACTGTACCCCATCCAACTCCCCACCCTCTCTCACACACACTGTACCCCATCCAACTCCCCACCCTTTCTCACACACACTGTACCCCATCCAACTCCCCACCCTCTCACACACACACTGTACCCCATCCAACTCCCCACCCTCTCTCACACACTGTACCCCATCCAACTCCCCACCCTTTCACACAGACACTGTACCCCATCCAACTCCCCACCCTCTCTCACACACTGTACCCCATCCAACTCCCCACCCTCTCACACACACACTGTACCCCATCCAACTCCCCACCCTTTCACACACACACTGTACCCCATCCAACTCCCCACCCTCACACACACACTGTACCCCATCCAACTCCCCACCCTCTCACACACACACTGTACCCCATCCAACTCCCCACCCTCTCACACACACTGTACCCCATCCAACTCCCCACCCTCTCACACACACACTGTACCCCATCCAACTCCCCACCCTCTCACACAGACACTGTACCCCATCCAACTCCCCACCCTTTCACACAGACACTGTACCCCATCCAACTCCCCACCCTCACACACACACTGTACCCCATCCAACTCCCCACCCTCTCACACACACACTGTACCCCATCCAACTCCCCACCCTTTCACACAGACACTGTACCCCATCCAACTCCCCACCCTCTCACACACACTGTACCCCATCCAACTCCCCACCCTCTCTCACACACACTGTACCCCATCCAACTCCCCACCCTCTCACACAGACACTGTACCCCATCCAACTCCCCACCCTCTCACACACAGGCACTGTACCCCATCCAACTCCCCACCCTTTCACACAGACACTGTACCCCATCCAACTCCCCACCCTCTCACACACAGACACTGTACCCCATCCAACTCCCCACCCTTTCACACACACACTGTACCCCATCCAACTCCCCACCCTTTCACACAGACACTGTACCCCATCCAACTCCCCACCCTTTCACACACACACTGTACCCCATCCAACTCCCCACCCTTTCACACAGACACTGTACCCCATCCAACTCCCCACCCTATCACAGAGACACTGTACCCCATCCAACTCCCCACCCTCTGACACACACACTGTACCCCATCCAACTCCCCACCCTCTCACACACACACTGTACCCCATCCAACTCCCCACCCTTTCACACAGACACTGTACCCCATCCAACTCCCCACCCTCTCACACACACTGTACCCCATCCAACTCCCCACCCTCTCTCACACACACTGTACCCCATCCAACTCCCCACCCTCTCACACAGACACTGTACCCCATCCAACTCCCCACCCTCTCACACACAGGCACTGTACCCCATCCAACTCCCCACCCTTTCACACAGACACTGTACCCCATCCAACTCCCCACCCTCTCACACACAGACACTGTACCCCATCCAACTCCCCACCCTTTCACACAGACACTGTACCCCATCCAACTCCCCACCCTATCACAGAGACACTGTACCCCATCCAACTCCCCACCCTCTGACACACACACTGTACCCCATCCAACTCCCCACCCTCTCACACACACACTGTACCCCATCCAACTCCCCACCCTATCACAGAGACACTGTACCCCATCCAACTCCCCACCCTTTCACACAGACACTGTACCCCATCCAACTCCCCACCCTCTCACACACAGACACTGTACCCCATCCAACTCCCCACCCTCTCACACACGCACTGTACCCCATCCAACTCCCCACCCTTTCACACACACACTGTACCCCATCCAACTCCCCACCCTCTCACACAGACACTGTACCCCATCCAACTCCCCACCCTCTCACACACACACTGTACCCCATCCAACTCCCCACCCTTTCACACACACACTGTACCCCATCCAACTCCCCACCCTTTCACACAGACACTGTACCCCATCCAACTCCCCACCCTTTCACACACACACTGTACCCCATCCAACTCCCCACCCTCTCACACACACACTGTACCCCATCCAACTCCCCACCCTTTCACACACACACTGTACCCCATCCAACTCCCAACCCTTTCACACACACACTGTACCCCATCCAACTCCCCACCCTCTCACACACGCACTGTACCCCATCCAACTCCCCACCCTCTCACACAGACACTGTACCCCATCCAACTCCCCACTCTTTCACACAGACACTGTACCCCATCCAACTCCCCACCCTTTCACACACAGACACTGTACCCCATCCCACTCCCCACCCTTTCACACAGACACTGTACCCCATCCCACTCCCCACCCTCTCACACAGGCACTGTACCCCATCCAACTCCCCACCCTTTCACCCACACACTGTACCCCATCCAACTCCCCACCCTCTCACACACACACTGTACCCCATCCAACTCCCCACCCTTTCACACAGACACTGTACCCCATCCAACTCCCCACCCTTTCACACACACACTGTACCCCATCCAACTCCCCACCCTTTCACACAGACACTGTACCCCATCCAACTCCCCACCCTCTCACACACACACTGTTCCCCATCCAACTCCCCACCCTCTCACACCGACACTGTACCCCATCCAACTCCCCACCCTTTCACACACACACACTGTACCCCATCCAACTCCCCACCCTTTCACACACACACTGTTCCCCATCCAACTCCCCACCCTCTCACACCGACACTGTACCCCATCCAACTCCCCACCCTCTCACACACAGACACTGTACCCCATCCAACTCCCCACCCTCTCACACCGACACTGTACCCCATCCAACTCCCCACCCTTTCACACACACACACTGTACCCCATCCAACTCCCCACCCTCTCACACAGACACTGTACCCCATCCAACTCCCCACCCTCTCACACAGACACTGTACCCCATCCAACTCCCCACCCTCTCACACAGACACTGTACCCCATCCAACTCCCCACCCTCTCACACACACACTGTACCCCATCCAACTCCCCACCCTCTCACACAGACACTGTACCCCATCCAACTCCCCACCCTTTCACACAGACACTGTACCCCATCCAGCTCCCCACCCTTTCACACACACACTGTACCCCATCCAACTCCCCACCCTTTCACACACACACTGTACCCCATCCAACTCCCCACCCTCTCACACACACACTGTACCCCATCCAACTCCCCACCCTTTCACACACACACTGTACGCCATCCAACTCCCCACCCTTTCACACAGACACTGTACCCCATCCAACTCCCCACCCTTTCACACACACACTGTACCCCATCCAACTCCCCACCCTCTCACACAGACACTGTACGCCATCCAACTCCCCACCCTTTCACACACACACTGTACCCCATCCAACTCCCCACCCTCTCACACACACACTGTACCCCATCCAACTCCCCACCCTTTCACACACACACTGTACCCCATCCAACTCCCCACCCTTTCACACACACACTGTACCCCATCCAACTCCCCACCCTTTCACACACACACTGTACCCCATCCAACTCCCCACCCTCTCACACACACACTGTACCCCATCCAACTCCCCACCCTCTCACACACACACTGTACCCCATCCAACTCCCCACCCTTTCACACAGACACTGTACCCCATCCAACTCCCCACCCTCACACACACACTGTACCCCATCCAACTCCCCACCCTCTCACACAGACACTGTACCCCATCCAACTCCCCACCCTCTCACACAGACACTGTACCCCATCCAACTCCCCACCCTTTCACACAGACACTGTACCCCATCCAACTCCCCACCCTCACACACACACTGTACCCATCCAACTCCCCACCCTCTCACACAGACACTGTACCCCATCCAACTCCCCACCCTCTCACACACACACTGTACCCCATCCAACTCCCCACCCTTTCACACAGACACTGTACCCCATCCAACTCCCCACCCTCACACACACACTGTACCCCATCCAACTCCCCACCCTCTCACACACACACTGTACCCCATCCAACTCCCCACCCTTTCACACAGACACTGTACCCCATCCAACTCCCCACCCTCACACACACACTGTACCCCATCCAACTCCCCACCCTCTCACACACACACTGTACCCCATCCAACTCCCCACCCTTTCACACACACACTGTACCCCATCCAACTCCCCACCCTCTCACAAACACACTGTACCCCATCCAACTCCCCACCCTCTCACACACACTGTACCCCATCCAACTCCCCACCCTTTCACACAGACACTGTACCCCATCCAACTCCCCACCCTTTCACACAGACACTGTACCCCATCCAACTCCCCACCCTTTCACACAGACACTGTACCCCATCCAACTCCCCACCCTCTCTCACACACACTGTACCCCATCCAACTCCCCACCCTTTCTCACACACACTGTACCCCATCCAACTCCCCACCCTCTCACACACACACTGTACCCCATCCAACTCCCCACCCTCTCTCACACACTGTACCCCATCCAACTCCCCACCCTTTCACACAGACACTGTACCCCATCCAACTCCCCACCCTCTCTCACACACTGTACCCCATCCAACTCCCCACCCTCTCACACACACACTGTACCCCATCCAACTCCCCACCCTTTCACACACACACTGTACCCCATCCAACTCCCCACCCTCACACACACACTGTACCCCATCCAACTCCCCACCCTCTCACACACACACTGTACCCCATCCAACTCCCCACCCTCTCACACACACTGTACCCCATCCAACTCCCCACCCTCTCACACACACACTGTACCCCATCCAACTCCCCACCCTCTCACACAGACACTGTACCCCATCCAACTCCCCACCCTTTCACACAGACACTGTACCCCATCCAACTCCCCACCCTCACACACACACTGTACCCCATCCAACTCCCCACCCTCTCACACACACACTGTACCCCATCCAACTCCCCACCCTTTCACACAGACACTGTACCCCATCCAACTCCCCACCCTCTCACACACACTGTACCCCATCCAACTCCCCACCCTCTCTCACACACACTGTACCCCATCCAACTCCCCACCCTCTCACACAGACACTGTACCCCATCCAACTCCCCACCCTCTCACACACAGGCACTGTACCCCATCCAACTCCCCACCCTTTCACACAGACACTGTACCCCATCCAACTCCCCACCCTCTCACACACAGACACTGTACCCCATCCAACTCCCCACCCTTTCACACACACACTGTACCCCATCCAACTCCCCACCCTTTCACACAGACACTGTACCCCATCCAACTCCCCACCCTTTCACACACACACTGTACCCCATCCAACTCCCCACCCTTTCACACAGACACTGTACCCCATCCAACTCCCCACCCTATCACAGAGACACTGTACCCCATCCAACTCCCCACCCTCTGACACACACACTGTACCCCATCCAACTCCCCACCCTCTCACACACACACTGTACCCCATCCAACTCCCCACCCTTTCACACAGACACTGTACCCCATCCAACTCCCCACCCTCTCACACACACTGTACCCCATCCAACTCCCCACCCTCTCTCACACACACTGTACCCCATCCAACTCCCCACCCTCTCACACAGACACTGTACCCCATCCAACTCCCCACCCTCTCACACACAGACACTGTACCCCATCCAACTCCCCACCCTTTCACACAGACACTGTACCCCATCCAACTCCCCACCCTCTCACACACAGACACTGTACCCCATCCAACTCCCCACCCTTTCACACAGACACTGTACCCCATCCAACTCCCCACCCTATCACAGAGACACTGTACCCCATCCAACTCCCCACCCTCTGACACACACACTGTACCCCATCCAACTCCCCACCCTCTCACACACACACTGTACCCCATCCAACTCCCCACCCTTTCACACAGACACTGTACCCCATCCAACTCCCCACCCTCTCACACACAGACACTGTACCCCATCCAACTCCCCACCCTCTCACACACGCACTGTACCCCATCCAACTCCCCACCCTTTCACACACACACTGTACCCCATCCAACTCCCCACCCTCTCACACAGACACTGTACCCCATCCAACTCCCCACCCTCTCACACACACACTGTACCCCATCCAACTCCCCACCCTTTCACACACACACTGTACCCCATCCAACTCCCCACCCTTTCACACAGACACTGTACCCCATCCAACTCCCCACCCTTTCACACACACACTGTACCCCATCCAACTCCCCACCCTCTCACACACACACTGTACCCCATCCAACTCCCCACCCTTTCACACACACACTGTACCCCATCCAACTCCCAACCCTTTCACACACACACTGTACCCCATCCAACTCCCCACCCTCTCACACACGCACTGTACCCCATCCAACTCCCCACCCTCTCACACAGACACTGTACCCCATCCAACTCCCCACTCTTTCACACAGACACTGTACCCCATCCAACTCCCCACCCTTTCACACACAGACACTGTACCCCATCCCACTCCCCACCCTTTCACACAGACACTGTACCCCATCCCACTCCCCACCCTCTCACACAGGCACTGTACCCCATCCAACTCCCCACCCTTTCACCCACACACTGTACCCCATCCAACTCCCCACCCTCTCACACACACACTGTACCCCATCCCACTCCCCACCCTTTCACACAGACACTGTTCCCCATCCAACTCCCCACCCTCTCACACACACACTGTACCCCATCCAACTCCCCACCCTTTCACACAGACACTGTACCCCATCCAACTCCCCACTCTTTCACACAGACACTGTACCCCATCCAACTCCCCACCCTTTCACACACAGACACTGTACCCCATCCCACTCCCCACCCTTTCACACAGACACTGTACCCCATCCCACTCCCCACCCTCTCACACAGGCACTGTACCCCATCCAACTCCCCACCCTTTCACCCACACACTGTACCCCATCCAACTCCCCACCCTCTCACACAGACACTGTACCCCATCCAACTCCCCACCCTTTCACCCACACACTGTACCCCATCCAACTCCCCACCCTCTCACACAGACACTGTACCCCATCCAACTCCCCACCCTTTCACACACACACACTGTACCCCATCCAACTCCCCACCCTCTCACACAGACACTGTACCCCATCCAACTCCCCACCCTCTCACACACAGACACTGTACCCCATCCAACTCCCCACCCTCTCACACAGACACTGTACCCCATCCAACTCCCCACCCTTTCACACACACACTGTATCCCATCCAACTCCCCACCCTCTCACACACACACTGTTCCCCATCCAACTCCCCACCATCTCACACAGACACTGTACCCCATCCAACTCCCCACCCTCTCACACACACACTGTACCCCATCCCACTCCCCACCCTTTCACACAGACACTGTTCCCCATCCAACTCCCCACCCTCTCACACACACACTGTACCCCATCCAACTCCCCACCCTTTCACACAGACACTGTTCCCCATCCAACTCCCCACCCTTTCACACACACACTGTACCCCATCTAACTCCCCACCCTCTCACACAGACACTGTACCCCATCCAACTCCCCACCCTCTCACACACACACTGTACCCCATCCAACTCCCCACCCTTTCACACACACACTGTACCCCATCCAACTCCCCACCCTTTCACACAGACACTGTTCCCCATCCAACTCCCCACCCTCTCACACACACACTGTACCCCATCCAACTCCCCACCCTCTCACACACACACTGTTCCCCATCCAACTCCCCACCCTCTCACACACACACTGTTCCCCATCCAACTCCCCACCCTCTCACACACACACTGTACCCCATCCAACTCCCCACCCTCTCACACACACACACTGTACCCCATCCAATTCCCCACCCTCTCACACACACACTGTACCCCATCCAACTCCCCACCCTCTCACACAGACACTGTACCCCATCCAACTCCCCACCCTTTCACACAGACACTGTACCCCATCCAACTCCCCACCCTTTCACACACACACTGTTCCCCATCCAACTCCCCACCCTCTCACACAGACACTGTACCCCATCCAACTCCCCACCCTTTCACACAGACACTGTACCCCATCCAACTCCCCACCCTTTCACACACACACTGTACCCCATCCAACTCCCCACCCTTTCACACACAGACACTGTACCCCATCCAACTCCCCACCCTCTCACACAGACACTGTACCCCATCCAACTCCCCACCCTCTCACACAGACACTGTACCCCATCCAACTCCCCACCCTTTCACACAGACACTGTACCCCATCCAACTCCCCACCCTTTCACACAGACACTGTACCCCATCCAACTCCCCACCCTTTCACACAGACACTGTACCCCATCCAACTCCCCACCCTCACACACACACTGTACCCCATCCAACTCCCCACCCTCTCACACAGACACTGTACCCCATCCAACTCCCCACCCTTTCACACACACACTGTACCCCATCCAACTCCCCACCCTTTCACACACAGACACTGTACCCCATCCAACTCCCCACCCTCTCACACAGACACTGTACCCCATCCAACTCCCCACCCTCTCACACAGACACCGTACCCCATCCAACTCCCCACCCTTTCACACAGACACTGTACCCCATCCAACTCCCCACCCTTTCACACAGACACTGTACCCCATCCAACTCCCCACCCTTTCACACACACACTGTACCCCATCCAACTCCCCACCCTTTCACACACACACACTGTACCCCATCCAACTCCCCACCCTCTCACACACAGACACTGTACCCCATCCAACTCCCCACCCTTTCACACAGACACTGTACCCCATCCAACTCCCCACCCTTTCACACAGACACTGTACCCCATCCAACTCCCCACCCTTTCACACACACACTGTACCCCATCCAACTCCCCACCCTTTCACACAGACACTGTACCCCATCCAACTCCCCACCCTCTCACACACACACTGTACCCCATCCAACTCCCCACCCTCTCACACACACACACACTGTACCCCATCCAACTCCCCACCCTCTCACACACACACTGTACCCCATCCAACTCCCCACCCTTTCACACACACACTGTACCCCATCCAACTCCCCACCCTTTCACACACACACACTGTACCCCATCCAACTCCCCACCCTTTCACACAGACACTGTACCCCATCCAACTCCCCACCCTCTCACACAGACACTGTACCCCATCCAACTCCCCACCCTTTCACACAGACACTGTACCCCATCCAACTCCCCACCCTTTCACACACACACACTGTACCCCATCCAACTCCCCACCCTTTCACACAGACACTGTACCCCATCCAACTCCCCACCCTTTCACACACACACTGTACCCCATCCAACTCCCCACCCTTTCACACACACACACTGTACCCCATCCAACTCCCCACTCTTTCACACAGACACTGTACCCCATCCAACTCCCCACCCTTTCACACACAGACACTGTACCCCATCCCACTCCCCACCCTTTCACACAGACACTGTACCCCATCCGACTCCCCACCCTCTCACACAGACACTGTACCCCATCCCACTCCCCACCCTTTCACACAGACACTGTACCCCATCCGACTCCCCACCCTTTCACACAGACACTGTACCCCATCCAACTCCCCACCCTTTCACCCACACACTGTACCCCATCCAACTCCCCACCCTCTCACACAGACACTGTACCCCATCCAACTCCCCACCCTTTCACCCACACACTGTACCCCATCCAACTCCCCACCCTCTCACACAGACACTGTACCCCATCCAACTCCCCACCCTTTCACACACACACACTGTACCCCATCCAACTCCCCACCCTCTCACACACACACTGTACCCCATCCAGCTCCCCACCCTTTCACACAGACACTGTACCCCATCCAACTCCCCACCCTCTCACACAGACACTGTACCCCATCCAACTCCCCACCCTCTCACACACAGACACTGTACCCCATCCAACTCCCCACCCTCTCACACAGACACTGTACCCCATCCAACTCCCCACCCTCTCACACACACACTGTACCCCATCCAACTCCCCACCCTTTCACACACACTGTTCCCCATCCAACTCCCCACCATCTCACACAGACACTGTACCCCATCCAACTCCCCACCCTCTCACACACACACTGTACCCCATCCCACTCCCCACCCTTTCACACAGACACTGTTCCCCATCCAACTCCCCACCCTTTCACACACACACTGTACCCCATCCAACTCCCCACCCTCTCACACAGACACTGTACCCCATCCAACTCCCCACCCTCTCACACACACACTGTACCCCATCCAACTCCCCACCCTTTCACACACACACTGTACCCCATCCAACTCCCCACCCTTTCACACACACACTGTACCCCATCCAACTCCCCACCCTCTCACACACACACTGTACCCCATCCAACTCCCCACCCTTTCACACAGACACTGTTCCCCATCCAACTCCCCACCCTCTCACACACACACTGTACCCCATCCAACTCCCCACCCTCTCACACACACACTGTTCCCCATCCAACTCCCCACCCTCTCACACACACACTGTTCCCCATCCAACTCCCCACCCTCTCACACACACACTGTTCCCCATCCAACTCCCCACCCTCTCACACACACACTGTTCCCCATCCAACTCCCCACCCTCTCACACACACACTGTACCCCATCCAACTCCCCACCCTCTCACACACACACACTGTACCCCATCCAATTCCCCACCCTCTCACACAGACACTGTACCCCATCCAACTCCCCACCCTTTCACACAGACACTGTACCCCATCCAACTCCCCACCCTTTCACACACACACTGTTCCCCATCCAACTCCCCACCCTCTCACACAGACACTGTACCCCATCCAACTCCCCACCCTTTCACACAGACACTGTACCCCATCCAACTCCCCACCCTTTCACACACACACTGTACCCCATCCAACTCCCCACCCTTTCACACACAGACACTGTACCCCATCCAACTCCCCACCCTCTCACACAGACACTGTACCCCATCCAACTCCCCACCCTCTCACACAGACACTGTACCCCATCCAACTCCCCACCCTTTCACACAGACACTGTACCCCATCCAACTCCCCACCCTCTCACACACACACTGTACCCCATCCAACTCCCCACCCTTTCACACAGACACTGTACCCCATCCAACTCCCCACCCTCACACACACACTGTACCCCATCCAACTCCCCACCCTCTCACACACACACTGTACCCCATCCAACTCCCCACCCTTTCACACACAGACACTGTACCCCATCCAACTCCCCACCCTCTCACACACACACTGTACCCCATCCAACTCCCCACCCTTTCACACACACACTGTACCCCATCCAACTCCCCACCCTTTCACACACACACTGTACCCCATCCAACTCCCCACCCTCTCACACACACACTGTACCCCATCCAACTCCCCACCCTTTCACACAGACACTGTTCCCCATCCAACTCCCCACCCTCTCACACACACACTGTACCCCATCCAACTCCCCACCCTCTCACACACACACTGTTCCCCATCCAACTCCCCACCCTCTCACACACACACTGTACCCCATCCAACTCCCCACCCTCTCACACACACACTGTACCCCATCCAGCTCCCCACCCTTTCACACAGACACTGTACCCCATCCAACTCCCCACCCTCTCACACAGACACTGTACCCCATCCAACTCCCCACCCTCTCACACACAGACACTGTACCCCATCCAACTCCCCACCCTCTCACACAGACACTGTACCCCATCCAACTCCCCACCCTCTCACACACACACTGTACCCCATCCAACTCCCCACCCTTTCACACACACTGTTCCCCATCCAACTCCCCACCATCTCACACAGACACTGTACCCCATCCAACTCCCCACCCTCTCACACACACACTGTACCCCATCCCACTCCCCACCCTTTCACACAGACACTGTTCCCCATCCAACTCCCCACCCTTTCACACACACACTGTACCCCATCCAACTCCCCACCCTCTCACACAGACACTGTACCCCATCCAACGCCCCACCCTCTCACACACACACTGTACCCCATCCAACTCCCCACCCTTTCACACACACACTGTACCCCATCCAACTCCCCACCCTTTCACACACACACTGTACCCCATCCAACTCCCCACCCTCTCACACACACACTGTACCCCATCCAACTCCCCACCCTTTCACACAGACACTGTTCCCCATCCAACTCCCCACCCTCTCACACACACACTGTACCCCATCCAACTCCCCACCCTCTCACACACACACTGTTCCCCATCCAACTCCCCACCCTCTCACACACACACTGTTCCCCATCCAACTCCCCACCCTCTCACACACACACTGTTCCCCATCCAACTCCCCACCCTCTCACACACACACTGTTCCCCATCCAACTCCCCACCCTCTCACACACACACTGTACCCCATCCAACTCCCCACCCTCTCACACACACACACTGTACCCCATCCAATTCCCCACCCTCTCACACAGACACTGTACCCCATCCAACTCCCCACCCTTTCACACAGACACTGTACCCCATCCAACTCCCCACCCTTTCACACACACACTGTTCCCCATCCAACTCCCCACCCTCTCACACAGACACTGTACCCCATCCAACTCCCCACCCTTTCACACAGACACTGTACCCCATCCAACTCCCCACCCTTTCACACACACACTGTACCCCATCCAACTCCCCACCCTTTCACACACAGACACTGTACCCCATCCAACTCCCCACCCTCTCACACAGACACTGTACCCCATCCAACTCCCCACCCTCTCACACAGACACTGTACCCCATCCAACTCCCCACCCTTTCACACAGACACTGTACCCCATCCAACTCCCCACCCTTTCACACAGACACTGTACCCCATCCAACTCCCCACCCTTTCTCACAGACACTGTACCCCATCCAACTCCCCACCCTCACACACACACTGTACCCCATCCAACTCCCCACCCTCTCACACACACACTGTACCCCATCCAACTCCCCACCCTTTCACACACAGACACTGTACCCCATCCAACTCCCCACCCTCTCACACACACACTGTACCCCATCCAACTCCCCACCCTTTCACACACACACTGTACCCCATCCAACTCCCCACCCTTTCACACACACACTGTACCCCATCCAACTCCCCACCCTCTCACACACACACTGTACCCCATCCAACTCCCCACCCTTTCACACAGACACTGTTCCCCATCCAACTCCCCACCCTCTCACACACACACTGTACCCCATCCAACTCCCCACCCTCTCACACACACACTGTTCCCCATCCAACTCCCCACCCTCTCACACACACACTGTTCCCCATCCAACTCCCCACCCTCTCACACACACACTGTTCCCCATCCAACTCCCCACCCTCTCACACACACACTGTTCCCCATCCAACTCCCCACCCTCTCACACACACACTGTACCCCATCCAACTCCCCACCCTCTCACACACACACACTGTACCCCATCCAATTCCCCACCCTCTCACACAGACACTGTACCCCATCCAACTCCCCACCCTTTCACACAGACACTGTACCCCATCCAACTCCCCACCCTTTCACACACACACTGTTCCCCATCCAACTCCCCACCCTCTCACACAGACACTGTACCCCATCCAACTCCCCACCCTTTCACACAGACACTGTACCCCATCCAACTCCCCACCCTTTCACACACACACTGTACCCCATCCAACTCCCCACCCTTTCACACACAGACACTGTACCCCATCCAACTCCCCACCCTCTCACACAGACACTGTACCCCATCCAACTCCCCACCCTCTCACACAGACACTGTACCCCATCCAACTCCCCACCCTTTCACACAGACACTGTACCCCATCCAACTCCCCACCCTTTCACACAGACACTGTACCCCATCCAACTCCCCACCCTTTCACACAGACACTGTACCCCATCCAACTCCCCACCCTCACACACACACTGTACCCCATCCAACTCCCCACCCTCTCACACACACACTGTACCCCATCCAACTCCCCACCCTTTCACACACAGACACTGTACCCCATCCAACTCCCCACCCTCTCACACAGACACTGTACCCCATCCAACTCCCCACCCTCTCACACAGACACTGTACCCCATCCAACTCCCCACCCTTTCACACAGACACTGTACCCCATCCAACTCCCCACCCTTTCACACAGACACTGTACCCCATCCAACTCCCCACCCTTTCACACACACACTGTACCCCATCCAACTCCCCACCCTTTCACACACACACACTGTACCCCATCCAACTCCCCACCCTCTCACACACAGACACTGTACCCCATCCAACTCCCCACCCTTTCACACAGACACTGTACCCCATCCAACTCCCCACCCTTTCACACAGACACTGTACCCCATCCAACTCCCCACCCTTTCACACAGACACTGTACCCCATCCAACTCCCCACCATTTCACACAGACACTGTACCCCATCCAGCTCCCCACCCTTTCACACAGACACTGTACCCCATCCAACTCCCCACCCTTTCACACACACACTGTACCCCATCCAACTCCCCACCCTTTCACACAGACACTGTACCCCATCCAACTCCCCACCCTCTCACACACACACTGTACCCCATCCAACTCCCCACCCTCTCACACACACACACTGTACCCCATCCAACTCCCCACCCTCTCACACACACACTGTACCCCATCCAACTCCCCACCCTTTCACACACACACACTGTACCCCATCCAACTCCCCACCCTTTCACACACACACTGTACCCCATCCAACTCCCCACCCTTTCACACACACACACTGTACCCCATCCAACTCCCCACCCTCTCACACACACACTGTACCCCATCCAACTCCCCACCCTTTCACACACACACTGTACCCCATCCAACTCCCCACCCTCTCACACAGACACTGTACCCCATCCAACTCCCCACCCTTTCACACACAGACACTGTACCCCATCCAACTCCCCACCCTCTCACACACACACTGTACCCCATCCAACTCCCCACCCTCTCACACAGACACTGTACCCCATCCAACTCCCCACCTTTTCACACACAGACACTGTACCCCATCCAACTCCCCACCCTCTCACACACACACTGTACCCCATCCAACTCCCCACCCTCTCACACACACACACTGTACCCCATCCAACTCCCCACCCTCTCACACACACACTGTACCCCATCCAACTCCCCACCCTTTCACACACACACACTGTACCCCATCCAACTCCCCACCCTTTCACACACACACTGTACCCCATCCAACTCCCCACCCTTTCACACACACACACTGTACCCCATCCAACTCCCCACCCTCTCACACACACACTGTACCCCATCCAACTCCCCACCCTTTCACACACACACTGTACCCCATCCAACTCCCCACCCTCTCACACAGACACTGTACCCCATCCAACTCCCCACCCTTTCACACACAGACACTGTACCCCATCCAACTCCCCACCCTTTCACACACACACTGTACCCCATCCAACTCCCCACCCTTTCACACAGACACTGTACCCCATCCAACTCCCCACCCTCTCACACACACACTGTACCCCATCCAACTCCCCACCCTCTCACACACACACTGTACCCCATCCAACTCCCCACCCTCTCACACAGACACTGTACCCCATCCAACTCCCCACCTTTTCACACACAGACACTGTACCCCATCCAACTCCCCACCCTTTCACACACACACTGTACCCCATCCAACTCCCCACCCTCTCACACACACACTGTAGCCCATCCAACTCCCCACCCTCTCACACAGACACTGTACCCCATCCAACTCCCCACCCTCTCACACACACACTGTACCCCATCCAACTCCCCACCCTTTCACACACACACACTGTACCCCATCCAACTCCCCACCCTTTCACACACAGACACTGTACCCCATCCAACTCCCCACCCTTTCACACACAGACACTGCACCACATCCAACTCCCCACCCTTTCACACACACACTGTACCCCATCCAACTCCCCACCCTCTCACAGAGACACTGTACCCCATCCAACTCCCCACCCTCTCACACACACTGTACCCCATCCAACTCCCCACCCTTTCACACAGACACTGTACCCCATCCAGCTCCCCACCCTCTCACACACACACTGTACCCCATCCAACTCCCCACCCTCTCACACACACTGTACCCCATCCAACTCCCCACCCTCTCACACACACACTGTACCCCATCCAACTCCCCACCCTCTCACACACACACTGTACCCCATCCAACTCCCCACCCTCTCACACACACACTGTACCCCATCCAACCCCCCACCCTTTCACACACACTGTACCCCATCCAACTCCCCACCCTCTCACACACACACTGTACCCCATCCAACTCCCCACCCTTTCACACAGACACTGTACCCCATCCAACTCCCCACCCTCTCACACAGACACTGTACCCCATCCAACTCCCCACCCTCTCACACACACTGTACCCCATCCAACTCCCCACCCTCTCACACACACACTGTACCCCATCCAACTCCCCACCCTTTCACACACACACTGTACCCCATCCAACTCCCCACCCTCTCACACACACACTGTACCCCATCCAACTCCCCACCCTTTCACACAGACACTGTACCCCATCCAACTCCCCACCCTCTCACACAGACACTGTACCCCATCCAACTCCCCACCCTCTCACACACACTGTACCCCATCCAACTCCCCACCCTCTCACACACACACTGTACCCCATCCAACTCCCCACCCTTTCACACACACACTGTACCCCATCCAACTCCCCACCCTCTCACACACACACTGTACCCCATCCAACTCCCCACCCTTTCACACACACACTGTACCCCATCCAACTCCCCACCCTTTCACACAGACACTGTACCCCATCCAACTCCCCACCCTTTCACACAGACACTGTACCCCATCCAACTCCCCACCCTTTCACACACACACTGTACCCCATCCAACTCCCCACCCTTTCACACAGACACTGTACCCCATCCAACTCCCCACCCTCTCACACACACACTGTACCCCATCCAACTCCCCACCCTCTCACACACACACACTGTACCCCATCCAACTCCCCACCCTCTCACACACACACTGTACCCCATCCAACTCCCCACCCTTTCACACACACACACTGTACCCCATCCAACTCCCCACCCTTTCACACAGACACTGTACCCCATCCAACTCCCCACCCTTTCACACACACACACTGTACCCCATCCAACTCCCCACCCTCTCACACACACACTGTACCCCATCCAACTCCCCACCCTTTCACACACACACTGTACCCCATCCAACTCCCCACCCTTTCACACACACACACTGTACCCCATCCAACTCCCCACCCTCTCACACACACACTGTACCCCATCCAACTCCCCACCCTTTCACACACACACACTGTACCCCATCCAACTCCCCACCCTCTCACACAGACACTGTACCCCATCCAACTCCCCACCCTTTCACACAGACACTGTACCCCATCCAACTCCCCACCCTTTCACACACACACTGTACCCCATCCAACTCCCCACCCTTTCACACACAGACACTGTACCCCATCCAACTCCCCACCCTCTCACACAGACACTGTACCCCATCCAACTCCCCACCCTCTCACACAGACACTGTACCCCATCCAACTCCCCACCCTTTCACACAGACACTGTACCCCATCCAACTCCCCACCCTTTCACACAGACACTGTACCCCATCCAACTCCCCACCCTTTCACACACACACTGTACCCCATCCAACTCCCCACCCTTTCACACACACACACTGTACCCCATCCAACTCCCCACCCTCTCACACACAGACACTGTACCCCATCCAACTCCCCACCCTTTCACACAGACACTGTACCCCATCCAACTCCCCACCCTTTCACACAGACACTGTACCCCATCCAACTCCCCACCCTTTCACACACACACTGTACCCCATCCAACTCCCCACCCTTTCACACAGACACTGTACCCCATCCAACTCCCCACCCTCTCACACACACACTGTACCCCATCCAACTCCCCACCCTCTCACACACACACACTGTACCCCATCCAACTCCCCACCCTCTCACACACACACTGTACCCCATCCAACTCCCCACCCTTTCACACACACACACTGTACCCCATCCAACTCCCCACCCTCTCACACACACACTGTACCCCATCCAACTCCCCACCCTTTCACACACACACACTGTACCCCATCCAACTCCCCACCCTTTCACACACACACACTGTACCCCATCCAACTCCCCACCCTTTCACACACACACTGTACCCCATCCAACTCCCCACCCTTTCACACAGACACTGTACCCCATCCAACTCCCCACCCTTTCACACACACACTGTACCCCATCCAACTCCCCACCCTCTCACACAGACACTGTACCCCATCCAACTCCCCACCCTTTCACACACACACTGTACCCCATCCAACTCCCCACCCTCTCACACAGACACTGTACCCCATCCAACTCCCCACCCTTTCACACACAGACACTGTACCCCATCCAACTCCCCACCCTTTCACACACACACTGTACCCCATCCAACTCCCCACCCTTTCACACACACACACTGTACCCCATCCAACTCCCCACCCTTTCACACAGACACTGTACCCCATCCAACTCCCCACCCTTTCACACACACACTGTACCCCATCCAACTCCCCACCCTTTCACACAGACACTGTACCCCATCCAACTCCCCACCCTCTCACACACACACTGTACCCCATCCAACTCCCCACCCTCTCACACACACACTGTACCCCATCCAACTCCCCACCCTCTCACACAGACACTGTACCCCATCCAACTCCCCACCTTTTCACACACAGACACTGTACCCCATCCAACTCCCCACCCTTTCACACACACACTGTACCCCATCCAACTCCCCACCCTCTCACACAGACACTGTACCCCATCCAACTCCCCACCCTTTCACACACAGACACTGTACCCCATCCAACTCCCCACCCTTTCACACACAGACACTGTACCACATCCAACTCCCCACCCTTTCACACACACACTGTACCCCATCCAACTCCCCACCCTCTCACAGAGACACTGTACCCCATCCAACTCCCCACCCTCTCACACACACTGTACCCCATCCAACTCCCCACCCTTTCACACAGACACTGTACCCCATCCAGCTCCCCACCCTCTCACACACACACTGTACCCCATCCAACTCCCCACCCTCTCACACACACTTTACCCCATCCAACTCCCCACCCTCTCACACACACACTGTACCCCATCCAACTCCCCACCCTCTCACACACACACTGTACCCCATCCAACTCCCCACCCTCTCACACAGACACTGTACCCCATCCAACCCCCCACCCTTTCACACACACTGTACCCCATCCAACTCCCCACCCTCTCACACACACACTGTACCCCATCCAACTCCCCACCCTCTCACACACACTGTACCCCATCCAACTCCCCACCCTCTCACACACACACTGTACCCCATCCAACTCCCCACCCTCTCACACACACACTGTACCCCATCCAACTCCCCACCCTTTCACACAGACACTGTACCCCATCCAACTCCCCACCCTCTCACACAGACACTGTACCCCATCCAACTCCCCACCCTCTCACACACACTGTACCCCATCCAACTCCCCACCCTCTCACACACACACTGTACCCCATCCAACTCCCCACCCTTTCACACACACACTGTACCCCATCCAACTCCCCACCCTCTCACACACACACTGTACCCCATCCAACTCCCCACCCTTTCACACAGACACTGTACCCCATCCAACTCCCCACCCTTTCACACAGACACTGTACCCCATCCAACTCCCCACCCTTTCACACACACACTGTACCCCATCCAACTCCCCACCCTTTCACACAGACACTGTACCCCATCCAACTCCCCACCCTCTCACACACACACTGTACCCCATCCAACTCCCCACCCTCTCACACACACACACTGTACCCCATCCAACTCCCCACCCTCTCACACACACACTGTACCCCATCCAACTCCCCACCCTTTCACACACACACACTGTACCCCATCCAACTCCCCACCCTTTCACACACACACTGTACCCCATCCAACTCCCCACCCTTTCACACACACACACTGTACCCCATCCAACTCCCCACCCTCTCACACACACACTGTACCCCATCCAACTCCCCACCCTTTCACACACACACACTGTACCCCATCCAACTCCCCACCCTCTCACACACACACTGTACCCCATCCAACTCCCCACCCTCTCACACAGACACTGTACCCCATCCAACTCCCCACCCTTTCACACACACACTGTACCCCATCCAACTCCCCACCCTCTCACACAGACACTGTACCCCATCCAACTCCCCACCCTTTCACACACAGACACTGTACCCCATCCAACTCCCCACCCTTTCACACACACACTGTACCCCATCCAACTCCCCACCCTTTCACACAGACACTGTACCCCATCCAACTCCCCACCCTCTCACACACACACTGTACCCCATCCAACTCCCCACCCTCTCACACACACACTGTACCCCATCCAACTCCCCACCCTCTCACACAGACACTGTACCCCATCCAACTCCCCACCCTTTCACACACAGACACTGTACCCCATCCAACTCCCCACCCTCTCACACACACACTGTACCCCATCCAACTCCCCACCCTCTCACACACACACTGTACCCCATCCAACTCCCCACCCTCTCACACAGACACTGTACCCCATCCAACTCCCCACCTTTTCACACACAGACACTGTACCCCATCCAACTCCCCACCCTTTCACACACACACTGTACCCCATCCAACTCCCCACCCTCTCACACACACACTGTACCCCATCCAACTCCCCACCCTCTCACACAGACACTGTACCCCATCCAACTCCCCACCCTTTCACACACAGACACTGTACCCCATCCAACTCCCCACCCTTTCACACACAGACACTGTACCACATCCAACTCCCCACCCTTTCACACACACACTGTACCCCATCCAACTCCCCACCCTCTCACAGAGACACTGTACCCCATCCAACTCCCCACCCTCTCACACACACTGTACCCCATCCAACTCCCCACCCTTTCACACAGACACTGTACCCCATCCAGCTCCCCACCCTCTCACACACACACTGTACCCCATCCAACTCCCCACCCTCTCACACACACTGTACCCCATCCAACTCCCCACCCTCTCACACACACACTGTACCCCATCCAACTCCCCACCCTCTCACACACACACTGTACCCCATCCAACTCCCCACCCTCTCACACAGACACTGTACCCCATCCAACCCCCCACCCTTTCACACACACTGTACCCCATCCAACTCCCCACCCTCTCACACACACACTGTACCCCATCCAACTCCCCACCCTTTCACACACACACTGTACCCCATCCAACTCCCCACCCTCTCACACACACACTGTACCCCATCCAACTCCCCACCCTTTCACACAGACACTGTACCCCATCCAACTCCCCACCCTCTCAAACAGACACAGTACCCCATCCAACTCCCCACCCTCTCACACACACTGTACCCCATCCAACTCCCCACCCTCTCACACACACACTGTACCCCATCCAACTCCCCATCCTCTCACACAGACACTGTACCCCATCCAACTCCCCACCCTTTCACACACACACTGTACCCCATCCAACTCCCCACCCTTTCACACACACACTGTACCCCATCCAACTCCCCACCCTCTCACACACACACTGTACCCCATCCAACTCCCCACCCTCTCACACACACTGTACCCCATCCAACTCCCCACCCTCTCACACACACACTGTACCCCATCCAACTCCCCACCCTTTCACACACACACTGTACCCCATCCAACTCCCCACCCTTTCACACAGACACTGAACCCCATCCAACTCCCCACCCTTTCACACACACACTGAACCCCATCCAACTCCCCACCCTTTCACACACACACTGTACCCCATCCAACTCCCCACCCTTCACACACACACTGTACCCCATCCAACTCCCCACCCTTCACACACACACTGTACCCCATCCAACTCCCCACCCTTCACACACACACTGTACCCCATCCAACTCCCCACCCTCTCACACACACACTGTACCCCATCCAGCTCCCCACCCTCTCACACACAGGCACTGTACCCCATCCAGCTCCCCACCCTCTCACACACACACTGTACCCCATCCAACTCCCCACCCTTTCACAGAGACACTGTACCCCATCCAACTCCCCACCCTCTCACACAGACACTGTACCCCATCCAACTCCCCACTCTTTCACACAGACACTGTACCACATCCAACTCCCCACCCTCTCACACACACACTGTACCCCATCCAACTCCCCACCCTCTCACACACACACTGTACCCCATCCAACTCCCCACCCTTTCACACACACACTGTACCCCATCCAACTCCCCACCCTTTCACACACACACTGTACCCCATCCAACTCCCCACCCTTTCACACACACACTGTACCCCATCCAACTCCCCACCCTCTCACACACACACTGTACCCCATCCAACTCCCCACCCTTTCACACACACACTGTACCCCATCCAGCTCCCCACCCTCTCACACACACACTGTACCCCATCCAACTCCCCACCCTCTCACACACACTGTACCCCATCCAGCTCCCCACCCTTTCACACACACACTGTACCCCATCCAACTCCCCACCCTTTCACACAGACACTGTACCCCATCCAACTCCCCACCCTTTCACACACAGACACTGTACCCCATCCAACTCCCCACCCTCTCACAGAGACACTGTACACCATCCAACTCCCCACCCTTTCACACACAGACACTGTACCCCATCCAGCTCCCCACCCTTTCACACACAGACACTGTACCCCATCCAACTCCCCACCCTCTCACAGAGACACTGTACCCCATCCAACTCCCCACCCTTTCACACACAGACACTGTACCCCATCCAACTCCCCACCCTCTCACAGAGACACTGTACCCCATCCAACTCCCCACCCTTTCACACACACACTGTACCCCATCCAACTCCCCACCCTTTCACACACACACTGTACCCCATCCAACTCCCCACCCTCTCACACACAGACACTGTACCCCATCCAACTCCCCACCCTCTCACACACAGACACTGTACCCCATCCAACTCCCCACCCTTTCACACACAGACACTGTACCCCATCCAACTCCCCACCCTCTCACACAGACACTGTACCCCATCCAACTCCCCACCCTTTCACACACACACTGTACCCCATCCAACTCCCCATCCTTTCACACACACACTGTACCCCATCCAACTCCCCACCCTCTCACACAGACACTGTACCCCATCCAACTCCCCACCCTTTCACACACAGACACTTTACCCCATCCAACTCCCCACCCTCTCACACACACACTGTACCCCATCCAACTCCCCACCCTCTCACACACACACTGTACCCCATCCAACTCCCCACCCTCTCACACACACACTGTACCCCATCCAACTCCCCACCCTCTCACACACACACTGTACCACATCCAACTCCCCACCCTCACACACACACTGTACCCCATCCAACTCCCCACCCTCACACACACACACTGTACCCCATCCAACTCCCCACTCTCACACACACACTGTACCCCATCCAACTCCCCACCCTCTCACACACACACTGTACCCCATCCAACTCCCCACCCTCACACACACACTGTACCCCATCCAACTCCCCACCCTTTCACACACACACTGTACCCCATCCAACTCCCCACCCTCTCACACAGACACTGTACCCCATCCAACTCCCCACCCTCTCACACACACTGTACCCCATCCAACTCCCCACCCTCTCACACACACACTGTACCCCATCCAACTCCCCACCCTTTCACACACACACTGTACCCCATCCAACTCCCCACCCTCTCACACAGACACTGTACCCCATCCAACTCCCCACCCACTCACACACACTGTACCCCATCCAACTCCCCACCCTTGCACACACACACTGTACCCCATCCAACTCCCCACCCTCTCACAAAGACACTGTACCCCATCCAACTCCCCACCCTTGCACACACACACTGTACCCCATCCAACTCCCCACCCTCTCACACACACACTGTACCCCATCCAACTCCCCACCCTTGCACACAGACACTGTACCCCATCCAACTCCCCACCCTCTCACACACACAGTGTACCCCATCCAACTCCCCACCCTTGCACACAGACACTGTACCCCATCCAACTCCCCACCCTCTCACACACACACTGTACCCCATCCAACTCCCCACCCTCTCACACACACACTGTACCCCATCCAACTCCCCACCCTCTCACACACACACTGTACCCCATCCAACTCCCCACCCTCTCACACAGACACTGTACCCCATCCAACTCCCCACCCTTGCACACACACACTGTACCCCATCCAACTCCCCACCCTCTCACACACACACTGTACCCCATCCAACTCCCCACCCTTTCACACAGACACTGTACCCCATCCAACTCCCCACCCTTTCACACACACACTGTACCCCATCCAACTCCCCACCCTCTCACACAGACACTGTACCCCATCCAACTCCCCACCCTCTCACACACACACTGTACCCCATCCAACTCCCCACCCTCTCACACAGACACTGTACCCCATCCAACTCCCCACCCTCTCACACAGACACTGTACCCCATCCAACTCCCCACCCTTTCACACACACACTGTACCCCATCCAACTCCCCACCCTCTCACACACACACTGTACCCCATCCAACTCCCCACCCTCTCACACACACACTGTACCCCATCCCACTCCCCACCCTTTCACACACAGACACTGTACCCCATCCAACTCCCCACCCTTTCACACACAGACACTGTACCCCATCCAACTCCCCACCCTTTCACACACACACTGTACCCCATCCAACTCCCCACCCTTTCACACACACACTGTACCCCATCCAACTCCCCACCCTTTCACACAGACACTGTACCCCATCCAACTCCCCACCCTTTCACACACACACTGTACCCCATCCAACTCCCCACCCTCTCACACACACACTGTACCCCATCCAACTCCCCACCCTTTCACACACACACTGTACCCCATCCAACTCCCCACCCTCTCACACACACACTGTACCCCATCCAACTCCCCACCCTCTCACACAGACACTGTACCCCATCCAACTCCCCACCCTCTCACACACACTGTACCCCATCCAACTCCCCAACCTCTCACACACACACTGTACCCCATCCAACTCCCCACCCTCTCACACACAAACTGTACCCCATCCAACTCCCCACCCTCTCACACACACTGTACCCCATCCAACTCCCCACCCTCTCACACACACTGTACCCCATCCAACTCCCCACCCTCTCACACACACTGTACCCCATCCAACTCCCCACCCTTTCACACACACACTGTACCCCATCCAACTCCCCACCCTCTCACACAGACACTGGACCCCATCCAACTCCCCACCCTCTCACACACACTGTACCCCATCCAACTCCCCACCCTTTCACACACACACTGTACCCCATCCAACTCCCCACCCTCTCACACAGACACTGGACCCCATCCAGCTCCCCACCCTTTCACACACACACTGTACCCCATCCAACTCCCCACCCTCTCACACAGACACTGTACCCCATCCAACTCCCCACCCTTTCACACACACACTGTACCCCATCCAACTCCCCACCCTTTCACACACACTGTACCCCATCCAACTCCCCACCCTTTCACACACACACTGTACCCCATCCAACTCCCCACCCTTTCACACAGACACTGTACCCCATCCAACTCCCCACCCTTTCACACACACACTGTACCCCATCCAACTCCCCACCCTCTCACACACACTGTACCCCATCCAACTCCCCACCCTTTCACACAGACACTCTACCCCATCCAACTCCCCACCCTCTCACACACACTGTACCCCATCCAACTCCCCACCCTTTCACACAGACACTGTACCCCATCCAACTCCCCACCCTCTCACACAGACACTGTACCCCATCCAACTCCCCACCCTTTCACACACACACTGTACCCCATCCAACTCCCCACCCTTTCACACAGACACTGTACCCCATCCCACTCCCCACCCTTTCACACACACTGTACCCCATCCAACTCCCCACCCTCTCACACACACACTGTACCCCATCCCACTCCCCACCCTTTCACACACACTGTACCCCATCCAACTCCCCACCCTCTCACACACACTGTACCCCATCCAACTCCCCACCCTCTCACACACACACTGTACTCCATCCAACTCCCCACCCTCTCACACACACACTGTACCCCATCCAACTCCCCACCCTTTCACACAGACACTGTACCCCATCCAACTCCCCACCCTCTCACACACACACTGTACCCCATCCAACTCCCCACCCTCTCACACACACACTGTACCCCATCCCACTCCCCACCCTTTCACACACACTGTACCCCATCCAACTCCCCACCCTCTCACACACACACTGTACTCCATCCAACTCCCCACCCTCTCACACACACACTGTACCCCATCCAACTCCCCACCCTTTCACACAGACACTGTACCCCATCCAACTCCCCACCCTTTCACACACAGTCACTGTACCCCATCCAACTCCCCACCCTCTCACACACACACTGTACCCCATCCAACTCCCCACCCTCTCACACAGACACTGTACCCCATCCAACTCCCCACCCTCACACACACACTGTACCCCATCCAACTCCCCACCCTTTCACACACACACTGTACCCCATCCAACTCCCCACCCTCTCACACACACACTGTACCCCATCCAACTCCCCACCCTTTCACACACACACTGTTCCCCATCCCACTCCCCACCCTTTCACACAGACACTGTACCCCATCCAACTCCCCACCCTCTCACACACACACTGTACCCCATCCCACTCCCCACCCTTTCACACACACTGTACCCCATCCAACTCCCCACCCTCTCACACACACACTGTACTCCATCCAACTCCCCACCCTCTCACACACACACTGTACCCCATCCAACTCCCCACCCTTTCACACAGACACTGTACCCCATCCAACTCCCCACCCTTTCACACACACACTGTACCCCATCCAACTCCCCACCCTCTCACACACACACTGTACCCCATCCAACTCCCCACCCTCTCACACAGACACTGTACCCCATCCAACTCCCCACCCTTTCACACAGACACTGTACCCCATCCAACTCCCCACCCTCTCACACAGACACTGTACCCCATCCAACTCCCCACCCTTTCACACACACACTGTACCCCATCCAACTCCCCACCCTTTCACACAGACACTGTACCCCATCCAACTCCCCACCCTTTCACACACACACTGTACCCCATCCAACTCCCCACCCTTTCACACACACACTGTACCCCATCCAACTCCCCACCCTTTCACACAGACACTGTACCCCATCCAACTCCCCACCCTCTCACACAGACACTGTACCCCATCCAACTCCCCACCCTTTCACACACACACTGTACCCCATCCAACTCCCCACCCTTTCACACAGACACTGTACCCCATCCAACTCCCCACCCTTTCACACACACACTGTACCCCATCCAACTCCCCACCCTTTCACACACACACTGTACCCCATCCAACTCCCCACCCTTTCACACAGACACTGTACCCCATCCCACTCCCCACCCTTTCACACACACTGTACCCCATCCAACTCCCCACCCTCTCACACACACACTGTACCCCATCCCACTCCCCACCCTTTCACACACACTGTACCCCATCCAACTCCCCACCCTCTCACACACACTGTACCCCATCCAACTCCCCACCCTCTCACACACACACTGTACTCCATCCAACTCCCCACCCTCTCACACACACACTGTACCCCATCCAACTCCCCACCCTTTCACACAGACACTGTACCCCATCCAACTCCCCACCCTCTCACACACACACTGTACCCCATCCAACTCCCCACCCTCTCACACACACACTGTACCCCATCCCACTCCCCACCCTTTCACACACACTGTACCCCATCCAACTCCCCACCCTCTCACACACACACTGTACTCCATCCAACTCCCCACCCTCTCACACACACACTGTACCCCATCCAACTCCCCACCCTTTCACACAGACACTGTACCCCATCCAACTCCCCACCCTTTCACACACAGTCACTGTACCCCATCCAACTCCCCACCCTCTCACACACACACTGTACCCCATCCAACTCCCCACCCTCTCACACAGACACTGTACCCCATCCAACTCCCCACCCTCACACACACACTGTACCCCATCCAACTCCCCACCCTTTCACACACACACTGTACCCCATCCAACTCCCCACCCTTTCACACACACACTGTACCCCATCCAACTCCCCACCCTCTCACACACACACTGTACCCCATCCAACTCCCCACCCTTTCACACACAGACACTGTACCCCATCCCCATGGGGAATCCTGGATTCCTCTGGATTATTCTGCGACGTTTTCTCTTGCAGATCAAGAGGCTGATGCCGGGTTTCTGCTGACTGCTGTTCTCACCGTGCTGGCTACACTTCTGTTCCTATACAGCATATCCATAACGGTGGTGTACTGCAAACACAAGGTACGTGCCTGTGCAATTTTTGGAGATTGTGATGTTGAATATTCCGCAATGGTCCGGGCCGCGACAGCAGCCCTTCACTGGCTGCTGGTACTCTGTATTTTAGCACCCTCTGGCCCCCCTCCCCCCATTGAAGCTCCCAGTGCATCACATGCAAGCATCAAGGAGTTTCTGAAAAATAATAAAGTGAGCTCACAGTCTG
This sequence comes from Heptranchias perlo, assembly GCF_035084215.1. Taxonomy (NCBI): domain Eukaryota; kingdom Metazoa; phylum Chordata; class Chondrichthyes; order Hexanchiformes; family Hexanchidae; genus Heptranchias; species Heptranchias perlo. Next base: position 95,329,961 of record NC_090331.1, on the reverse strand, counting down.
GTGTGTGTTGAGCTCATCTGGGCACTGGGCCCCTCCATGTTTTAAAGACACCGGGCACGACCTTGGTCCAACCAGCGTGGCAAGGCTGTCCGCACATCCTGTGGACAACGGCTATGAATAAACTTACCTTGTGCTCTCCGATGTCCACTTGCTCCCTTTTCAATTTCTTCTCAGTTGTGCGCTGTGATTTCAGTGTAGGTTCCTTTGTGTCGATGGAGACTGTGGAAGTGAAAGCCCAGCCCACAGAATCTGCCAGGAAGAGAAGTCCCACCCACAAGCCGGGAAGTAAAACTCATTTATTTAAAGTAAACTTCTGTATGTTAGTTTAAATAAAAATTTAACGTATCTTATTAAAAACCAAGCAAATGATTTAATTTAATGAAACTTACAGAAGTTAAAAGTAAAAAATAGTTTTTTTTTATTTTAATTTTATTTTAATGATCAAAAAATATTAAAATAAGAGTCATTTCACATTTCACATTTTCAAAATTTAATTTTTTGTTGTTTCGCAGTCATCGCGCTTTTAAAAAGTAGTGTAGTGCTGGTATTTTCCAGCGTACCTTTTGGTGGCACAGTATCTTCGTTCCAGCTGGGCAGATGGGTAAGTTTACGAAGGGTTAATGATTTCTATGATTTTAGCGTGCCATGTCCCTTTAATTCGGAACTGTCAAACTGCCGGTGAACCAATGGGAGCAAGTTTGCGATTTCGAGGTTTTGCGGCACACGTGCGCATTCGCAATCTTACACAATTAATTTGCCGGCTGAGAGGTAGGAGGCCATTCGGGGGCGGTGAGTCATTTCTGGGCCATTGAAAGTGCTGAGTCTACTGTTAATCCCAGGTCCCTCTCACAGTCTCCCGGTGCTAATTCTTCCCTTCATCGTACACCTTCCTCACTCATTCTTTCTTCCAATATGTAGCCCTTTGACATTTGTCGGGATCAAATCGTTTGCCATTGACCTGTCCAATTGCACGACAGCTCTGAGACAGCCTGCACATTGTTAACTGGGACCTCTCCTCTCCTCTGTCTGTGAATCTGACAAAGTTTACCGGTGGTTTCTGTATCAATCGTAGGTGGTGCATAGACTCATTGAGTTAACCCCCTTCATGCCTGTACTTCCTAACCAACTAAGACCATCAGGGGAGCAGCCTTCCTCCTTGTACATGAGCAGTTACTGATTGAAGCTGCAGAGCGCAAACTATTGCGACCATTGTACTCCTTGGACTCCATTCCCACAAAATTGCTGACCACCCAACTTCCCTTCCTGGCCCCCATGCCAGCTGAGATTGTAAATGGTTCCCTCTCCTCAGGGTGTTGTCCCCCTCCCATCGTCATCACCCCCTCTTCAAAAACCCCACCCTTGACTTTTCTGTCCTTGCAAAATACCACCCCATCTCCAACCTCTCTTTCCTCTCCAGAGTTCTTGACCACGTTGCTCCCTTCCGGATCCATGCCCACCTCTCCTGCAACTCCCTGTTTGAATCTCTCCAAAGAGGTTTCTGCTTCTCTCACAGCACCAAAACAAGCCTAAACAAAGTCATCATTAATGTTCTCTCTGACTGTGACCATGGTGCATTATCCATCTCACCTTCCTTGACTTTTCTGAAGCCTTTAACACGGTTGCCCACACCATCCTTCTCCAACCCCTCTCCTCTGCTGTCCAGCTAAGTGGCACTTACCTCATCTGGTTGCCCTGTTACCTATCCAATTGTAGCCAGAGCATCTCTACTAGTGGCATCTCTTCCCATCCCAGCACTTCTGGATTCCCCCAGTAATCTATCCTTGGACTATATGCTGCCCCTCATCTATATGCTGCCCCTTAGCAGTGTCATTCGCAAGCACCCAGCTCTATCTCACCACCACCCCTCTTTGACCCCTTCACTGCCTCTGTGTTGTTAGGCCGCTTGCCTGACATCCAGTCCTGGATAAGCCACAAGTTCCTCCAGTTAAACACAGGGAAGACTGAAGCCATTGTCTTCGGTCCCCGCCACAAACTCCGTTCCCTCGCCACTGATTCCATCCCTCTGCCTGACCACTGTTTGAGGCTGAACCAGACTGTTTGCAACTTTGACGTCCTATTTGACCCTGAGCTGAGCTTCCGACCCCATATCCACTCCATCACCAAGACCGCCTACTTCCACCTCCATAACATTGCCCGTCACAGCCCCCGCCTCAGCTCATCTGCTGCCGAAACCCCCATCCATGCCTTTGTTACCTCTAGACTGGACTATTCCAATGCTCCCCTGGCTGGCCTCCCATCTTCCACCCTCCATAAACTTGAGCTCATCCAAAGTCCCGTTCATCCATCATCCCTGTGCTCACTGACCTACTTTGGCTCCCGGCCCCCAACTCCCCCAATTTAAAAACTCATTCTTATGTTAAAATCCCTCCATGGGATCATCCCTCCATATCTTTGTAACCTCTTTCAGTCACACCACCATCCCCAAACTCCATGTTCCTCTGACTCCAGGTTCTAATGCATCCCCCTCCTTTTGCCCCAGCATTGGCGGCCATGCTGTTAGCTGCCGAGGCCCCTCTCTGGAATTCCCTTCTGAAATCTCTCTGCCTCTCCACCTCCATCTCCTCCTTTAAGACCCTCCATAAAACCCGCCTTTTGGACAAGCTTTTCACCTCCCATTCAGTCCTGTTACCTACTATTCCATTGGACAGATCACCTCCCATTTAGTCTTGTTACATGTCATTCCATTGGACAGATCTCCTCCCATTCCGTCCTGTTACGTACTATTCCATTGGACAAATCACCTCCCATTCAGTCCTGTTACATGTCATTCCATTGGACAAATCACCTCCCATTCAGTCCTGTTACGTACTATTCCATTGGACAAATCTCCTCCCATTCAGTCCTGTTATGTACTATTCCATTGGACAAATCTCCTCCCATTCAGTCCTGTTATGTACTATTCCATTGGACAAATCACCTCCCATTCAGTCCTGTTACGTACTATTCCATTGGACAAATCACCTCCCATTCAGTCCTGTTACATGCCATTCCATTGGACAAATCACCTCCCATTCAGTCCTGTTACGTACTATTCCATTGGACAAATCTCCTCCCATTCAGTCCTGTTATGTACTATTCCATTGGACAAATCACCTCCCATTCAGTCCTGTTACGTACTATTCCATTGGACAAATCACCTCCCATTCAGTCCTGTTACATGCCATTCCATTGGACAAATCTCCTCCCATTCAGTCCTGTTATGTACTATTCCATTGGACAAATCTCCTCCCATTCAGTCCTGTTATGTACTATTCCATTGGACAAATCTCCTCCCATTCAGTCCTGTTACGTACTATTCCATTGGACAAATCTCCTCCCATTCAGTCCTGTTACGTACTATTCCATTGGACAAATCACCTCCTATTCAGTCCTGTTACATGCCATTCCATTGGACAAATCACCTCCTATTCAGTCCTGTTACATGCCATTCCATTGGACAAATCACCTCCCATTCAGTCCTGTTATGTACTATTCCATTGGACAAATCTCCTCCCATTCAGTCCTGTTACGTACTATTCCATTGGACAAATCTCCTCCCATTCAGTCCTGTTACGTACTATTCCATTGGACAAATCACCTCCTATTCAGTCCTGTTACATGCCATTCCATTGGACAAATCACCTCCTATTCAGTCCTGTTACATGCCATTCCATTGGACAAATCACCTCCCATTCAGTCCTGTTACATGCCATTCCATTGGACCAAATCACCTCCCATTCAGTCCTGTTACATGCCATTCTATTGGACCAAATCTCCTCCCATTCAGTCCTGTTACGTACTATTCCATTGGACAAATCACCTCCCATTCAGTCCTGTTACATGCCATTCCATTGGACAAATCTCCTCCCATTCAGTCCTGTTACGTACTATTCCATTGGACAAATCTCCTCCCATTCAGTCCTGTTACGTACTATTCCATTGGACAAATCACCTCCTATTCAGTCCTGTTACATGCCATTCCATTGGACCAAATCACCTCCTATTCAGTCCTGTTACATGCCATTCCATTGGACAAATCACCTCCCATTCAGTCCTGTTACATGCCATTCCATTGGACCAAATCACCTCCCATTCAGTCCTGTTACATGCCATTCTATTGGACCAAATCTCCTCCCATTCAGTCCTGTTACGTACTATTCCATTGGACAAATCACCTCCCATTCAATCCTGTTATGTACTATTCCATTGGACAAATCACCTCCCATTCAATCCTGTTACATGTCATTCCATTGGACCAAATCAACTCCCATTCAGTCCTGTTACGTACTATTCCATTGGACAAATCACCTCCCATTCAGTCCTGTTACATGTCATTCCATTGGACAAATCACCTCCCATTCAGTCCTGTTACATGCCATTCCATTGGACAAATCACCTCCCATTCAATCCTGTTACATGCCATTCTATTGGACCAAATCTCCTCCCATTCAGTCCTGTTACGTACTATTCCATTGGACAAATCACCTCCCATTCAGTCCTGTTACATGCCATTCCATTGGACAAATCACCTCCCATTCAATCCTGTTACATGCCATTCTATTGGACCAAATCACCTCCCATTCAATCCTGTTACATGCCATTCCATTGGATAAATCACCTCCCATTCAATCCTGTTACATGCCATTCCATTTGCCTCAATTGTATTGACTCCTCACATCCCATTCACCCTCAGTCAACAATTCAAATATTTAAAAGGAAGGAAGTTAAATGTTCGTTTGGTTTTAGCCAAGTGGGATGTTGGAATAGCGTTGGGGCAAAGGCTAAAATCCCCCTCTACCTCAATCTCACCTCTAGCCTCCATCGCAACACCTCTTGTCTCTCTTTTATTGACTTCACTTGAGGAATGGAGAGTGGCAAATGTGACTCCCCTCTTCAAAAAAAGCGACAGAAATAGGCCAAGGAATTACAGGCCTGTTTGTCCTGTTTCAATTATCGATAGATTACCCGGGGCCGGTCTTCACAAAGTTAACGTTCTGTGTACGCCAGATAAAAGGGGTGGAATGTCACAGTGAAAAGGGCACTAGTTGAAGAAGATCAGAGAGCTCTCCCCGGTGTCCTGGCCAATGTTTCTCCCTCAACCAACACCAATGTGGAATTATCCACTTTGGTAGGAAGAATAGAAAAGCAGGATATTTTTTAAAAGGTGAGAGACTAAGAAATGTTGGTAGGCAGAGGAATTTAGGGGTCCTTGTACATGAATCACAGAAAGTTAACATGAAGGTACAACATGCAATTAGGAAGGCAAATGGTATGTTGGCCTTTATTGCAAGGGGGTTGGAGTATAAGAGTAAGGAAGTCTTGCTGCAATTATATAGGGCTCTGGTGAGACCACACCTGGAGTACTGTGTACAGTTTTGGTCTCCTTACCTATAGAAGGATCTACTTGCCTTAGAGGGGGTGCAACGAAGGTTCACTAGATTGATTCCTGGGATGAGAGGTTGTTCTAGAAGGAGAGATTGAGTAGAATGGGCCTATATTCTCTGCAGTTTAGAAGAATGAGAGGTGATCTCATTGAAACATATAAGATTCTAAGAGAGCTAGACAGCGTCGATGCTGAGAGGCTGTTTCCCCTAGCTGGAGAGTCTAGAACTAGGGGGCATAGGCTCAGGATAAGAGGTCGGCCATTTAGGACTGAGATGAGGAGAAATTTCTTCACTTAGAGGGTTGTGAATCTTTGGAATTCTCTACCAAGAGGGCTGTGGTGCTCAGTCGTTGAGTATATTCAAGGCTGAGATCGATAAATTTTTGGACATTAAGGGATCAAGGGATATGGGGATCGGGCGGGAAAGTGGAGTTGAGGTCAAAGATCAGCCATGATCTGAGTGAATGGCGGAGCAGGCTCGAGAGGCCGTCTGGCCTACTCCTGCTCCTATTTCTTATGTTCTTATGTGACCACCACAAAAAGAATAACTGGTCATTTATTTAATTGCTATTTGTGGGACCTTGCTGTGCACAAATTGGCTACCACAGTTCATAAATTACAATAGTGACTACACTTCAAAAGTACTTCAATGGCTGTAAAGTGCTTTGGGACATCCTGAGGACCTGAAAGGAGTGATATAAATACAAGTTCTTTCTCTCTTGGTGTTTGCTAACCTCTGTGAGCTGATTTACCTCTATTCTCTCCTACTCTTTTTAACCTTAGTGATGTCCTACACTATGAACATTGACCTTCACTCCCTTTTCTTTCTCTCCCTCCTTTTCCCCCTCTCTCCCCATCTAGCTCACTCTCTCTCCCTGTTTTTCTCTCTCTGTCTTTCTTTCTCTGCCTTCCTTTCCATCTGCCTCTTCCTCTCTCTCTCTCTACTTATCTTTTAATTTTATCAGTGTCACAGCCCAGTCTTTGATCTTACAATCTGAGAAACTTTGAACCCATGCCTTCCTCAATGTAACAGATGTGAAGCAACAGTGCTTTCATTGACTACAGGTCAAACCCTTGCTTTGTGTTTGAATATTAACTGATTGACAATACTTTTCTTCTTACTTTTCAGATGAAGGATGACACTATTTACATTAATGTAAGAAAATAACAACATTCTGGAGGGGGAGAGTCCATTTGGCCCATCAACCCCATTCCATCCAGAGTACGTGTGACAATTCTATCACCTCCCCCATACCACCTGCGGATGTCCTACTTTAAGGACCACTAGGTCCCTTCCCTTACCTCCCCTGAAAAGAATCTGACAGTGCTATTGATGTCTCAGTAACACTCAATTCCCGCACTCAACCAATATCAACACATGTAAAGAACTGAGTCACAACAACCCAACAGACACTGGGCCTGGACATGGACATCTGGCCAACTGATGTGGCTTAAATATTGAACTACACTCCAACTACAATGATTCTCAGCCACCACTCGAGGCTCTGAGAGCTCTGTGCCACTACACAATCGGATGACCAAAACCGGATGGGAACCAATTCAGTGTACTAATTGTTTAAACTACAAGGTGTCACCAGGGAAACCACACTTTCACTCATTTCCACATCTGTGCTCCTAATTCTCATGAACCCAATGGGTAACCATTAGATGTTTGGTCAACACATCCCTCAAGACAACCGATATATCCAGGTCCAACGTAATCCATTCCCCTCCAAAGAGTACTAAGTAAATGAATAGAATGGAGCCCCATCAGCATGAAAGATGGAGTGTGACGTGAATGTGCCGGGTTTCAATTCAGATTTTATTGTTTATTTGGGAGTGGGAGCCCCCCCACCACCTCTCTTCAGCCTTCCTTGGAACATGAATCATCCTGCAGTTGAGAGACTGGGGTGGGAGCAGACATCCTGGCTATTCCTGCGTCAAGGAACCCAATGAAAGTCCTGAAGACTTGCTCCTATCTTCCATCCTTTGACCTTAGATGCACTGTCCTCCATTCAGGCACGGTCCATTCAGTTAGCTGTCCTACCAGTTTATATGAATTTTACTTTAGTACATAAGGAAATGTGAAGCTAAAAATGGCTGTTTACCCGTTCAAGACCATTACAATGGACTGTGTACAATTTGAATTGTCACGGTTCAGGTAAAACTTCCAAGGAGCCAGGACCACAAGCTTCTTCCAAACAATGTTGCGATATGCTGAATAACGTGCCTCAATACTCCATAACAAGGTTGACAATCCTGGGACACTAGCAAAAGGCCCCAAAATCCTGGGATTGACAGGTTTAACCTCCCAGGAATTCAGGATTGTGGAAATGATGCAAGAATAATACAACAAAATTCTCCAAACCAAACCAAACATTTTCTTGTCACTACTGTGGGTGATGTTCTCACACAACGAAGACCAGTCCAGAGCGAAGGTTCCTCGTGGACAAAGATTATTGATGGCTGCACCTGCTTCGTTTGAAGGATACAAGGGATACAAGAGAGAAGAATGGACTGCTGGTCCAGGGCAAATTGTGCTCCGAGAAAATGCGCAACAAATGTTGAAGACAACTGGCGGCTCTATCAAAGGGTCAAGCTTACAACTTAAGGCCACGCACAACATTGTACAAAGGAAAGAACATCAAATGTACTCTCACCTGCTGCTGCACCAAGCCCAGTGGCAACACTGTAAAGACTTCAACTGGTACTGAGGACAAGCACATAACTGAGAAATCATAGAATCATAGAATCATAGAAGTTACAACATGGAAACAGGCCCTTCGGCCCAACATGTCCATGTCGCCCAGTTTATACCACTAAGCTAGTCCCAATTGCCTGCACTTGGCCCATATCCCTCGATACCCATCTTCCCCATGTAACTGTCCAAATGCTTTTTAAAAGACAAAATTGTACCCGCCTCTACTACTGCCTCTGGCAGCTCGTTCCAGACACTCACCACCCTTTGAGTGAAAAAATTGCCCCTCTGGATCCTTTTGTATCTCTCCCCTCTCACCTTAAATCTGTGCCCCCTCGTTATAGACTCCCCTACCTTTGGGAAAAGATTTTGACTATCGACCTTATCTATGCCCCTCATTATTTTATAGACTTCTATAAGATCACCCCTTAACCTCCTACTCTCCAGGGAATAAAGTCCCAGTCTGTCTAACCTCTCCCTGTAAGTCAAACCATCAAGTCCCGGTAGCATCCTAGTAAATCTTTTCTGCACTCTTTCTAGTTTAATAATATCCTTTCTATAATAGGGTGACCAGAACTGTACACAGTACTCCAAGTGTGGCCTCACCAATGCCCTGTACAACTTCAACAAGACATCCCAACTCCTGCATTCAATGTTCTGACCAATGAAACCAAGCATGCTGAATGCCTTCTTCACCACCCTATCCACCTGTGACTCCACTTTCAAGGAGGTATGAATCTGTACTCCTAGATCTCTTTGTTCTATAACTCTCCCCAACGCCCTACCATTAACGGAGTAGGTCCTGGCCCGATTCGATCTACCAAAATGCATCACCTCACATTTATCTAAATTAAACTCCATCTGCCATTCATCGGCCCACTGGCCCAATTTATCAAGATCCCGTTGCAATCCTAGATAACCTTCTTCACTGTCCACAATGCCACCAATCTTGGTGTCATCTGCAAACTTACTAACCATGCCTCCTAAATTCTCATCCAAATCATTAATATAAATAACAAATAACAGCGGACCCAGCACCGATCCCTGAGGCACACCGCTGGACACAGGCATCCAGTTTGAAAAACAACCCTCGACAACCACCCTCTGTCTTCTGTCGTCAAGCCAATTTTGTATCCAATTGGCTACCTCACCTTGGATCCCATGAGATTTAACCTTATGTAACAACCTACCATGCGGTACCTTGTCAAATGCTTTGCTGAAGTCCATGTAGACCACGTCTACTGCACAGCCCTCATCTATCTTCTTGGTTACCCCTTCAAAAAACTCAATCAAATTCGTGAGACATGATTTTCCTCTCACAAAACCATGCTGACTGTTCCTAATTAGTCCCTGCCTCTCCAAATGCCTGTAGATTCTGTCCCTCAGAATACCCTCTAACAACTTACCCACTACAGATGTCAGGCTCACTGGTCTGTAGTTCCCAGGCTTTTCCCTGCCGCCCTTCTTAAACAAAGGCACAACATTTGCTGCCCTCCAATCTTCAGGCACCTCACCTGTAGCGGTGGATGATTCAAATATCTCTGCTAGGGGACCCGCAATTTCCTCCCTAACCTCCCATAACGTCCTGGGATACATTTCATCAGTTCCCGGAGATTTATCTACCTTGATGCGCGTTAAGACTTCCAGCACCTCCCTCTCTGTAATATGTACACTCCTCAAGACATCACTATTTATTTCCCCAAGTTCCCTAACATCCATGCCTTTCTCAACCGTAAATACCGATGTGAAATATTCATTCAGGATCTCACCCATCTCTTGTGGTTCCGCACATAGATGACCTTGTTGATCCTTAAGAGGCCCTACTCTCTCCCTAGTTACCCTTTTGCCCTTTATGTATTTGTAGAAGCTCTTTGGATTCACCTTTGCCTGATCTGCCAAAGCAATCTCATATCCCCTTTTTGCCCTCCTGATTTCTCTCTTAACTCTACTCCGGCAATCTCTATACTCTTCAAGGGATCCACTTGATCCCAGCTGCCTATGCATGTCATATGCCTCCTTCTTCTTTTTGACTAGTGCCTCAATCTCCCGAGTCATCCAAGGTTCCCTACTTCTACCAGCCTTGCCCTTCACTTTATAAGGAATGTGCTTACCCTGAACCCTGGTTAACACACTTTTGAAAGCCTCCCACTTACCAGACGTCCCTTTGCCTGCCAACAGACTCTCCCAATCAACTTCTGAAAGTTCCTGTCTAATACCATCAAAATTGGCCTTTCCCCAATTTAGAATTTTAACTTTTGGGCCAGACCTATCCTTCTCCATAGCTATCTTAAAACTAATGGAATTATGATCACTGGTCCCAAAGTGATCCCTCACTAACACTTCTGTCACCTGCCCTTCCTTATTTCCCAAGAGGAGGTCAAGTTTTGCCCCCTCTCTAGTCGGGCCATCCACATACTGAATGAGAAATTCCTCCTGAATACACTCAACAAATTTCTCTCCATCCAAGCCCCTAATGCTATGGCTGTCCCAGTCAATGTTGGGAAAGTTAAAGTCCCCTACTATTACCACCCTATTTTTCTTGCAGCTGTCTGTAATCTCCTTACATATTTGCTCCTCAATTTCCCGTTGACTATTTGGGGGTCTGTAGTACAATCCTATCAAAGTGATCTCTCCCTTCTTATTTTTCAGTTCTACCCATATGGACTCAGTGGGCGAACCCTCGGATATATCCCCTCTCACTACTGCCGTGATGTTCTCCCTAATCAAGAACGCAACTCCCCCTCCTCTCTTACCTCCTGCTCTATCTTTCCTATAGCATCTGTACCCTGGAACATTGAGCTGCCAGTCCTGCCCCTCCCTTAGCCATGTTTCAGTAATAGCTATAACATCCCAGTCCCATGTACCCATCCATGCCCTGAGTTCATCTGCCTTGCCCATCAGACTTCTTGCATTGAAATAAATGCAGTTTAATCTAGACTTCCCTTGGTCTTTGCCCTGCTTTCTCAGACCATCTGTCCGGTCATGTTCTGTACACTCTCCCTTACTGCCATGGGAGAACCATTCACAGGGCTACAAGATATGGTTCAGGGTGTTCTGTTCCTAACTCCATTGTGGAAGCACCATCACCACAAGGACTGCTGCGGTTCAAGGAGCAGGTCCAACACCGCCTTATCAGGGAAAATAGAGATGGGCAATAAATGCGACTTTGCCAGTGTCGCCCATATTCCAAAGACACTTAAAAAAAAAATATAGCCTTCAACAGGCAGTACAATTTCAAGGATTCATTTTGAAACGGGCCAGTAAAGATAAAAGAAAGTAATGATGGGTGATGGCCAGACAGTGAGATCTTTCATAATGAGTCACGAGCTGGCTCACAGAGTGAAAAGTGGAAAGTTCAGCATGACTTAGACAAAATGGACTTCAAGACAAAAGAGACAGCATGGGAACAGAAATGTCCGTGGAGAGGGTGGAGAGGTTGGAGCCTTGGATCGATTTGAGTTCACAGTTCACTACCAGCGGCCAGATATGAAACTCAGATCATACGCTCTCGCACCGATCACTTACTCATGCATCACGACTGGTGCCTGCTGTATGATGGTATAAAGTGCAGCACTGATACTTGCACGCAATCCAATGGCAGTGCTGGGCGCACTGTACAAAGAGCCTGCCCCCTTCCACAGCCCATTCCCCAGTTGTCCAATGCTTCCCTCCGTAGGGAAGGAGAAGTAAAGAGATGTGGCAGTGAGCTGGGCGTTGATAGCGTGATCATTGAGGGTCAGGATGGCAGTGTTGACCATCCAGCACAGGCTGAGTGAACATTGTCAGCAGCTGGAAACATTTCTATAAAAGCCCCTTCTGATCTTGGACACCCGCTGGTTTCTGAGTAACTTTTACACTTGTGCAAAATGTACAGGCGTGAAGAGCCTGTGTCACGTTCATCGATGGTTGAATCTTAGCTCTAATGTTTAAATTTGAAAGGTGGGTGGGGGGGCTACTAGGTATTGTTACTGATTGTGAGTGCTATGGGGGAGGGGTACAGGGTGTGTTACTGATTGTGAGTGCTATGGGGGAGGGTTACTGAGATTGTTACTGATTGTGAGTGCTATGGGGGAGGGGTACAGGGTGTGTTACTGATTGTGAGTGCTATGGGGGAGGGTTACTGAGATTGTTACTGACTGTGAGTACTATGGGGGAGGGTTACTGAGATTGTTACCAAGGATAAGTGCTATGGGGGAGGGTCACTGGGTGTGTTACTGACTGTGAGTGCTATGGGGGAGGGGGGTTATTGGGTATTATTACTGACTGTGAGTGCTATGGGGGAGGGTTACTGAGATTGTTACTGACTGTGAGTACTATGGGGGAGGGTTACTGAGATTGTTACCAAGGATAAGTGCTATGGGGGGGGGTTACTGGGTGTGTCACTGATTGTGAGTGCTATGGGGGAGGGTTACAGGGTGTGTTACTGATTGTGAGTGCTATGGGGGAGGGGTACAGGGTGTGTTACTGATTGTGAGTACTATGGGGGAGGGGTACAGGGTGTGTCACTGATTGTGAGTACTATGGGGGAGGGGTACAGGGTGTGTTACTGATTGTGAGTGCTATGGGGGAGGGGTACAGGGTGTGTCACTGATTGTGAGTGCTATGGGGGAGGGGTACAGGGTGTGTTACTGATTGTGAGCACTATGGGGGAGGGGTACAGGGTGTGTCACTGATTGTGAGTACTATGGGGGAGGGGTACAGGGTGTGTTACTGATTGTGAGTGCTATGGGGGAGGGGTACAGGGTGTGTTACTGATTGTGAGTGCTATGGGGGAGGGGTACAGGGTGTGTTACTGATTGTGAGTGCTATGGGGGAGGGTTACTGGGTGTGTTACTGATTGTGAGTGCTATGGGGGAGGGTTACTGGGTGTGTCACTGATTGTGAGTGCTATGGGGGAGGGGTACAGGGTGTGTCACTGATTGTGAGTGCTATGGGGGAGGGTTACTGGGTGTGTCACTGATTGTGAGTGCTATGGGGGAGGGGTACAGGGTGTGTCACTGATTGTGAGTGCTATGGGGGAGGGTTACTGGGTGTGTCACTGATTGTGAGTGCTATGGGGGAGGGGTACAGGGTGTGTCACTGATTGTGAGTGCTATGGGGGAGGGTTACTGGGTGTGTCACTGATTGTGAGTGCTATGGGGGAGGGTTACTGGGTGTGTCACTGATTGTGAGTGCTATGGGGGAGGGGTACAGGGTGTGTTACTGATTGTGAGTGCTATGGGGGAGGGGTACAGGGTGTGTTACTGATTGTGAGTGCTATGGGGGAGGGGTACAGGGTGTGTCACTGATTGTGAGTGCTATGGGGGAGGGGTACAGGGTGTGTTACTGATTGTGAGTGCTATGGGGGGGGTACAGGGTGTGTTACTGATTGTGAGTGCTATGGGGGAGGGTTACTGGGTGTGTTACTGATTGTGAGTGCTATGGGGGAGGGTTACTGGGTGTGTTACTGATGGTGAGTGCTATGGGGGAGGGGTACAGGGTGTGTTACTGATTGTGAGTGCTATGGGGGAGGGGTACAGGGTGTGTTACTGATGGTGAGTGCTATGGGGGAGGGGTACAGGGTGTGTTACTGATTGTGAGTGCTATGGGGGAGGGGTACAGGGTGTGTTACTGATTGTGAGTGCTATGGGGGAGGGGTACAGGGTGTGTTACTGATTGTGAGTGCTATGGGGGAGGGGTACTGGGTGTGTTACTGATGGTGAGTGCTATGGGGGAGGGGTACAGGGTGTGTTACTGATTGTGAGTGCTATGGGGGAGGGGTACAGGGTGTGTTACTGATTGTGAGTGCTATGGGGGAGGGGTACAGGGTGTGTTACTGATTGTGAGTGCTATGGGGGAGGGTTACAGGGTGTGTTACTGATTGTGAATGCTATGGGGGAGGGGTACAGGGTGTGTTACTGATTGTGAGTGCTATGGGGGAGGGGTACAGGGTGTGTTACTGATTGTGAGTGCTATGGGGGAGGGGTACAGGGTGTGTCACTGATTGTGAGTGCTATGGGGGAGGGGTACAGGGTGTGTTACTGATTGTGAGTGCTATGGGGGAGGGGTACAGGGTGTGTTACTGATTGTGAGTGCTATGGGGGAGGGGTACAGGGTGTGTTACTGATTGTGAGTACTATGGGGGAGGGGTACAGGGTGTGTTACTGATTGTGAGTACTATGGGGGAGGGGTACAGGGTGTGTCACTGATTGTGAGTGCTATGGGGGAGGGTTACAGGGTGTGTTACTGATTGTGAGTGCTATGGGGGAGGGGTACAGGGTGTGTCACTGATTGTGAGTGCTATGGGGGAGGGGTACAGGGTGTGTTACTGATTGTGAGTACTATGGGGGAGGGGTACAGGGTGTGTTACTGATTGTGAGTACTATGGGGGAGGGGTACAGGGTGTGTCACTGATTGTGAGTGCTATGGGGGAGGGGTACAGGGTGTGTTACTGATTGTGAGTGCTATGGGGGAGGGGTACAGGGTGTGTTACTGATTGTGAGTGCTATGGGGGAGGGGTACAGGGTGTGTTACTGATTGTGAGTGCTATGGGGGAGGGGTACAGGGTGTGTTACTGATTGTGAGTACTATGGGGGAGGGGTACAGGGTGTGTTACTGATTGTGAGTGCTATGGGGGAGGGGTACAGGGTGTGTCACTGATTGTGAGTGCTATGGGGGAGGGGTACAGGGTGTGTTACTGATTGTGAGTGCTATGGGGGAGGGGTACAGGGTGTGTTACTGATTGTGAGTACTATGGGGGAGGGGTACAGGGTGTGTTACTGATTGTGAGTACTATGGGGGAGGGGTACAGGGTGTGTTACTGATTGTGAGTGCTATGGGGGAGGGTTACTGGGTGTGTTACTGATTGTGAGTGCTATGGGGGAGGGGTACAGGGTGTGTTACTGATTGTGAGTGCTATGGGGGAGGGTTACTGGGTGTGTTACTGATTGTGAGTGCTATGGGGGAGGGGTACAGGGTGTGTTACTGATTGTGAGTACTATGGGGGAGGGTTACTGGGTGTGTTACTGATTGTGAGTACTATGGGGGAGGGTTACTGGGTGTGTTACTGATTGTGAGTGCTATGGGGGAGGGGTACAGGGTGTGTTACTGATTGTGAGTGCTATGGGGGAGGGGTACAGGGTGTGTTACTGATTGTGAGTGCTATGGGGGGGGTTACTGGGTGTGTTACTGATTGTGAGTGCTATGGGGGAGGGTTACTGGGTGTGTTACTGATTGTGAGTACTATGGGGGAGGGGTACAGGGTGTGTCACTGATTGTGTGTGCTATGGGGGAGGGGTACAGGGTGTGTTACTGATTGTGAGTACTATGGGGGAGGGGTACAGGGTGTGTTACTGATTGTGAGTACTATGGGGGAGGGGTACAGGGTGTGTTATTGATTGTGAGTGCTATGGGGGAGGGGTACAGGGTGTGTTACTGATTGTGAGTGCTATGGGGGAGGGGTACAGGGTGTGTTACTGATTGTGAGTGCTATGGGGGAGGGGTACAGGGTGTGTTACTGATTGTGAATGCTATGGGGGAGGGGTACAGGGTGTGTTACTGATTGTGAGTGCTATGGGGGAGGGGTACAGGGTGTGTTACTGATTGTGAGTGCTATGGGGGAGGGGTACAGGGTGTGTTACTGATTGTGAGTGCTATGGGGGAGGGGTACAGGGTGTGTTACTGATTGTGAGTGCTATGGGGGAGGGGTACAGGGTGTGTTACTGATTGTGAGTGCTATGGGGGAGGGGTACAGGGTGTGTTACTGATTGTGAGTACTATGGGGGAGGGGTACAGGGTGTGTTACTGATTGTGAATGTTATACAGATGTAAGGAAATGGTTAAATTCTTTGTATTAACTTTAACTTTTAAGTGAGTTTCTGTTAACAATGTTCAGTTAGTGAAAGAGATTCCAGTCAGACGGTATTTTAACTGATAAGGAGAAGCCTCAAAACTGTCTCTGTTGTTCTATCTTTGAAAAGTCACCTGCCATAGAGCTGGAAATTAGGGAGTTGGTGTGAGGCTTGGGGAGTTATTCTTGTTAAAATTGAAATTCATTAGGTGAATAACGGGATGAGGTAATCCTTTGATAACATATGAATCTGCACCAGAGGAAGAAATATATAAACAGGGGTGTTAGATTGGATACTTCAGAATTCAACAAGGTTTGCCCAAACAATCCCCTCGAGCTTTTCCGGTACATTGTAACGCAAGTGTCTCAAGTATACATGTGATTATTGTCAGTAATGGTTGTCATTGTATATTTATGATTATTATCAGTAATGGTTATCGTTGTATATGTGTGATTATTGGTAACAATAGTTATCATTGTATATGTGTGATTATTGGTAATAATGGTTATCATTGTATATCTGTGATTATTGGTAATAATGGGTATCGTTGTATATGTGTGATTATTGGTAATAATGGTTATCGTTGTATGTGTGTGATTATTGGTAATAATAGTTATCGTTGTATATGTGTGATTATTGGTAATAATGGTTATCGTTGTATATGTGTGATTATTGGTAATAATGGTTATCGTTGTATATGTGTGATTATTGGTAATAATGGTTATCGTTGTATATGTGTGATTATTGGTAATAATGGTTATCGTTGTATATGTGTGATTATTGGTAATAATGGTTATCGTTGTATATGTGTGATTATTGGTAATAATGGTTATCGTTGTATATGTGTGATTATTGGTAATAGTAGTTATCATCGTATATGTGTGATTATTGGTAACAATAGTTATCATTTTATGCTTAATTCCTATGAAAGCCAATAAATGCCTTTGAAACCTATTATCTTTTGGAACAACTTATAAATCTATAAGTAAGAACATCCATTCCCTAACAATTAGCACACTCAAATGAAGGGGGCAAAATTGTTGGCATATTTCGTAAGCCAGAAATGATAGGATCACGACCTGTATTTCTCTGGCTTTTAACACTGCCGTGTCACAGTAAATTATTCTGCCATGGCCATTATCAAACTCTAAACTAGACGAGAGTTTAGAGAAACTTACCCTTGCACTTCAAGGATCACAATTTACGTTTGACACGGTGGGACACGCATTAAATGTCTTAGAGCTGCCTTTGATGAGGGGTCTAAGGCAAAACAGGGCCTAATTGTCCGTGAGTTACTTATAACTTGCCAAGTCTTGATACAGTGCTCAACACTGTGTAATAAATTCAGTGAGGTGTGTAGACAAAATTTGCAATGTGGGATGGTTTTCGGATTGGAACCACCAGTGACAGATGCAGTAATCTGGGACTGTCGATTGGTGCTCCGCTGCCACGATCCACCTGTATTCTGCGTCAGTACACCCCTCCCTTTGTCCAAAGTTAGAATGAAAAGAGAGAGGTTAAAACCTTACAGTAAACACAGAAAGTAAAGTTGTTGTGAGGAGAAAGTAGTGCAAGGAAAAGGCTGCAGGCAAGTTTGTTTTGCTTTCCGTGGACTGTATCTTTAAAAAGCCTGTGTGTGTGATGAACGGTTTCTGTGGGAAGCTCCGCCCCCCCTGTTAACTCTTTCTGTGTAAGAATGTTACAAAGATTTTGTTTAGCTGTGAAGGCTAACTTTTTGTTCAGTTATATTCAGTATTTTTTTACAGTCATTTGAAAATGTGCCTGAAGAAAGAACAAGAAGACAATGTAACTTTCTGGGTGTTTGCTGTTTTGTATTGCATTAAGTTTAAGATATTGCTGAATTAAATTAGAGTTAATGAGGTTAACTAACCTATTAAATTGTGAAAACCAAACTTTTATTGTGGCCACGGTGAAATTCTAGTTATTGTAAATTATGTGAAAAATCTCCAGTTCCGGACATGAGATTTTCATATTGAAATAAAAGTGGCATTTTTGAATTTCTCACCCATGCCAAGGACTCAGTGACCTAAGGTGGATAAGGAATTAATGTTGAGTGTAATTAATGTGACTGGAGTTGTGCTAAGTTTCGGACCTAAGGAGACTAATTCAGTACAAGGCATCTCGGTTGTACTGAAATGTATTAGCTGTTAGCAAACTGACAGCACCCTTTGATCCTGTGATTGACTGTGGTCAAAAAAAGGATCCGGGGATCTCCAGCCATCTCTATGGCAACAATCTGGAGACATTTTGTGGTTGGACTGTACTAACTACCAAAGAGTTTATAATGTAAGAGGTACTGAACACCTCTTAAATAAAGGTCAAGGGTGGTTCCAAGAACTCCAGGGAACCTTGGATGTCAGGGGATATACGAGAATGGATTAGGAAAAAAAGGAGGGCTTTTGGCAGATACAAAAGGCTAAAGACGGAGGAAGCCCTAGAGGAGTACAAAAAGTGCAGGGGGATACTTAAAAAAGAAATTAGGAGATCAAGGAGGGGCCATGAAATAACACTGGCGAGCAAAATAAAGGAAAATCCTAAGATGTTTTATAAGTATATTAAGGGTAAGAGGATGACTAGGGAAAAAATAGGGCCCATTAGGGACAAAAATGGCAATCTGTGTGTGGAGCCGGCAGATGTAGGAGGGGTTCTAAATGAATTTTTTGCATCTGTTTTCACTATGGAGAAGGACGATGTAGACATAGAAATACGGCAGGGGGACTGTGATATACTCGAACATATTAACATCGAGCGGGAGGAGGTATTGGCGGTTTTAGCAGGCCTAAAAATGGATAAATCCCCAGGCCCGGACGAAATGTATCCCAGGCTACTGTGTGAGGCAAAGGAGGAGATTGCGGGGGCTCTGACACATATATTCAGAACCTCTCTGGCCACAGGGGATGTGCCAGAGGACTGGAGAACCGCTAATGTAATACCATTATTCAAGAAGGGGAGTAGGGAAAAACCGGGGAACTACAGGCCAGTGAGCCTAACATCAGTGGTAGGAAAATTATTGGAAAAAATTCTGAAGGACAAAATTAGTCTCCACTTGGAGAAGCAAGGATTAATCAGGGATAGTCAACATGGCTTTGTCAAGGGAAGATCATGAATTTTTTGAGGGGGTGACTAGGCGTGTGGATGAGGGTAACGCAGTGGATGTGGTATACATGGATTTCAGTAAGGCCTTCGATAAAGTCCCCCACAGGAGACTGGTCAAGAAGGTACGAGCCCATGGAATCCAGGGTGCCTTGGCACTTTGGATACAAAACTGGCTTAGTGGCAGAAGGCAGAGGGTGATGGTCGAAGGTTGTTTTTGTGACTGGAAGCCTGTGGCCAGTGGGGTACCACAGGGATCGGTGCTGGGTCCCTTGCTGTTTGTGGTCTACATTAATGACTTGGATATGAATATAAAAGGTATGATCAGTAAGTTCGCTGATGATACAAAAATTGGTAGGGTGGTAAATAGCGAGGAGGATAGCCTCAGTCTGCAGGACGATATAGATGGGTTGGTCAGATGGGCGGAACAGTGGCAAATGGAATTTAACCCGGAAAAGTGCGAGGTGATGCACTTTGGAGGGACAAACAAGGCAAGGGAATACACAATGAATGGGAGGACCCTAGGCAAGACAGAGGGTCAGAGGGATCTTGGTGTGCAAGTTCACAGATCCCTGAAGGCGGCGGAACAGGTAGATAAGGTGGTAAAGAAGGCATATGGGATACTTGCCTTTATTAGCCGAGGCATAGAATATAAGAGCAAGGAGGTTATGATGGAGCTGTATAAAACACTGGTTAGGCCACAGCTGGAGTACTGTGTGCAGTTCTGGTCGCCACACTACAGGAAGGATGTGATCGCTTTGGAGAGGGTGCAGAGGAGATTCACCAGGATGTTACCAGGGCTGGAGCGCTTCAGCTATGAAGAGAGACTGGGAAGATTGGGTTTGTTTTCCTTGGAGCAGAGGAGGCTGAGGGGGGACATGATTGAGGTGTACAAAATTATGAGGGGCACAGATAGGATGGATACTAAGGAGCTTTTTCCCTTCGTTGAGGGTTCTATAACAAGGGGACATAGATTCAAGGTAAAAGGCGGGAGGTTTAGAGGGGATTTGAGAAAGAACTTTTTCACCCAGAGGGTGGTTGGAGTCTGGAACTCACTGCCTGAAAGGGTTGTGGAGGCAGGAACCCTCACAACATTCAAGAATTGTAAACAATTTTACAACACCAAGTTATAGTCCAGCAATTTTATTTTAAATTCACAAGCTTTCGGAGACTTCCTCCTTCCTCAGGTAAATGTTTTTTAAATGTTTTAAAACATTTACCTGAGGAAGGAGGAAGTCTCCGAAAGCTTGTGAATTTAAAATAAAATTGCTGGACTATAACTTGGTGTTGTAAAATTGTTTACAATTGTCAACCCCAGTCCATCACCGGCATCTCCACATCAGAACATTCAAGAAGCATTTGGATGAGCACTTGAAATGCCATAGCATACAAGGCTACGGACCAAATGCTGGAATATGGGATTAGAGTAGACAGGGCTGATGGCCGGCGCGGACACGATGGGCCGAAGGGCCTCTATCCGTGCTGTATAACTCTATGACTCTATGACTCTATTGATAAGATTTGGGGTTTAATCTAAATTGTAGGTACAAGGCCAGGAACAACCTACTCTTTTTAAGTTGGACTATAACTTGGTGTTGTAAAATTGTTTACAATTGTCAACCCCAGTCCATCACCAGCATCTCCACATCATTTTTAAATTGAGATGAACAAACTAAAATGCTTCTTCCCTGACAGAAATGTGTTTGAAGTTAATAGTGATGTTACTAATGATTTCTGCTTGTTTTAACAGGATTTCAATTCCTAAGGATGCAAAAATAGAGTTTTGTTCATTTTTATTCAGCAAAGTTTCTTTAAAGTTTACTTAAAATTTCTTGTGTGTGACGATATCTGGCTCTGCCTTCTTTTCACAGCAAAGAAGTTAACCCCTTCCACAGGCAACTGATTTGATTTTTTCTAGTATCAGGCTTAAATGTTTACTGAGCAATAACTTTTGCATTGCTGAATGTAAAGATATATCAGGCATTATTAAATATTAAGTTTCTTAATTTGAGTGGATATCAGGAATTGACAAGTGCATGTTATGCAATTAACCCATTGTGCTCTCAAGAACAGCCACAGTGGACTTTCTGTTTCTCATTTAAACAGGTGACCAGGTTTTTGGAACCGCATCAGTGGTGATGATGCAGGATTACCGAGAGTATTGCTTTGACATGAAAGTAGCTTCACAGAGTTACGGAGCAGCCTTAGCTGGAAAGGTGTTGGTACAAGAAGGAGATGCAGTCGTGTGAAGAATCATCAAATGCCACAGCGCGGTGACAAATTGAACTAAGCCTTTGCCTATCAATGGATTGGATTTAACCCATTTAGGGTCACCTGTTACCTTCCGAGTCAGTGTGCTCGAGGCGGGGTGGGGGGGGGGTGGGGAGACATAGAAGTTACCTCCAAAAGTGATAGCAAGCACCCCTGCCCCTCCTGTAAAACCACCAAGCGTGGGCATCATTTGTATTTTGAAACTGAGAAGATAAACTGATATGAGTTGCTCTTCAAGCACTCGAAAAGGGAAAATTTACCTGCGGGTTTAACAGGATAATCATTTTTTTTTTAAAAGAACAGTCCAGTCTAGGTGCTTCCTGCCCAATGCTGTGCATCAAGGAAGAAGGAGTTTTTTTTAAATAAAATTAAACAATGACAAGTCCTGTCAGACCAACAATACCAGTCATGTATGAACCTATTCCTGGTGTCGAGGGGGGTGGGTGGAGACTGTTGTATTAAAGGTAATAAATTTCCCTTCCCTTGCAGACTGGATTGCCTTCTGAAATTGGGATCATTTTTTAAAAAATAAAATGGATTCAGGCACAATATAGCGGGATATTTTGGAGAGAAAAAAGAGCTCCAAGAAGAGTTTAAGTAAAAGAAACAAAAATGTGTTGATAACTTGGACCAAGTTGGGAAGTTTTAATCTACATTTTAAGGGGAAATGATTTTTAGTGTATTTAGTGACAGTAAAGTTCCTCCAGGGCTCATGAATGAGATGAAATGGTAATATAATGGGATGTGTAAAATTGGATGAGGATACAAGATAGAAACAGGAAAATTATACCACCAAATGGGGTCTAAGGTCATCGCCCGAGGTGATTATGGGCGAATTTCAGGAACCGAACTGAAGGGTTAGGGAAAGATATGCGAGTGCGTCCATGAGTAACATAAATCACCTGGGCATGGTTCACCGAAAGATATCAATCTGGTATAAATGTACAATCTAGTGAAAGTCAGGAAGGTGTGATTCAGAAAAGCTAATTAATAGCATTCTCTTAGAGATGTTTGAGTCCTTGCCTATACCGAACAGTTAAAAAAATAATGCATTTGATAGCCTGGCCACTACCCGAGACATGCAAGGGGAGATGAGCAAAGACCTCCAGACACCCCCCCAATCTATTGATAAGACAGACTGAAAGCGCAGAATGGCTTGTATCTGATGTCACATGTGGCATGATCTTGGGTGTGTGTGTGTCAGTGTGATATGTTGTGCGTGAGGCAGCGAGTATGTGGAATGCATGATGGAAATGCACTGAGGAGCAGGTCTCATACATGCTCGGTCACACTGACAACAGCGTGACATGAAATGGTTGATGTGGCCCCAGGAGAGTGAGAAAACCTGTTAATCAAGGCCCTGACACATGCTCCATAGAGAAACTGACGTTCTAATGAAACGATCAGGATAGGGATAAAGACCTATCAGAGGGATGGAAATTCAAGTAGAGAAAGATGTTACATTGGAAATCCCATTTCAAGGTGAACCCCCAAAATTGAAATTAAAAATGATCCACAATATTGATAACAGTAAAAGAGGACAGAAGAATATTTTACATCCAGGAGATGATTTTTGGATATATAGGCGAACTTGGGGAGAAATATGCTTTAAGGCTTTGCTTGTCATTCAATGTGTGATGATGTTAATAATATTTTTGATGATATACTATGTTAAACAAATGGGTAGAAATTTGCGTGATAGAACAGATTGAGATAGATAATTGATGCTAATGAAATAATGTTTAGTGACGGCCAAATTACATATATTATGACCGTCAAGGTGGGGATTGTAAGAAAACAGTTAAATTCTTTGTATTAACTTTAACTTTTAAGTGAGTTTCTCTTAACAATGTTCAGTTAGTAAAAGGGATTCCAGTCAGACGGTATTTTAGCCGATAAGGTGAAGCCTCAAAACTGTCTCTGTTGTTCCAGCTTTGAAAAGTCACCTGCCATAGAGCTGGAAAATTAGGGAGTGGGTGTGAGGTTTGGGGAGTTATTCTCGTTAAAACTAAAATTCATTCGGTGAATAACGGGATGAGGTAATCCTTTGATAACATATGAATCTGCACCAGAGGAACAGATACTTCAGAATTCGACAAGACTTGGGCCAGCCAATCCCCTCGAGCTCAACAACTGTAATGTGTGAATTCTCTGGTACCGAGTACGTGTGAACCTGAATATACATGTGATTATTATCGGTAATGGTGTGTATATGTGTGATTATTATTAATATTGGTTATCATTGTATATGTATAATTATTGGTAATAATAGTTATCACTGTATATTTGTGATTATTGGTAATAATAGTTATCATTGTATATGTGTGATTATTGGTAATAATAGTTATCGTTGTATAGGTGTGATTATTGGTAATAATAGTTATCATTGTATATGTGTGATTATTGGTAATAATAGTTATCGTTGTATATGTATAATTATTGGTAATAATAGTTATCATTGTATATGTGTGATTATTGGTAATAATAGTTATCATTGTATATTTGTGATTATTGGTAATAATAGTTATCATTGTATATGTGTGATTATTGGTAATAATAGTTATCGTTGTATATGTATAATTATTGGTAATAATAGTTATCATTGTATATGTGTGATTATTGGTAATAATAGTTATCATTGTATATTTGTGATTATTGGTAATAATAGTTATCATTGTATATGTGTGATTATTGGTAATAATAGTTATCGTTGTATATGTATAATTATTGGTAATAATAGTTATCATTGTATATGTGTGATTATTGGTAATAATAGTTATCATTGTATATGTGTGATTATTGGTAGTAATAGTTATCATTGTATATGTGTGATTATTGGTAATAATAGTTATCATTGTATATGTGTGATTATTGGTAATAATAGTTATCATTGTATATGTGTGATTATTGGTAATAATGGTTATCATTGTATATGTGTGATTATTGGTAATAATGGTTATCATTGTATATGTGTGATTATTGGTAATGATAGTTATCATTGTATATGTGTGATTATTGGTAATAATGGTTATCATTGTATGCTTAATTCCTATGAAAACCAATAAATGCCTTTGAACCTATCATCTTGAGGAATAACTGATCAATTTACAAGTGAGAACATCCATTTTCTAACAGGGAGTGGGTTACTGGGTTGTTACTGAAGATCAGTGCTAAGGGGGAGAGTTACTTGGTTGTTACTGATGATTAATGCTATGGGGGAGTGTTACTGGGTGTGTGACTGAGGGTGAGTGCTATGAGGGAGGGTTACTGGGTATGTTACTGTAGGTATGTGCTGTAAGGGAAGAGTTACTAGGATTGTTACTGGGGGTGAATGCATTGGGGGAGGGTTACTGGCTGTTACGGAATGTGAGTGCTATGGGGAGGGTTACTGAGTGTATTGCTGACAGTGAGTGCTATGGGGAGGGTTACTGGGTGTATTGCTGACAGTGAGTGCAATGCAGGAAGGTTACTGGAAGTGTTACTAAAGGTGAGTGCTAAGGTGGAGTGTTACTGGGATTGTTACTGAAAGTGAGTGCTATGAGGGAGGGTTACTGGCTGTGTTACTGATCATGCTATGGGGTGAAGATTACTGTGAACGTTACTGAAAATAAGTGCCGTGGGGAAGGGTTACTGAGATTGTTGCTAAAGGTGAGTGCTATGCGGAGGGTTAACATCAGTAGTGGGGAAAATTCTAGAGTCTATTATAAAATATGTGATAACAGAACACTTGGAGGGCATTAACTGGATTGGACAAAGCCAGCATGGGTTTATGAAAGGGAAATCATGCTTAACAAATCTACTGGAGTTTTTTGAGGATGTAACTAGTAGAATAGATGGGGGAGAACCAGTGGATTTGGTGTACTTGGATTTTCAGAAGGCTTTTGATAAGGTCCCACACAAGAGGTTAGTGTGCAAAATTAAAGCACATGGGATTGGGGGGAATATACTGGCATGGATTGAGAATTGGTTGACAGACAGGAAACAGAGAGTAGGAATAAACGGGTCTTTTACCGGGTGGCAGGCAGTGACCAGTGGGGTACCGCAGGGATCAGTGCTTGGGCCCCAGCTATTCACAATACATATCAATGATTTGGATGAGGGAACTAAATGTAACATTTCCAAGTTTGCAGACGACACAAAGCTGGGTTGGAATGTGAGCTGTGAGGAGGATGCAAAGAGGCTCCAATGTGATTTAGACAAGTTGGGTGAGTGGGCAAGAACATGGCAGATGCAGTAGAACGTGGATAAATGTGAGGTTATCCACTTTGGATCTAAAAACAGAAAGGCAGATTATTATCTGAATGGTGATAGATTGGGAAAAGGGGAGGTGCAACGAGACCTGGGTGTCCTTGTACACCAGTCGCTGAAAGTGAGCATTCAGGAGCAGCAAGCAGTTAAGAAGGCAAATGGTATGTTGGCCTTCATGCAAGAGGATTTGAGTACAGGAGCAGGGATGTCTTACTGCAGTTATACAAGGCCTTGGTGAGACCACATCTGGAGTATTGTGTGCAGTTCTGATCTCCTTATCTGAGGAAGGATGTCCTTGCCATGGAGGGAGTGCAACAAAGGTTTACCAGACTGATTCGTGGGATGGCAGGACTGATGTATGAGGAGAGATTGGGAAGACTAGGCCTGTATTCACGAGAGTTTAGAAGAATGAGAGGTGATCTCATCGAAACATATAAAATTCTAACAGGACTAGACAGACTGGATGCAGGGAGGATGTTCCCGATGGCTGGGGAGTCCAGAACCAGGGGTCACAGTCTCAGGATACGGGGTATGCCATTTAGAACCGAGATGAGGAGAAATTTCTTCACTCAGAGGGTGGTGAACCTATGGAATTCTCTACCACAGAAGGCAGTGGAGGGCAAGTCATTAGATGTATTCAAGGAGGAGACAGATATATTTCTTAATGCTAAAGGGATCAAGGGATATGGGGAAAGAGCGGGAACAGGGTACTGAGTTAGACGATCAGCCATGATCATTTTGAAAGGCGGAGCAGGCCCGAAGGGGTGAATGGCCTACTCTTGCTCCTATTTTCTATGTTTCTACGTTTACTAGGATTGTTACTGAAGGTGAGTGCTATGGGGAGGGTTTGTGGGTGTGTTACTGAAGGTGAGTAATATGGGGAGGGTTTGTGGGTGTGTTACCGAAGGTGAGTAATATGGGGAGGGTTCGTGGGTGTGTTACTGAAGGTGAGTAATATGGGGAGGGTTTGTGGGTGTGTTACTGAAGGTGAGTAATATGGGGAGGGTTTGTGGGTGTGTTACAGAAGGTGAGTAATATGGGGAGGGTTTGTGGGTGTGTTACTGAAGGTGAGTAATATGGGGAGAGTTTGTGGGTGTGTTACTGAAGGTGAGTAATATGGGGAGGGTTGGTGGGTGTGTTACTGAAGGTGAGTAATATGGGGAGGGTTTGTGGGTGTGTTACTGAAGGTGAGTAATATGGGGAGGGTTTGTGGGTGTGTTACTGAAGGTGAGTAATATGGGGAGAGTTTGTGGGTGTGTTACTGAAGGTGAGTAATATGGGGAGGGTTTGTGGGTGTGTTACTGAAGGTGAGTAATATGGGGAGGGTTTGTGGGTGTGTTACTGAAGGTGAGTAATATGGGGAGGGTTGGTGGGTGTGTCACTGAAGGTGAGTAATATGGGGAGGGTTGGTGGGTGTGTCACTGAAGGTGAGTAATATGGGGAGGGTTTGTGGTTGTGTTACCGAAGGTGAGTAATATGGGGAGGGTTGGTGGGTGTGTTACTGAAGGTGAGTAATATGGGGAGGGTTTGTGGGTGTGTTACTGAAGGTGAGTAATATGGGGAGGGTTTGTGGTTGTGTTACCGAAGGTGAGTAATATGGGGAGGGTTGGTGGGTGTGTTACTGAAGGTGAGTAATATGGGGAGGGTTTGTGGGTGTGTTACTGAAGGTGAGTAATATGGGGAGGGTTTGTGGGTGTGTTACCGAAGGTGAGTAATATGGGGAGGGTTTGTGGGTGTGTTACTGAAGGTGAGTAATATGGGGAGGGTTTGTGGGTGTGTTACCGAAGGTGAGTAATATGGGGAGGGTTTGTGGGTGTGTTACTGAAGGTGAGTAATATGGGGAGGGTTTGTGGGTGTGTTACTGAAGGTGAGTAATATGGGGAGAGTTTGTGGGTGTGTTACTGAAGGTGAGTAATATGGGGAGGGTTTGTGGGTGTGTTACTGAAGGTGAGTAATATGCGGAGGGTTGTGGGTGTGTCACTGAAGGTGAGTAATATGGGGAGGGTTTGTGGGTGTGTTACTGAAGGTGAGTAATATGGGGAGGGTTTGTGGGTGTGTTACTGAAGGTGAGTAATATGGGGAGGGTTTGTGGGTGTGTTACTGAAGGTGAGTAATATGGGGAGGGTTTGTGGGTGTGTTACTGAAGGTGAGTAATATGGGGAGGGTTTGTGGGTGTGTCACTGAAGGTGAGTAATATGGGGAGGGTTTGTGGGTGTGTTACTGAAGGTGAGTAATATGGGGAGGGTTTGTGGGTGTGTTACTGAAGGTGAGTAATATGGGGAGGGTTTGTGGGTGTGTTACTGAAGGTGAGTAATATGGGGAGGGTTTGTGGCTGTATTACTGAAGGTGAGTAATATGGGGAGGGTTTGTGGGTGTGTTACCGAAGGTGAGTAATATGGGGAGGGTTTGTGGGTGTGTTACTGAAGGTGAGTAATATGGGGAGGGTTTGTGGGTGTGTTACTGAAGGTGAGTAATATGGGGAGGGTTTGTGGGTGTGTTACTGAAGGTGAGTAATATGGGGAGGGTTTGTGGGTGTGTTACTGAAGGTGAGTAATATGGGGAGGGTTTGTGGGTGTGTTACTGAAGGTGAGTAATATGGGGAGGGTTTGTGGGTGTGTTACTGAAGGTGAGTAATATGGGGAGGGTTTGTGGGTGTGTTACTGAAGGTGAGTAATATGGGGAGGGTTTGTGAGTGTGTTACTGAAGGTGAGTAATATGGGGAGGGTTTGTGGGTGTGTTACTGAAGGTGAGTAATATGGGGAGGGTTTGTGGGTGTGTTACTGAAGGTGAGTAATATGGGGAGGGTTTGTGGGTGTGTTACTGAAGGTGAGTAATATGGGGAGGGTTTGTGGGTGTGTTACTGAAGGTGAGTAATATGGGGAGGGTTTGTGGGTGTGTTACTGAAGGTGAGTAATATGGGGAGGGTTTGTGGGTGTGTTACTGAAGGTGAGTAATATGGGGAGAGTTTGTGGGTGTGTTACTGAAGGTGAGTAATATGGGGAGGGTTTGTGGGTGTGTTACTGAAGGTGAGTAATATGGGGAGAGTTTGTGGGTGTGTTACTGAAGGTGAGTAATATGGGGAGGGTTTGTGGGTGTGTTACTGAAGGTGAGTAATATGGGGAGAGTTTGTGGGTGTGTTACTGAAGGTGAGTAATATGGGGAGGGTTTGTGGGTGTGTTACTGAAGGTGAGTAATATGGGGAGGGTTTGTGGGTGTGTTACTGAAGGTGAGTAATATGGGGAGGGTTTGTGGGTGTATTACTGAAGGTGAGTAATATGGGGAGGGTTTGTGGGTGTGTTACTGAAGGTGAGTAATATGGGGAGGGTTTGTGGGTGTATTACTGAAGTTGAGTAATGTGGGGTGGGTTTGTGGGTGTGTTACTGAAGGTGAGTAATATGGGGAGGGTTTGTGGGTGTATTACTGAAGGTGAGTAATATCGGGAGGTGTAAGAATATGAGGAATAGGAACAAATTGACACCATTTTCTTCATGTTATTAACCAGCATGCTCTGCAGGCTGTGCTGCTTGTTTTGCTGAATTGTAAAATGCTAACCTTTGACTGATGACTGAACCTTGTCGCCCTTTATGTGATTTGACTATTTACAAATGAGATGTTGATTACCATTTGGCATCACATCCGAATCTGTTACAAATAGGCGACCAAGGCAGGATGGGACTAATCAATGTTCCGTGTTGACATAAAATCAAACACCTAAAATAACATGTTTAGAAGTCGACAGACTTCATTTGATCACAAAAGACACGAATTGTTCAAATTCTGGAAGTGAGGTTCAGTACAGGTGATCATGGCAAGTGTCCATGAAATTATTGAAATGAATCTTAGAAAGAAACTAAAGGGGTCCAAGGAACCTTTTGAATCGATTTCCAAAATTGCAGAGAAGGATGAGGTTTACGAGACGGCCATGGAGTGGGTCAAGTTCAAAATAAAAAGATGAAGGTGAGAGTTGGCAAAAGGACCCTTATGTGGGCGGCCAACTTGTGTGAGGAACGTATTAAACAAAGAAAAGAAAATAGGAAACAATCAGACAAGAAAACGAGATTGAAAGAACGTCTGGCTGATGTCATTTCTATGTTGGGAAGTTCACAATTTGTGGCTAAAACTGCGACCGCACAGGGACTGCAGTCAGAAAATATCACAAGAGGGAAATAGACTGAAGCAGAAATATGCAGCGGTATGCACGAGTGCAGTGCCATTTCTCACTTCCAGTAGAGTGATGTCAGAGTTAACAGAAAAAAGAGGTTATAAAGATTAGCAGCAGAAAGCAATGTTGTCAGTGGCCATTACAGTAAGCTGTGTTCAGTTGAGGAAGAGCAATGAGGAACTAGAAATAGAGAAGTCAGAATTACAGGCAAAGACAACTGCTTTAGATGTTGCCCTGAAAGAGGCGGGGGATCAATGGGAGAGAGAAAAGAGGAAATCCTCCAGCGTGGTAGGAGAATCCACAGTCTGGAATGTGATGTAGTGTATTGCCAGTCAGAAGTAGTTGAGCAAAGAAGATAAAGAAGAGAAATTGAGGGCATAAATCAGGAAACTCAGGTCAGGTGTTCTTGGTTAAAGCAACAGTATAATGATTTGCACTGTAAGGGTGCTGGATGCAATGATCCAAGAGGATAAAAAGAGAGACACAGTATCCCATGTTGAATGTCAGGAACAGATACAACGGCTCCAAGAACAGTTGAGAGTTAAGAGAGATAGTAGGGGTTAAATTGGTTAACCCCCGAAAACGGTCGCGGGGATCGCGCTACACGATTAACTGTGCCTGGTCGTTGAAATGTAGGCAGCGCATAACATTCGTGCTGCCTGCTGTTTTACATGATTGCTGCGTGCAGCCAGCCCTACCTGCGCTGTTGAGTGGCTGCTCACCAGCAGGGGGCCCAGATATCGCAAGTGGCTCGCACCACTTAAAGGCAGCCTGCACCTCTTAAAGGGGAGGTGCACAGTGGCTGCAGTGTGTACCATCCACAGGATGCACTGCAGCAATTCGCCAAGGCTTCTTCCACAGCACCTCCCAAACCCGCGACCTCTACCACCTAGAAAAACAAGGGCAGCAGGTACATGGGAACAACACCACCTGCACGTTCCCCTCCAAGACACACACCATCCCGACTTGGAAATATATCGCCGTTCCTTCATCGTCGCTGGGTCAAAATCCTGGAACTCCCTTCCTAACAGCACTGTGGGAGAACAGTCACCACACGGACTGCAGCGGTTCAAGAAGGCGGCTCACCACCACCTTCTCAAGGGGCAATTAGGGATGGGCAATAAATGCCGGCCTCGCCAGCGACGCCCACATCCCGTGAACGAATAAAAAAAAAGAAAATGGTAGAAGTCAATTGTGAAGTGAATCTGTGCTGCAAAACAGTGATGAATGGTGATGATGAGAACTCTGGAATTTTTAAACGAGCAACAACATGGCAGCTCAAAGTCTGCGGGACTCTTATATTTTCAAAATATAAGATACAGGTCTGAACCGAGTCTGAGCAGAGATCAGAAATCACACACGTAAAACACAGATGCAGGTTGTGTCCTTATGTTTAAAAAGCTATTGAATATTTTAAAATGTAATAATAGTTTCTCAAAACTACATCCCACATCCTCCAATCTGGACGCCAGACCCAGCCAATCTGCCGAGCTGAGTTTGTACCAGGTCTGCGAGAGAGCGTGCACCAAGGTTCTCGGATTATGCACTAGAGGCCTTGGTGCAAGAGGGGGACAGAAGAAGGGGCATCCTCTATCTGTGGCGGGAGGGGGGGGGGGGGGGAAGGGGGGCAAGAGGCCCGCCAGAGGCTCCTGAGGCAGTAGTGGACGAGGTCAATGCCAGGCACAAAGCACCACGAGCATGGATGCAGTGCAGGAAGAAGTTCAATGATTTGACACGAGTGGTCAAGGTGAGTGAGTTCAACTGTCAAGTAGCATCTCCTACCAACTGCACCGCTAGCATCATCCATTGCTCCACGCACTACACCCCATCACCCACCTACCAACAAATTCTTTCAATCAGTACGCACCTTTTCCAATCAGATGCTTCATCTCACCCTAACACCTTACCACTGTTGCAAACTGCACACCCACAACTCACAGGCAGCTATTCAATCATGGCAGTCACACCACCCAAACATCTTGCGGACATACACCAGCACACTGCCACTTTCTTACCGGAGAAATTGGCACATAATAGGATGCAGCAAGTGGCAGTGGCTCCATGGAACATGAACGTGCTGTCCTCTCTCAGGATGACAGCATTCCTGTGCCACCCCTGTCACTCCGCCAGTGCCCTTGCTGTTGCCTGTCAGCTAGCCAGCCCACTCCCTGTAGAGTATTGCAACTTTATTATAGGAACCATAGGAACATAGGAATGAATAGGCCACTTAGCCCCTCCAGCCTGTTCCGTCATTCAATGAGATCATGGCTGATCTGTGATCTAACTCCATATACCTACCATAGCCCCATATCCCTTAATACCTTTGGTTAACAAAAATTTATCAATTACAAAATTTACGATTGAGCTAGCATCAACTGCTGTTTCCTAATTTCACGCCTGAAAGTCCTGGCTCTAATTTTTAAGCTATATCCCCTAGTCCTAGTATTCAATTATAGGAGAACTCCAAAAAAAGGTACAAATGCATCAGCAGCCAGAAGCAATAATCCAGCTACTAACCTGTAAATCCTGCATGATCCCTTTAAATAGCGCTAGTTGAGGTTCCTCCATGCTGCTTAAGACTCGTTGAGCTGTGCGAGGTTAAGACAGTGCGTTGGCTGGAACGTGGAGTTCCAAAATCACATCTGTCCCTTTAAATCAGTGTTGTACACTGATCTACCACATAACCTCCCTATTTTACACGGTGCTGGCGTTGATTAAATGTGCATGCGCAAACGTCTTTACCAATATGGCATCCTGCGTGCGTCACGCCAGAAGTGTGCGTGCGCATCATGGACGTCATTTTTGGGGCTTAGGAGTCCGCGTAGCGCCCACACAATGGGCGCTACACAGCCCAATTTAGCCCCCAGTTTATGTACCATGACCGAAGCGGACGGTGATGGAGACGAGTAGACGGGGTAGGGTTGGCAGAGAAGGCTGCGAAGTGTCGCTCCCCAGACAACACAATGACACAAGGAAGCAATGATGAGAGTAGAGTAGATTGTGAAGGCTGAGATGAGGAAGTAGAAATGAGAGTCGTGGAAGTCAAAGACGCTTTTAAGCAAAACCAAAATGCATTTAAGGATCTGAAACCAGAAGGGAGAGTATTAGTTATAGAGGTTCCAGAAAGTGAACCTGGAAAGGTACTGGAACTCTCGACTGAGTCCCCAGTACCACCTTCTCATCCACACTCTTATGTCACTACACCCCGTCCTTCCACCAACCGAGAAAAAGGAGAAACCTTTTAAACAAGCCTGATAAATGGTCTTTCCCACATCAGATTTTAAATCGGTACAAAATTGAGTTAAGTAGGAAACATCAGAGATTAAAAATTCAGATGGGAGATAAAAGATAGATGATTTAAAACAAGGGGGAAGGTGAAAAGGGAAGATTCCATCTCTCCTGCTGTTAAAGAGACAGGACACTAAACACTAAAGAACAATCCAGTAGCTTGTAAGTGTATTGCTGCTGAACAATACATTAGACATTAATTTGATAAATTGGCAGGCAGAAAATTGGCTGATGTTACAGTTGATCCCTATGTAACTTCCCTTGTGGAGTACCAGAGCCTGTGGAGATAGTTGCCTTGGTCATTGCCAAATAAGTGTACCAGAGCCTGCCAATATGGTCAGTCGCGTTTCAGTGGGTGCGGACATTCTGCCCACTGATTATCCTGGCATGCCTCCGTTCATCATCTGTCACTTCAAGCATCAAACTCTGTGGTTGGGCCGCTTTAAAAGCAAAGTCCATCACTAATGATAAATTACATGCAGAAAACAGGTCTCGGTCCCTTTAAGGCTTGCCTGCCTCACAAGTATACCGATGTATCAAACAACCGGCTGATTCAATTCAATGGGAAAGAGGCTGATCCTCCTGAACTAGGTAACAGCAGTTGTCCAATGTCACTGCACTTCCAGAGAATTCAGCTTCTATATCACTGCCATTTTGAATGGACACAATAATCACATGGCAGAACTTCGATCCGATTCTTGGATAATTCGGAAGTGTATGAAAGTCCCCTAATTTGCACAATCAAGCTCTTGCACCACATTATTCTCTCACAACCAGTGTTAAAGGACAGCCAATAAATCACTTTTAGTGTTGGTCATTTTAGACCCATTAACTACTGGGACCAGTCTGCTTTTATCCACCGTGTCCCATCCTTTCATCATTTTAAACACTTCCATCATCTTCCAGAATCTACGTTGCTCTAATGAAAAAAGATCTAATTTTCAAGCCTTTCTTTATAATTGTACTTCCTCATACCAGACAGCATCCTGGTGAATCTCTGTTGTACTCTCTCTAAAGCCTTGATATCCTTCCTATAGTGTGGAGCCAAAAACCGTGAGGAGTCAGCGATGAAGAATCGTCAAATTAAAATTTTCACTGAGAGTAAGGAGAGCTTAGGAGAAATTTCTTGATAAGACAATATAGAGGGAGCTTTACCCTATATCAAACCCGTGCTGTATCTGCCCTGGGTTTGATGGGACAGTGTAGAGGGAGCTTTACTCTGTATCTAACCCTGTACCTGCCCTGGGAGTGTTTGATGGGACAGTGTAGAGGGAGCTTTACTCTGTATCTAACCCGTGCTGTACCTGCCCTGGGAGTGTTTGATGGGACAGTGTAAAAGGAGCTTTACTCTGTATCTAACTCATGCTGTACCTGTCCTGGGAGTGTTTGATGGGACAGTGTAGAGGGAGCTTTACTCTGTATCTAACCCGTGCTGTACCTGCCCTGGGAGTGTTTGATGGGACAGTGTAGAGGGAGCTTTACTCTGTATCTAACCCGTGCTGTACCTGCCCTGGGAGTGTTTGATGGGACAGTGTAGAGGGAGCTTTACTCTATATCTAACCCGTGCTGTACCTGCCCTGGGAGTGTTTGATGGGACAGTGTAGAGGGAGCTTTACTCTGTATCTAACCCGTGCTGTACCTGCCCTGGGAGTGTTTGATGGGACAGTGTAGAGGGAGCTTTACTCTGTATCTAACCCGTGCTGTACCTGCCCTGGGAGTATTTGATGGGACAGTGTAGAGGGAGCTTTACTCTGTATCTAACCCGTGCTGTACCTGCCCTGGGAGTGTTTGATGGGACAGTGTAGAGGGAGCTTTACTCTGTATCTAACCCGTGCTGTACCTGCCCTGGGAGTGTTTGATGGGACAGTGTAGAGGGAGCTTTACTCTGTATCTAACCCGTGCTGTACCTGCCCTGGGAGTGTTTGATGGGACAGTGTGTGCCTGAAATTGAATGGGTTCCATTCCTAGCATCGACATCCCTCCCCTTGACGAACGAAAAAGTCACAAAACCCCAAGCTGGGGTAAGAAAACGGGTGACTGATGAAGTCCTGAAGACCAGACAGCATCACGTAGCCTCGTTTGCTGTTCAGTCACGGTACTGCAGCGTTGAGTTGTTCCAAATCGATTAAATGGGACATGCGAATGTGCTGTGAAAGATGTTTTTATTGAACTGCTCAACTGAAAAACTCATTGTCAGCCTCCCACATACTTGTGGTATCTGGGCCATGGCTGCTCTTAGATTCTACCACATCCTGTCAGCTGACAGGCTTCAATGTGACTATAACACTCACTGTGTCACCCCACCCAGAGAACAATAAATCAGGAGAATCATGAAGTCCCTGGATCGCCTTGCCATCTCGCTCATCTGCCTTCTCATGGCCGTGAAGACTCCAGGTAATTTTTCCCCACTCCTTACCCCTCTCGTCTCCTCCTGAGTATTGTTACATGGCAGTGCTCAGGTTCCTCTCCGCTCCTGCCAAAGTTTCTTTTTTAACTGATTACTGCGCAGCTGGTGTTGCCTGCCAGCCCACGGCATGCATTAATTCCCACCGGCCGCTTAAAAGGCCCGTAGCAAGGCTGGTGGATATAGCCAGGGCGTACAGGCCAATGACGTCCCAGGTTCGATCTCCCGTCTGTGCTGAATTGGCTGATTGCGGTGTCAGCCGTCACTCAGTGGTAGCACTCTCACTTTGTAGGCAGAAGGTCGTGGGTTCAATTCCCACTCCCATAATCCAGGCTGACACGCCCAGTGCAGCACTGAGGGAGTGCGGCACTGTTGGAGGTACCGTCTTTCAGATGCAACGTTAAACCGAGGCCCCGTCTGCCCTCTCAGGTGGACGTAAAAGATCACCAGGGCACTATTTCAAAGAGGAGCGGGGGAGTTCTCCCCAGTGTCCTGGCCCATTGTGAACAGGAGGCAGGTTCAGAATTGTGGTGCTCTCCAATACACCAAACAATTTTTCATTTACACCAATTGGAAACAAAAGAAAGAAAGAACTTGCATTTTTATAGCAACTTTCATGACCTCAGGATGTCCCAAAGTGCTTCACAGCCAAAGAAGTATTTTTGAAATGTAGTCACTTTTGTAATGTAAGAAATGCAGCAGCCAATTCATGTACAACAAGATCCCACAATGTAATACTGACTAGATAATTTATTTTAGGTGTTGGTTGAGAGAAAAATATTGGCTTGGACACCAGGGAGAACTCCCCTGCTCTTCTTCTTTTATGTCCACCTGAGAGGGCAGAAATGGTATTGGTTTAATATCTCATCTGAAAGACAGCACCTCCAACAGTGCAGCACTCCCTCAGTACTGCCACTCTGGATTATGTGCTCAAGTCTCTGGAGTGGGACTTGAACCCACAATCCATAAACTTACAGTCAAGAATGCTACCCACTGAGCCACGGCTGACACTCAGTGTTGCGGTGCACGCATGGGGGATGGGTGAGGTAATGGGGGAGGGGGCCAGCAGCTGGTGTCTCTGGAACTGGGACCCCACCGCCCAACCCTCCCACCCCAACACCCTCCCCGAAGTGACCTAAGATAATTGAATGCAGAGAGATGCTCCGAAGAATCGTCCTTTGTGTCATGCTTGGCCACCGATTTCAGGCGGGGAGATTGGACCTCGGTGTTGGGGCAAAACTTCAGGGGAGGCGGACTGAGTGCGCTCATTACAAGTGGCAGGAGTCGGAGGGTGCACGGAGGGAAACCCCCCCCCGCCAAATTTACTGCTCCTCAGCACCGACCCGCGGCAGCACGATCACTCCCGTTCTGTTCCCTCCTCTCTCCTGGAGGAGTTGGCTCCTGTACCTCACCAGGATGGTCCTCCGTCGTGGGTCAGGCATGGAGTGTTGGCTATTCCAGCATGGAGTGTCTCGCGGGTGGGGAGCCTCACCCATCCTTCAGGCACATGCACTTTCCTGTTGGGGTCACTGGATAGCAAGATAGCAAGCGCCTGGACCGGGAGCAAGGAACCTGTGTGATTTTGGCCCACCATTGTCCAAGGGAGTGGAAGGCAATTGTAGGACCCCTGTCGACGCTCCTGCTGAGATCAGCTGGCGCAGTGCCGATGGAGGATCTAACCGCGAGCCTTGTTGATCTGTACAGCTCAGAGTCACAGCAATATGCGTAGCTACCAAGCCTCTGCCGCCGAGCCATAGTGCGGGGTCTCAGGTCACACAGAGGGGTGCAAGGACACCAGAGTGGTGTGGGGCCACACAGAGCGGCGAGGGGCCACACAGAGTGATGAGGGGTCGCATAGAGCGTTATGAGGGGTCGCATAGAGCGTTATGAGGGGCCACACAGAGCGGCGAGGGGCCACACAGAGTGATGAGGGGCCACACAGAGTGATGAGGGGCCACACAGAGTGATGAGGGGCCACACAGAGTGATGAGGGGCCACACAGAGTGATGAGGGGCCACACAGAGTGATGAGGGGCCACACAGAGCGGCGAGGGGCCACACAGAGTGATGAGGGGTCGCATAGAGCGGCGAGGGGTTACGCAGAGTGGTGAGGGGTTACACAGGGAGCAGTACATAGAAACATCCGGAAAATGAATTGATTAACAAAAAATTACCAGCAGGACATCAGGGATCGAGCATTTCTTGTTCACAATCCTGGCACCTGGAGGTATCTTTAAACCTAGAGGGGGTCAGCAGGGCACGGCATTATGGGGGTAGATTAGTTATATCTCTGGATGGGGCATTAGGACAGAGGGAGGTGATTGAAATACCCAAGGCATGGGAGAAAAAGTAGAAAACCAGAGGAAGTGATTGAAGACCAGAGAGGCCGGGCAGGGCTTGTAATCAGTAAAAGAAGAAAATGTAAATGGTGATTCTGTAAAGTTTGTGTTCATCCATTCCTGGGAATAAAGCACATTCCACTTCAGGTACCCACTGTCCCATCAAACACTCCCAGGACAGGTATAACACGGGTTAGATACAGATTAAAGCTCCCTCTACACTGTCCCATCAAACACTCCCAGGGCAGGTATAACACGGGTTAGATACAGAGTAAAGCTCCCTCTACACTGTCCCATCAAACACTCCCAGGGCAGGTATAACACGGGTTAGATACAGAGTAAAGCTCCCTCTACACTGTCCCATCAAACACTCCCAGGGCAGGTATAACACGGGTTAGATACAGAGTAAAGCTCTACACTGCTCTAATGACATGCCTCAGAAGATTACTTCCTACTGCACCTCTGTTTCCCACACCAACCATTCCTGTGACTGCTCCAGTGAGGTTGCCAATTAATACCAATCAGCATCAAACTAGGGGCAGGTTTGTTTTGCGGGTCTGTGTACACTGGGTGCTTGTTTGAAGCTGCCTGGGCGACAGTCCTCAGTCTCTCCAGGCTAGATGTTGGTTGAAGGATAAATATTGGCCAGGGCACCAGGGAGAATTCCCCTGCTCTTCTTCGAATAGTGCCATGGGATCTTTTACAATCACCTGAGAGGGCAGACGGGGCTTCGGTTTAACGTCTGATCCGGAAGACGGCACCTCCGACAGTGCAGTGCTTCCTGAGTACTTGGGTTTTAGAAGCCGGCAGATTGTAGGGTGAGGGGAACACGAAGACCTGGGCCTATGGTTTGATAGTCTCATCGAAGCCTATTATACAAACCTCTTGTGTCAAGATTTAATCCCCTACTTGAAAGTAAAGAGCCTGGAATTCAGTTCCTTAAAGGGGAGGATGGCTGTAGGAACCAAGGTGGGTAGATGGAGTTAAGATACAGATCAGCCGTGATCTAATTGAATGGTGGAACAGGCTCGAGGGGTTGAATGGCCTACTCCTGTTCCTATGTTCCAATGTTCCTATATACATAGTAACTGTCTGAGTGGAGATTATCTTAGTGAGATGTACCCAGCACTGATCAACAGAGCTGTGCATATGAAAGAGAGTACGGCAAAGCAAGTAAAACAACTTAACTCCAGCCGTGTACATGTACCTGGGGCGGTTGCATTTGCAATATTGAATACTGAATACATTGTAAAGTGCCATTGGTGGATTGGAAAAGGTGTAAAGTAGGCACAGCAAGGATGATTCTGAGGACTCGTGTATTGTGAGGAAAAACGTACACAGCTCAGCGTACATTCACTGGAGATAACTGGGAGGCTCTTTCAAATGATGGGGCGATGCTGATGTTGATGTAAATGGGCTAACCTTGAAATTCTGTGAAAGGTCTATGGAGAACGGTGTTATGGCCGATTTCAGCCACTATCTTTGACCAAGGAAGGTTTATCCACTGACCTTTGACCGTGTAATGGTTTAGACCCTGACCTTTGGACATGTAATGATTTAAACATTGACCTTTGAACATGTAATAGTTTAAACCCTGACCTTTGACCATGTAATAGTTTAGCCATTAACTTTTGACCATGTAATGGTTTAGCCACTAAACATTGAACATGTAATAGTTTAGCCATTTACCTTTGACTATGTAATGGTTTAGCCAATAACCTTTGAACATGTAATGGTTAAGACACCGACCTTTCCTATGTAATGGTTTAGTCACTAACCTTTGACTATGTAATTGTCTAGACATTGACCTTTGACCATGTAATAGTTTAGACACTAACCTTTGACCATGTAAAGGTTTAGTCACTATCCTTTGACCATGTAAAGGTTTAGTCACTAACTTTTGACCATGTAAAGGTTTAGTCACTAACCTTTGACCATGTAATGGTTTAGACACTAACCTTTGACTATGTAATGGTTTAGACACTAACCTTTGACTATGTAATGGTTTAGATACTAACCTTTGACCATGTAATGGTTTAGACACTAACCTTGGACTATGTAATGGTTTAGACACTAACCTTTGACCATGTAATGGTTTAGTCACTAACCTTTGACCATGTAATGGTCTAGACACTGACCTTTGACTATGTGATAGTTTAGACACTGATCTTTGCCTATGTAATTGTTTATACACTGACCATGAATGGTCTGGACACTGACCTTCAGCCACAAATTGTCTAGACACTGATCTTTCATTATGTAGTTATTTAGACACTGACCTTTGAACATGTGATGGTTTAGTCACTAACCTTTAACCATGTAATGGTTTAGATACTGACCTTTGACCATGTAATGGTTTAGATACTGACCTTTGACCATGTAATAGTTTATGCACTGACCATGAAAGGTCTAGACACTGACCTTTGACCATGAATTGTCTAGACACTGATCTTTGACCATGTAATAGTTTAGACACTCACCCGTGACTATATAATTGTTTAGCCACTAATCTTTGACCATGAATTGTCTAGACACTGATCTTTGGCCATGAATTGTCTAGACACTGATCTTTGACCATGAATTGTCTAGACACTGATCTTTGACCATGAATTGTCTAGACACTGATCTTTGACCATGTAATCATTTCAATGCTGACCTTTGACCATGTAATGGTTTAGCTACTAACATTTGACTATGTAATAGTTTATACACTGACCTTTGACTATGTAATTATTTAAACACTGACCATGAACGGTCTAGACACTGACCTTTGACCATGTAATGGTATAGTCACTAACATTTGACTATGTAATGGTTTAGACACTGACCTTTCGTCATGTAATGGTTTAGATATTGACCTTTGATCATGAATTGTCTAAACACTGATCTTTCACTATGTAATTGCTTAGGCACTGACCTTTGAATATGTGATGGTTTAGTCACTAACCTTTAACTGTGTATTTGACCATGTAATTTTTTTATACATTGACCATGAAAAGTCTAGACACTGATCTTTAACTATGTAATAGTTTAGACACTCACCTTTGACTATTTAATTGTTTCTCCACTAACTTTTGACCTTGTAATGGTTTAGACACTGACCTTTGACTTTTTAATTGTCTAGACATTGACCTTTGACCATGTGATGGTTAGACACTAACCTTTGACCATGTAATGGTTTATACATTGACCTTTGACCAGGTAATAGTTTAGACACTGACCATGAATGGTCCAGATATTGACCTTTGACCATGAATTGTCTAGACACTGACCTTTGACCATATGATGGTTTAGCCACTAACTTTGACCATGTAATGGTTTAGACACTAATGTTTCACTATGTTAATTGTTCAGACACTGACCTTTGACTATGTAATGGTTTAGATACTGACCTTTGACCATGTCATGGTTTAGACACTGACCTTTGACCATGTCATGGTTTAGACACTGACCTTTGACCATGTCATGGTTTAGACACTGACCTTTGACCATGTCATGGTTTAGACACTGACCTTTGACCATGTCATGGTTTAGACACTGACCTTTGACTATGTCATGGTTTAGACACTGACCTTTGACTATTTAATGGTTTTGACACTGACCTTTGCCTATGCAATGGTTTAGGCACTGACCTTTCACTATGTAATTGTTTAGACACTGATCTTTGCCCCTAAGTAATGGTTTTGGACACTGACCTTTGATCATGTTATGATTTGGGCCACTCACCTGTCACCTCTCTGGGTGTGTGAGAAGCGGACATTATAGTGGCTCACTCTTGTGAGGTTAAGGCTGGGGCTCACTGTTGGGACAGAGCAGGCCAGAGGGAACTTTACTCTGCAACTGGTCCTGTGTAACCACACAAGATAAGGGACAGACATTTGACCCATTTAAGCTCCTCCATCATAGTCTCTTAAATAATTTCTAAACCTTTTTCACCCACTAACCCATCCCAGAGTTCATTCCAAGTGTTCGTCACTCTGGCCACGAAGAAGAACTTCCTCACATCAATGCTCAGTTGGCCTTTCACCAGTTTGAACCTGAGTCCCCTGCATGACATACCTTTTAGTACCCAAGTCCCTTTACTATCTTCGATATCTCTGTAATGTCTCTATTCAGTCGCCTCCTTTCAAAATATTTCTCCAGTCTTTCCTCATAGTCGCACGAGGGATCAGCCTTGTGGGTCTGCTCTGCACTGTCCCCAGGATATGTAGGACTCCCTTGTGTCTCAGTGACCAGAATTGGGCCCAGTTCTCAAGCTGCAGTCTGACCAGAACATTTTTCACCCTGAAGCAACCCAGTTCCCTCGTTGACTGCTGCTCTGCAGTGTCTAGGCATTAATCCTTGGAGTAATGTTCAACCCCACACCATGTCTGTGTTGAACTTGATCATTGTGTGGTCACTCGGGCGACGTCACGAGCTCCGCTCCCTGACTGAGACCGTTACCGTGCCCAAGTCGATATGTGAGCTGCCTCACGTGACCTCCCGGACACCTTGACCCCAAAGTCCCCGGAGCTGGAAGGGGCGTAAACAGCAGTTAGGTCGGAAACTTCAGCACCTGCCCACCATGGGGGAGGAGGCATGCCTGGTCCGCCCAGAGACCACATAGCGTCCTCTGTACAAGGCAGCCAAACCAATTATTTTTTTATAACGCTTACCCATTTTTCAGGGTCCACACCGCTCCCTTTGCCTGGACCCTCCTCAGTTGGAGCCCACTTACGACCCATCTCATTGCCAATACGCTTCACCTCATTTGGTGTATCATCCCCCCCACCCCGCTAACGTGCCGGGTCCCAATGGAGCTTTGGTAGTGGGAGCTCCCAGTGTAGCGGGTCCTTGTCCCCCCCTCCTCGCCCCCCCTCCCCAGGGGCAACCCCCTGACTTTGTAAAGGGGGGGGTGGAGTTCCTGCCCCTTACGAGGTCGACTAGAGAATCCCAGAATTAGCAGAGGACTGGGCGTAACCGGGTCCCTGGGGTATCCCGGCGTGTCCCTGGGGTATCCCGGTGGTTCCCTGGGGCATCCCAGCCAGTCCCTGGGGTGTCCCGGCCTGTCCCTGGGGTATCCCAGTGGTTCCCTGGGGTATCCCAACCTGTCCCTGGGGTATCCCGGCCTGTCCCTGGGGTATCCCAGTGGTTCCCTGGGGTATCCCGACCTGTCCCTGGGGTATCCCGGCCTGTCCCTGGGGTATCCCGGCCTGTCCCTGGGGTATCCCGGTGCGAGTCCCACCAGACCCTTGAGGAAACTCGAGACCCCCCCACATCTCTTCACAGAATGGATTGTCTTCCTTCTAGTTCTCAGCTGATGGTCTGTAACAAACCCTTGGTCCTTGCTGGCACCCAATCGCTCACATATTCCCCAGGCCCAGGGTATCTGAATATTCCGGGTGGGCTTCAACTCCATGGAGCCCCCACCCCGAGTCTGGGGAGGGGTTGGGGGAATAGCCCTCCCCGCGATCCCCCAGTGACATACCAAGGCACGCAGACTAAAATAGTCCAGGTTCAATCCCTGGTCAGTGTTGAGTTAGCTGATCTCATCCAGGGCTCTCGGTTACCGACGGTAACTATCCAACGCACACAACTTCCTCAAAGATTAAATTCCTAATACCCAGAATCTTTTTTGTTGCCCCCTTGAAGGTCAATAATCCCCTTCCTGTGACTGGGTACATGGTGCTCCAAGTGGAGTCTGATGCAGTAACAACATGACCTCTCTTCCCTGTCCCTCCCTTTCTCCTCAACCTCTCTCACTTAATTAAGAGACATTTACACTTTCACTATGTTCTGGGGTTTATGGGTTGGTGACTCATTAATCCCTCGTAAAGTCCGTTTTGTTGCCTAGACAGGATTGCATGTAGCTTCAATTAAATGTCACTTTCGCTCATCAGTGGCACGCAACCTAGCCACCAATCATGGTGACCCAAATATAGCTCACCGACCAGGCTACAGTCCGTTGCTGGTTGTTCCACACGCTATCTTTACCCAGCTCAGCCAAGGAGCTGAACTGTATCTCAGTGAGACACTCGGAACAAAATACACGCCAGCCTGGCGACACATCATATTGGTGTAATGCAACCCTCAACTATGTCGTAACACTCCCCCCCAACCTCCCTCCCACACACACACACACACACAGATGGGCCCTGTAGTTTCAATAGAGGACTTTCACAGCTGCTAAGAATGATAAAATAGTCCAAGCTCTTTCACAGTCTGTTGTTTTCGCTCAGTCTTCAGCAAGAGAAGGGAAACACTCAATACAGCCACAGCCAGATGGGTTGTGAAGAAAGAAACAGAAGACAGGAGGCAGAAGAGAAGGAGAGTATTGAGGGCCAGTTATCTGAATGTCTGCCTAGGGTGAGCATAGATCAGCAAATTACAGGCCTGCTTCTTGTAACGTCCGACTAGGGCAGATTTTCAAACTCCTCGCACATTACGTAGAATTTACAGCACAGAATCAGGCCATTCGGTTCAACTGGTCTATCACAGTGTTTATACTCCACACGAGCCTCCTCCCA
Organism: Heptranchias perlo; assembly: GCF_035084215.1. Lineage (NCBI taxonomy): Eukaryota > Metazoa > Chordata > Chondrichthyes > Hexanchiformes > Hexanchidae > Heptranchias > Heptranchias perlo. Next base: position 95,285,720 of record NC_090331.1, on the reverse strand, counting down.
CTCTAATTACCTCTTCCCACCCTGCCTCCATATACCTCTATCTCCTTCTCCCTCCTGTATGCTTCAGGCCTCCGCTTAAATGCATCAATGCACGTGGTGAGATACCTGGCATGCGCCCACAATCATCCAACGGTGATGCCTGAGGCCTCGGTAAACCTGCCCTAGCAGGTGCGTCCGGCGGGCAGAGCTCCGTGCCAAGACCGCGCATTTGGCCAATCCACTTGGCTGTCCCTCGCGGCCCAGGTGACCAACACCATCTTCTAATTAGGCAGAAGCCGCCGCCTCGGTTACACGGCTCTCACGCCAGGCTCTGCCCCGTATTAGTAGCTCTCCTGCACTGTGTGGTTTTACTGACATGGACATGTCCGTTCTGTGCAGCCTTTGATACGGTCGATCGCACCATCCTCCTCCAACGCCTCTCCTCCTTCGTCCAGCTGGGTGGGACTGCCCTCATCTGGTTCCATTCCTATCCAGTCATAGCCAGAGAATCGCCTGCAATGGCTTTTCTTCCCGCTCCCTCACCGTTACCTCTGGAATCCCCCAAGGATCTATCCTTGACCCCCTCCTATTTCTCATCTACAGGCTGCCCCTCGGCGACACCATCCGAAAACACATCAGATTCCACATGTACACTGGTGACACCCAGCTCTACCTCACCACCACCTCTCTCGACCCCTCCACTGTCTCTGATTTGTCACGCTATCCTAACTCGGACCAAGTCCCGTTCACCCATCACCCCTGTGCTCACTGACCTACAGTTGACTTCCGGTCCACCAATGCCTTGATTTTAAAATTCTCATCTTCATGTTCAAATCCCTTCATGGCCTCGCCCCTCCTTATGTCTGTAACCTCCTCCAGCCCGACAATCCTCCGGGATCTCTGCGTTCCTCCAATTCTGACCTCTTGTGCATCCCTGACTTCCTTCACTCCACCATTGGCGGTCGAGTCTCCGGCTGCCTCGGCCCTAAGCTCTGGAATTCCCTCCCTAAATCTCTCTGCCTCTCTCTCCCCTCCTTAAAACCAACTTGTCACCTGTCCTAATATCTCCTTATGTGGCTCAGTGTCAAATTTTGTTTGATAACACTCCTGTGAAGTTCCTTGGGACATTTTACTACTTTAAAGGCGCTATATAAATCCAAATTATTACTGCCAGTATGGGACGGCAGCCTAGCTTGCCACACCAGAAGCTGCAAAAACCCAACTCATTGTTTGCTCAGTGGGTGGGCCAATACTTGCCCACAATCACGGCATTTGTATTTTCCCCACAGATAGACAACCTCCCCCTTCATGGTTTATCAACACGACGTATTTTGCTTTGTGGTCAATGCTTTGTGGCCTCTTTGTGGGCAGCTAGCAATCAACAGTTCGGAGGAAACCACACAGGGCTCTCGAATGATTGGTGCATGGTTAACTAGACTGCCATCCCAGACTGAGCTATCTTCCTATCAGTCGATCATCTCCCTTCAGGACAATACAAGAAAAGGCTTAGCTTTCTGACAGACAATTCCCCTCCCACGGCTGGCCTCCGGCCTTTCAATTTCCATGAACAATCTTTCTTCTCTCCCTCTATCCTTTGATATTCCAGGGCGGCTCCCCTGAATGGTCCTTTCTTGTTCCTGTGAAGCTCGAAATCCCCCCCATCCTACACAGTCTCCCTCCTCCCTGCATTGAAATCAAGACTTGTCACATCCTCTCCTCCTCAAACTCATTCTTTCAGTGGAGTAGAGGAGCAGTGGGCCCCGTTCATTAAGCAGATGAACTTAGACTGGACACTGTGCAAATACAGTGCAAACACTGAAAACACAGTGCAAACATTAGGCAAATGCAGTGGAAGCAGCATGAAACACTGTGTAAATACAGTGCAGTGTGCAAATAAAGTGCAAATTGTGCAAACAGTGTGAACAGCATGAAAACAGTGCAAATACAGTGCCAACACATTGCAAACAGCATGCAAATACAGTGCAAACAGCATGCAACTAAAGTGCAAACACTGTTGAAACACCATGCAGACACGTAGAAATTCAGTGCAAACGCCATACAAATAATGTGCAAATACACTGCAGATACAATGCAAAAAATGTGCAAATACACAATAGGCAGCAACCAACACTACATACTTTTTTGGTAAATTTGATGCTCATCCAGGCATGTCAGTGTTGAGAATGGAACCCCTTCTGTTTCAGGCATCCAATGTCAATTATCTCAGCACGGGTTAGATACAGAGTAAAGCTCCCTCTACACTGTCCCATCAAACACTCCCAGGGCAGGTACAGGGTTAGATACAGAGTAAAGCTCCCTCTACACTGTCCCATCAAACACTCCCAGGGCAGGTACAGGGTTAGATACAGAGTAAAGCTCCCTCTACACTGTCCCATCAAACACTCCCAGGGCAGGTACAGGGTTAGATACAGAGTAAAGCTCCCTCTACACTGTCCCATCAAACACTCCCAGGACAGGTACAGGGTTAGATACAGAGTAAAGCTCTCTCTACACTGTCCCATCAAACACTCCCAGGGCAGGTACAGGGTTAGATACAGAGTAAAGCTCCCTCTACACTGTCCCATCAATGTGCCTGATCCCTTGCTGCACCAGTCTGATATTTTCTCTATTACCCACACTAGCCATGTTGCCTCTCAAAGTGAGAATTAGGTTCAATATCACTCACTGGGGCCATGAGTACTGGGAGCTGGATTGAGATGGCCCAAATTCATTTCACATTGGACCCTTACAGCCAGCAGGCAGAGGAGCCTTTCATCCCATCAGTCTGGGCTGGATGTGAACTCAGGCCCGGCAGGTCAAAGGTCGCTGTTTGACCCAGTGCTCAGGAACTAGTTCTTTGTGTTGAAGGTTGAGTTAAGTCCCTTTTTGTTTCCCCCCCGCCCCCCCCCTACAGCAGAAGCAATGAAAGTCACTCAGCCTAAATTTATCCTGGCTGAGGGCCGCAACGTCACCCTCGAGTGTAAGTACAACATCACAGGGGATGGGCATGCCGAGGAGATCAGGATCAGTATCTATAAAGGAAAGGAAGACGACAACAATGAGGTCTGCGCTGCCTCCTTTAATTCCAGCACGAAACTCTTCAAGAGGACAACAGCTCTGCACTGCCAGGGACGACCAAGGGAAGACAGCGTGTCGATAACATTCAGTGGGCTGAACACATCTCACAGTGACTGGTACATCTGCAAGGTGGAGAAGATGCATCCTCCCCCTTACACAGAGGCCTCCGGGAACGGGACTTGGATTTTCATCAAGCCGGACGAGGCTGGTGAGTGCGGAAATCTGAAATAAAAACAGGAAGCGTCGGAAAACGTTCTGCAGGTCAGGCAGCGCCTGTGGAGAGAGAATCAGAGTTAACGTTTCAGGTCGATGACCTTTCGTCAGAATGTTAGAGGTGAACAGCTTATAAGCAAGTACAGAGCGAGGGGAGAGGGTGGCAGGAAAAGAACAAAAGGGAAAGGTCTGCGATAGGGTGGAGGGCAGGAGTGAGTAAATGACAAAAGTGTGGAGATCTCAATTATTGTACATTACTTTGTTGAAGTGCAATAGAATGGAGGACATGCTGACAGGAGCCCTGGCAGGTGATAACTGACCAGATTCTACAAATGTGAAAAGGGAGGACTGTGCAAAGTGGTCCTGAAACCTATTCCAAGGGGAAGGATTGACAACACTGTCAGGCACGGAGAGAAAGAGCGAGACAGGGAGAAGGGAGAGGGAGACAGAGAGAAGGGAGAGGGAGACAGAGAGAAGGGCGAGGGAGACAGAGAGAAGGGAGAGCGAGACAGGGAGAAGGGCGAGGGAGACAGAGAGAAGGGAGAGGGAGACAGAGAGAAGGGAGAGGGAGACAGAGAGAAGGGAGAGGGAGACGGAGAGAAGGGAGAGGGAGACGGAGAGAAGGGAGAGGGAGACGGAGAGAAGGGAGAGGGAGACGGAGAGAAGGGAGAGGGAGACGGAGAGAAGGGAGAGGGAGACGGAGAGAAGGGCGAGGGAGACGGAGAGAAGGGAGAGGGAGACTGAGAGAAGGGCGAGGGAGACAGAGAGAAGGGCGAGGGAGACAGAGAGAAGGGAGAGGGAGACAGAGAGAAGGGAGAGGGAGACAGAGAGAAGGGCGAGGGAGACAGAGAGAAGGGAGAGGGAGACAGAGAGAAGGGAGAGGGAGACAGAGAGAAGGGAGAGGGAGACAGAGAGAAGGGCGAGGGAGACAGAGAGAAGGGAGAGGGAGACAGAGAGAAGGGAGAGGGAGACAGAGAGAAGGGCGAGGGAGACAGAGAGAAGGGAGAGGGAGACGGAGAGAAGGGCGAGGGAGACGGAGAGAAGGGCGAGGGAGACGGAGAGAAGGGCGAGGGAGACGGAGAGAAGGGAGAGGGAGACGGAGAGAAGGGCGAGGGAGACGGAGAGAAGGGAGAGGGAGACGGAGAGAAGGGAGAGGGAGACGGAGAGAAGGGAGAGGGAGACGGAGAGAAGGGCGAGGGAGACGGAGAGAAGGGAGAGGGAGACGGAGAGAAGGGCGAGGGAGACGGAGAGAAGGGAGAGGGAGACGGAGAGAAGGGCGAGGGAGACAGAGAGAAGGGAGAGGGAGACAGAGAGAAGGGAGAGGGAGACAGAGAGAAGGGAGAGGGAGACAGAGAGAAGGGAGAGGGAGACAGAGAGAAGGGAGAGGGAGACAGAGAGAAGGGAGAGGGAGACAGAGAGAAGGGAGAGGGAGACAGAGAGAAGGGAGAGGGAGACAGAGAGAAGGGAGAGGGAGACAGAGAGAAGGGAGAGGGAGACAGAGAGAAGGGAGAGGGAGACAGAGAGAAGGGCGAGGGAGACAGAGGGAAGGGCGAGGGAGACAGAGAGAAGGGCGAGGGAGACAGAGAGAAGGGAGAGGGAGACAGAGAGAAGGGAGAGGGAGACAGAGAGAAGGGAGAGGGAGACAGAGAGAAGGGCGAGGGAGACAGAGGGAAGGGCGAGGGAGACAGAGAGAAGGGCGAGGGAGACAGAGAGAAGGGAGAGGGAGACAGAGAGAAGGGAGAGGGAGACAGAGAGAAGGGAGAGGGAGACAGAGAGAAGGGCGAGGGAGACAGAGAGAAGGGAGAGGGAGACAGAGAGAAGGGAGAGGGAGACAGAGAGAAGGGAGAGGGAGACAGAGAGAAGGGAGAGGGAGACAGAGAGAAGGGAGAGGGAGACAGAGAGAAGGGAGAGGGAGACAGAGAGAAGGGAGAGGGAGACAGAGAGAAGGGAGAGGGAGACAGAGAGAAGGGAGAGGGAGACAGAGAGAAGGGAGAGGGAGACAGAGAGAAGGGAGAGGGAGACAGAGAGAAGGGCGAGGGAGACAGAGAGAAGGGCGAGGGAGACAGAGAGAAGGGAGAGGGAGACAGAGGGAAGGGCGAGGGAGACAGAGAGAAGGGAGAGGGAGACAGAGAGAAGGGAGAGGGAGACAGAGGGAAGGGCGAGGGAGACAGAGAGAAGGGCGAGGGAGACAGAGAGAAGGGAGAGGGAGACAGAGAGAAGGGAGAGGGAGACAAAGAGAAGGGAGAGGGAGACAGAGAGAAGGGAAGGGAGAGGGAGACAGAGGGAAGGGCGAGGGAGACAGAGAGAAGGGCGAGGGAGACAGAGAGAAGGGCGAGGGAGACAGAGAGAAGGGCGAGGGAGACAGAGAGAAGGGAGAGGGAGACAGAGAGAAGGGCGAGGGAGACAGAGAGAAGGGAGAGGGAGACAGAGAGAAGGGCGAGGGAGACAGAGAGAAGGGAGAGGGAGACAGAGAGAAGGGAGAGGGAGACAGAGAGAAGGGAGAGGGAGACAGAGAGATGGGCGAGGGAGACAGAGAGAAGGGAGAGGGAGACAGAGAGAAGGGAAGGGAGAGGGAGACAGAGGGAAGGGCGAGGGAGACAGAGAGAAGGGCGAGGGAGACAGAGAGAAGGGCGAGGGAGACAGAGAGAAGGGAGAGGGAGACAGAGAGAAGGGCGAGGGAGACAGAGAGAAGGGAGAGGGAGACAGAGAGAAGGGCGAGGGAGACAGAGAGAAGGGAGAGGGAGACAGAGAGAAGGGAGAGGGAGACAGAGAGAAGGGAGAGGGAGACAGAGAGATGGGCGAGGGAGACAGAGAGAAGGGAGAGGGAGACAGAGAGAAGGGAGAGGGAGACAGAGAGAAGGGAGAGGGAGACAGAGAGAAGGGAGAGGGAGACAGAGAGAAGGGCGAGGGAGACAGAGAGAAGGGAGAGGGAGACAGAGAGAAGGGAGAGGGAGACAGAGAGAAGGGCGAGGGAGACGGAGAGAAGGGAGAGGGAGACGGAGAGAAGGGAGAGGGAGACAGAGAGAAGGGAGAGGGAGACAGAGAGAAGGGCGAGGGAGACAGAGAGAAGGGAGAGGGAGACAGAGAGAAGGGAGAGGGAGACAGAGAGAAGGGAGAGGGAGACAGAGAGAAGGGAGAGGGAGACAGAGAGAAGGGAGAGGGAGACAGAGAGAAGGGAAGGGCGACAGAGAGAAGGGAGAGGGAGACAGAGAGAAGGGAGAGGGAGACAGAGAGAAGGGAAGGGAGAGGGAGACAGTGAGAAGGGAGAGGGAGACAGAGAGAAGGGAGAGGGAGACAGAGAGAAGGGAGAGGGAGACAGAGAGAAGGGCGAGGGAGACAGAGAGAAGGGAGAGGGAGACAGAGAGAAGGGAGAGGGAGACAGAGAGAAGGGAGAGGGAGACAGAGAGAAGGGAGAGGGAGACAGAGAGAAGGGCGAGGGAGACAGAGAGAAGGGAGAGGGAGACAGAGAGAAGGGCGAGGGAGACAGAGAGAAGGGAGAGGGAGACAGAGAGAAGGGAGAGGGAGACAGAGAGAAGGGAGAGGGAGACAGAGAGAAGGGAAGGGAGAGGGAGACAGTGAGAAGGGAGAGGGAGACAGAGAGAAGGGAGAGGGAGACAGAGAGAAGGGAGAGGGAGACAGAGAGAAGGGCGAGGGAGACAGAGAGAAGGGAGAGGGAGACAGAGAGAAGGGCGAGGGAGACAGAGAGAAGGGCGAGGGAGACAGAGAGAAGGGCGAGGGAGACAGAGAGAAGGGAGAGGGAGACAGAGAGAAGGGCGAGGGAGACAGAGAGAAGGGAGAGGGAGACAGAGAGAAGGGAGAGGGAGACAGAGAGAAGGGAAGGGCGAGGGAGACAGAGAGAAGGGAGAGGGAGACAGAGAGAAGGGAGAGGGAGACAGAGAGAAGGGAGAGGGAGACAGAGAGAAGGGCGAGGGAGACAGAGAGAAGGGCGAGGGAGACAGAGAGAAGGGAGAGGGAGACAGAGAGAAGGGAGAGGGAGACAGAGAGAAGGGAAGGGCGAGGGAGACGGAGAGAAGGGCGAGGGAGACAGAGAGAAGGGAGAGGGAGACAGAGAGAAGGGCGAGGGAGACAGAGAGAAGGGCGAGGGAGACAGAGAGAAGGGAGAGGGAGACAGAGAGAAGGGAAGGGCGAGGGAGACGGAGAGAAGGGCGAGGGAGACAGAGAGAAGGGAGAGGGAGACAGGGAGAAGGGCGAGGGAGACAGAGAGAAGGGAGAGGGAGACAGAGAGAAGTGAGAGGGAGACAGAGGGAAGGGCGAGGGAGACAGAGAGAAGGGAGAGGGAGACAGAGGGAAGGGAGAGGGAGACAGAGAGAAGGGAGAGGGAGACAGAGAGAAGGGAGAGGGAGACAGAGAGAAGGGAGAGGGAGACAGAGAGAAGGGAGAGGGAGACAGAGAGAAGGGAGAGGGAGACAGAGGGAAGGGCGAGGGAGACAGAGAGAAGGGAGAGGGAGACAGAGGGAAGGGAGAGGGAGACAGAGAGAAGGGAGAGGGAGACAGAGAGAAGGGAGAGGGAGACAGAGAGAAGGGAGAGGGAGACAGAGAGAAGGGAGAGGGAGACAGAGAGAAGGGAGAGGGAGACAGAGGGAAGGGCGAGGGAGACAGAGAGAAGGGAGAGGGAGACAGAGGGAAGGGAGAGGGAGACAGAGAGAAGGGAGAGGGAGACAGAGAGAAGGGCGAGGGAGACAGAGGGAAGGGCGAGGGAGACAGAGGGAAGGGCGAGGGAGACAGAGAGAAGGGAGAGGGAGACAGAGAGAAGGGAGAGGGAGACAGAGGGAAGGGAGAGGGAGACAGAGAGAAGGGCGAGGGAGACAGAGAGAAGGGCGAGGGAGACAGAGAGAAGGGAGAGGGAGACAGAGAGAAGGGAGAGGGAGACAGAGGGAAGGGAGAGGGAGACAGAGAGAAGGGCGAGGGAGACAGAGAGAAGGGCGAGGGAGACAGAGAGAAGGGAGAGGGAGACAGAGGGAAGGGCGAGGGAGACAGAGAGAAGGGAGAGGGAGACAGAGAGAAGGGAGAGGGAGACAGAGAGAAGAGAGAGGGAGACAGAGAGAAGGGCGAGGGAGACAGAGAGAAGGGAGAGGGAGACAGAGAGAAGGGAGAGGGAGCCAGAGAGAAGGGCGAGGGAGACAGAGAGAAGGGCGAGGGAGACAGAGAGAAGGGCGAGGGAGACAGAGAGAAGGGCGAGGGAGACAGAGAGAAGGGAGAGGGAGACAGAGAGAAGGGCGAGGGAGACAGAGAGAAGGGAGAGGGAGACAGAGAGAAGGGCGAGGGAGACAGAGAGAAGGGAGAGGGAGACAGAGAGAAGGGCGAGGGAGACAGAGAGAAGGGCGAGGGAGACAGAGAGAAGGGCGAGGGAGACAGAGAGAAGGGAGAGGGAGACAGAGGGAAGGGCGAGGGAGACAGAGAGAAGGGCGAGGGAGACAGAGAGAAGGGAGAGGGAGACAGAGAGAAGGGCGAGGGAGACAGAGGGAAGGGCGAGGGAGACAGAGAGAAGGGCGAGGGAGACAGAGAGAAGGGCGAGGGAGACAGAGAGAAGGGAGAGGGAGACAGAGAGAAGGGCGAGGGAGACAGAGAGAAGGGCGAGGGAGACAGAGAGAAGGGCGAGGGAGACAGAGAGAAGGGCGAGGGAGACAGAGAGAAGGGAGAGGGAGACAGAGAGAAGGGAGAGGGAGACAGAGAGAAGGGAGAGGGAGACAGAGAGAAGGGAGAGGGAGACAGAGAGAAGGGAGAGGGAGACAGAGAGAAGGGAGAGGGAGACAGAGAGAAGGGCGAGGGAGACAGAGAGAAGGGCGAGGGAGACAGAGAGAAGGGAGAGGGAGACAGAGAGAAGGGAGAGGGAGACAGAGAGAAGGGCGAGGGAGACAGAGAGAAGGGCGAGGGAGACAGAGAGAAGGGAGAGGGAGACAGAGAGAAGGGCGAGGGAGACAGAGAGAAGGGAGAGGGAGACAGAGAGAAGGGAGAGGGAGACAGAGAGAAGGGAGAGGGAGACAGAGAGAAGGGCGAGGGTGACAGAGAGAAGGGCGAGGGAGACAGAGAGAAGGGAGAGGGAGACAGAGAGAAGGGAGAGGGAGACAGAGAGAAGGGAGAGGGAGACAGAGAGAAGGGCGAGGGAGACAGAGAGAAGGGAGAGGGAGACAGAGAGAAGGGCGAGGGAGACAGAGAGAAGGGAGAGGGAGACAGAGAGAAGGGAGAGGGAGACAGAGAGAAGGGCGAGGGAGACAGAGAGAAGGGAGAGGGAGACAGAGAGAAGGGAGAGGGAGACAGAGAGAAGGGAGAGGGAGACAGAGAGAAGGGAGAGGGAGACAGAGAGAAGGGCGAGGGAGACAGAGAGAAGGGCGAGGGAGACAGAGAGAAGGGAGAGGGAGACAGAGAGAAGGGCGAGGGAGACAGAGAGAAGGGAGAGGGAGACAGAGAGAAGGGCGAGGGAGACAGAGAGAAGGGCGAGGGAGACAGAGAGAAGGGAGAGGGAGACAGAGAGAAGGGAGAGGGAGACAGAGAGAAGGGAGAGGGAGACAGAGAGAAGGGAGAGGGAGACAGAGAGAAGGGAGAGGGAGACAGAGAGAAGGGAGAGGGAGACAGAGAGAAGGGAGAGGGAGACAGTGAGAAGGGCGAGGGAGACAGAGAGAAGGGCGAGGGAGACAGAGAGAAGGGCGAGGGAGACAGAGAGAAGGGAGAGTGAGACAGAGAGAAGGGAGAGGGAGACAGAGAGAAGGGAGAGGGAGACAGAGAGAAGGGAGAGGGAGACAGAGAGAAGGGAGAGGGAGACAGAGAGAAGGGCGAGGGAGACAGAGAGAAGGGAGAGGGAGACAGAGAGAAGGGCGAGGGAGACAGAGAGAAGGGCGAGGGAGACAGAGGGAAGGGAGAGGGAGACAGAGAGAAGGGCGAGGGAGACAGAGAGAAGGGCGAGGGAGACAGAGAGAAGGGCGAGGGAGACAGAGAGAAGGGAGAGGGAGACAGAGAGAAGGGAGAGGGAGACAGAGAGAAGGGCGAGGGAGACAGAGAGAAGGGCGAGGGAGACAGAGAGAAGGGAGAGGGAGACAGAGAGAAGGGAGAGGGAGACAGAGAGAAGGGCGAGGGAGACAGAGAGAAGGGCGAGGGAGACAGAGAGAAGGGCGAGGGAGACAGAGAGAAGGGAGAGGGAGACAGAGAGAAGGGAGAGGGAGACAGAGAGAAGGGCGAGGGAGACAGAGAGAAGGGCGAGGGAGACAGAGAGAAGGGAGAGGGAGACAGAGAGAAGGGCGAGGGAGACAGAGAGAAGGGCGAGGGAGACAGAGAGAACGGCGAGGGAGACAGAGAGAAGGGAGAGGGAGACAGAGAGAAGGGAGAGGGAGACAGAGAGAAGGGAGAGGGAGACAGAGAGAAGGGAGAGGGAGACAGAGAGAAGGGAGAGGGAGACAGAGAGAAGGGAGAGGGAGACAGAGAGAAGGGAGAGGGAGACAGAGAGAAGGGAGAGGGAGACAGAGAGAAGGGCGAGGGAGACAGAGAGAAGGGCGAGGGAGACAGAGAGAAGGGAGAGGGAGACAGAGAGAAGGGAGAGGGAGACAGAGAGAAGGGAGAGGGAGACAGAGAGAAGGGCGAGGGAGACAGAGAGAAGGGCGAGGGAGACAGAGAGAAGGGAGAGGGAGACAGAGAGAAGGGCGAGGGAGACAGAGAGAAGGGAGAGGGAGACAGAGAGAAGGGAGAGGGAGACAGAGAGAAGGGCGAGGGAGACAGAGAGAAGGGCGAGGGAGACAGAGAGAAGGGAGAGGGAGACAGAGAGAAGGGCGAGGGAGACAGAGAGAAGGGAGAGGGAGACAGAGAGAAGGGAGAGGGAGACAGAGAGAAGGGCGAGGGAGACAGAGAGAAGGGCGAGGGAGACAGAGAGAAGGGAGAGGGAGACAGAGAGAAGGGAGAGGGAGACAGAGAGAAGGGAGAGGGAGACAGAGAGAAGGAGACAAATAGGGGAGATGGAGACAAAGAGGGCAGTGAGACTGAGGGGCTGAGAGTCAGAGAGGAAAGAGAGAGACAAAGGGATGAGAATGGAGAGGAAAGAGGGGAAGAATACAGAACAAAGAGGGAGAGGGTGAGAAAGGAGGTAAGAGAAGAGTGAGAGAGAAGGTTTGAGGGAGGGGTTAATGAGAGAGGAAACAAGGTCGGAGCAGAGGAGAAAGAGGAAAAAAGAGGGGAGAGAGAAAGGACAAAGGAACATTTGTTTGCATTTCAGTATTGCTATTCCTGTGCTCTCTGTTTCTGTTTCGTCTGTATTACTGTGGGTGGGCCCCCCGCCACGCGGAGCAGGCCGGCCCCCCGCCACGCGGAGCAGGAAGCTGTGCTAACCTTGTCCTGTCTGTTCCAGAGACGAAGCCATGCCGTGAATTCACTCAGGCCACTCTGATCGTCCTGGTGCTCGTTGTAATCTTCTCGTCATACAGTATCTTCATCACCTGCCTACACTGGGTAAGTATCACAAGGCTTGAAGACAGGAATGGGAAAGCTCTTTGGTACTGGCTTTACCAAGCTTGGCTTTACCGAGTACAGGTTATCAAGTACTGAATACAGGTTACCGAGTACCGAGTACAGGTTACCGAGTACCGAGTACAGGTTACCGAGTACAGGTCCACTCCTGGTGCCAGGGTCAATTGCCAATCTGTTTTTAGTTACCTGATCTCAACCAGGCTGGAAGTCACGTTGCTACAAGTGGCTTGCGAGCGCCTGGGCTGCCGTAGGTTATCCCTTATGGTCACTACCAGCTGACCCCTGCTCAAACTCGCACCAGTGATGATTTTGGGTGAGGAAAGGACCGACTGTGATGCCCTTCATGGTTAAACAGCTTGCCCTCACTTGCCCTCTAGACACAGCAGCAAAGAGCAGCCGTTCGGACAGTTACGGATGGTGGGGGTTGCGGGGAGGGGTGCACGACCAGCACTGCACTCTCAGCCCATGAGGAAAAAAAAAGTGCCAAGAATGAACAGGAAGAGTTGAAGAGATACGGGAGGGGGCCGCAATGTTCGGAATTCAGGCGCCCAAGTTCCCAGCACGGGCATGGCTCGGCACCCAAGGGCACGGATCCATCAATTCACCCAGACAGTGTGAAAGCTGCGATGTGACTGGAGATGGGACAGTGGTTAAAGTGAGACACTCTGAAGATAATGGCAGTCTCAGCCTCAGAAAGAGTGAGACTTGGTGATCAACACTCTGTCAGACCCAGAAACCAGCTCTCACAGCTGTCCTTGTGCTCCTGTGCAGCTGTTTCTCAGATGCTGAAGGAGCTGTGAATCTCCTGGCCCCACAATCAAACCCTCACCCCTCCAGTGTAAACGGGAAGCGTTCAGGGCACATGGAGAGAACACACACATCACTGCAATAAAAACAAACGGTTCAGCTGCGGGATTGCAGAGTTACGTACGAACAAAAAAAAGACACCAGTCCCGACATGTCCATCTCTTTCTGATCGATCAACCCCACCTACCCACCCTCTCACCACATCCCTCAACCCCACCTACCCACCCTCTCACCACATCCCTCAACCCCACCTACCCACCCTCTCACCACATCCCTCAACCCCACCTACCCACCCTCTCACCACATCCCTCAACCCCACCTACCCACCCGCTCACCACATCCCTCAACCCCACCTACCCACCCTCTCACCACATCCCTCAACCCCACCTACCCACCCTCTCACCACATCCCCCAACCCCACCTACCCACCCTCTCACCACATCCCTCAACCCCACCGACCCACCCTCTCACCACATCCCCCAACCCCACCTACCCACCCTCTCACCACATCCCCCAACCCCACCTACCCACCCTCTCACCACATCCCTCAATCCCACCTACCCACCCTCTCACCACATCCCTCAATCCCACCTACCCACCCTCTCACCACATCCCTCAATCCCACCTACCCACCCTCTCACCACATCCCTCACCCCCACCTACCCACCCTCTCACCACATCCCCCAACCCCACCTACCCACCTTCTCACCACATCCTCAACCCCACCTACCCACCCTCTCACCACATCCCTCAACCCCACCTACCCACCCTCTCACCACATCCCTCAACCCCACCTACCCACCCTCTCACCACATCCCCCAACCCCACCTACCCACCCTCTCACCACATCCCTCACCCCCACCTACCCACCCTCTCACCACATCCCCCAACCCCACCTACCCACCCTCTCACCACATCCCTCAACCCCACCTACCCACCCTCTCACCACATCCCTCAACCCCACCTACCCACCCTCTCACCACATCCCCCAACCCCACCTACCCACCCTCTCACCACATCCCTCAACCCCACCTACCCACCCTCTCACCACATCCCTCAACCCCACCTACCCACCCTCTCACCACATCCCTCAATCCCACCTACCCACCCTCTCACCACATCCCCCAACCCCACCTACCCACCTTCTCACCACATCCTCAACCCCACCTACCCACCCTCTCACCACATCCCTCAACCCCACCTACCCACCTTCTCACCACATCCTCAACCCCACCTACCCACCTTCTCACCACATCCCTCAACCCCACCTACCCACCCTCTCACCACATCCCCCAACCCCACCTACCCACCTTCTCACCACATCCTCAACCCCACCTACCCACCTTCTCACCACATCCTCTACCCCACCTACACACCTTCTCACCACATCCCTCAACCCCACCTACCCACCCTCTCACCACATCCCTCAATCCCACCTACCCACCCTCTCACCACATCCCCCAACCCCACCTACCCACCCTCTCACCACATCCCTCAACCCCACCTACCCACCTTCTCACCACATCCTCAACCCCACCTACCCACCTTCTCACCACATCCTCAACCCCACCTACCCACCTTCTCACCGCATCCTCAACCCCACCTACCCACCTTCTCACCACATCCCTCAACCCCACCTACCCACCCTCTCACCACATCCCTCAATCCCACCTACCCACCCTCTCACCACATCCTCAACCCCACCTACCCACCTTCTCACCACATCCTCAACCCCACCTACCCACCTTCTCACCACATCCTCAACCCGACCTACCCACCCTCTCACCACATCCCTCACCCCCACCTACCCACCCTCTCACCACATCCCTCAACCTCACCTACCCACCTTCTCACCACATCCTCAACCCGACCTACCCACCCTCTCACCACATCCCTCACCCCCACCTACCCACCCTCTCACCACATCCCTCACCCCCACCTACCCACCTTCTCACCACATCCTCAACCCCACCTACCCACCCTCTCTCCACATCCCTCAACCCCACCTACCCACCCTCTCACCACATCCCCGACCCCACCTACCCACCCTCTCACCACATCCCTCAACCCCACCTACCCACCCTCTCACCACATCCCTCAACCCCACCTACCCACCCTCTCACCACATCCCTCAACCCCACCTACCCACCCTCTCACCACATCCCTCAACCCCACCTACCCACCCTCTCACCACATCCCTCAACCCCACCGACCCACCCTCTCACCACATCCCTCAACCCCACCTACCCACCCTCTCACCACATCCCTCAACCCCACCTACCCACCCTCTCACCACATCCCTCAACCGCACCTACCCACCCTCTCACCACATCCCCCAACCCCACCTACCCACCCTCTCACCACATCCCTCAACCCCACCTACCCACCCTCTCTCCACATCCCTCAACCCCACCTACCCACCCTCTCACCACATCCCTCAACCCCACCTACCCACCTTCTCACCACATCCCTCAACCCCACCTACCCACCCTCTCACCACATCCCTCAACCCCACCTACCCACCTTCTCACCACATCCCTCAACCCCACCTACCCACCCTCTCACCACATCCCTCAACCCCACCTACCCACCATCTCACCACATCCCTCAACCCCACCTACCCACCCACTCACCGTATCCCTCCACCCCACCTACCCACCCTCTCACCACATCCCTCAACCCCACCTACCCACCTTCTCACCACATCCCTCAACCCCACCTACCCACCTTCTCACCACATCCCTCAACCCCACCTACCCACCCACTCACCGTATCCCTCCACCCCACCTACCCACCCTCTCACCACATCCCTCAACCCCACCTACCCACCCTCTCACCACATCCCTCAACCCCACCTACCCACCTTCTCACCACATCCCTCAACCCCACCTACCCACCCTCTCACCACATCCCTCAACCCCACCTACCCACCTTCTCACCACATCCCTCAACCCCACCTACCCACCTTCTCACCACATCCCTCAACCCCACCTACCCACCCACTCACCACATCCCTCAACCCCACCTACCCACCCTCTCACCACATCCCTCAACCCCACCTACCCACCTTCTCACCACATCCCTCAACCCCACCTACCCACCCTCTCACCACATCCCTCAACCCCACCTACCCACCCTCTCACCACATCCCTCAACCCCACCTACCCACCTTCTCACCACATCCCTCAACCCCACCTACCCACCCACTCACCGTATCCCTCAACCCCACCTACCCACCCTCTCACCACATCCCTCAACCCCACCTACCCACCTTCTCACCGTATCCCTCAACCCCACCTACCCACCCTCTCACCGTATCCCTCAACCCCACCTACCCACCCTCTCACCACATCCCTCAACCCCACCTACCCACCTTCTCACCACATCCCTCAACCCCACCTACCCACCCTCTCACCACATCCCTCAACCCCACCTACCCACCCTCTCACCACATCCCTCAACCCCACCTACCCACCCTCTCACCACATCCCTCAACCCCACCTACCCACCTTCTCACCACATCCCTCAACCCCATCTACCCACCCTCTCACCACATCCCTCAACCCCACCTACCCACCCTCTCACCACATCCCTCAACCCCACCTACCCACCCTCTCACCACATCCCTCAACCCCACCTACCCACCCTCTCACCACATCCCTCAACCCCACCTACCCACCTTCTCACCGTATCCCTCAACCCCACCTACCCACCCTCTCACCGTATCCCTCAACCCCACCTACCCACCCTCTCACCACATCCCTCAACCCCACCTACCCACCCTCTCACCACATCCCTCAACCCCACCTACCCACCCTCTCACCACATCCCTCAATCCCACCTACCCACCTTCTCATCACATCCCTCAACCCCACCTACCCACCTTCTCATCACATCCGTCAACCCCACCTACCCACCCTCTCACCACATCCCTCAACCCCACCTACCCACCCTCTCACCACATCCCTCAACCCCACCTACCCACCTTCTCACCACATCCCTCAACCCCACCTACCCACCCTCTCACCGTATCCCTCAACCCCACCTACCCACCCTCTCACCACATCCCTCAACCCCACCTACCCACCCTCTCACCACATCCCTCAACCCCACCTACCCACCCTCTCACCGTATCCCTCAACCCCACCTACCCACCCTCTCTCCACATCCCTCAACCCCACCTACCCACCCTCTCACCACATCCCTCAACCCCACCTACCCACCCTCCCACCACATCCCTCAACCTCACCTACCCACCCTCCCACCACATCCCTCAACCTCACCTACCCACCCTCTCACCACATCCCTCAACCCCACCTACCCACCCTCTCACCACATCCCTCAACCCCACCTACCCACCCTCTCACCGTATCCCTCAACCCCACCTACCCACCCTCTCACCACATCCCTCAACCCCACCTACCCACCTTCTCACCACATCCCTCAACCCCACCTACCCACCCTCTCACCGTATCCCTCAACCCCACCTACCCACCCTCTCTCCACATCCCCCAACCCCACCTACCCACCCACTCACCGTATCCCTCAATTCCTTCTCTCTCACTAGTAACATGTCTAATCACCCCTTAACCACATTTATACTGTTCTATTCAATGCCCTTCTCTTATTCCACAACTCAGTTACCCTTCCACTACCTATTAAAAATAGACCTTGTCCCTGAGTTATCCCACACATAACCTCTTTCCAGCCTAAAATATTCCCATTCATGACATCATCTTGTTCCTGGTCTTAAGTCAATTTCCTACTCATCCTGTCCTGTCACTCCTAACCTTAGTCAATGATCAAATAGAAAGATATGGAGAAGGAGACAGACAGAGAGCACAGACAGAGGCAGGGAATGAGAAACAGAGACACAAACATAGACAGAGAGGGGAAAGAGAGAGACTGACCAGGACAGAGACAAAAGACAGAGGGAGAGGAGAAAAAGACAGAGACTGAGAGAGGGGTAAGGAGAGAGACAGAGGGGGGGGACAGAGAGAGAACGAGAGAGAGAGAGACAAAGAGAAAAGGACAGAGAAAGCGAGCAAAACAGAGTGAAAGAGAGACAGAGAGATAGAGATGGGTACAGAGATATGAGACAGAACGAAAGACAGCGAGAGAGACAGAAAGGGGAGAAAGAAAGGGATTGTGAGTGACGGAAAGAGACATAGAGAGAGAGGGAAAGAGAGACTGGAGAAGTTGCAAGTAGCCCGGGGCCTGTATCTGGAATCTCCTGCTCCCCACAACACCTGGGCCCATCCCCACGGAGGAGAAAGTCACCGAGTAACAGTGACCGACCCAACGACAGACAAGGACAACCCAGCCAAGAGGAGCACTGGTGAGCAAGTCCTGCACCCTACTCCCCCCTCCACCAATCCATTGTCAATCCAACCAAGAACAAACTCATTCCTTCAGTCCTCAATCCCATATCAGTCCCGTCCCAATCACTACCACGGAATGAAACTCCAGAGAATCTCCCTCACAGGCACTGTGAGCAGTGACTTCAGAAAAAAGACACGGGAATGTAAACTCCTGAAAGTAGAATTGAAAGCAGTCCCTCGTCGAGATGTCAGTGAAAGGCTGAGGGACAGCTCTCCCTCATCGAACTCACCTTTCACACTCACACACCCCACTTAACCCCCCTGTCCCTGTTTCTCTCCGACTCCTTCCCAAACCCTCGCAGTTCCTCGTGCTCTGCCTTTCCTGTCTGTCTCTCCGTTGTGTTTTGTCGTGTTAATGTGTTTCTCCGCTCTGTGTTCGATTCCCCCCTCCGCAGCCTCTCGGTGCCACCGTTTGCATTGTCGGGATGAAGGAGGCGGTCGACATGAAATGTGATCTGATTCACAATTCTGACGAGCCCGCTACTGCTACGTGGACTGGCCAGCGCTGGGAGGCAGGCCCAAGGCAAGGCAAGTACGTCTGAGCAGGACTCTACCACTCTCTCAACCCTTCAGACCGTCTCCCCACAGCCCCCACCCCTCCCACCTCCAAAGTTGGATTATAAAGATTCATTCTCGGGATGTGGGCCTCGCTGGCATGGCCGGCATTTATTGGTGGGGGGCCTTTGTCTTGAACTGCTGGTAGCCATTTTGATACAACTGAGTGGCTTACTGGGTCAATTTAGAGGGCGGTTAAGAGTCATCAGTTGGGTTTTTACAACAATCCGACAGCTTCATGGTCACATTTACTGATACCAGCCTTTTATTTCCTGAATTTCTATTTACTGAATTCAAATTCTCAAACGGCCATGGTGGGATTTGAACTCACAATCATCTGGATTACTAGTCCCGGTAACATAACCATCACTCCACCATGCTCTACAAGCGTGTTCTACTCCTGCCTGAAGCTTGTGTCTTGTGTGTGGGGTTTCGGTTCCTCAGGTGCCAGCCAGCCCACCTGGGACCTCATGGAAACTGGCCCAGCTCCACCAGAGCTTAGACAGTGAGTGCCGACAAAGGACACAACCAGACATCATTGGCCGAACCCCACTTCACACCCGCACAGACATTCCCCAGGAGGGGCAGCAATCAGGAGCAGGAAAGTTGCCTGATTTCCACCCCTCCCCCCCTTCTATGTCAACAAGAGGTTGTTGAGGCTAACTGTGTGTCTACAGTCACTGGCCAACTCGACACAGGCCAGGGATCAATTGCAAGACCTGCCTGCCTTACGTCCCTCAGTACAACACAAGGGCAGTGCACTCACACTCTGCTACTGGACCGACTTCTGACTGTTTTTAAAAATTATTTGCTCCCTTAAACGTTCTGCTTTTTATCTCACTCCAACTCATTAACAGCTGGCTCACTGGACCCCTTTCCCTACAAAGCCCCCAATGCTCCTTTTCTGGTTGTTCGGCAAGTTCCTTCCGCTCTGTGACGCATGGTGAATTTGTACATGATGTTTGGGTATCCTCTATCATTATAAAATTAGGCCTGAAGTGCAAACATTTGTACTATTTTGGTAAGGACATTTCTTTGTGGAACTGTACTATGGGGATGTGGAAGGCTGCATTTTAAAATTACCTTTTATATTTTATGAGAATGGTGTCGGAGTTGTATTTCTTTTTGTACGATGCACGCAGAAGTACCTGCTATATTTTGGAGTTATTGCCGATTGTTTGGCTGGCCAATTCAAAGATCCTGCATCTTTACAATCCAAAGAAGGATATGGTGAGAAACTAGGAACTGTAGAGGGGCAGAGAGATTTGGGAGTTCAAGTGCACAAGTCATTTAAAGTCAGCAGACATGTACAAAAAGTAATCAAAAAGGCTAATGGAATGTTGGCCTTTATCTCAAGGGGTCTGGAATAGAAAGGGGGAGGAAGTGATGCTTCAGTTGTGTAGAGCCTTGATCAGACTCCATCTGGAGACTGCATCAGTTCAGGGCACCACACCTCAGGAAGGATATATTGGCCTTGGAGGGGGTGCAGCGCAGATTCACCAACTTGTCCTTGTAATTTAAAGGGTTAAATTATGAGGCCATAAACCGAGTTTGTATTCCCTTGAGTTTAGAAGATTGAGGGATGATCTAATCGAGGTGTTTAAAATGCTAAAAGGATTTGATAGGATAGATAGAGAGAAACTGTTTTCTCTGGTGGGCGAATCCAGAACAAGGGGGCATAATGTTAAAATTAGAGCTAGGGGTTTTAGGAATGAAATCAGGAAGTACCTTTTCACACAACTGGTCGTGGAAATCTGGAACTCTGTTCCCCAAAAGGCTGTGGATACTGGGGGTCAATTGGAGCTTTCAAGACTGAGATCCATAGATTTTTGTTGGGAAAGGGTCTCGAGGGATGTGGAGCAAAGGCGGGAAATGGAGTTGAGGTGCAGATCAGCCATGATCTAACTGAATGGTGGAGGAGGCCCGAGGGGCCGAATGGCCTCCTCCTGTTCCTACACACTCGGGCTGATTGTAGCACCTCTACCCCCTGCGCCCCCCACCCCCACCCCCAGCTGGGACCACCCGACTCACCGCAAACTCTGACCTTCTGACCAAGGCTCAGTTCCACACTGGGCGGGGACCTCTTAAGATTTTTTTCGGCTAAAAGTCATCAGACCTTGATCCAAGCGGGCAGACGAGGATGGGGTCTGCCGGTTCACAGTCTCCTGGGCTGAAGCTACTGCCCTGTTGATTGGAGCAAGACATTTACAAAGTCTTTCTTTTGTTTTACCTTCTTCTTTAGGTGTTGACAAAGAATCAAGAAGAACAGAACAATGAATATGTGAATATGGAGCCTCCCAAACACAGCTCTGGTCGAAAGAGAGGAAACCACATAGGCTACCGAACTTAACACCATGTCTTGTATAAAACCCACCAGGAATGTAACTGAGGCTTTTTCTGAAGAGACCTGGACTAACCCGGTCCCCAATGGAACTGCCTCCTGCCAACCTCCCTCGTTGAGTTGATGAAAAAGCCACTAACGGACTTCGGATCTCATTTTAATTCTCTCTGTGCTGGTTGTATGGTTCGAGTTTGTGCGGGACTGTAGCACACCAGAAACACACGCACACCAAGGTACAAGGTGAACCCAGCGGAAACTCGATCACGCAGGGCAGAGTGGGACAGACACATCCTGCGACGAGCCAGAGCCCCATCCTCCTGTGGGGTTCAGCCACGCCCTTCCACACCCGACAATTCAGCAAATTCCAGTCCATGTTATATTCCCCCAGTACCAGCATTTCAAATGTAATTAAAGTTAGAGTAGCAACCCTGTTATTTGAGGCAGAATTTCCCCCTTTCAGGGTATTTTTCTCTCCTTCCTTCTCAATCTCTGATGACCGTATCCTAACTCGCACCAAGTCCCGTTCTCCCATCACCCCTTGTGCTCGCTGACCTACATTGGCTCCCGGTCCAGGAATGCCTCCATTTTAAAATTCTCATCCTTGTTTTCAAATCCCTCCATGGCCTCGCCCCTCCCCAATCCCTAACCTCCTCCAGCCCTACAACCCTCAGAGATCTCTGCGCTCCTCCAATTCTGGCCTCTTGTGCATCCCTGATTTTCATCACCCCATCATTGGCGGCCGTGCCTGCAGCTGCCTAGGCCCCAAGCTCTGGAATTCCCTCCCTGAACCTCTCCACCTCTCTCTCCTCCTTTAAGACGCTCCTTAAAACCTACCTCTTTGACCAAGCCATTGATCACCTGTCCTAATGTCTGCTTATGTGGCTCCGTGTCAAATTTTGTTTGATAATCGCTCCTGTGAAGGCCCTTGGGATGTTTTACTACGTTAAAGGCGCTATATAAATGCAAGTTGTTGTTCTTGTTGCTGTTGGTCTCCCCCGCACCCCCCCATCCCGGCCCCCCATTACACCATCTGTGGGTGAGCAGACTCCTCAGGCCCAGATTCCTCCAGTCAGTTACCCTGTGGTTTGAGAATGATCCCCTCCAGTTTCTCTCTCCCTCTCTCCCTCTCTCCCTCTCCCCCCCTCTCTCACACTGTCCCTCTCTTCTCTCCTCGGGGAACACAAGCCAAGTTTATGCAACTTGTCCTCATAATTTAACCCTCTAAGCTTCGGTATCATTCTGGTGAATCTGTGCTGCACCCCCTCCAAGGCCAATATATCCTTCCTGAGATGCGGTGCCCAGAATTGAACTCAAATGGGGTACTTTTGTATTCCAGTCCCCTTGAGATAAAGGCCAACATCCCATTAGCCTTTTTGGTGCTTTTTGTACTGTCTACTGGCTTTAATGATTTGTGTACTTGGACTCCTAAATCTCTTTACTTCTCCACAGTTCCTAGTTTCTCACCCTTTAGAAAATGGTCCGATTTGTCTTTATTGGGTCCTTGTGGATGACCTCACATTTGCCCAAACTGAACTCGATTTTCCATAGTTTTGTCCACTCACTTAATCTGTCTCTGTCCCTTTGCAACTTCCTGTGCTCCCACCTACACTACTTACTGTCTGTCCTGACTTAGTGTCCCCCATGGTACAATATCCATCCAACACTCACTGTCTAGGCTCGCACGTGTACATTGACCAATCAGAGGGCACTGGACAGCTGTGAACCTACACCCCAGGAAGAGTCAGTGCTTTCAGGGGAGGAGGGAGGAGAGCAGGTAGATGAAGGGGACAAAAGTGAAGGCATTGTAGCCTGGAGATTAGAAATATATTCACAGACAGACACACTCTGCGTCCGTGTGTGTGTGTGTGTGTCCGTGTGTGTGTCCGTGTGTCCGTGTGTGTGTGTGTCCGTGTGTGTGTGTGTGTGTGTCCGTGTGTGTGTGTGTGTGTGTCCGTGTGTGTGTGCCCGTGTGTGTGTGTGTGTGTCCGTGTGTGTGTGTGTGTCCGTGTGTGTCCGTGTGTGTGTGTCCGTATGTCCGTGTGTCCGTGTGTGTGTGTGTCCGTGTGTGTCCGTGTGTCCGTGTGTGTGTGTGCCTGTGTGTGTGTGTGTGTCCGTGTGTGTGTGTGTCCGTGTGTGTGTGTGTGTGTGTGTCCGTGTGTGTGTGTGTGTGTGTCCGTGTGTCCGTGTGTGTGTGTGTCCGTGTGTGTGTGTGTGTGTCAGTGTGTGTGTGTGTGTGTGTCCGTGTGTGTGTGTGTGTGTGTCCGTGTGTGTGTGTGTGTGTGTGTCCGTGTGTGTGTGTGTGTGTGTCCGTGTGTGTGTGTCCGTGTGTGTGTCCGTGTGTGTGTGTGTGTGTGTCCGTGTGTGTGTGTGTGTGTGTCCGTGTGTGTGTGTCCGTGTGTGTGTCCGTGTGTGTGTGTGTGTGTGTCCGTGTGTGTGTGTGTGTGTGTCCGTGTGTGTGTGTGTGTGTGTGTCCGTGTGTGTGTGTCCGTGTGTGTGTGTGTGTGTGTCCGTGTGTGTGTCCGTGTGTGTGTGTGTGTGTCCCTTCACTTCCATTTTATCTTATTCCTGGGAACTCAGAAATTTCAACAGAACCACTGTGTGTGTGTGTATCCGTGTGTATCAAAGCCTCACCAAATCTAGAAGGAATTTTTAAAAATTCTCAAACAGTAAAAGGCATAAAAGTTATCGCCAGTCTGTGAATATAGGAACGATCGAGTGGTGTATTCACCTGCTTAGAAATGATCCACTATTTATAATAGGTTATCCCAGGGTTTCATATCAGCATTTCCACTATCTCAAACTCTGTTGCTCGAAGACAGTTCCCCAGAATTGCTCCATCGAGCAGTGACAGCCGCTGCTCCTCACATCAAGTCCCACCTGCCATCTACAAACATACCAACGTACAAAACTGACGGGCAGGAAAAGACCATCAGGCTGCTCAGAGGGAGGTCAGGCAACTCTCTAACACAAAAAAAGGAAGGAAGGACTCGTCCTTTCCCGGCAGATCCCAGGATAACTCCGCTTCCGGACAGCCTCACGCTGGACAGCGCCCAGAGAAGAGACGGAACAGGGGACTGTACACCGTTTCCAGTGATTCCCAGCTATCTGCGCCACGAATGGAGTTTCAGAGACACATGAAGTTGCTCCAATGACGCCTTTGCCCAGTGATATTACAAGTAGCTGTAAATGACTTGCCCTTCCACCCAGCTGGAACACTCAACCTGCTCTTCAGTTGACAACTAACATGTTCATGTGATAATTGCCAAGTTTAGGTGCCTGTTCCTCCACATTCAATAGATTGTAACGTTGAACTCACGGTATCGGGACTGTAAATTCACACTGATTATCTGACTTCATTCACTAAATAATAAATCGACCGTGGGCTTTAGTGAAACTCCTCTCTTCCTTCATGCTCCTCACAACACGCAGGTTCTCCAACCCAAACCCGAACCAGGAGCTGAGGAGACTGGCGAACTGGTGGTGCAACGAGTCAGATATGGGATTCCAATCCAAACCAGACTGATGGGATCAATGTCTCCTCAGCCGGCTGCCTGGAAGGGTCCCCCTCAGAAATTAAATCCAGCTCCAAGCGAACCCCTCCGAATTCAGCAAGAAATTGCCAATCAGATTCAGAGAGGGAGAAATCGAAAAATGTCACATGTGCACTAGGGGCCAGTGCTCTGATACAATGTACATATTGTTGATACAGTGTAGAGGGAGCTTTACTCTGTATCTAACTCTGTACCTGCCCTGGGAGTGTTTGATGGGACAGTGTAGAGGGAGCTTTACTCTGTATCTAACCCTGTACCTGCCCTGGGAGTGTTTGATGGGACAGTGTAGAGGGAGCTTTACTCTGTATCTAACCCGTGCTGTACCTGCCCTGGGAGTGTTTGATGGGACAGTGCAGAGGGAGCTTTACTCTGTATCTAACCCGTGCTGTACCTGCCCTGGGAGTGTTTGATGGGACAGTGTAGAGTGAGCTTTACTCTGTATCTAACCTGTGCTGTACCTGCCCTGGGAGTGTTTGATGGGACAGTGTGGAGGGAGCTTTACTCTGTATCTAACCCGTGCTGTACCTGCCCTGGGAGTGTTTGATGGGACAGTGTAGAGGGAGCTTTACTCTGTATCTAACCCGTGCTGTACCTGCCCTGGGAGTGTTTGATGGGACAGTGTAGAGGGAGCTTTACTCTGTATCTAACCCACGCTGTACCTGCCCTGGGAGTGTTTGATGGGACAGTGTGGAGGGAGCTTTACTCTGTATCTAACCCGTGCTGTACCTGCCCTGGGAGTGTTTGATGGGACAGTGTAGAGGGAGCTTTACTCTGTATCTAACCCGTGCTGTACCTGCCCTGGGAGTGTTTGATGGGACAGTGTAGAGGGAGCTTTACTCTGTATCTAACCCGTGCTGTACCTGCCCTGGGAGTGTTTGATGGGACAGTGTAGAGGGAGCTTTACTCTGTATCTAACCCGTGCTGCACCTGCCCTGGGAGTGTTTGATGGGACAGTGCAGAGGGAGCTTTACTCTGTATCTAACCCGTGCTGTATCTACCCTGGGAGTGTTTGATGGGACAGTGTAGAGGGAGCTTTACTCTGTATCTAACCCGTGCTGTATCTACCCTGGGAGTGTTTGATGGGACAGTGTAGAGGGAGCTTTACTCTGTATCTAACCCGTGCTGTACCTGCCCTGGGAGTGTTTGATGGGACAGTGCAGAGGGAGCTTTACTCTGTATCTAACCCGTGCTGTATCTACCCTGGGAGTGTTTGATGGGACAGTGTAGAGGGAGCTTTACTCTGTATCTAACCCGTGCTGTACCTGCCCTGGGAGTGTTTGATGGGACAGTGCAGAGGGAGCTTTACTCTGTATCTAACCCGTGCTGTATCTACCCTGGGAGTGTTTGATGGGACAGTGTAGAGGGAGCTTTACTCTGTATCTAACCCGTGCTGTACCTGCCATTGGAGTGTTTGATGGGACAGTGTAGAGGGAGCTTTACTCTGTATCTAACCCGTGCTGTACCTGCCCTGGGAGTGTTTGATGGGACAGTGTAGAGGGAGCTTTACTCTGTATCTAACCCATGCTGTACCTGCCCTGGGAGTGTTTGATGGGACAGTGCAGAGGGAGCTTTACTCTGTATCTAACCCGTGCTGTATCTACCCTGGGAGTGTTTGATGGGACAGTGTAGAGGGAGCTTTACTCTGTATCTAACCCTTGCTGTACCTGCCCTGGGAGTGTTTGATGGGACAGTGTAGAGGGAGCTTTACTCTGTATCTAACCCGTGCTGTACCTGCCCTGGGAGTGTTTGATGGGACAGTGTAGAGGGAGCTTTACTCTGTATCTAACCCGTGCTGTACCTGCCCTGGGAGTGTTTGATGGGACAGTGTAGAGGGAGCTTTACTCTGTATCTAACCCGTGCTGTATCTACCCTGGGAGTGTTTGATGGGACAGTGTAGAGGGAGCTTTACTCTGTATCGAACCCGTGCTGTACCTGCCCTGGGAGTGTTTGATGGGACAGTGTAGAGGGAGCTTTACTCTGTATCTAACCCGTGCTGTACCTGCCCTGGGAGTGTTTGATGGGACAGTGTAGAGGGAGCTTTACTCTGTATCTAACCCGTGCTGTACCTGCCCTGGGAGTGTTTGATGGGACAGTGTAGAGGGAGCTTTACTCTGTATCTAACCCGTGCTGTACCTGCCCTGGGAGTGTTTGATGGGACAGTGTAGAGGGAGCTTTACTCTGTATCTAACCCGTGCTGTACCTGCCATTGGAGTGTTTGATGGGACAGTGTAGAGGGAGCTTTACTCTGTATCTAACCCGTGCTGTACCTGCCCTGGGAGTGTTTGATGGGACAGTGTAGAGGGAGCTTTACTCTGTATCTAACCCGTGCTGTACCTGCCCTGGGAGTGTTTGATGGGACAGTGTAGAGGGAGCTTTACTCTGTATCTAACCCATGCTGTACCTGCCCTGGGAGTGTTTGATGGGACAGTGCAGAGGGAGCTTTACTCTGTATCTAACCCGTGCTGTATCTACCCTGGGAGTGTTTGATGGGACAGTGTAGAGGGAGCTTTACTCTGTATCTAACCCGTGCTGTACCTGCCCTGGGAGTGTTTGATGGGACAGTGTAGAGGGAGCTTTACTCTGTATCTAACCCGTGCTGTACCTGCCATTGGAGTGTTTGATGGGACAGTGTAGAGGGAGCTTTACTCTGTATCTAACCCGTGCTGTACCTGCCCTGGGAGTGTTTGATGGGACAGTGTAGAGGGAGCTTTACTCTGTATCTAACCCGTGCTGTACCTGCCCTGGGAGTGTTTGATGGGACAGTGTAGAGGGAGCTTTACTCTGTATCTAACCCATGCTGTACCTGCCCTGGGAGTGTTTGATGGGACAGTGCAGAGGGAGCTTTACTCTGTATCTAACCCGTGCTGTATCTACCCTGGGAGTGTTTGATGGGACAGTGTAGAGGGAGCTTTACTCTGTATCGAACCCGTGCTGTACCTGCCCTGGGAGTGTTTGATGGGACAGTGTAGAGGGAGCTTTACTCTGTATCTAACCCGTGCTGTACCTGCCCTGGGAGTGTTTGATGGGACAGTGTAGAGGGAGCTTTACTCTGTATCTAACCCGTGCTGTACCTGCCCTGGGAGTGTTTGATGGGACAGTGTAGAGGGAGCTTTACTCTGTATCTAACCCGTGCTGTACCTGCCCTGGGAGTGTTTGATGGGACAGTGTAGAGGGAGCTTTACTCTGTATCTAACCCGTGCTGTACCTGCCATTGGAGTGTTTGATGGGACAGTGTAGAGGGAGCTTTACTCTGTATCTAACCCGTGCTGTACCTGCCCTGGGAGTGTTTGATGGGACAGTGTAGAGGGAGCTTTACTCTGTATCTAACCCGTGCTGTACCTGCCCTGGGAGTGTTTGATGGGACAGTGTAGAGGGAGCTTTACTCTGTATCTAACCCGTGCTGTACCTGCCCTGGGAGTGTTTGATGGGACAGTGCAGAGGGAGCTTTACTCTGTATCTAACCCGTGCTGTATCTACCCTGGGAGTGTTTGATGGGACAGTGTAGAGGGAGCTTTACTCTGTATCTAACCCGTGCTGTACCTGCCCTGGGAGTGTTTGATGGGACAGTGTAGAGGGAGCTTTACTCTGTATCTAACCCATGCTGTACCTGCCCTGGGAGTGTTTGATGGGACAGTGCAGAGGGAGCTTTACTCTGTATCTAACCCGTGCTGTATCTACCCTGGGAGTGTTTGATGGGACAGTGTAGAGGGAGCTTTACTCTGTATCTAACCCGTGCTGTACCTGCCCTGGGAGTGTTTGATGGGACAGTGTAGAGGGAGCTTTACTCTGTATCTAACCCGTGCTGTACCTGCCCTGGGAGTGTTTGATGGGACAGTGTAGAGGGAGCTTTACTCTGTATCTAACCTGTGCTGTACCTGCCCTGGGAGTGTTTGATGGGACAGTGTAGAGGGAGCTTTACTCTGTATCTAACCCGTGCTGTACCTGCCCTGGGAGTGTTTGATGGGACAGTGTAGAGGGAGCTTTACTCTGTATCTAACCCGTGCTGTACCTGCCCTGGGAGTGTTTGATGGGACAGTGTAGAGGGAGCTTTACTCTGTATCTAACCCATGCTGTACCTGCCCTGGGAGTGTTTGATGGGACAGTGCAGAGGGAGCTTTACTCTGTATCTAACCCGTGCTGTATCTACCCTGGGAGTGTTTGATGGGACAGTGTAGAGGGAGCTTTACTCTGTATCTAACCCGTGCTGTACCTGCCCTGGGAGTGTTTGATGGGACAGTGTAGAGGGAGCTTTACTCTGTATCTAACCCGTGCTGTACCTGCCCTGGGAGTGTTTGATGGGACAGTGTAGAGGGAGCTTTACTCTGTATCTAACCCGTGCTGTACCTGCCCTGGGAGTGTTTGACGGGACAGTGTGGAGGGAGCTTTACTCTGTATCTAACCCGTGCTGTACCTGCCCTGGGAGTGTTTGATGGGACAGTGTAGAGGGAGCTTTACTCTGTATCTAACCCGTGCTGTACCTGCCCTGGGAGTGTTTGATGGGACAGTGTAGAGGGAGCTTTACTCTGTATCTAACCCGTGCTGTACCTGCCCTGGGAGTGTTTGATGGGACAGTGTGGAGGGAGCTTTACTCTGTATCTAACCCGTGCTGTACCTGCCCTGGGAGTGTTTGACGGGACAGTGTGGAGGGAGCTTTACTCTGTATCTAACCCGTGCTGTACCTGCCCTGGGAGTGTTTGATGGGACAGTGTAGAGGGAGCTTTACTCTGTATCTAACCCGTGCTGTACCTGCCCTGGGAGTGTTTGACGGGACAGTGTGGAGGGAGCTTTACTCTGTATCTAACCCGTGCTGTACCTGCCCTGGGAGTGTTTGATGGGACAGTGTAGAGGGAGCTTTACTCTGTATCTAACCCGGGTTGTACGATGGATGTGGCTTCTATTATCTGACAGTAGATTGACCTTCAGGAAGAGGTGCTGTAGACCTGGGATTTGACAGCCTGCCAAGGATGTATAGTAATCAGAGATGAAAAGAATGTGCTATGTGACAGGGTAGCTAACATTTACCAGGTCTCCCCTCACCCCCCCACCCCCGACCACGGTAAAGGGTGGTGGTTGCAGCCCACCGAGGAGAAGGTCCTCCGCAGATAAAGACCGTGAGGGAGGAAATGAGAAACCACCTCAGCTTCTCTTCCCCAGTCAGTGGCTCAAGAATCTCACGAGCGAGACTTGAATTAGGACCTGGCCCTGGGAACGGATGGACAGACAGATGGCCTTATTGTTCATGTCCCAGGTGTCTGGTTGTCACCATGTTTGGCCGGAGTCTATAGGCATCTGACAGCTATCATTAGCCATGTCTACAGAGGGTTATCATCATCTCCTCGACCTGAGGGATTCCACAATGTGAAAGGAGCTGTCCGTGGGGACATGCTGTCACTGATTGGCTGGCTATCATCATCTCCCAGACACATCAGTCCCCTGGTCCGATTGCCTGAGGAGGTTGTGGTGCATGCAGTGTTTGCTAACTTGTTGGACATCCCTCCGTCACCATCCGGGAAACATAGTAGGATCTCCCCGGGGAGCCTCATAGAATCGTACAGCACAGAAGGAGGCCATTCGGCCCAACGTGACTGTGCCAGCCCTTTGAAAGAGCTATCCAATTAGTCCCACTGCTCTTTCCCCATGACCCTGCAAATTTTTCTTTTTCAAGTATTTATCCAATTCCCTTTTTGAAAGTTATTATTGAATCTGCTTCCACCGCCTTTTCAGGCAGCCCATTCCAGATCATTTCAACTCACTGCGAAAAATAATTCTCCTCATCTCCCCTCAGGATCTTTTGCCAATTATTTTAAATCTGTGTCCTCTGGTTACCGACCCTCCTGCCACTGGAAACAGTTTCTCTTTATTTACTCTGTCAAGACTACTTTGTGATTTTGAACACCTCTATTAAATCTCCCTCTGCTCTAAGGAGAACAACCCCGGGTTCTCTAGTCCCTGCATGTTTGAACTTTCAGACTACAAGCAAAAATCTTGGGTGCAAACAATGCCATAGGAAAACGACAGCAGGTCAGAGACTTGAGGAACAGGCCTTTCTGAAGGAGAGCGTTGAGACTTGTCGCACTGGGGAAGGTTCCTGCAACTCTGAAAACACTTAACGCAGCGAGCGCACTAACAACAGGGAAGCCCAAAGTCCAGGTGCCATCCCGGCAGCTCATTACACTGTCCCTTACCATCCTCCGGTCAACTCTTGGTGGTTTCCATGGCATCATGCCAGGTGGGAATTGGCCTAAGATGGACAGGGGTTTGGCCTTGCCAATCTCCGGCTCCCAACTGCCACCTCGCAGCACCGGGATTGCCCTAAAGCAGCGGGAAGGTTGTCCCCTCGAGTTTTAATGCCTGACCATCTTGGGTTTTAAGCGGATTACCTTGTTCTGTCAGTGTCCAACAATGGCAAGTCAAGTGGAAAATGAAAGGTCGCTCGACCTTTCCCTGGCCGTTGACAGGCAGCCATTTTGTCTCCACAACCAGGCAACAGGTTTGAAAACATGAGATCTGTTATCAAACCGACAATCAAACCTTTCCATTCCCTCCAGTCAAACCAAATGTCACATCTTCAGATCAAAGTTGATGAGTTCATTGGCCTCAATAACTTTAACACATCTGTAGATAGCAGCAAATAGTAGACTCTTACCTACCCTCAATGTAGATGCTAAAAGGTTAAACCAATTTACTCAATCTTTCCCTTACCTCACAGTGCTGGATCTCTCGGCCTCTCTCACAACTGGCAAGTCAATCCTTTAGGGCTTCACTTTACCAACAGCCCTACACTGCAGAAATCAGCCAAAACATATGGGACCACCCCCCACTCAGCCCTGGAATGGATAACCCCCAACCCACATCTTCCCCATTCACCCCCCCTGGGCTACCACCTCCCGGCCTGGACTCCTCTGCCCCCATGGGCTACCCCACCCCCCACATATTTATATGTCTAACCCAATAGATATTTAAGTTATTGTTTACTGAACTATTTCCATTGACTCAATCTAATTCATTATTTTTGCTAAATATGTTTTGAAAGTCCCTATCTGTCTTACTCGGACTCATAACAAAAACTGTCAATTATAGAGCTCGGATCAATAATAACTGGAATAAATACTGACCACGAATGCTCCTCACTTGTAGGTTGCTGCTTTCCTTGGTGGGTGGAATTGGTTTGCTTGGAATACAATCCGGCCTATCATTCTTATCCTAAACTAATCACCAAAGCAGAGGGTTAGGGAAATGTCCCATCATCCATCCATTCTCAGAGTGAGGGAAGACTGAGGGAGGGGAAGGGTGCCTGGGAAGGAATGAGTTAGCTGTTGTGTCTTTAAGGGCAAAGATGAATAAAACAGTAACAGGGATTAAGTTCCAACAAAAACCTTCTCACTCTCAGTTCCTTGGTCTCCTTATCTGAACCATTTCCCTGCCTTTTATTATTTCAGTCTGGGAGCGGTTCCTTGATTAAAGACAATTAAGGCCTTGCCTTAATCATTTTGCCCCTCAAAAGCTATGCACCTATCAAATATACAGAGTTCTCAAAAACCCAATGACTCACATATCATCGCTCTCTCACTGTTACAACTGACTGAAAATGGACAGACGGGTAATGGAGAGACGGGTAATGAACAATGTAACAAGCTAAAACAGACCCAGCAGCCAGTGATCAATTAAACTCGCAGACCAGAGTTTAATGGTTAAAGCAAGTGAGTTTTATTCACACCTCAGCAGTTGTCACTTGCAGTGCAGCGATGAACAAAACAGTAACAGGGATTACTTTCCAGCAAAAAAGATCTCACTCTTAGTTCTTTCCTCTCCTCAACAGAACTAATTCACTGTCTTTTATCCTTCCAGTATGGGAGTCAGTCCTGATTAAAGGCAATTAAGGTCAATGATTTCTTAAAGCTAGACCGCCTTGCCTTGATCATTCTGACACATGATACAACTTCTTAAAGCAGTACCCTTATCGAGGGCAGAGAGCTCGCAAAATCCAATGGTTCAATATCACCCCTATGTTACCCTGTTACAACAGACTGAAAATGAACGGAGTAAAATCGAACTGGCTAAAAATAAACAGAGTGAAATTGAACAGACTAAAAATGAACAGACTGAAACTGAAGTGAGTAAAAGTGAACAGAGAGAAAATGAACAGACAGAAGATGAACTGAGTGAAATTGAACAGACTGAAATTGAACAGACAGAAAATGAACAGACTGAAAATGAACAGACTGAAATTGAAAAGAGTTAAAATCAACAGACAGAAATTGAACCGACTGCAATTGAACCTACTGAAAATGAACCGACTGTAAATGAACAGACTGAAAATGAAAAGAGTTAAAATCAACAGACAGAAATTGAACAGCTTGAAAATGAACAGACTGAAAATGAACAGACTGAAAGTGAACGGAGTGAAAATTGAACAGAGTGAAATTGAACAGACGGAAAATGAACAGAGTAGAAAATAAACAGAATGAAATTGAACAGACTGAAATGAACCGAAAGAAAATGAACGGACTGAAAATGAACAAACTGAATTTGAATGGACTGAAATTGAACAGAACGAAAATGAACTAACTGAAATTGAACAGATTGAAATTGAAAAGAGTTAAAATCAACAGAAAGAAACAGAAAAGCCTGAAAATCAACAGACTGAAATTGAACAGACTGAAAATGAAAACACTGAAATTGAACAGACTGAAATTGAAAACAGTGAAAATGAACAGACTGAAATTGAACAGACTGAGAATGAAAGACTGAAATTGAACAGTCTGTAGATGAACAGACTGAAATTGAACAGAATGAAAAAGAACAGACTGAGATTGAACAGACTGAAATTGAAAAGAGTTAAAATCAACAGACAGAAATTGAACAGCCTGAACATGAACAGACTGAAATTGAATAGACTGAAAATGAACAGACTAAAATTGAACAGAGTGGGATTGAACAGACTGAAGATGAACAGACTGAAGATGAACAGACTGAAGATGAACAGACAGAAAATGAACAGACTGAAATTGAACAGACAAAAATTGAACAATCAGAAATTGAATGGACAGAAAGTGAACAAACTGAAATTGAACCGATTGAAAATGAATGGGCTGAAAGAGAATAGACAAAAATTGAACAGGCTGAAATTGAAAAGGCTGAAATTGAACAAACTGTAATTGAACAAAATGACAATGAACAGACAGAAATTGAACAGCCTGAAAATGAACAGATTGAATTTGAACAGACTGAAAAAGAACAGACTGAAAATGAAAGACTGAAATTGAACAGACTGAAGATGAACAGACTGAAGATGAACAGACAAAAATTGAACAAACAGAAATTGAATGGACAGAAAGTGAACAGACTGAAAATGAACTGACTGAAATTGAACAGAATGACAATGAACAGACAGAAAATGAACGGATTGAAAATGAACAGATTGAAAGTGAACAGACAGAAAATGAACAGACAGAAAATGAACGGATTGAAAATGAACAGACAGAAAATGAGCAGACAGAAAATGAAAACACTGAAATTGAACAGACTGAAATTGAAAACAGTGAAAATGAACAGCCTGAACATGAACAGACTGAAATTGAACAGTCTGTAGATGAACAGACTGAAATTGAACAGAACGAAATGAACAGACTGAGATTGAACAGACTGAAATTGAAAAGAGTTAAAATCAACAGACAGAAATTGAACAGCCTGAACATGAACAGGCTGAAATTGAACAGACTGAAAATGAACAGACTAAAATTGAACAGAGTGGGATTGAACAGACTGAAGATGAACAGACTGAAGATGAAAGACTGAAATTGAAGACTGAAAATGAACAGACAGAAATTGAACAGACAGAAAATGAAAACACTGAAATTGAACAGACTGAAATTGAACAGACTGAAGATGAACAGACTGAAGATGTAGAGACTGAAATTGAAAAGAGTGAAAATTGAACAGACTGAAATTGAAAAGGCTGAAATTGAACAAACTGAAAATGAACGGATTGAAAATGAACAGACTGTAGATGAACAGACAGAAATTGAACAGTCTGTAGATGAACAGACTGAAATTGAACAGTCTGTAGATGAACAGACTGAAATTGAACAGAACGAAAATGAACAGACTGAGATTGAACAGACTGAAATTGAAAAGAGTTAAAATCAACAGACAGTAATTAAACAGTCTGAATATGAACAGGCTGAAATTGAACAGGCTGAAGATGAACAGACTGAAGATGTAGAGACTGAAATTGAAAAGAGTGAAAATTGAACTAAGTGAAATTGAACAGACAAAAATTGAACAGACTGAAATTGAAAAGGCTGAAATTGAAAAGGCTGAAATTGAACAAACTGAAAATGAACAGATTGAAAATGAACGGAATAAAAATGAACAGACTGAAAACGAACAGACTGAAAACGAACAGACTGAAAACGAACAGACTGAAAATAAACAGACTGAAATTTAACAGAGTGAAATTGAACAGACTGAAGATGAACAGACAGAAAATGTAGAGACTGTAATTGAACAAACTGAAGATGAACGGATTGAAAATGAACAGACTGTAATTGAACAGACTGAAAATGAACAGATTGAAAATGAACTAATTGAAAATGAACAGACTGAAAATGAACAGACAGAAATTGAACAGACTGAAAATGAACAAACTGAAAATGAACAGACTGAAAATGAACAAACTGAAAATGAACAAACTGAAAATGAACAGACTGAAAATGAACAGACTGAAAATGAACAGACTGAAAATGAACAGACTGAAAATGAAAACACTGAAATTGAACAGACTGAAATTGAAAACAGTGAAAATTAACTGACAGAAATTGAACAGCCTGAAAATGAACAGACTGAAAATGAAAGACTGAAATTAAACAGACTGAAGATGAACAGACAGAAAATGAACAGACTGAAATTGAACAGAGTGAAATTGAACAGAGTGAAATTGAACAGACAAAAATTGAACAATCAGAAATTGAACAAACTGAAAATGAACTGACTGAAATTGAACCGATTGAAAATGAATGGACTGAAAGAGAATAGACAAAAATTGAACAGACTGAAATTGAAAAGGCTGAAACTGAACGGATTAAAAATGAACAAATTGAATTTGAACAGACTGAAAATGAACAGACTGAAGATGAACGGACAGAAATTGAACAGCCTGAAAATGAACAAACTGAAATTGAACAGACTGAAAAAGAACAGACTGAAAATGAAAGACTGAAATTGAACAGACTGAAGATGAACAGACTGAAGATGAACAGACTGAAGATGAACAGTCTCAAATTGAACAGAGTGAAAATTGAACAGAGTGAAATTGAACAGACAACAATTGAAGAAACAGAAATTGAATGGACAGAAAGTGAACAGACTGAAATTGAACGGATTGAAAATGAACGGATTGAAAATGAACCGACTGAAAATGAACAGACAGAAAATGAACGGATTGAGAATAAACAGACTGAAAATGAACAGCCTGAAAATGAACAGACAGAAAATGAGCAGACGGAAAATGAACAGACTGTAATCGAACAGACTGAAAATGAACAGATTGAAAATGAACGGATTGAAAATGAACAGACAGAGAATGAACAGACTGAAATTGAACAGACTGAAAATGAACAGACTGTAATTGAACAGAATGACAATGAACAGA
Source organism: Heptranchias perlo (assembly GCF_035084215.1). Lineage (NCBI taxonomy): Eukaryota > Metazoa > Chordata > Chondrichthyes > Hexanchiformes > Hexanchidae > Heptranchias > Heptranchias perlo. Next base: position 95,249,693 of record NC_090331.1, on the reverse strand, counting down.
CAGAAAATGAACAGACTGAAACTGAACGGATTGAAAATGAACGGATTTGAAATGAACCGACTGAAAATGAATGGATTGAGAATAAACAGACTGAAAATGAACAGCCTGAAAATGAACGGACAGAAAATGAACCGACAGAAAATGAACGGATTGAAAATGAACAGACTGAAAATGAACAGATTGAAAATGAACAGATTGGAAATAAACAGACTGAAAATGAACCGACAGAAAATGAACCGACAGAAAATGAACAGACAGAAATGAACAGACTGAAACTGAACGGATTGAAAATGAACAGATTAAAAATGAACAAACTGAAAATGAACGGATTGAAAATGAACAGACTGATAATGAAAACAGTGAAATTGAACAGACTGAAAAAGAACAGACTGAAATTGAAAACAGTAAAAATTAACAGACAGAAATTGAACAGCCTGAAAATGAACAGACTGAAAATGAACAGACTGAAAATGAACAGACTGAAAATGAACAAATTGAAATTTGACAGACTGAAAATGAACAGACTGAAAATGAACAGACTGAAAATGAACAAACTGAAATTGAATGGACTGACAGAGAACAGACTGAAATTGAAAAGAGTGAAATTGAACAGAGTGAAAATGAACAGACTGAAAATGAATAGACTGTACATGAACTGACTGAAAATGAACGGTCTGAAATTGAACAGACTGAAATTGGAAAGAGTTAAAATCAACAGACAGAAATTGAACAGCCTGAAAATTTAACAGACTGAAATTGAACAGACTGAAATTGAACAGACTGAAATTGAACAGACTGAAATTGAACAGACTGAAATTGAACAGACTGAAATTGAACAGACTGAAATTGAACAGAGTGAAAATTGAACAAACTGAAATTGAACCGACAGAAATTGAACCAACAGAAATTGAACAGACTGAAAATGAACAGAAAGAAATTGAATAGACTGAAATTTAACAGACTGAAAATGAACAGTCTGAAAATGAACAGAAAGAAATTGAATAGACTGAAATTTAACAGACTGAAAATGAACAGAGTAGAAAGTGAACAGAATGAAAATGAACAAACTGTAATTGAACAGACTGAAATGAACCGACAGAAAATGAACGGATTGAAAATGAACAGATTGGAAATGAACAGACTGTAATTAAACAGAATGACAATGAACAGACAGAAAATGAACAGACTGAAAATGAACAGACAGAAAATGAACAGTCAGAAAATGAACGGATTTAAAATGAACGGATTCAAAATGAACAGATTGGAAATGAACAGACTGTAATTAAACAGAATGACAATGAACGGACAGAAAATGAACGGATTGAAAATGAACAGATTGAAAGTGAACAGATTGAAAGTGAACAGATTGAAAGTGAACAGACTGTAAATGAACAGACAGAAAATGAACCGACTGAAAATGAACAGACGGAAAATGAACAGACGGAAAATGAACAGACTGAAAATGAACAGACTGAAAATGAACAGACTGAAAATGAACAGACTGAAAATGAACAGACTGAAAATGAACGGATTGAAAATGAAACCACTGAAATTGAACAGACTGAAATTGAAAAGAGTGAAAATTAACAGACAGAAATTGAACAGCCTGAACATGAACAGACTGAAATTGAACAGACTGAAAATGAAGACTGAAAATGAACAGACTGAAATTGAACAGACTGAAAATGAAAGACTGAAATTGAACAGTCTGTAGATGAACAGACTGAGATTGAACAGACTGAAATTGAAAAGAGTTAAAATCAACAGACAGAAATTGAACAGACTGAAAATGAACAGACTGAAAATGAACAGACTGAAGATGAACAGACTGAAGATGTAGAGACTGAAAATGAACAGAATGAAAATTGAACAAACTGAAGATGAACGGATTGAAAATCAACAGACTGAAAATGAAAACACTGAAATTGAACAGACTGAAAAAGAACCATCTGGAATTGAACAGACTGAAATTTAACAGACTGAAAATGAACAGACTGAAATTGAACGGACTGAAAATGAACGGATTAAAAATGAACAGACTGAAAATGAAAAGATTGAATTTGAACAGACTGAAAATGAACGGACTGAAGATGAACAGACAGAAATTGACCAGCCTGAAAATGAACAGACTGAAAATGAACAGACTGTAATTGAACAGACTGAAAATGAACAGACAGAAAATGAACAGACTGAAATTGAACAGAATGAAAATTGAACAGAGTGAAATTGAACAAACTGAAATTGTAAGGAGTCTTACAACACCAGGTTATAGTCCAACAGCTTTATTTCAAATCACAAGCTTTCGGAGCTTTCATGAATGGACAAAATTTGAACGAACAGAAATTGAACAGACTGAAATTGAACAGACTGAAATTGAACAGACTGAAATTGAACAGACTGAAATTGAACAGACTGAAATTGAACAGACTGAAATTGAACGGACTGAAATTGAATGGACTGAAAGAGAATAAACAAAAATTGAACAGACTGAAATTGAAAAGGCAGAAATTGAACAAACTGAAAATGAACGGATTGAAAATGAACAGTCTGAAAATGAACAGAATGACAATGAACAGATAGAAAATGAACAGACTGAAAATGAACAGATTGAAAATGAACAGATTGAGAATGAAGAGAGTGAAATTGAACAGACAGAAAATGAACGGGCAGAAAAGGAACAGACAAAAAATGAACGGATTGAAATGAACAAACTGAAAATGAAAACACAGAAATTGAACAGCCTGAACATGAACAGGCTGAAATTGAAAAGACTGAAAATGAACAGACTGAAGATGAACTGACAGAAATTGCACAGACAGAAATTGCACAGACAGAAATTGCACAGAGTGAAAATTGAACCGAGTGAAATTGAACAAACTGAAATTGAACAGACAAAAATTGAACAAACAGAAATTGAATGGACAGAAAGTGAACAGACTGAAATTGAACCGATTGAAAATGAATGGACTGAAAGAGAATAAACAAAAATTGAACAGACTGAAATTGAAAAGGCTGAAATTGAACAAACTGAAAATGAACAGATTGAAAATGAACAATCTGAAAATGAACAGACTGTAAATGAACAGACTGAAACTGAACAGATTGAAAATGAACGGATTACAATTGAACAGACTGAAAATGAACAGACTGAAAATGAACGGATTAAAAATGAACAGAGTGAAAATGAACCGACAGAAAATGAACAGACTGAAAATGAACAGACTGAAAATGAGCGGATTGAAAATGAACAGATTGAAAATGAAGAGAGTGATATTGATCAGACTGAAAATGAACAGACTGAAAATGAACGGATTAAAAATGAACAGACTGAAAATGAACAAACTGAAATTGAACAGACTGAAAAAGAACAGACTGAAAATGAAAGACTGAAATTGAACAGACTGAAGATGAACAGACTGAAGATGAACAGACTGAAGATGAACAGTCTCAAATTGAACAGAGTGAAAATTGAACAGAGTGAAATTGAACAGACAACAATTGAAGAAACAGAAATTGAATGGACAGAAAGTGAACAGACTGAAATTGAACGGATTGAAAATGAACGGATTGAAAATGAACCGACTGAAAATGAACAGACAGAAAATGAACGGATTGAGAATAAACAGACTGAAAATGAACAGCCTGAAAATGAACAGACAGAAAATGAGCAGACGGAAAATGAACAGACTGTAATCGAACAGACTGAAAATGAACAGATTGAAAATGAACGGATTGAAAATGAACAGACAGAGAATGAACAGACTGAAATTGAACAGACTGAAAATGAACAGACTGTAATTGAACAGAATGACAATGAACAGACAGAAAATGAACAGACTGAAACTGAACGGATTGAAAATGAACGGATTTGAAATGAACCGACTGAAAATGAATGGATTGAGAATAAACAGACTGAAAATGAACAGCCTGAAAATGAACGGACAGAAAATGAACCGACAGAAAATGAACGGATTGAAAATGAACAGACTGAAAATGAACAGATTGAAAATGAACAGATTGGAAATAAACAGACTGAAAATGAACCGACAGAAAATGAACCGACAGAAAATGAACAGACAGAAATGAACAGACTGAAACTGAACGGATTGAAAATGAACAGATTAAAAATGAACAAACTGAAAATGAACGGATTGAAAATGAACAGACTGATAATGAAAACAGTGAAATTGAACAGACTGAAAAAGAACAGACTGAAATTGAAAACAGTAAAAATTAACAGACAGAAATTGAACAGCCTGAAAATGAACAGACTGAAAATGAACAGACTGAAAATGAACAGACTGAAAATGAACAAATTGAAATTTGACAGACTGAAAATGAACAGACTGAAAATGAACAGACTGAAAATGAACAAACTGAAATTGAATGGACTGACAGAGAACAGACTGAAATTGAAAAGAGTGAAATTGAACAGAGTGAAAATGAACAGACTGAAAATGAATAGACTGTACATGAACTGACTGAAAATGAACGGTCTGAAATTGAACAGACTGAAATTGGAAAGAGTTAAAATCAACAGACAGAAATTGAACAGCCTGAAAATTTAACAGACTGAAATTGAACAGACTGAAATTGAACAGACTGAAATTGAACAGACTGAAATTGAACAGACTGAAATTGAACAGACTGAAATTGAACAGACTGAAATTGAACAGACTGAAATTGAACAGAGTGAAAATTGAACAAACTGAAATTGAACCGACAGAAATTGAACCAACAGAAATTGAACAGACTGAAAATGAACAGAAAGAAATTGAATAGACTGAAATTTAACAGACTGAAAATGAACAGTCTGAAAATGAACAGAAAGAAATTGAATAGACTGAAATTTAACAGACTGAAAATGAACAGAGTAGAAAGTGAACAGAATGAAAATGAACAAACTGTAATTGAACAGACTGAAATGAACCGACAGAAAATGAACGGATTGAAAATGAACAGATTGGAAATGAACAGACTGTAATTAAACAGAATGACAATGAACAGACAGAAAATGAACAGACTGAAAATGAACAGACAGAAAATGAACAGTCAGAAAATGAACGGATTTAAAATGAACGGATTCAAAATGAACAGATTGGAAATGAACAGACTGTAATTAAACAGAATGACAATGAACGGACAGAAAATGAACGGATTGAAAATGAACAGATTGAAAGTGAACAGATTGAAAGTGAACAGATTGAAAGTGAACAGACTGTAAATGAACAGACAGAAAATGAACCGACTGAAAATGAACAGACGGAAAATGAACAGACGGAAAATGAACAGACTGAAAATGAACAGACTGAAAATGAACAGACTGAAAATGAACAGACTGAAAATGAACAGACTGAAAATGAACGGATTGAAAATGAAACCACTGAAATTGAACAGACTGAAATTGAAAAGAGTGAAAATTAACAGACAGAAATTGAACAGCCTGAACATGAACAGACTGAAATTGAACAGACTGAAAATGAAGACTGAAAATGAACAGACTGAAATTGAACAGACTGAAAATGAAAGACTGAAATTGAACAGTCTGTAGATGAACAGACTGAGATTGAACAGACTGAAATTGAAAAGAGTTAAAATCAACAGACAGAAATTGAACAGACTGAAAATGAACAGACTGAAAATGAACAGACTGAAGATGAACAGACTGAAGATGTAGAGACTGAAAATGAACAGAATGAAAATTGAACAAACTGAAGATGAACGGATTGAAAATCAACAGACTGAAAATGAAAACACTGAAATTGAACAGACTGAAAAAGAACCATCTGGAATTGAACAGACTGAAATTTAACAGACTGAAAATGAACAGACTGAAATTGAACGGACTGAAAATGAACGGATTAAAAATGAACAGACTGAAAATGAAAAGATTGAATTTGAACAGACTGAAAATGAACGGACTGAAGATGAACAGACAGAAATTGACCAGCCTGAAAATGAACAGACTGAAAATGAACAGACTGTAATTGAACAGACTGAAAATGAACAGACAGAAAATGAACAGACTGAAATTGAACAGAATGAAAATTGAACAGAGTGAAATTGAACAAACTGAAATTGTAAGGAGTCTTACAACACCAGGTTATAGTCCAACAGCTTTATTTCAAATCACAAGCTTTCGGAGCTTTCATGAATGGACAAAATTTGAACGAACAGAAATTGAACAGACTGAAATTGAACAGACTGAAATTGAACAGACTGAAATTGAACAGACTGAAATTGAACAGACTGAAATTGAACAGACTGAAATTGAACGGACTGAAATTGAATGGACTGAAAGAGAATAAACAAAAATTGAACAGACTGAAATTGAAAAGGCAGAAATTGAACAAACTGAAAATGAACGGATTGAAAATGAACAGTCTGAAAATGAACAGAATGACAATGAACAGATAGAAAATGAACAGACTGAAAATGAACAGATTGAAAATGAACAGATTGAGAATGAAGAGAGTGAAATTGAACAGACAGAAAATGAACGGGCAGAAAAGGAACAGACAAAAAATGAACGGATTGAAATGAACAAACTGAAAATGAAAACACAGAAATTGAACAGCCTGAACATGAACAGGCTGAAATTGAAAAGACTGAAAATGAACAGACTGAAGATGAACTGACAGAAATTGCACAGACAGAAATTGCACAGACAGAAATTGCACAGAGTGAAAATTGAACCGAGTGAAATTGAACAAACTGAAATTGAACAGACAAAAATTGAACAAACAGAAATTGAATGGACAGAAAGTGAACAGACTGAAATTGAACCGATTGAAAATGAATGGACTGAAAGAGAATAAACAAAAATTGAACAGACTGAAATTGAAAAGGCTGAAATTGAACAAACTGAAAATGAACAGATTGAAAATGAACAATCTGAAAATGAACAGACTGTAAATGAACAGACTGAAACTGAACAGATTGAAAATGAACGGATTACAATTGAACAGACTGAAAATGAACAGACTGAAAATGAACGGATTAAAAATGAACAGAGTGAAAATGAACCGACAGAAAATGAACAGACTGAAAATGAACAGACTGAAAATGAGCGGATTGAAAATGAACAGATTGAAAATGAAGAGAGTGATATTGATCAGACTGAAAATGAACAGACTGAAAATGAACGGATTAAAAATGAACAGACTGAAAATGAACAGACTGAAAATGAACAGACTGAAAATGAACAGACTGAAAATGAACAGACTGAAAATGAGCGGATTGAAAATGAACAGATTGAAAATGAACAGATTGAATTTGAACAGACTGAAAATGAACAGATTGAGAATGAACAGATTGAATTTGAACAGACTGAAAATGAACAGATTGAATTTCAACAGACTGAAAATGAACAGATTGAGAATGAACGGATTAAAAATGAACAGACTGAAAATGAACGGACTGAAGATGAACAGACAGAAATTGAACAGACTGAAAATGAACAGATTGAGAATGAATGGATTAAAAATGAACAGACTGAAAATGAACGGACTGAAGATGAACGGACTGAAGATGAACAGACAGAAATTGAACAGACTGAAAATGAACAGACTGAAAATGAACAGACTGAAAATGAACGGATTAAAAATGAACAGACTGAAAATGAACAGACTGAAAATGAACGGATTAAAAATGAACAGATTGAAAATGAACGGACTGAAGATGAACAGACAGAAATTGAACAGACTGAAAATGAACAGACAGAAAATGAAAACACTGAAATTGAACAGACTGAAAAAGAATAGACTGAAATTGAACCATCTGGAATTGAACAGACTGAAATTGAACAGAATGAAAATTGAACAGAGTGAAATTGAACAAACTGAAATTGTAAGGAGTCTTACAACACCAGGTTATAGTCCAACAGCTTTATTTCAAATCACAAGCTTTCGGAGCTTTCATGAACGGACAAAAATTGAACAAACAGAAATTGAACGGACAGAAAGTGAACAGACTGAAAATGAACCGATTGAAAATGAACAGACTGAAGTTGAATGGACTGAAAATGAATGGACTGAAAGAGAATAAACAAAAATTGAACAGGCTGAAATTGAAAAAACTGAAATTGAACGGGTTGAAAATGAATGGATTGAAAATGAACAGATGAAAAATGTTAGGACTGAAAATGAACAGATTGAATTTGAACAGATTGAAAATGAACGGACTGAAGATAAACAGACAGAAATTGAACAGCCTGAAACTGAACAGATTGTAAATGAACAGATTGAGAATGAAGAGAGTGAAATTGAACAGACAGAAAATTAACAGGCAGAAAATGAACAGACAAAAAATGAACAGACTGAAAATGAACAGACAGAAAATGAACAGACTGAAAATGAACAGACTGAAAATGAACAGACTGAAATTGAACAGACTGAAATTGAACAGATTGAGAATGAAGAGAGTGAAATTGTGAGAATCCCTACATGGTCAGTGTCCCCATACGTGGTCAGTGCCCAGTAAAGTAAGTAAAGTACAAATGCCTAAGTGGCAAAGTAGAAAAGTAGTAAGAATGACAAGCAAGGGTTAATTAGAAGCTGCTTAGGTTAGGACAATGGGCCCCTTCAAGGCTAATAGTGGTGTGAGGAACTCGTTAGATGTTGGGGTCTGCTTATGCTCATCATTGGCATGGCAACATTAGAGAGTAGGGAGTTTGGTGTGGGTGTTTCTGCACAGCTGGTTGATCAATAGAAAATAATGAGCTGAGTGAGGCCAGAGACATTCCAGGTTAGCAGATAAGGGTGGGGATGATTAGGGGAAACATTCCAAGCTGGAAGATGAGGGGACATCCATCTATGTCTGTCACTGCGGCGTGATCAGCTAACTGTATTGTCCATGATTGGCCTGCAGTTAGGTAACCCCTCATGGCCAACCTATGCCCGGCTTATGATTGGTGTTGAACCTCATGTTAGCAATGTTCCAACCCCTATTGATCTGTATAAACGTGTGTATTTTCTGTATGTTCTTTGTCTTGCTTTGCCAGCATAGAGGGACTCTAACAGGATTACAAATCAATGCTGCAGACTAAGAACCCTGCGATTAAAGTTGTGTTGAACTTTAAAGGTGTATTCGATTCAGTGTTGCGCTGAACCAGACTGAGGGTAAAAGAATCCAGTTCATCATTTGAACAGACAGAAAATGAACGGGCAGAAAATGAACAGACAAAAAATTAACGGATTGAAATTGAACAAACTGAAAATGAAAACACAGAAATTGAACAGCCTGAACATGAACAGGCTGAAATTGAAAAGACTGAAAATGAACAGACTGAAGGTGAACTGACAGAAATTGCACAGAGTGAAAGTTAAACAGAGTGAAATTGATGGACTGGGGTTGACAATTGTAAACAATTTTACAACACCAAGTTATAGTCCAACGATTTTTATTTGAAATCTACAAGCTTTCGGAGGCTTCCTCCTTCCTCAGGTAAATGTTCCTGAGGAAGGAGGAAGCCTCCGAAAGCTTGTAGATTCCAAATAAAAATCGTTGGACTATAACTTGGTGTTGTAAAATTGTTTACAAGAGTGAAATTGAACAGACTGAAATGAACCGACAGAAAATGAACGGATTGAAAATGAACTGATTAAAAATGAACAGACTGAAAATGAACAGACAGAAAATGAACTGACTGAAAATGAACAGACTGAAATTGAACAGACTGAAATTGAACCGATTGAAAATGAATGGACTGAAAGAGAATAAACAAAAATTGAACAGACTGAAATTGAAAAGGCTGAAATTGAACAAACTGAAAATGAATGGATTGAAAATGAACAGACAGATCACAGGGCCTGGGAGGAGATTGGATGGGCTGGGGAGGAGATCACAGGGCCTGGGAGGAGATTGGATGGGCTGGTGAGGAGATCACAGGGCCTGGGAGGAGATTGGATGGGCTGGGGAGGAGATCACAGGGCCTGGGAGGAGATTGGATGGGCTGGGGAGGAGATCACAGGGCCTGGGAGGAGATTGGATGGGCTGGGGAGGAGATCACAGGGCCTGGGAGGAGATTGGATGGGCTGGGGAGGAGATCACAGGGCCTGGGAGGAGATTGGATGGGCTGGGGAGGAGATCACAAGGCCTGGGAGGAGATTGGATGGGCTGGGGAGGAGATCACAGGGCCTGGGAGGAGATTGGATGGGCTGGGGAGGAGATCACAAGGCCTGGGAGGAGATTGGATGGGCTGGGGAGGAGATCACAGGGCCTGGGAGGAGATTGGATGGGCTGGGGAGGAGATCACAGGGCCTGGGAGGAGATTGGATGGGCTGGGGAGGAGATCACAAGGCCTGGGAGGAGATTGGATGGGCTGGGGAGGAGATCACAAGGCCTGGGAGGAGATTGGATGGGCTGGGGAGGAGATCACAGGGCCTGGGAGGAGATTGGATGGGCTGGGGAGGAGATCACAAGGCCTGGGAGGAGATTGGATGGGCTGGGGAGGAGATCACAAGGCCTGGGAGGAGATTGGATGGGCTGGGGAGGAGATCACAAGGCCTGGGAGGAGATTGGATGGGCTGGGGAGGAGATCACAAGGCCTGGGAGGAGATTGGATGGGCTGGGGAGGAGATCACAGGGCCTGGGAGGAGATTGGATGGGCTGGTGAGGAGAGCGGGGGGGCCTGGGAGGAGATTGGATGGGCTGGGGAGGAGATCACAGGGCCTGGGAGGAGATTGGATGGGCTGGGGAGGAGATCACAAAGCCTGGGAGGAGATTGGATGGGCTGGGGAGGAGATCACAAGGCCTGGGAGGAGATTGGATGGGCTGGGGAGGAGATCACAGGGCCTGGGAGGAGATTGGATGGGCTGGGGAGGAGATCACAAGGCCTGGGAGGAGATTGGATGGGCTGGGGAGGAGATCACAGGGCCTGGGAGGAGATTGGATGGGCTGGGGAGGAGATCACAGGGCCTGGGAGGAGATTGGATGGGCAGGTGAGGAGAGCGGGGGGGCCTGGGAGGAGATTGGATGGGCTGGGGAGGAGAACACAAGGCCTGGGAGGAGATTGGATGGGCTGGGGAGGAGATCACAAGGCCTGGGAGGAGATTGGATGGGCTGGGGAGGAGATCACAGGGCCTGGGAGGAGATTGGATGGGCTGGGGAGGAGATCACAGGGCCTGGGAGGAGATTGGATGGGCTGGGGAGGAGATCACAAGGCCTGGGAGGAGATTGGATGGGCTGGGGAGGAGAGCGGGGGGGCCTGGGAGGAGATTGGATGGGCTGGAAGAGGATCAGAGGGCCTGGACTTGGAGATTGGAGGTTGCTGGAGGTTGGTGAAGAGTTGGAGGTAGGTGGGGGTCACCTTCTTGGGGGGGGGGGTCCACCATCAGGGGTGGGGGGGAGAGTGTCAGTCGATCGTGCGGGTCCTGTCGGCCAGGCGAGCTTGTTGGGCCTGGATGAAGCACTCCTGCTCCTCCGGGCCCAGAAGCAGTGCAATAAAGGCCCCCATCCCATGGATCCAGCCCTTCCCACCTGCTTTCACCTCACGTGTATGGGAAACAATGGGAAACCCGAATGAGTAAGGTTAAATTCATTTAAATTTTCCAAAACACGAAATATTAAGTACCTCAAGTATCTCAATGAGGTACATTACCTCTTTAAGTATTGGCCTGCTGGCTTTAAGTGGGGGCGGGACTTCCTGGTGTCACGCACAGACAAACCTGCCTGGGTTAAGCCCAGAAGAGGGCGAGTTGGAGCCGGGAAGCGGCCCTGCTCCAAAAAGCTGCTAATATAACCTCCCACCCATTCTTGGGCGTTAAAATTAGTCCCCAGGGGTCTGCCCGAGGTCCCTCTGCATCAGTCTATGAAGGATCTGCAGAATAGGGGCTGAGATTCACCTCATAGCAAGTTCCCAACCTTAAAAGAAAATCTTGTATTTATACACAGTCCTCACCGCTTATAACGGGCGAGTTCGTGCGAACGTGATTTGCCGGCTTTACGCAATGTACGGTGTAACGGGTGAGCGCTATTACAGTATCTACTGTATAATAAGAATCTTCCTTCGGTCTAGTGACCTTTTACCCAGTTGTTTCCAGCTCCACTCTGACCTGTAGATTTATTGAAACTACAGTCAGTGCTTAGAACGAACTGTAACCCCACACCAAGGTAATTCACCATTAACGAGGTGTTATTTACTTACTTACTTAATCTTGCATTCAGTGCATCTTAACAAGGTGCAAACAAGTGAATAGACACTGCTGTTTCTGCCCGAAATGCAGGGAGCACTTAAGACGCTCGAGCCGACAACTTTGAAATTGACATCAATGCAAATGGTTAATGGATATCGCTTTTTGTTCGAAATAAGTGACTGCCCGGTTTAAAACGTGGACCTTTTAAATGGTGGGGACCACATCATTTCTCACAGCCTCAGGAGATCCCAAAGTGCTTTACAGCCAATAAAGTACTTTTGAAGTGTAGTCACTGTTGTAATGTAGGAAATGTGGCAGCCAATTTGCGCACAGCAAGATCCCACAGACAGCAATGTGACAATGACCAGATCATCGGTTTTAGATGTTGGTGGGGGGATAAATATTGACCGGGACACTGGGGAGAATTCCACCCGAGAGGACAGACAGGGCCTTAGTTTAACGTCTCCTCCGAAAGACGGCACCTCCAACAGTGCAGCACTCCCTCAGTATTGCACTGGAGTGTCTGTCTAGATTGTGTGCTCAAATCTTTGGAGTGGGGATTAAACCCACGACCTCCTGTCTCACCGCTGACCCCAGCTGATGCTATTTGCTGGGAGCTGTGAACAGGACCGAGTGGGTTCCCCAAGAGACAGTGAATCGCCAGTGGGCCCTGGTCTGACGTCAGCTTCCCAGGCCATTGACGGAACAAACCCAGCCGGCTCGAGTGGAGGCCAGTTCCCCAACTTGCCAAGTCTGCCGGCACTGCCACCTTCACCTCGTTCAGGGCACCGGCAGCAACCCCGGACGGGCAGGACGGGGCAGCAGGAGGTTGTCACGGGAGAGTCTTTGCGGTCCTGACTGTGTAACCTTCGCCAACAGGGCGAGGTGGCAGTGCCTGAGTGGGTTCAGAGGTCGGGCTGCTCACGGCCAGGGTGAAATGGCTGGCGTCCAGCACCACCATCAGCAGTGTACTTACCACAGCAGAAATGGAGCATGGGTCGGGCATTGGAGACGCCCCCCTTTCGCCCTCTGTCACAGGTTGATTGGCATGGAAATACCTGCCCATTTTGGTGTGAAATTAGCTGTAAAGCCCAAACCAGGCTGTCCAAACAGTGGGGCCCTCTGCCCACAGAGAAACTGGCAGATGCCAACGTGAGGGAATGAATTTATTTTTACGATGGATCAAATGACACATCCCAGGCAGAGTGCTGGGCGAGTGCTGTCCAATTACACCTCCCACCTCCCAGGCAGAGTGCTGGGCGAGTGCTGTCCAATTACACCTCCCACCTCCCCAGGCAGAGTGCTGGGCGAGTGCTGTCCAATTACACCTCCCACCTCCCCAGGCAGAGTGCTGGGCGAGTGCTGTCCAATTACACCTCCCACCTCCCCAGGCAGAGTGCTGGGCGAGTGCTGTCCAATTACACCTCCCACCTCCCCAGGCAGAGTGCTGGGCGAGTGCTGTCCAATTACACCTCTCACCTCCCAGCGTTGACACTACAAATCTTCACTGAGTGAAACATCGTGGTCAGCAAACTACTTTTTAAGACTTTTGCTTTTGTGAATTTTTTGTGTTTGTCCCAGGTGAAGGCTGTCACTGCTTTCCACCTCAGCACAGTTAGATGCTGAGTAAAGCTCCCTTGATTCTGACCATACCCTGCTTATTCAATGTGACTCTGGTCCATTTGCCCCACCTGCCTCTATTCTGTGTCCTTTATGGGCGAGATCGCCAATCAGCACTAAGTTTGTGCAGCCAACCAGGAGCTAGACGGAGACCAGACCAAACTCATTTCATGTCGGACCCTTACAGGTGGCAGACAGAGACTGGCACCTGGCACCAGTCCAGGCTGGATTCGAGCCCAGGTTCTGCAGGTGAAAGGTCAGAGTCTGACCCTTCTTCACTGACCCCCCAAAGCCTTTCCACCATCTCCAAGGCACAAGTCAGGAGTGTGATGGAATACTCTCCACTTGCCTGGATGAGTGCAGCTCCAACAACACTCAAGAAGCTCGACACCATCCAGGACAAAGCAGCCCAAGGAGGACAAAGAGATTGATTAAGAGGGGAAAAATAGAGTATGAGAGTAAACTAGCAGGGAACATAAAAACTGACTGTAAAAGCTTCTATGAATATGTCAAGAGAAAAAGATTAGTGAAGACAAATGTAGATCCCTTACAGTCAGAAATGGGGGAAATTATAATGGGGAACAAAGAAATGGCAGAACAATTAAACACATACTTTGGTTCTGTCTTCACAAAGGAGGACACGAATAACCTGCCAGAAATGTTAGGGAACCAAGGGTCTAGTGAGAGGGAGGAACTGAAGGAAACCAGTATTAGTAAAAAAAAATAGTGCTAAAGGCAGACAAATCCCCAGGGCCTGATAATCTACATCCCAGAGTACTAAAGGAAGTGGCCCTGGAAATAGTGGATGCATTGGTGATCATCTTCCAAAATTCTATAGACTCTGGAACAGTTCCTACAGATTGGAGGGTGGCAAATGTAACCCCACTATTTAAAAAAGGAGGGAGAGAAAAAACAGGGAATTACAGACCAGTTAGCCTATCATCAGTAGTGGGAAAAATGCTCGAGTCTATTATAAAAGATGTGATAACAGAACACTTGGAGGGCATTAACGGAATTGGACAAAGTCAGCATGGGTTTATGAAAGGGAAATCATGCTTAACAAATCTACTGGAGTTTTTTTGAGGATGTAACTAGTAGAATAGATAGGGGAGAACCAGTGGATGTGGTGTATTTGGATTTTCAGAAGGCTTTTGATAAGGTCCCACACAAGAGGTTAGTGTGCAAAATTAAAGCACATGGGATTGGGGGGAATATACTGGCATGGATTGAGAATTGGTTGACAGACAGGAAACAGAGAGTAGGAATAAACGAGTCTTTTTCGGGGTGGCAGGCAGTGACCAGTGGGGTACCGCAGGGATCAGTGCTTGGGCCCCAGCTATTCACAATATATATCAATGATTTGGATGAGGGAACTAAATGAAACATTTCTAAGTTTGCAGATGACACAAAGCTGGGGTGGAATGTGAGCTGTGAGGAGGATGCAAAGAGGCTCCAATGTGATTTAGACAAGTTGAGTGAGTGGGCAAGAACATGGCAGATGCAGTATAATGTGGATAAATGTGAGGTTATCCACTTTGGTTGTAAAAACAGAAAGGCAGATTATTATCTGAATGGTGATAGATCGGGAAAAGGGGAGGTGCAAGGAGACCTGGGTGTCCTTGTACACCAGTCGCTGAAAGCGAGCATTCAGGTGCAGCAAGCAGTTAGGAAGGCGAATGGTATGTTGGCCTTCATGCAAGAGGATTTGAGTACAGGAGCAGGGATGTCTTACTGCAGTTGTACAGGGCCTTGGTGAGACCACATCTGGAGTATTGTGTGCAGTTTTGGTCTCCTTATCCGAGGAAGGATGTCCTTGCCATGGAGGGAGTGCAATGAAGGTTTACCAGACTGAATCCTGGGATGGCAGGACTGACGTATGAGGAGAGATTGGGAAGACTAGGCCTGTATTCACTAGAGTTTAGAAGAATGAGAGGTGATCTCATCGAAACATATAACATTCTAACAGGACTAGACAGACTGGATGCAGGGAGGATGTTCCTGATGGCTGGGGAGTCCAGAACCAGGGGTCACAGTCTCAGGATACGGAGTATGCCATTTAGAACTGAGATGAGAAATTTCTTCACTCAGAGGGTGGTGAACCTGTGGAATTCTCTACCACAGAAGGCTGTGGAGGCCAAATCATTAGATGTATTCAAGAAGGAGATAGATATATTTCTTAATGCTAAAGGGATCAAGGGATATGGGGAAAAAGCGGGAACAGGGTACTGAGTTAGACGATCAGCCATGATCATTTTGAATGGCGGAGCAGGCCCGAAGGGCCGAACGGCCTACTCTTGCTCCTATTTTCTATGTTTCTAGCCCACTTGATTGGCACCCCATCCACCACCCTAAACATTCACTCCCTTCACCAGCGGCACACCGTGGCTGCAGTGTGCACCATCCATAGGATGCACTGCAGCAACTTGCCAAGGCTTCTTCGACAGCACCTCCCAAACCCGCGACCTCCACCACCTAGAAGGACAAGGGCAGCAGGTACATGGGAACAACACCTGCACGTTCCCCTCCAAGTCACACACCATCCTGACTTGGAAATATATCGCCGTTCCTTCATCGTCGCTGGGTCAAAATCCTGGAACTCCCTTCCTAACAGCACTGTGGGAGAACCTTCACCACACGGACTGCAGCAGTTCAAGGCGGCAGCTCACCACCACCTTATCAAGGGCAATCAGGGATGGGCAATAAATGCTGGCCTTGTCAGCAACGCCCACATCCCATGAATGAATAATAAAAAACTATTCCAATTAAAGGGGAATTGATAACGTGTTCTTGTTGCTTAAATATTAAATCTGAAAGAATAGAGTAGATGTTTTTTTTAAAAAAGGCCAGCAAATACCTCTCTGGGGAACTCCCCTGTATGAACAATATCAGCTCATTCTCACCCTTTTATGAATAAATTATTAACACATTGTTATTTTTCTCTAGATTGCGATGAGTCATCAGATCGTTGAGGCTTTGAGGGCAGCTTTTGCGTTTAGGTGAGGAACGCAAGATAGTGCCTGTGCCTTAAAGGGGTGTGCACCAAGACTCTGCTTGGTCTCCCTGTGATTCTCTCCTCTCTGTCCTGGATGCGCTGGCTCTTGCTAGGGCTTCACAATTCCACACACACCAGCAGCCGTCCAGTACCCCCGCCCAAGTGACCACTCGTCACACGCGAGCCTGAGAGTCGGGAGCTATTCGACTGCAGTAGCATCACAACCGAGCCCGACCCTTGTCCTCACCCGTCATCCACACACTGTTCATCAAGTGCCGTAGTATTGCTATCAGGGGCCAGGGCGCCCTGCCTGATGGTTTGCCTCCCTAGACCCGTGGGCCAGTGGTAGTGCCTCCTACTGCTGGCCTTGCTGACTCTGCTCAGACCTGGAACTGACCCTGGGACCATCTGGTCCATTGGCTCGGTTACTCACTGTGTAAACCCCCTAATTCATTCTCTTCGTTGACTTAAATGCCCAAACCAACGGGTCCAATTTAAAGAATGTGAGTGAGTTGCCCACTGACTCCACTGCTGAATGCACTGCCCGGTCTGGTACTGAGACAAACACACCACACAGTCCCAGACTAGGCCCCCCGTCTACACTGAGTTAGCTGATCTCACCTGGGGAGGCAGTAAGGGGCACAACACTCGGCCACAGTGCCCTTGGACTAGGGAAGGTAAAAAAGCTGCCTGGAGTCCTATCCCTGATCACTGTTCAGCGATGCCAGCTGCAAAGTGTGTGCACGTGTGTGTGTACATGTAAGTGTGTGTGTGTACATGTGTGTACATGTAAGTGTGTGTACATGTAAGTGTGTGAGTGAGTACATATAAGCATGTGTGTACATGTGCATGTACATCTAAGTTTGTGTGAGTACATGTGTGTACGTACATGGAAATGTGTGCGTGGGAGTACGTGTGTGTGGGTGTGTATATGTAAGTGTGTGTACATATGAGTGTGTGTACACTTAAGTGTGTGTGTACATGTAAGTGTGTGTGTGTGTATATAAGTGTGTGTGAGTGTAGAGGTCTTTAAGGTTATGAAAGAGTTTGATAGGGTAGACGCAGAGAAGATGTTTCCACTGGTGGGGGAGACCAGAACTGGGGGTCATAAATGTAAGATAGTCACCAATAAATTCAATAGAGAATGCAAGAGAAACTTCTTCACCCAGAGATTGGTTAGTGGTAAGTGGGAATGTGTGTGAGTGCATGTAGGTGTGTAGAAATGTGTATGTGCGTGCGTGAGGATGCATGCATTCATGAGTGTGTGGGGGTGTGTGTAGGCGTGTGCATGTGAATACGTCAGGTGAGGACGGGTTTACTCCTATCACAATTCAGGATTTTTGGTCACTTTTTTATGTCTCCACGGAAAGATTTGCGAGTGAGTTATAGTTAAGGCTTGTGTTTTAAAACAAAGTGATTTTGCACAGGTTCAAAAAGGCACTTACTAATGCCACTTAGACAAGAGGGTTTATTTGTTAATGGGATAGCTGTTGAAGATGTGTATTAAAGCCAGACAAGACAGTTTGTGGAATTTGTGACTCACAATCTGTCAAATAATTAGACAGTTATCTCATCCCAGGCCCAGGATAGATTTGAGAATAGTCAGAAATGGTCTCTTTTAACTTGCGTCCAAAGAGGAGGGAGGAGAGGCAGTTGGTTTTATTTACAAACTTACTGGTGAATCGCTGAACAGAGAAGGAATGAGAGGAACTGCCCTCCCATTGGCTGGGAACACAGACAGAAAAGGACAATCAGACGTAGGGGTAGTCAGTCAGCTGCCTGAGTCTGGGGAAGAGTCTGCCCGAGCAAAGAGGTACCCACTCAGATCATCTCAAGGCCAGAACCCGTCAGAATCAGACGGTTACCAAAGAGAAGTTAAGGGAACTCCCTACTAGGGACAGCGTGATGGTTTGTTATTTTTCTTGTTCATGAGGAGGGGTCTGTAGTTCGTTGAATCTAAGTGAAATTCGATTACATCTGTCACTCTCTATATTCACTTGCTGTTTGTAAAATAAAGCCACTTAATAACATGGAATGTACAGTGCAGAAACAGGCCATTCGGCCCCACTGGTCCATGCTGGTGTTTATGCTCCACACAAGCCTCCTCCCTCCCTACTTCATCTCACCCTATCACCATATCCTTCTATTCCTTTCTCCCTCATGTGCTTATCGAGCTTCCCCTTAAATGCATCTATTCTATTCACCTCAGCTACTCCTTGTGGTAGCGAGTTCCACATTCTAACCACTCTTTGGGTAAAGACGTTTCTCCTGAATTCCCTATTGGATTTATTGGTGACTGTCTTATATTTATGACCTCTGGTTCTGTTCTCCCCAGTAAGTGGAAACATCTTCTCTACATCTACCCTATCAAACCCTTTTATAATCTTAAAGACCTCCATCAGATCACCCCTCAGTCTTTTCTTTTCTAGAGCCTGCTCAATCTTTCCTGATAGGTATAACCTCTCAGTTCTGGTATCATTCTAGTAAATCTTTTTTGCACTTTCCCCAGTGCCTCTATATCCTTTTTATAATATGGAGACCAGAACTGTTCACAGTACTCCAAGTGTGGTCTAACCAAGGTTCTACAGAAGTTTAACATAACTTCTCTGCTTTTCAATTCTATCTCTCTAGAAATGAACCCCAGCGTTTGGTTTGCCTTTTTTATGGCCTTATTAACCTGCGTCGCTACTTTTAGTGATTTTTGTATCTGTACCCTCAGATCCCTCTGCTCCTCTACCTTGTTTAGACTCTTATTATCCAAGCAGTACGTGGCCCTTTTATTTTTCCTACTAAAATGCAGCACCTCACACTGATCTATATTGAAATTCATTTGCCAATTACATGCCCGTTCTGCAAGTTAATTAACGTCTTCCTGTACTTTGTAGCAGTCCTCCTCAGTATTAACTATACCTCCCAATTTGGTGTCGTCCGCAAATTTTGAAATTGTACTTCCAATTCCCAAGTCCAAATCATTTATGTAAATGGTGAACAGCAGGGGTCCTAGCACCGATCCCTGTGGAACACCACTTCCCACCTTTTTCCAGTCTGAGTAATGTCTCATCCGGGTCAGGTCTCATCGTACTAAATTGTTTCAGTCCACCTCAGAGAGATCGGAGAAGCGCACATGAGGGCACGTGTTGAAGGTACGATATCCTGTTTAGCTCACGCGATATTGATTTCAGATTACACATCCCTGGGTTACACTACACTAGATATTGATCAATACGGGAACAGTCCTGAATGTACGGCACAGGGGGCCACTTATGGGAGTGACTATCACCCTGGGTACTCAGGACAATATCTAAGGCATGACCCTAAACTTGGAACAGCCCCATATCACCACGTATTCTGACGACAATAGACAGTCCCACTTGGGTGAGGTACATCGCCCATAGAACAGAACATCAGAGGGAAAAGATTACTGATCAAAAAAATGAGATATTGAGGGATAGTATCATATTTCATAAGGTACCATGGAAATTCAGAGCTCAGAACAGTAGTTTCAGGGTAACTGAGACTTGAGGTCTCACACGTTGCAGACTCGGCAATTACTGGCACTGTTTTGAACAAGAATTACGTGATGCTGTGGAGGGGAAGTGGCGTGGCTTCTGAGTAAAATGACACATGGTGTGTGAGAGCATGGGCTCATAGCGATGGATTAACAATGGATTAACAAGCATGGTAATGGACTGAGTGTTCACCCAGGGACAGCAGGTTCCCTACAAGACCCCTAACTCCCCATTGCCCGCCCAAAGAGACATCACTAGAAACCGGCACACTATTGAACCAATGGAGAGAGGTACGAGCCGGGGCAGTACTGGCTCGTACAAACCAGAAGGTGCCAGGATTGGTTTGCGGTCAATGCTAACTTGGCTGATTCAGTCAGTCAGGCTTTGGCCTCAACATCCTTGGCTATGGAGGGGTGTGGGAGGGGGAATACCTGGGATTCCCACCCCTTGATCCCAATCCAGTGACACTTGCCCGTGGATGTCGGATGAGGCCAGGATCGGGTGATGCCCTCCACAGGCAAATAGCTTGCCAATGGCTCACTGGGCTGGTACATGAAGAGGGCGACCGGAACCTGTGAACTGTACTCAGCTCCTTCAGGGCAGAAGGAAGGAGGGTGACGGAGGTGAAGGGTTGGTGGGGGGGCGGGGGGGAGAGAAATAGATTGGATGGGGGTGGGGGCGATTCAAGTGAGCACATTTCCAGGAAACATTGTAAACGAACTCACCAAAACATGAAGAGAAATAACAGAACAAAAAGGTTCTGGTTGAATGGCTCCCCATCCTCAGTGACTTCAAACTACAGCCAAACCCCCTCTGCCCAGTCTCGTCCAACTTCTGTGAGCAGCTCGCAGGTTAGCAGAGGAACGAGACCTCTACTCACCCACATGACACGGCCGTTAACCCTCGCTGTCCATGTAGGGCGGGTTTGGAGCCGTAATGCTGCTCCTGATTGGTTACTGCCGCTGGGAGTGGGGGTGGGGTGCGGCACTGAACGCTTCTGTCTCCTTTAAGAGGCTACAACCGGCTAAAGGAGCAGTTATTGAGCAGCGAGAAATAATCCAGCGGTTATGTTCCTAGACCAGCGCAGTGTTGCCCAATACATCATCCACTAGCCACATGTGGCTAATTGGGAATCCACATGTGGCTAATTGGGAATCCACATGTGGCTAATTGGGAATACAGATGTGGCTAATTGGGAATCCACATGTGGCTAATTGGGAATACAGATGTGGCTAATTGGGAATCCACATGTGGCTAATTGGGAATACAGATGTGGCTAATTGGGAATCCATATGTGGCTAATTGGGAATACAGATGTGGCTAATTGCATTTCCAATTAGTACATAAAAATTGAGTATTCGACCCCATCGTTGGTCATGTGATCTCAATATTCATACTCGCACGGTGTCCGCATGTGAAAACAACAGTGACTACACTTCAAAAGTACTTCATTGGTTGTCAAAGGCTGTGTAGAAAGACAAGTTCTTTCTTTCTTCTTTTCCTCCTTTTTTGGTCATTATGAGTGCTTCACGTCCTCGGTTACTGAACGGTTGGAGATGTTGAGTAAATATGCACACGAGGTACATTTACCTTTAGTGTGTGGAAGGCGTTTTCTACCAAAATTAGTGCTTGTGGCTAAAGTGGTGTCACCACTGACACACCTATGGCGAGTCAGCAATTACTATTGGACAACACTGATCTAGTAATCCAGCGAACGTGAGCTCAAATCCCACCATGGCAGTTTGAGAATTTCAATTCAGTTTAAAAAGTCTGGTAATAAAAAGCTGGTATCAGAAAAAGTGACCATGAAGCTGTCGGATTGTCATAAAAACCCAACTGGTTCACTGATTCCCTTTAATCCAGTCATAGCCAGAGAATCTCCCGCAATGGCTTCTCTTTCCACTCCCGCACCGTTAACTCTGGAGTCCTCCAAGGATCTATCCTTGATCCCCTCCTATTTCTCATCTACAGGCTGCCCCTCGGCGACACCATCCGAAAACACGACGTCAGGTTCAACATCTACGCTGACGACACCCAGCTCTACCTCACCACCGCCTCCCTCGACCCCTCCGCTGTCTCTGATTTGTAACACTGCTTATCCGACTGGATAAGTAAAAATTTCCTCCAACTAAATATTGGGAAGACTGAAGCCATTGTCTTTGGTCCCCGCTGCAAACTCCGTGCCCTAACCACCGACTCCATCACTCTCTCTGGCCACTGTCTCCTTAGCTAAGAAAGGATATACTTGCCATGGAGGGAGTGCAGCGAAGGTTCACCAGACTGATTCCTGGGATGGCAGGACTGACGCATGAGGAGAGATTGGGTCGACTCGGCCTGTATTCACTCGAGTTTAGAAGAATGAGAGGGGATCTCATTGAAACATACAAAATTCTGACAGGGCTCGACAGACTGGATGCAGGGAGGATGTTTCCCCTGGCTGGGGGGGTCCAGAACGAGGGGTCACAGTCTCAGGATACGGGGTAGGACATTTAGGACCGGGACGAGGAGAAATGTCTTCACTCAGAGGGTGGTGAACCTGTGGAATTCTCTACCACAGAAGGCTGTGGAGGCCAAGTCACTGAATATATTTAAGAAAGAGCTAGATAGATTTCTAGACACAAGAGGCATCAAGGGGTATGGGGAGGGAGTGAGAATATGGCATTGAGATAAAGGATCAGCCATGATCATATTGAATGGGGGAGCAGGCTCGAAGGGCCGAATGGCTACTGCTCCTATTTTCTATGTTTCTATGTCTGAGGCTGAACCAGACCATTCACAACCTTGGCGTCCTATTTGACCCTGAGATGAGCTTCCAACCACATATCTGCTCCATCACTAAGACCGTCTACTTCCACCTCCATAACATCGCCCATCTCCATCCCTGCCTCAGCTCATCTGCTGCTAAAACCCTCATCCATGCCTTTGTTGCCTCCAAACTCGACTATCCCAATGCTCTCCTGGCCTCCCGTCCTCCACCCTCCATAAACTTGAGCTCATCCAAAACACTGCTGACCGTATCCTAACTCGCACCAAGTCCTGTTCACCCATCACCCCTGTGCTCGCTGACCTACATTGGCTCCTGGTCCGGGAACGCTTCGATTTAAAAATTCTCATCCTTGTTTTCAAATCTCTCCATAGTCTCGCCCCTCCCTATCTCTGTAACCTCCTGCAGACCTACAACCCTCCGAGATCTCTGCGCTCCTGCAATTCTGGCCTCTTGCACATCCCCGATTTTCATCGCTCCACCATTTGCAGCCGTGCCTTCAGCTGCCTGGGCCCTAAGCTCTGGAATTCCCTCCCTAAACCTCTCTACCTCTCTCTCTTCCTTTAAGATGCTCCTTAAAACCTACCTGTTTGACTGAGCTTTTGGTCACCTGTCCGAATATCTCCTTATGTGGCTCAGTGTCAAATATTATTTGTTAACGCACCTGTGAAGCACCTTGGGATATTTTACTATTTTAAAGGCACTATATAAATGCAAGTTCCTTTTGTTGTTATTTAGGGAAGGAGACTTGCCGACCTTACCCGGTCTGGGCCGACATGCAGTTCCCATATCAACGTGGTTGACTTAACTGCCCTCTGAAGTGGCTGAGAAAATCACTTAGTTGTACCAGACCGCGACCAGCAGTTCAAGAAGACGGCTCGCCACCACCTTCTCGGGGCAACGAGGGACAGGAAATAAATGCCGGCCTTGCCAGCGACGCCCACACCCCGAGAATGAATAAAAAAGAGGTTAAAAAAGTAAGAATGCGTGAAGGGGCAGCGGTTTCCAGGTGTGGGAGGGGAAACAGGAGGAACAGCCCCCCCGGGTAAACAGATCCATCCACGGAAGTGCTGCTGGCTGAAGGGGCAGGAGGCTGAAGGGAGAGACTGCTGGGCACTCAGGGCTGGAGGATGTGTCAGGCTCTATGCAGGGAGGTGGTAGAGGCAGTCAGTGCCACCTCCACCACCCTAAGAGCTGCCACAGGAAGAGGTTCAATGACCTCCCAAGGGTGACCAAGGTAAGGCGAGGCTCTGGGTCTATCCACTGATAGAGCCTTTGCTCACCACCTTACCTCTCACACTCTCTGCCAGCACCTGGGTGTCAGGGAAACACACCTCTACCTCTGCAAACACCCAGGCACAGCCCACGCGGCCCACCACAAGGGCGCTTCTGCTCGTCTTCAAGGGAACTTCACTTAAAGGGACAACGCGCCTGCTCCTCTCATCACCGTGGGAAGGATATGGGGAAAAGCAGGCCACTCACATCCCCTTTAACATTGTGTTCTGTCCCCACAAAGGAAAAGGCAGCACAGACAGAGAGCTTCAACCGGGGGTGGGGGGGGGGGAGGAACTGAAGAGACTGAAAGCCCTGAGTCCGCGGGAAGAGGAAGGTTTGTGGATAATAGGCGGACAGACAGGAGAGGCGGCGGGAGATGGCGACGTTGGTCGGGGAGCAGAAGGTTGGTAAAGGTAAGGCTCGTCACAAGCTTCACTGACTGAAAGGCCCTCGCGCTCACCCACTATTTCTTCAAGGGCTAAGGTCACACTGACACCAGCTCATCAGGGCGAGTGCCGTGGAAGAAGATAACCGCCCGCGGGGCACTCCCAGAGACACGGGCGCTGCCACCCCCAGATCGGCAATCACCAACTCCGTCAGGCAGGAGTGAAGCGACTCTTCTCGGTGAGTCAGCCTGTATGCGTTGACAGCTCTGGACCCCTCAGTCACACCGTTCTTTCTCAGGCTGCTGGCACCTTCATCACCATCCCCTTCAGATTCCGAGGCGACAAGCCTTTCGTCACTGTGACGTTGTGCAGAACGCAGCAAGAAATGTTGATTGGGGAGACTCTCACTGGGCTGGATTACAGGGAGCCACCAGATTTACACCGGCACCTAAAACGGCCCTTGACAATTCCAATAGTCTGCTTAATGGCACTTCGTAGAATCATAGAATGATACAGCACAGAAAGGAGGCCTTTGGCCCATCGTGCCTGTGCCGGCTCTTTGAAAGAGCTATACAATTAGTCCCACTCCCCTGCTCCTTCCCCCATGGCCCTGCAAATTTTTCCCTTCAAGTATTTATCCAATTCTCTTTTGAAAGTTATTATTGAATCTGCTCCCACCGCCCTTTCAGGCAGCGCATTCCAGATCATCACAACTCGCTGTGTAAAAAAAATTATCCTCATCTCCCCTCTGGTTCTTTTGACAATTATCTTAACTCTGTGTCCCCTGGTTACCGACCCACCTGCCAGTGGAAACAGTTTCTCCCTATTAACTCTTTCAAAACCCTTCATGATTTTGAACACCTCGATCAAATCTCCCCTTAACCTTCTCTGCTTCAAGGGAAACAACCCCAGCTTCTCCAGCCTCTCCACATAACTGAAGTCCCTCATCCCTGGTACCATTCTGGTAAATCTTTTCTGCTCCCTCTCTAAGACCTTCACATCCTTCCTAAAGTGTGGTGTCCAGAATTAGACACAGCTGAGGCCTAACCAGTAATTTGTAAAGGTTTAGCATAACTTCTTGTAGTCCCATGGGCCTCTTTATATCTGTTGAGCCTCCTCGGACTGCAGAAGCCTCACTGGAGTCATAAACCATGGCTGCAAGGATCAGCCCTGAACACCAATCGACTATCTTGTTACATGGCCCTGAGTCATTAGATAGATGAAAGTATAATGGCAGTTTCCTGGGTAGCAGACATTCACAGGTGATTGGCATCACACACTAGCTGGACATTAATAGAATGAAAACCTTTCCCATTCATGAAATTGAGGGGGTTGCATTTGTCACATGCATTCCTTGATGTGCTCTTTGCACCTGCCAGTCTGGAAAACTGGATAGCTCTCTCTTTCTCTCTCTCCATCGCTCTCCCTCTCTCTCCCTCCCTCTCGCTCTCTCACTCCCTCTCTCTCCCTCGCCTTCTCTCTCTCCCTCTCTGTCTCCCTCCCTTTCTCTCTCTCTCCCTCGCCTTCTCTCCCACTCTCCCTCTCTGTTTGGGAAGGATATGAATTGCACAGCCCTCCTGAATAGACCATCAATGCCCTTCCAGATAAACAGCTGCATGACTGATGTAACAAACATCATCAGATGCTGCCTGGAAGGATCCAGTGGCAAATTAATTCAAGGCAGTGGTGACCCTGACTGCTGCAGGCAGTGCTGTTCTCCTGGTGTAAGTGAGCTGCAGGTCTTCAGCCAGCTGTTGACTTATTTCTCCAATTATCTCCAGGAGGAATGCGTAGCCTTGAGGTAGTGACATACAGAGAAACCAAAGTAAAACCTTCTTGCAGTGACACCTGGTGAGTGGGTATCTACATTTGGGGGCAAGCATTTTCTGTGATGCTTCATTCTAGGAGCCTCCAACCTAGCCACTTCCATCCCTTCATCTTCCTCTTCAAAATAGAGGAACAGAGAGATTCCCATTGGGAAATCCATGTCCCAGTCCTGAGCTGACTAAACAGAGGCCCCAGAACACCAAACAACTGAAATCAATCTGCAGGCCAATGAAAAACCAATCTGTGGCTTCACCACACAAAGTGGCCTCTTCAATGAGGAACCACCTCAAGGGCAGCACCCTGCTGCTCACACCACCACTTGTAGTCTGCCAGTAATATATTGGATCAGATGTTGGGAAAATAGAGTGGGGGGAGGGTTACCACATCATTTAAAGGTGGTGGGACATGCTCCCGTCATCCTTTAAGGGGTCTGGTGGCAGGTTACAGGAAGTTGGACTTACTGCCCCATTTTACTCAGTTTTTCACACCACAAACAACCCTAAAATGTGAGGTAAATCAAAGGACTATAAAGCCCCTTATCACAATCGCACCCTTCACGTAATCTCCCCCACCCAGATTGATCCAAGCCACCTTGCTCTTTCTTTGGGTTTCTCTGTATCTGAGGTAACAATAAGTCTATTTCTGACCTCTTCATCTCCCTTATACCCCACATCTCCTTCGCCAATCCCCCACAATCCTCACAATTTGCCTCAGGAAAATATTATGCTGTCCCTGCCCTGGGAGTGTTTGATGGGACAGTGTAGAGGGA
The DNA here is from genome assembly GCF_035084215.1 of Heptranchias perlo. Classification (NCBI taxonomy): domain Eukaryota; kingdom Metazoa; phylum Chordata; class Chondrichthyes; order Hexanchiformes; family Hexanchidae; genus Heptranchias; species Heptranchias perlo. The sequence continues at coordinate 95,222,417 of NC_090331.1, read as the reverse complement.
GCTTCACTCTGTATCTAACCCGTGCTGTGCCTGCCCTGGGTGTGTTTGATGGGACAGTGTAGAGGGAGCTTTACTCTGTATCTAACCCGTGCTGTACCTGTCCTGGGAGTGTTTGATGGGACAGTGTAGAGGGAGCTTTACTCTGTATCTAACCCGTGCTGTACCTGTCCTGGGAGTGTTTGATGGGACGGTGTAGAGGGAGCTTTACTCTGTATCTAACCCGTGCTGTACCTGTCCTGGGAGTGTTTGATGGGACGGTGTAGAGGGAGCTTTACTCTGTAACTAACCCGTGCTGTACCTGCCCTGGGAGTGTTTGGTGGGACAGTGTAGAGGGAGCTTTACTCTGTATCTAACCCGTGCTGTACCTGCCCTGGGAGTGTTTGATGGGACAGTGTAGAGGGAGCTTTACTCTGTATCTAACCCGTGCTGTACCTGTCCTGGGAGTGTTTGATGGGACAGTGTAGAGGGAGCTTTACTCTGTAACTAACCCGTGCTGTACCTGCCCTGGGAGTGTTTGATGGGACAGTGTAGAGGGAGCTTTACTCTGTATCTAACCCGTGCTGTACCTACCCTGGGAGTGTTTGATGGGACAGTGTAGAGGGAGCTTTACTCTGTATCTAACCCGTGCTGTACCTGCCCTGGGAGTATTTGATGGGACAGTGTAGAGGGAGCTTTACTCTGTATCTATCCCGTGCTGTACCTGCCCTGGGAGTGTTTGATGGGACAGTGTAGAGGGAGCTTTACTCTGTATCTAACACAAAAGATGTGGAAAACTTGACAAAAAATGACAAGTATAAAACTAAGTGCTTGCAGCAGTTTCCTGTATGTGTTTAGCTGAAGTTGATGAATTACACAATGAGCTCTGTGGCATCAGCTCCCATTTCCCTTCTCATTTCCTTTTGCACTTTAAACATTTTGCTGACATTTGTCATTTTTGACAGGTGCAGTTCCGACCAAGTTAATCTGTGTATCTGTGCTGTGTGGGTGGCTTTTATACTGCGGTCGACATCATCGTCAGTTGCAGGAAGCTGTTCTTGAAAATATATTTATCAGCTGTTTGATCGCACCGAATTCTGCTGAATTTACAGGTCTTTCCTGTGTGATCGCTCTGCGTTTACGGCCTTGTAACACACTGCTGATTCCTTATGACACAGCCCCTTTGTATCAGGCTACCCTTTAAACAGGCGATGTACAGTCTCTGCGTCTCTCCTTCCTAATTACAAACTTCCATATCGATGTCAACGGAACAGACTCAGCTCCTGTGATGGGGCAGGTGTGTGTGCACAAACGGATCAGGGCAAATGAGGGAGACCGTCCAATAGAGCCTTCCACAGTCTATCATCCCTCACCTTCCCCCACCCCATCACAACATCCAGCTGGTAATCCAGAGGCCTGGACTAATAATCCAGAGGACCTGAGTTAAATCCCACCATGGCAGTTTGAGAATATGAATCCAGTATAAAAAAATCTGGAATTAAAAAGTTGATGTCAGTAAAAGTGACCATGAAGCTGTCGGATTGTCATAAAAACCCATCTGGTTCACTAATGTCCTTTAGGGAAGGAAACCTGCCGTCCTTACCCGGCCTGGGTCTATATGTGACTCCAGTCCCACACCAACGTGGTTGACTCTTAACTGCCCCTCTGAAGAGTTGTATCAAACAGCTGCTAGTGGTTCAAGAGGAAAGCCCATCACCACCACCTTCACAAGGGCAACTGGGAATGGGCAATAAATGCCGGCCTTGCCAGCGACGCCCAGATCCCGAGAATAAATAATAATAAAAGTCCAGCTACCTCTTGGACATCCCCCATCCTTTAGTTTATCCTTCCTCGCTCCGTTATTCCCCGTTTGATCAGTCTTCCCCACATCTCCTTCTTCCCAGTTTGTTTCTGTATCCTCTTGTCCTGCGGTCATGGTTTAACTGGAAATAGTGCTCGGGATTAACCTTTTCTACTACATTCAGTACCTTATATCCCTCACATTAGCCTCCCTGCAAGGTTGAAGAGTTTTTCTAACCCCTCCTGATAGCTCAGTCCCTCTGACACTAGGGGTGGGGTTGGGTGGGGTTGGGTGGGGAGTGAATTTGCCCGTGCTGAGTTGCTCCACTGTTGCGCCAGTAGGAAAACGATTTGCGCTCGCCGGTGGTCAGGACGGGTATCCACACGAGGCTGTCATGGGTCAGCTCAGTCACCTAACCATTGGAGTAGTGATTGGCGGAAATCCTGTGTAAAACGGGTGTAAGCTGCAGGAGTGCATGGAAATTTGAGGGCAGCTTTTGAACAGAAAGTTGAGCCTGTACCCATCAGTAACAGTCTTGGGGGGCAAGCACGGTAAGGAAAGAGCAGTGCATGGTTCACTCACTCGACCCCCAGATAGGGAGTGGGGGGATGTTGGGGGTACGACAATCTGCCAGTGGGCTAAGCCTGCGAGAAGCAAGTCCAAGTGTGCATCGGCAGAATAACAAACAAATCGCTTTAAAAAGTATTTACCAGCTGCAGAAAACAGTGTTTAAACTCTCCAGTCTCTTCAGTCTCGCATGCTAAACAGAGGAAGCAACATGCTATAGACAGAGCTAAGCGATTCCACAACCAACGGATCAGATCAAAGCTCTGCAGTGCTGCCACATCCAGTCGTGAATGGTGGTGGACAATTAAACAACTAATGGGAGGAGGAGACTCTGCAAACATCACCGTCCTCAATGATGGCGGAGTCCAGCACGTGAGTGCAAAAGACAAGGCTGAAGCGTTTGCAACCATCTTCAGCCAGAAGTGGCAAGTAGATGATTCATCTCGGCCTCCTCCCGATATCCCCACCATCACAGAAGCCAGACTTCAGCCAATTTGATTCACTCCACATGATATCAAGAAACAGCTGAGTGCACTGGATACAACAACATCCCGGCTGTAGTGCTGAAGATTTGTGCTCCAGAATTAGCCGCACCTCTAGCCAAGCTGTTCCAGTTCAGCTACAACACTGGCATCTATCCGACAATGTGGAAAATTGCCCAGGTATGTCCTGTCCACAAAAAGCAGGACAAATCCAATCCGGCCAATTACCGCCCCATCAGTCTACTCTCAATCATCAGCAAAGTGATGGAAGGTGTCGTCGACAGTGCTATCAAGCGGCACTTACTCACCAATAACCTGCTCACTGATGCTCAGTTTGGATTCCACCAGGACCACTCGGCTCCAGACCTCATTACAGCCTTGGTCCAAACATGATCAAAACAGCTGAATTCCAGAGGTGAGGTGAGTGACTGCACTTGACATCAAGGCAGCATTTGACCAAGTGTGGCATCAAGGAGCCCTAGTAAAATTGAAGTCAATAGGAAACAGGGGGAAAACAGGGGGAAATATATTGCTGTTCCTTCATCATCGCTGGGTCAAAAGCCTGGAACTCCTTACCTGACAGCACTGTGGGAGAACCTTCACCATACGGACTGCAGCGGTTCAGGAAGGCAGCTCACCACCAACTTCTCAAGGGCAATGAGGGATAGGCAATAAATGCTGGCCTCGCCAGCGACGCCCACATCCCATAAATGAATAAAAAAAACTCCTCACTTCCATCTGTCTCAGCTGATGCCAGGCAGCTACTGCACCTCATGTATCGCAGCCTAACTTGCCCCGAGTATGTAAACCCAGGAAACTCACAGCTACTGCACCTCTTGTATCTCAGTCTAACTCTCCGATTTCATTAACAGTGTAAACCCAGGAAACTCATAGCTGCAGTACCTCATGTATCTCAGCCTAATTCGCCCCGAGTACATTAGCACTTTCCAGTGGCTGGAGTCACATCTAGCACAAAGTAAGATGGTTGTAGTCGTTGGAGGCCAATTACCTCAGCCCCAGGACATCGCTGCAGGGGTTCCTCAGAGCAGTGTCCTAGAACTGTCTTCAGCTGCTTCATCAGTGACCTTCCCTCCATCACAAGGTCAGAAATGGGGATGTTCGCTGATGATTGCACAGTGTTCTGTTCCATTCGTAACCCCTCAGATAATGAAGCAGTCCGTGCCCACATGCAGCAAGACCTGGACAACATCCAGGCTTGGGCTGATAAGTGGCAAGTAACATTCGCGCCAGACAAGTGCCAGGCAATGACCATCTCCAACAAGAGAGAGTTTAACCACCTCGCTTTGACATTCAACGGTATTACCATCGCCAAATCCCCCACCATCAACATCCTGGGAGTCACCATTGACCAGAAACTTAACTGGACCAGCCATATAAATGCTGTTGCATCTGGAGCAGGTCAGAGGTTGAGTATTTTTGCGGTGAGTGTCTCAGCTCCTGGTTCCCCAAAGGCTTTCAAGTAGTCTAGGTATATTGGGCCTGAAATTCCACAAGAATTCCATCGGTCTCCTATTGTAACTGCAGAGGGAGTCTGGTGCAACTCCCAGGGAAAAGGCAGATAGCTGGGCTGGGGGCAGGGACTCCCTGAGCCAGGAGTTCCCACTCCTGATCCACAGTAGGGACCCAGTATTTGCATGGCAGCTGGTACACCCAGTGAGGTGAGAGGCAACGCCTTTCACAGGGGAGCACGTGGACGCCACCTGTAAGGTCCAGGTCAGGCAAGCGGCCTAGACCATGAAGAAGTAAAACATTAATTTTTTTTTGGAAACAAAGCCAGATCAGTCCCCTTGAAGAGTGGGCAGAGACCAAAGTTTCAACTGGCCCTTGCGCCCACCTGCTTCATGCTAATGCAATCCCATAGCCACCAGAGAAAACTGGCGGGAAACAGGATCGGGGTCGGAAGAGGCTCCAGCTAAGTCAAGGCACGGCACGGTACTGCAAGGGTAAATCTTCATCTCATAATACTATACATGGTTAAAAAAGTGCAAATGGTCTGCAGCCAAGTGTTAGAGGTGGAGATATTTTGGGTTGAAGGATGTAAAGACATTTTAGACAGTTTGTGGCGTTAATTCCCAGTAGTTATGGAATATTGGGCTGACAGGATTGTGGTGAGGTGAACTTTAACCTCACCATAACCCCGACAAGTTTTCCTTATTCAGGTTTATTCAGTATGCAGGGCAGGCTGCTGGCAGGAGCACTGCCACTAAAGGGGAGCTCACCGTTCACAGGCAGGAACACTGGGGCGATATTGCAGAACCTGAAGGGATTTAAAGGGGCAGAGGAGTCCCAAGGAGGAAAGGGAACAATTGTTTTCAGAAGGTCTTGGCCGAGACCGATTTCAGAGGAGGTGGTAGAAGAAAATCCAACCCCACAGTCCACACAGTTGGATAGGAACTGACGCTGCTGAGGTTTTGTACATTTATATAACTAAGCCAGTTGGCCATTTCTTTTCATATCGAGAAACTAAGGTGAATGGCTGAAGCCCTCGGTGCAGAACAGGACGGTGACAAGATGTGGTTAAGAAAGAACTTGCATTTCTATAGCGCCTTTCACCACCTCAGGATATCCCAAAATGTTTCAGTGTAATCAGTGGAAGTGTAATCACTGTTGTAATGTAGGAAACGCGGCCGCCAATTTGTGCACAGCAAGATCCCACAAACATCAATGTGTTAATGACCAGATAAGCTGTTTTAATGATGTTGGTTGGGGTGTAAATATTGGCCAGGACACCGGTGAGAACTCCCCTACTCTTTTTCGAAATAGTGCTGTGGGAGCTTTAACATCCACCTGAGGGGGCAGACGGAGCCTCGGTTTTTAACGTCTCATCCGAAAGACGGCGCCTCTGACAGTGCAGCACTCCCTCAGTGCTGCACTGGAGTGTCTGGAAGGGGTGATTAGGTGACACCAAGCTTGGGTTCTAAAAGCCTGCAGATTATAAGAGGAAGGGAAGAGTGAGGAGTTCCATGGGCTTGAGGTCCAGGAAAAGAATGGGAGTAGATGACAGTGCAATGGGTCTTGATTTCAACACAATGAGGAGGTAAGGAGGGAGGAGTGTGTGTGGGGACTTGGAGCAAGTTCGGAGGAGCACTTATCATGCTAGTGTAAATAAATAGAGAAACAAGAAAAATTGTGAGTTTGAAAAATGATGGAGGCCGGCCAGAGGAGAGAGGGGGATTGTCTGTTGGACTGAACAATGCGATTATAGTGTGATATCTACAATAAGCGTGCAGAACGATGAGTAAAAAACCATCGTCTCTTGGGGAAGTCCAAGCTTTGCCCTTCAGAAGATGCAATTCCGTAAATGGAAAGCGTCGTTCTTCAACTTTTCTAAAGCTCAGCGACAGAATTGGAGCCGCTCAGCAGCTAATGGAAACCTAGCAGGTCGCGGAACTAAAAAGGTTAACCACCTAAAGATGACAGAAAGCAATACCAGCAGGAGAGCTGAGGCCAGCGAGAAAAACAACCGACTAGACCTGGTCGTCTGGTAACTGATGTCACAGGGAGGAGCCTGGGGAAATGAACAATAATTTATATGAAGTTTGTTGCCCCACATACACGATATCATTGCAAAGACAAGGAGGTTAGCTTCTCTCTTCACGGCCACCTAATTTAGCAAAATCTTGCCAGTCCTCCTGTAAGCTGCTGAATCCCACGTCCGTTCCTGTGCGGCTTTGTAAATAATCGAAATAGTTTTTCCTTGCCGCTTACCTAAGTTTCCCGGCACAATTCGGTGCCTGGTTCGAAGTCCAAGACTGTTGTTGCCCTTGAGTGAAGGCGCTGCTCCGTGTAGTGCTAGATCAGGAAGGTTCCATCTCTGGCCTGCACCGAGTTAGCTGATCTGAAGCAGGACGGTTAGCAGGGTGGGTCTGCTCAATGCCCTTGGGTTACAGAGGAGAGAAATCAGTCAGGGTTCCTCGTCCTCATGGTTATCCACTCAACACTGCTGGGAAGTGCATGTGTGTGTGGCCGGCCAACGAGGACAGGCTGATGCTTATTGTTTAGACTCACACATGAAAAGGGGCATGGGATCTGAGATTGCATGACACCTGTGGAGCCTTTACAACAGAAAGGAACCATTCTTTGTCTGTGTTTTACCTTTAATTCAGTCATCGTAGATAAAGATTTAGGCAGTGCTTAAGGGAGGAGTCATGCACACAATTCAAACACAAACATGCTGTAACCATTTACACCTCCTCTGGACCCATCTTTTGTTTCCTTACTTGACCCATTAACACCCCCTTTTGCCTTGCACCATCATCCCTCTTGTCCTCTGGTTACCGACCCTTCAGCCACTGGAAACAGTTTCTCCTTATTTACTCTATCAAAACCCTTCATGATTTTGAACACCTCTATCCAATCTCCCCTTAACCTTCTCTGTTCCATGGAGAACAATCCCAGCATCTCCAGTCTCTCCACATAACTGAAGTCCCTCATCCCTGGTACCATTTAAGTCGAATCGTTTTTGGATATTAGCACTGAAGGTGACGTTGTACCCTGCCATGATCCTGGCACCTGTCTCAGGCCCTACAACTTGGTCCTCAGTGTCTCCGTGTGAATGTGATGCTTATCCAACATCCTTCTTTTTAGAGCAGGAGCCCAGAGAGTGGAGTCTGCTGGCTTAGGAGCCAAGGGCTGACTTCTGCTCCCCACTGTCGTACCCCACTTCCGCCTCTCTGACGCCCCTGGTAATGTGAGGGTAATGAATAAAGGAGTGCCACACGTACAAAGACACGTACAAAGGAAGGGTCAGTTGCTTATCTTTGCTGCTCTAGTGAGGTCATTTAACTTCTTCCTGTACTGAAAAGGAGTCTTGGGGTTCAAGGAGGTGTCACTCACTGCAACAGCCAACTCCCTCCACGAAGAATGTACCACATTCTAGGTGGGTCTTTGACTCCTGACCCCGTATTGTCCCTCCTTCATATCATTGTTACTAAGTTACACGTATAGCAAAGTGTCAGCCTTGGCTCAGTGATAGCACTCTTGCCTCTGAGTCAGAAGGTTGCTGGTTCACCACCGCTTCACCACCGGAGACTTCAGCACATAATCTAGGCTGGCACTCCAGGGGAGTACTGTACTGTCAAACAGAGACCCCCATCTGCACTGTTAGGTGGATGTAAAATATCCTATATCACCATTCGGAGAAGAGCAGGGGAATTCTCCCCAGTGTCCAGGCCAATGTTTATCCCTCAGCCAACATCACAAACATATTATCTGGTCATTATTGCTGTTTATGGGGCCTTGCTGTGCACAAATTGGCTGCCGAGATCCCAACATTACGACAGTGACAAATTGCCTGTAAAACACTTTGGGACGTCCTGAGGTTGTGAAAGGTACGATACAAATGCAAGTATTTTCTTTTTTATCTAACTGCCACACCATGTCTCTGCCTCTCATCCAGGTATTTTCTGGCCTCCATCCTCCACACTCCAAAGATCCCTCTACACTGTCCCATCAAACACTCCCAGGACAGGTACAGGGTTAGATACAGAGTAAAGCTCCCTCTACACTGTCTCATCAAACACTCCCAGGGCAGGTACAGCACGGGTTAGATACAGAGTAAAGCTCCCTCGACACTGTCCCATCAAACACTCCCAGGGCAGGTACAGCACGGGTTAGATACAGAGTAAAGCTCCCTCTACACTGTCCCATCAAACACTCCCAGGTCAGGTACAGCACGGGTTAGATACAGTGTAAAGCTCCCTCTGCACTGTCCCATCAAACACTCCCAGGGCAGGTACAGCACGGGTTAGATACAGAGTAAAGCTCCCTCTACACTGTCCCATCAAACACTCCCAGGGCAGGTACAGAGTTAGATACAGAGTAAAGCTCACTCTACACTGTCCCATCAAACACTCCCAGGGCAGGTACAGAGTTAGATACAGAGGAAAGCTCCAATTTCAGAGGAGGTGCTCCCTACTGCCCAAGTATGACATTTTCCGATCTCCTGCAGCAGCAACCATCCGTTGACCTCTCTGAGAGCGGGCAGTGTTGTACTGTGCGCCTTTGCCCTGTCGCATCTGGATCAAGACTGCAACCCCCCCTCCCAACAAACCTCATTTCACGTCAGCAGGCAGAGACGGCTTTCCAGCTGGAGAAAATCTCGCTTATGTGCATTTTTGTGCAAGTGTGTGAGACCCTTGAGCTTCTAAATTTGCTGGTGGGGGGGTTGTGAGCGGAAAAAGGGAAATAAAACCATGCGTGAGATTGTCATGAATATACTCTTTAATATGCAGGATTTTACAGCCAGCTAGTCACCTCAATTAAGTCAGCAAGTTATACCAGTAAACTCTCTTCTTCTCTGATCGTCGGAGCTCGAAGTTACCAAAGCATTTACTTACAGCGCTTATAGAAAACAGGTTGTGGCTTACAGTTGTCCCCTGTAGTGCCGGCTGACTGTTCTTTATTTAATTATTAATTCTGAAGAGAACAGTAGTTTGAACAGCTTCATTCAAACACATTCAACATTACAATAACCATGCAGTACAAACTTTACAAAACACACACACCCATCTGCCCGATCAATATCTTATCCAGTGAGTGGACGAGGGCGTCAGAACTTTTTGTTTGGGATTATTAATCGACTCAGGGTGATGTATCATTAAACATTACCGGAGGTGATATCGCAAGGCTGCGATTTCAATTGCGGATCTGCCACCGAGAGGAATGTCTAAGAGAAAAGTTACAATCCGTGAAGTTTACTTTGAGTCACTGGGCAGCGGTACACAGTGTTCTGATATACACAACCCGGACTGGGGATAAAAACAACAAATATCAATCTCAGCAACATATAAAATGCCTTCAACTGCTATAGCTCCTCAATATTATAACTGAGAATGGTCTTTATAATGTTCTGTTATGTCAGAGTAATTAACACATTTATATATTTATATAGCAAGGTTTGTGATGTATTCATGGCCCGGGGGGGGGGGGTCACAGTCTCAAAGCTGCAGTATATTACAGTAATGGGTCTCGCATTCGGTCATTAATCGATTCTGCAATTATTTTAATACAATTACCTGTTCTAATCCGTCTTTGCACTATTTCCCAGCGTCTGGATCAGCCCCCAGTACAGAACACTCTTAACATTGCTGGGGTACAGTTCCTCCAGCATTGCTCGCCCCCCCAGTAACTCACCCTGGGTTGCCAATGCTCCACAGTAAGTGTTGGCGGGCTGTTCGACTGCAGGGTGCACCCCAGCCCAAGACCGGCTCTGTTCTCACAACTGGGCGCATTACAGCTGATTTCCCAACCACCACCCCCCGGAGAGCTCGGCTGAGGATCAACAGAGGACTGAGAATCAGACCTTAGATCAGTTACACACGGCCTTTACTTGGTAAGCCTCTTACCTACTCTAATCAGCTACTCCTATTCACCTCTGTAACTAGTGCAATTGCTGCTCTGAGTACTAATTATAAGCAGGGCAGGATGTCCCCTTAAGTCCTAATCCTTATTTCCAAATAAATGGCTTTCAGTTTGATGCAGAACCTGACGAATGGTTTTGATTATGATGCTTTCAGCACCCATCTGAACTTGGATTCTTAGTATTTTAAGTTAACAGTGATTTCTGCTGCTATCTGGAATTAAACTTTCCCAGTGAAAGCAAAATCAGTTTGTTTTTTCCCCCCTCCTTCACAAAGATTGTCAAAAATGGCACAAGCTCAGCCCAAAAGTACTGGCACATTGTATAGCAACGGAGACAAGGTCTGTCTGCACTTAAAGGGACGGAAGACAGGTAACACAAAACAATATTGCTCAACTGGTGAAGGGCCCACACTCAAAACATCAACCTGTCCTTTCTCTTTACTTGTGACCGACCGCCTGTGGATTTCTAGCACTTTCTGTTTAGATTTCAGATTTCCAGCATCTGCGGTTTCTAACTGTGGATCACATGGTGCAAGCAGATTCAATCGTTGCTTTCAAAAAGGAATTGGATAAATACTTGAAGGGAAAAAAATTTGCAGGGCTACGGGGAAAGAGCGGGGGAATAGGACAAACTGGATTGCTCTTACAAAGAGCCGGCATGGACTTGATGGGCCGAAAGGCCTCCTTCTGTGCTGTAACCATTCTATGATTCAACATACAAAGAGCAGAACAGTTTGGCTGATATTTTAGAATACCTGGGCTTGACTCACCCACTCGAGGGGCAAGTTTCCCATTTCCCACTCCCGGCCGAAAGGCTCTCCACCCGGGGGCTGTCAGTAAGTGACCCCCCCCCCCTCGTATGGGAATCCCACCTGACAGGGCCTCCGCTACCTTTCAGCTGGGTAATAATCCAAGCCAGTAAGGATCAATTCTCCACTGACAGTGCCCTTCTCTCCTTGTTTCACCCAGCCGTTAGCTGGCGCTACACAGGGAATGTGCAGGAGGAAATTCCACCAAGCAGCGCTCGGCATGGGCGATGCTGCAAAGAAGTAGCATTAGTACAGCGATGGAGTGGGTTGGGTGTGACTGTGTAGATATAAATCTCCCCTTTGGGTTTTATCTTTGTCCCCTTGTTCCCTTCCTCTCCGTGAAGACTCTGACTGTACATAGAAAGTACAGCACAGAAACAGGTCATTCAGCCCAACTGGTCTATGCCGATGTTTATGCTCCATACGAGCCTCCTCCCTACTTCATCTAAATCTATCAGCATATCCTTCTATTCCTTTCTCCCTCATGTGTTTATCTAGCTTCCCCTTAAATGCATCTATGCTATTTGCCTCAACTACTCCTTGTGGTAGCGAGTTCCACATTCCAACCACTCTCTGGATGAAGAAGTTTCTCTTGAATTCCCTATTGGATTTATTAGTGACTGTCTTATATTTATGGCCCAGGTAATCTAAAATATCAGCCAAACTGTTCTGCTCTTTGTATGTCGAATTATAGAATGGTTATGGATTTCTGGTCTCCCCTGCAAGTGGAAACATCTTCTCTACATCTACCCTATTAAACCCTTTCACAATCTTAAAGGCCTTTATCAGGTCACGCCTCAGTCTTCTCTTTTTTAAATAGCCCCAGCCTGTTCAATCTTTCCTGATAGGTATATCCTCTCAGTTCTGGTATCATCCTAGTAAATCTTTTTTGCACCTTCTCCAATGTCTCTATATGTTAATTGTATCTGTGATTTATATCAATTAGTGTTAATTGTATTCAGGTGTATCAATTGGGGACTCTCGTATCCATTTATAGGAGGGTGTGTAATGTGGATCTCTGAATAAAGGCTTGGAAGCAACTGAAGACCAGGCTCTGGTATTCTCTCCTTCACCACCGGGCTATCCAATTTTGAAACAGATATCCTTTTTATAATGTGGAGACCAGAACTGTTCACAATACTCCAGGTTTAACATAACTTCTCTGCTTTTCAATTCTATCCCTCTAGAAATGTGTTTGATTTGCTTTTTTATGGCCTTATTAACCTGTGTTGCTACTTTTAGTGGTGTATCTGTACCCCTAGATCCCTCTGCTCCTCTATCCCATTTAGACTATTATCCAAACAGTATGTGGCCTCCTTATTCTTCCTACCAAAATGTACCACCTCACACTTTTCTATATTGAAATTCATTTGGCAATTATGCACCCATTCTGCAAGTTTATTACTGTATTCTTGTATTTTGTCACAATCCTCCTCAGTATTAACTACAACCCCCAAGTTGGTGTCGTCCACAAATTTTGAAATTGTACTTCCAATTCCTGAGTCCAAATTGTTTATGTAAATGGTGAACAGTGGTCCCAGCACCAATTCTTGTGGAACACCATTTCCCACCTTTTGCCAGTTTGAGTAGCTACACTTAACCCCTACTCTCTTTTCTGTTTTGTAACCAGCTTGCTACCCATGCTAAGACTGTAGGTGCTGGTTGGCATTTGATGCCTCACCCCAGGGGCCATGCTTCTTGTATCAGACTGGAGAGTGCTGATGGGCTATTTGGCCATGGAGGGCATCACTGACGAGCCTGGTCCAGTATTCACCCGATGCGATCCAGCTAGGGGTAGGCCACTGGATAGCAGTTAAGAGAAGGAATCCTGGCTGATATTTGCACCCGCCCCACTCCACCCTAGCCCAGGGATTCAATTGCAGCAGCCAAACTGCTGTGTCAGCCGAGATCGGTTAAATGGGCAAAGACCTGGGGATTAAATCTGGGCCGAAAGGTCTGAACGGCTCAGTGCCTTTACCAACTGAGCTGCTGTGCATTGACCTTATATCTGTAATCACCGAGTCACATATGTACGTATAAGCTGTGCTGTGCTGAATCATTAAGAGCGCTTACTGTCGTGTACTGCAGCTCGGTACGGCCAATAAATCTCATCCCCCTCACACTGGAAGATTCAAATCCATGCATGATCCAGGGCAATTAATTTTACTCGCCTGGTATTTATATTCACCCCAATTCTGACTGAGGACACATAATGACCACTGGGCCAATAGTGACCACTGGGCCTGAGTCAGCTGTCCTATGAACAAGGCTACTCTGGCTTCTGAACCAAAAACTACAGTACAGGCCATTTCACGTCCCACGCAATTCCAACCCGATTCTGGGAAGCCGGGTTTCAAATGGACCCAAAGAAGTGGCTGTGTTTCACCCTCCCCACTCTAATCAAAGTTCATTCCGCTCCTATCGCTGCGCCCCATTCCATCATTGATGCAGCAAAGCCAAATGGTCAACTATGTCCTTAACAAGATTTTGAGAAGCCACATCACAAGAGATTAAAGGAAGCAAACAAACTAGTACAGCGAACTTCAAACTGGGATCCCAAACCAAGGAGAGAATCCTGTCCCCTTTCCTCTCCTACCAGCTGTTCTGTTTCCAGTACAGTCCAGGGTATAAAGGGTGTAGTGTAGGATGCAGCTGAGCAGGACAGAAGCAGGGGAGATCAGGAGAGGCTGAGAGCAGGAATTCACCTTTAAACATTGATACTGAATTAGACCAGCTGAATGTCACTGTCCTTTTAAACTTTTTTTTTGATGAATTCTGCACTTCTCAAGGCGACGGATGTTTGTGCTGCAGAATGGAACTGTTTCCAGTTCAGGCACCCAGTGTCAGCACCAAACGCTCATAAGGCCAAGTATAGTATGAGTTAGATACAGACCAAAGCTCCCTCTACACTGTCCCATCAAACACTCCCAGGACAGGTACAGCACAGGTTTGATACAGAGTAAAGCTCCCTCTACACTGCCCCATCTAATACTCCCAGGGCAGGTACAGCACAGGTTTGATACAGAGTAAAGCTCCCTCTACACTGTCCCATCTAATACTCCCAGGGCAGGTACAGCACAGGTTTGATACAGAGTAAAGCTCCCTCTACACTGTCCCATCAAACACTCCCAGGGCAGGTACAGCACGGGTTAGATACAGAGTAAAGCTCCCTCTACACTGTCCCATCAAACACTCCCAGGGCAGGTACAGCACGAGTTAGATACTCTCCTATGCTCTAACTACATGACACAGCTCCAATGTTAGGGAAGTGCCCCTACTGCACCGGTGACTTTTTCCGGTGATCCACATCAGCCATAATGTGGCTGCTTTGAGTGAAATTATTAGTTTAGTGTCAATTAGAGGCAGTTTTGTAGGGTGGGTCCATGCCAACTAGAAGTTGGATTGCGACTGCCCAACCTCGCTCTTTGAAAGAGGTTTATAGCCAGAAATCAGAAGGGACATGTCAGGGCTGAATTTGGACCCATGACCCAGAGGTGAAAAGCTAGTGTCCAACACACTGGTTCACCCACATCCACCCTCTCAATAAGGCATGAGAAAATGGTACAGAAAAATTGGTGCTGAGGGAGAAGCTCCAGCACTAAAAACTCCTAAAACAATGTAGCACCAGCATCAAACACAACTTTTGAATGGAGTTTTAGGGGGTCGTGGAGGGAATTCAGTGCTTGGCTTATTAACATTGGGCCGTGTACTGGTGGGTCAGGCATGTCGAGGGGACTAACGGCTAATGAGAATTCTATGGGAGAGAGGGGAGATGTGTGCCACCATTTTGCACATTTGGGGACCATGCATCCTGTACCAGCCAAGGCTTTTGACAGGAATAGGAGTTGGGGGTGGGAGGGAAGAGGAAAAGGTCACTACCGGCCCATGCACTACAAGCAACCTTCAGTGAAATACAGAGAAGAGACTTCTTTTAAATAATAATAATAATTTTCTTTTTTCAAAAGCGTTACTAAGCTAAGCCTATTGCACATTCCAACAAAGTTTCTGTTTCTTAAAAAGGGTGTAAAGATACTGTACGCTTTATAATCCAGTAACGGAATCAGAACGTCGGCATCAATGGCATCAAATGAGAAACAAAAAAAATGAGACAAGGGTTTGCCACTTTGCTCAGCGTTAGTTAAACCTGCCACTTGTATCGTCTCAGCGAGCAGGCCAGTGCAGCTGCTTCACAATGTGTGTACACGATGACGTGTGCTGTTTATTTTTCCAAGACCTCTGTGAGACTCTTCGCAGTGCTCACCTCAGACAGGCTTCACTCAAAAGATTATCTTTTTACCTTTTCAAAAAAAAAAGTGCAACAACAAGAGGGAAAAAAAACAACAAAAAAAAAAGCTCTCAAATATTACAGATATTCTAAGCTTCTGCTGCATAGCTGAACTCTAAAGCAAGTCTCGATTCGGGAAGGGGCAGCCGGGAGGGGGGGGGGGGGGGGGGGAGGTGGTGGGGAGGGGGCTCGAGGGTGGAATAGCTGTCCTTTTATATTTGTTTCTCTCTCTCTCTCTCTCTCTCTCTCGTAACTAAGTATAAAGTAAAAGTCAGCAAAGATTCACAGGCAGTTTAGTCCAGTTTCCCTGCCGACCGTTGCCGTGGCAGTGCCTCCGCCTCCCCCGACCAGGTAAACAGTGGTGCTGGATTTCGAGCGCCCCACTGCACCGCTGCTGTTGTTGTTGACTTCGCCGTTGATGGGCTCCGTCGAAATGACCCATGTGGAAGGCCGCCATCTCTTTAGGGAGTACGGAGTTTTAACTCGTTTCTTTATCTTGTCCCCGGAGGCCTGTTTGTTGTCCCGCGCTGTCTCACCTGGATGGATGGAGGGTCGGGGTAGTGGGGGGGGGGGGGAAGAACATTGCTGCATCACTTAGATAAGGCCATTGCACCATGTTACATCTGCCGGTGAGCTGCCTCACCATCCCCACACTGAAAAGCCTTTCCCAATCTGATGTTGAGTTATTCAACAATCCCTTTCATTTATTTTCAAGTCTCTGTTTTTATTCTGTTTTTTAAAAAAAAAATCCGGTGGATCTCCCATGGCGTTGCTCGTAGATAGCCTCGGGATTGGAGCCCGGTTGTGACTTTTAGCTGCTAACCCGGGCCTGTCTCTGGAAAGCCACTGCTAGGTTACTCCCTGTGGAGCTATGGCGGAAACAGGCAAATACAAGCAAGTGAAGCTACTTATGAGTTTCTGGCTCCAGGTGAGAAGAACCCGGCAGAGAAGTGACTGGCTGTCTTTCTCCTTTTTTTTAAAAAAAAGTGTTTTGTATCTGTAACAAAGCATGACACCTGGGACTGTGACATACGCATTCTGTATGCAAAGACTTTTATATATGAATAAATGCATATTTTTCCCATTCCTTGCCTAAAGGCGCTGAATCCTTGCTGGAATACAGATCCATGGATATCTCACTCACATGGGCCATTCTTCACGAGTAAGCCTAGACAGAGTGTGTCTGCAGGCTGTTTGACCACGGACATAGCCCGATCATCTCCTCACCCAACGTGCGCTCCCGTTCATGGGGAGCAGAAATCTTGTCTGGTTTCCTTTCTTACTGGCCAATTTGACGAGCCAACAGATGCCCCTGCTGAGATTCAGCAGAGACTGGACAGTCCGCTCAGTGCAATACCTGCTGGTCATCAGGGGACTCGATGTCTGAGTGTCGTACTGACGATACTGGAAATTACAGTCTGTGGCCATCAAATAATCTCACTCCTAATGGTGCACATCTGGTCACTTACTTTTGGAGAAACTGCTTATAAATCAGGCCAAGTTTTCTGGTAATCGGTCTCATTTTCATACCGTGTGCTCCTTTTGATTGGCCCTCAAGTTGCTGGTTTGCTCTATTGTCCTGCAACTCTTGGCATTTATCTTACGCTGTTATTAATCCACATCTGTCAGCACGGACAGATCTGAGGTGTGGTCGATCTGTCTCTGACCTATTCATGGCTTGGAGCAACAGAACACACAGGCTGACTGTGTTTGTGTTTGTCCTTTTCTTCTTAACTCTGATTTGCTTTTTTTTTGTAAAATGGTAATATTTTGTTGTTAGTGTCAGCAGTCTATTTGACTGAAGTGGGCGTCACAGGTGAGCCCAAACCTGCTCACACGAACACTTTCCATACAGATGTACTCTTCTGTATGGATCAGCTGCATGCTGTCATTACCAATGGAGACCTTAGGGACCCGGGTTTGATTTTTTAAGAATCACATTTATCTGTTCTCCTCTACTTTTGTGCAACATTCACTGTTCCTCAGCCAGGAATCGGGCAGGCACCTGCTTGAAGGCTGCTGCCAACGTCACTCTTGCAGGTTTATGGTAACTCAATCTCAACTGTAAGATTTAACCACACTCTGTGGGTTACAACACTTGGTTCACCATTCCAGCTCGTTTACTATTCACTTCACACGCTCTCCAACCTTTACAAGCTTCTCGACACAAGGTCTCTGAATTAGAAATTAGAAGCTTTAGTTCGGTGTTCTGCTGCATTGGTGAGATTTGCATTTTTGCAGCACCCGTCCAAATCAAAGCGTCTCAAAGCTCTTCACACACAAAATCATGCTTTAAAGTGGAGCAACTTGTGTAAAGGATAATAATTTTGTAGCCCTGGCTAGGAGCATGGCATCACAAATTACCCCTGCAGTCTACCAGGAACGTGACTGGAACAGATGGAAAATGTGCCCCCCACTCCTCATTGGGAAGTGCTTGTCCTCTCGCTCAGTGGCATCGATTTGGAACAGTCTCCAGTGTGGGGGATAGCAGGGGAGTTACGAGGGACAAGCTCGATTAGCCAAGTGTCCTTTTCTTGCCTTTGACCTTTCGATATGCACTAATGATGATCCTCCTCGGGCGAGGGAGAGGGGAAAAAGGTAAGCAGGGAACTCTTTGGGCTCAAAGTGGCACTAAGATGACATGCCTGACAATGGAAGCTCAGAACCAAGTCAAACCTCCATGGTAGACATCAATATCCGAGTCAAACAGGTTCACTGTAATCCAGGGCACAGTTCATGATTGACCAGCCAACCTAGCTCACTAATGGGACCAGAAGGAGGCCAGTATTCTTCCCACTTGGCTTCAGATAAACCTGTAAGCCGATGCTCCGGCGGGTAGGGTGATCCCAGCTGGACAAGCAGCAGGGAATCAGTCTGGTAGACGACATGGATTTAGCTGGTTAAAATCCAGCAGTGCTCCTGTGCATGCCTTGGCTCTACCAACCTGCGCCTAAGCTTTCTGGACTTGGGTAAGTGGGGTGAGTCCCTACGGGCAGAGGGTGTGCACTGCATGTCGGGCAAACAGAAACCCTTCAGGTGGGCGTAGGTTTCTCAACAGCTTAATTTGAAGACTCATGTGTGACTCATGTGTGACTCATGGGTTCCCATGCAAGTCAGACAGGCGGCGGACCATAAGGAATCTGTGGCTTGTCTGTACATACGTAAAGGAAGAGAATGCACCGTAATTAACTGCATTACAGGCTTTTTAATCGCCAATTTCCTTCCCTTCCTCCTGTGAGGGTGATCACTTTTGCTGGGGCAGTAGGAACTCTCCATTAGCTCACCCCAAGGGTCACTTTGTAAATATATCTATACAAATGTGATTCGAGAATCTGAGTGTCAACAGGCTATTCAAACGTGGAGACGCATGATGGACGAGCTCAATACTGTCCTCATTCGACATCTGCACGTGGGCATTTCCCAACTGGGGTCATTCGATAGTGACCAGGACCGGAAATCCTGGCTAATTGCTCCTCCAACTTGAGCACCTCAATGGGTGCCCTGGCTGGAATCAGCTAACTCAACACAGATCAGGGATAGAGACTGGGAGATTGGCTCAGTGTCGCCTCACTCTGCTCACTGGGCAATCAAGGGAGAGTTACCCCGCAGGTCAACGACATTTTAAACAGCCCCTCCTACTTACATTGCATACTACAGCTGTCCAGAATGTTGGCTGACGAGAGATCGAGTGAGTTTGGCCGCTCGGCTCTCCTCCCTTGCCGCCGCACCACCGGTGCTGCCGGGACACTGGCCAGCGTGCCGTCTGATGCGCCGCACTGGCTGCTGTTGTTGTTGTTGTTGGAGTTTGTCCGCCCCGAGTCGAGCGGGCGGTCTCTCCTGTCCGTTAGCCGCTCGGCGACGATGTCGTCCCGCGTGGCCTGTTGCTCCCTCCTCAGCAGCGGCTCGTGCTCGTCTGGGCTGGAGTTTATGTTCACCCTGCTGTCCTCCCCACTAAACTGGGACTGGAGGGGCTCCTGTCCCCGAAGGCTTGCTGTGTTGGACGTCTGAGGGCCGGGTACCGAGCCATTGGCGTACTGCATGACCACCGGGTGTGGGTTCACCGTATGGCCTCTTCCGGCAATGCCATTCGCCGTGACGGTTACCACCTGGGGCTCACCTGCGTTTATGGTGTTTATTTTTGCCACTCCCGTCTCCACCTGCTTGAGGTTTGACTTGTGCTTGCTGCCGAACTTCAGCCGCGACTCCTTGGCCACGTTTTTGGTGTTGAGCGGGAGGCTGGTGGGGCGCTTGGGGATGTTCTGCTGCTTGGGGAGGGGGTACATTTGAGTGGCCGGGATGTCAGGGATCAAGCAAGCCTGGCTGGTGCCGGGCTGGGAGAAATCCTGGTGCCCTGTTACTTCAGCTGCCAGCTTGATCAGAGGGTACAGCAGACTGGGATTGCTACCGCTGAGAGGGTCGGGCCCGCTGAACTGCTTCAAGGAATGCTCCATCAGGTTTTCATCCGAGCTCTCCTTGAGGTTCTTATCCACCTCTTTCGGGTCTAGCTTGTTGGTCTCTAGGTCTTCCTCAGTCAGCTGCAGGCACACTGGGGTAGGGCCCAGGGACGGCAGCATGTTCCCCGCCTGCGTGTTCGTGTCCTCCGAGTACTGGGTTTCCGAAATGGTGGACATAGCGGTGCTGGGGGTGAGGCCCGCGGTGTTGGTGGTGGTGGTTGCTGCCGACAGGCTGGTGACGCTGGTCTCCGGGCTGGGGATGCGAGCCTGAGCCTGCTGCCTTTCGTAGTTGATCGAGTTGCGGTTCTTTTCACTGGTGGTCGACGGCGTGCCGGACGTGGAATTTTCCGTGGAGATGTTTTTCACCATCCCGTCGGTGTGGTGAATTGAGTCTTCGATATATGAGGAAGAGGAATAATCAGGATACGGACCCATCTTTGGCACTCGACGACTGTTTGACAGGTTCCTGAAATAAAACAAGCCCAATCTTCAAATAACATAACACTGGCAAACAGAAGAATGGGGGTGCCGGGGTACAGTGTGAAATGGGGGTGCTGTGGTATAGTGTGAAATGGGGGTGCTGTGGTATAGTGTGAAATGGGGGTGCCGGGGTACAGTGTGAAATGGGGGTGCCAGGGTACAGTGTGAATTGGGGGTGTTGGGGTATAGTGTGAATTGGGGGTGCCGGGGTACAGTGTGAATTGGGGGTGCCGGGGTACAGTGTGAAATGGGGGTGCCGGGGTACAGTGTGAAATGGGGATGCCGGGGCACAGTGTGAAATGGGGGTGCCGGGGTACAGTGTGAATTGGGGGTGCTGGGGTATAGTGTGAAATGGGGGTGCTGGGGTATAGTGTGAATTGGGGGTGCTGGGGTACAGTGTGAAATGGGGGTGCTGGGGTACAGTGTGAAATGGGGGTGCCGGGGTATAGTGTGAATTGGGGGTGCTGGGGTATAGTGTGAATTGGGGGGTGCTGGGGTACAGTGTGAAATGGGGATGCTGGGGTATAGTGTGAATTGGGGGTGGTGTGGTATAGTTTACAGAGCATGGAGGATGTGAGGCCAGCCAAGAGAGGAGAGTATTAGAATATTCAAGTCTGGGGGTAACAAAAGCACGGATGAGAATCAGCAGTAGATGGGATGAGGCAGGGCTGGAGTTGGGCAATGTTACGGAGTTGGAAGTAGGCAGTCTTTGAGCTGGAAAGTGTACGAGGTCGGACGCTCAGCTCGGAGTCAAACAGGACGCTGAGATTGGGGATAGTTTAATTCAACTTGAGACAATGGCCGGGCTGGGGGATGGAATTGTGACAAAAGAACTGAGTTTGTGACGGGTGCTGAAGACAATGACTTCAGTCTTCCCAATGTTTAACGGTAGAAAATTACGGCTCCTCCAAGGTTCATTATCGGACAAGCAGTCTGACAGCACAAAGGCGGTGAAGGGGTCGAGAGAGGTGGTAATGAGGTAGAGCTGGGTGTCGTCAGCACGTGGAAGCTGAACCTGTATCTGAGGACGATGTCACCGCGAGGCAGCATGTAGATGTGGAAGAGGAGGGATCCAAGGACAGATCCTTGGAGGACTTCGGAGGTAACGGTGCAGGGGTGGGAAGAGAAGCCATTGCTGGAGATGCTCTGGCTGCGATCAGATAAGTAAGAGTGGAACCAAGTGAGAGTAATCTCACTGAACTGAACAAGGAAGGAAAAGCGTTGGAGGAGAATGGTGTGGTCGACTGTGTCAAAGGCTGCAGAGAGGTCAAGGAGGATCCCATGGTCTCAGTCAGAGTCACAGAGGATGTCATTTGTGACTTTTATTGGGGCCATTTCAGTGCTGTTGCAGGGGTGGAAACCTGATTGCAGAGATCCAAATATGAAGGCGCAGGAAAGATGAGGACGGATTTAGGCGAATATTAACATGTTCAAGAACTTTGGAGAGGAAAGGGAAGTTGGAGACGGGACAGTAATTTGCAAGGACAGATGGGTTTTTTGAGGAGGGGGTGATGACAGTGATTTTGAAAGGGGAACAGTACCTGAAGAAAGGGAACAATTTACAATGTCAGCTAGCATGGGGGCCAAGAAGGGAAGTTGGGTGGTCAGCATTTTAGTAAACAATTTTACAACACCAAGTTATAGTCCAGCAATTTTATTTTAGATTCACAAGCTTTCGGAGGCTACCTCCTTCCTCAGGTGAACGATGTGGAAAATCGTTCACCTGAGGAAGGAGGTAGCCTCCGAAAGCTTGTGAATCTAAAATAAAATTGCTGGACTATAACTTGGTGTTGTAAAATTGTTTACAATTGTCAACCCCAGTCCATCACCGGCATCGCCACAGCATTTTAGTGGGAATGGGGTCAAGGGAGCAGCAAATGGCTCTCATGGACAAGATGAGTTCACAAAGGGCATGAGGGGAGATCATAGAGAAAGACACGGGTTCGGGGCTAGGACAGGGGGTCCTGGCAGGAGGTTTGGCTTTGTGGGCAAGGAGAAGAGGCAGCAGAAGCAGCTGAATGAATTGTCTCAATCATAGTGATAAAGAAGTCCATGAGCTCCTCGCACTTGTTGTTGAAGGAGATGAATGAGAGGGCAGGGGAGAGGGGTTTAAGAGAGGAGGCTGGGGCAGTTAGGGTTGCTGCTTGTAACCCCAGCAACAAGAGCCTCAATGGGCCCTTTGGGAAAGGCCAAGAGAGGCACAGCTGTGTGCTTATCCAAGGGGGATTCAAGCCTGGAACAGCAGGAGTGTAGGAAGGCAGAGCAGCAGTGATTTTTTTTTATTATTCGTTCACGGGATGTGGACGTCGCTGGCAAGGCCGGCATTTATTGGTTGGGGTAGAGTTGAGGGGGTGGGCAAAATACCAACAAAAGAGAAATGTAAGATGGCATGACTGGGTGACGGGAAGGGGGGAGACAGGAGAGGAGAGTCTGAGAGGGGGAAAGGGAGAAAAAATAAATGGAGATGGAAATAATGGGCTCGGGTCTGGAGCAGCAGCCAAAATGGACACAGAGGAAACTCAGATTACATAGGCATGGCATCTTACTTTGCTGTTTTGCCACCCACCGTTCATTCTGCATGGCCGTTGTAGTAAACTGCGACATGGGATTGACCGTAGGACTCACGGATTTGTTTCGATCCCACATCATCATGAGCTCTGCCATCCTCTCCTCTGCGCACTGGGCCGTGAGCCGAGCCTCTGCATCCTGGTCCCAGCAGTCGTCCATTGTTTCCTTCAGCGACCGCACAGCCTATGGTATACAGAGAAATTATTCTCTCGTTGCTCAGTTCGGGGGGCATTTTAAAAAACTTTTCTTCCTCATCCCTGCCTAAAGGTGCTATCTCTTACTGGGTGGGGGTGGGGGTGGGGGTGGTGGGGGGGGAGTTCTGGCAGCCCCATCAGTACCTTGCCCAATTCTGCATGCATGAGCCCCAGACAGTGACTGTGACTAGGCTCGATCTTATCCTCACCTGATGTGTGTGTTAATATATATACGCACACTTTCCAGGAGGAGTCATTGGGTGGCAATTAGGAGTGGGAACCTCAGCTGATTTTTCCTTCTCTAGCTTGGGGCGCTGAGGCCACTGGTAGTCACTGCCGCCCAGGCCGAGATCAGTGACTGGATTGAGACTGTCTGTAGGAACTTTGGAGCCTCCAGTCAGAGTAAACTTTCATCCCATCAATCGGGGGCTGGAATTGAGGAGAAAGGCCAGCATCTAGCCCACTGTGCTACCCTCCATGTTATACTCAGGGAAGACTTTCCGCCAACTATTGGGCGGGAAAAGAAGTGCAACAAATCCCGTTTGCTCACCAGGCTGTTCTCTTTCCAGGCTTCAGGAAATTTGGGTCGCTGCTTCTCCCTGGAGACCAAGTGCTGCATATCCTCAAAGCTGGGATGGTTCCCCACCTCTGCTTGAAAAGCCATCTGGTAGTCGGGCGCTGACTCTCCTGTTCACGGGGCGAATGAAGTCACGTTAGAAACACTGAGGAGCCTCTCACTTCTCTCGATGAGATGAGCAGCAGAAGACAATCCCACCCTGCATCGCATCCCTATTCCGACCCCTGAAGCCCCAATACAGCAGCTTCTGTGCAATTCTTATCTGATTTTAGCAATAGTGCTGTCGACCGCAAGTCATCCGCGGTAGTCAGCAGCTTGCTACAATAACACTCGTGTTTTAGAGCAAAGTCACAAGACTTATGCCACTGAAATCTCAGCTATGGCCCCAAAATTCCAGGGACCGGGAAGCGCACAGAGAGACCTGAAGTCCGCCAAGAGGTCAGAACCTAGGGTGGAAGACAGATCCCACCTCCCCCCCCCCCCCAGATTGCCACCCCACGCAAGGAGCATGTGAAATTCCAGTCGGGAGGGAAGCGGGCGAGTCTTCTGCCTGACCCCACCTCGCATCAATGGGACGTATTTGGGTAAGTTCCCAGACTACACCGGGAATTCCACCACGTACACTGATTGAGGAGCTAGTGAAGGCCTCAGGACTTAGAATCGGATAATCTTACAGCCCAGAATGAGGCCATTTGGCCCACTGTGCCTGTGCTGGCTCTTTGAAAGAGCTATCCAATTAGACCCACTCCCTTGCTCTTTCCTGAAATTAGTCTTCTTCAAGACTTGCCAAGACAAACGTAATCAATCCCAGAGAGGATCGCTCGAGACTCCAGGAATATGACATTTTTTCAGAAATGGGGCAATGAGAGAGCGACATTCCTGCCCTTTGTCTCAATGTCTCCTGTACAGTGCAGGTTCACCGGCACATGGCTGCACTGTATGACAGCCTATGTACACTTGCTGACAAGATATGGCACACAGATGCTGAAGATTCAGCGACCTTTCTCCAAACCATACCTGTTGCTACTTCTTGTTGTTCTTTTCTTACCTGGGAATAAGTCTGTGCACTTCATAAATACTTCCCAGTAGATGAGGCCCAGTGCATACATATCCACCTGCTTGAGAGCGGATGCACAGTCCCGTAAGTTTACCGCTCCCTCCAGCACCTCAGGTGCCATGTAACGGATTGTGCCAACCTGTGGGAGAGGGGATGTAGAAAGAGACATCACCACCAGCAGAGTGAAATCTCTCAGCATTTCACCGCTTCAAACAACTAACACTGGGCGATTCAGCAATGCCAAGTCCAATCGACTGAATGACTGCGCCATTTGAGATGGTCTCAAGCAGGAAGTGGCTACCTGGGACTCGGGTCCCCTCTTGGCTCAGACCAAACAGGTCATATCTAGTGCCACACAGCACCATAGCTCATAAGTTCATAGCCCTGGTTTAAGGAGAGGTGTGCTGCATCAAACCGAAGGGACAGGGAAGCCTGTCTCCAATATGTGCAGACCCTGCTATCAGTTCACCAGGGGAACAAGTCCAAGATTCAAACAGCATCGTTCTCAGACAGGCCACGTCAGCTGCTGGAGGAGAGGCGAGGCTGTTATATATAATTTTTTTTAAACGTTAACCCAAGGCTGTACAGCAACTGGGCTTCAAAATGAATCAGTCACCTCGTGAGGCTGGTAGTCACACAGTGTAGAATTGGAGCGAATCCCTTGTTGTTCAGCATGAGTCTAGGCAGTAGCCCCTCAACATTTTTAGAGCCTCGAAGAGGATATGGTGTATAAGAATATAACAGGCAGTATATGACCCCTGTGCCCAAGAAACACTGCCCTCTACCAGTACATAACAGGTAGTATATTACCCCTGTACCCCTGAAACACTGCCTCCTGTACAAGTACGTAACAGGTAGTATATGACCCCTAAACCCCTGAATCACTGCCTTCTACCAGTACATTAAAGGCAGTATATTACCCCTATAGCCCTAAAACAATGCCCCAGTGTACAAGTACATAACAGGCTGCATATAACCCCTGTACCCCTGAAACACTGCCTCTCTACAAGTACATAACAGGAGGTATATTACCCCTGATAACACTGCCTCCCGTACTAGTTTATAACAGGCAGTATTTTACCTCTGATAACACTACCCCCCCGTACAAGTATATAAAAGGCAGTATTTTACCTCTGATAACACTACCCCCCCATACAAGTATATAAAAGGCAGTATTTTACTTCTGATAATATTGCCCCTCTACAAGTAAATAGCAGGAGGTATATTACTTACTCCTTTACTCTTGACAATACTGCCCCCTTGTGTTTTAAAACCCAAATAAATATGGTAATTATACCTGCACAATCTTCTACTCTTTTGCTGCTCACCTCACTGATGGCTGCTGTGTCCTCCTCTCCCGGTCGAACCAGTCTATTTCCGGTCAGTTTCATGGACAGGCCAAAGTCGCTGATGGCACACGTTCCATCGTTCTTCACCAGCACGTTCCTGCTGTTGAGGTCCCGGTGTGTAATGGCTGCCTTGTACTGATCTGGAGGGGACAAACATGTCTCAATGTTAAAACGTATGCTCAGCGGCTGTGTTTGTTTTCCTCCAATCCTCCACCCTCCTCTCCTGAAACCATTTGTCACTTCAACTAATATTGTTCCAGGCCACAGGTCATTCTCCAGTACCTCACTCAAGCTGCAATTTTTCATGTGATCTTACTGAGATGTTTAAAGTGATAAAAGAGAATTTGACAGGGCAGGTAAAGAGAAACTATTTCATCTGGTGAGGGAGTCCAGAACAAAGGGGGCACAATCTTAAAATTAGAGCCAGGCTGTTCAGGGGTGACGTCAGGAATCTGGAACTCTCTCCCCAAGAGGCTGTGGATGTTGGGTCAATTGGAGCTTTCAAGACTGAGATCGATAAATTCAATATGGAAATCAGGAGGAACTTCTTTACCTAGAGGGTGGTTAGATTGTGGAATTCACTACCACAAGGAGTAGTTGAGGTGAATAGCATAGGTGCATTTAAGGGGAAGCTAGATAAACACACGAGGGAGAAAGAAATAGAAGGATATGGTGATAGGGTTACATGAAGTAGGGAGGGAGGAGGCTCGTGTGGAGCATAAACACCGGCATAGATCTGTTGGGCCGAATGGCCTGTTTCTGTGCTGCACATTCTATGATAGACTTTTGTTGGGTAAGGGTATCAATGGATATGGAGCAACGGTGGTAAAATGGAGTTGAGGTACAGATTATCCATGATCTAATTGATTTGAGAGCAGGCTCGAGGGGCTGAATGGCCTCCTCCTGTTCCTATGCTCCTATTGTGGTTGAAAGAAGTACTATGGCTGGCACAGGGAAATGTGGAGGATCTCTCCCACAAGGAGGAATCCAGCTAAAGACCAACAAATAGGTCAATTGTGTCCTACTCTCAGCAGCCTCCCTATCAGCACCCTTTCACTCTGGGACATTGGCAGAGCAATGCGTTAAAAAAAAAGGAAGATATTGAAATCATCCTTACTGTTCTGAGGGAAAGAGAGAGGGAGAGAATTACATAGCAGGAAGGAGACAGAGCAAGAGGAACGCAGAGAGATGCCAACAAAAAAAGAGGCAAATAGACAGACAGTGGTAGAAAGAAAAGTGGGAAAAAAAGAGGGGAAAAAGACAGAGGAAGATAGAGGAAGGGGGGTAAGTGAAACACTTAGAAGCAATGAGGGGGCAAAAGAGCGGGAAAGGCAGAAGGAGTGTGAGGGAGATCTGCTCCTTATCTAATTTTGTTGTAGATCTACCTGTCCAAAACTGGAAGTGGGAATGGAACATGCATGTGAAAATTGCCATGTGTGGCCCAACATTGATCTCCTCACACATGTGCGAGCCCAAGACTGAACATGAGACCGATCCTTTCACACGTGAATATCAGAATGACCCCCTTACAGGTGTGAACTTAAAATTGGTCATCTCGCACACACATATCAAGCCGAGACTGATCCACTCATGCAGGTGTGACCACCACATTGGCCCCTTGTGCATGTGTGACCACGAGACTGGCCCCTTGTACATGTGTGATCACGAGACTGGCCCCTTGTACATGTATGATCACGAGACTGGCCCCTTGTACATGTGTGATCACAAAACTGGTCCCGTTGTACATGTGGGATCATGAGACTGGTCCCCTTGTACATGTGTGATCATGAGACTGGCCCCTTGCACATGTGTGATCATGAGACTGGCCCCTTGCACATGTGTGATCACGAGACTAGTCCCCTCGTGCAAGTGCACAGTCCTTTTTTAAACGCAGTGATTGAAAACTGGACATTTACTTCTTAGCTTTCATTTCTCAAAACTACCAGGCGATTCCCCCCACTCTCCTGGAAACTGGAGCGTAAAGCACAAAGCTGGCCAGCTGGTCACCCCAGATCCCGCACCCCTTAGATCGAAGGATCAGTGTTCCACTGAGAATTAGCAACTTATTGAAAAAGGAGGTGGCGGTTTAGAATTAAGCCTCAATACCCACAATATATACTACAGCACATCAAATCTCACAGCTCTGAAAGAAGGCGACTTCAAAACCAATGACATAGGTAGACCTAGGAATGAGGTGCTGTTGATGGAGTTTGAGGAGTTCGGGTCCGAATTAAAAAGCGGAACCTCAAAGGTAATAATCTCTGTACTACTACCTGAGCCATGCACAAATTGGCATGGGGACAAACAGATTAGATTGTTAAATGCGTGGCTGAAAGAGTGGTGTGGAAAGCAGGGGTTTCAATTCATGGGGCACTGGCACCAGTACTGGGGAAAGAGGGAGCATTCGAGACAGTTTTCTAGAACAATATGTCGAGGAACCAATCAGGGAACAGGCTATTTTAGATCTAGTACTGCGTAATGAGACAGGATTAATTAATAATCTTATAGTTAAGGATCCTCTGGGGCAGAGTGATCATAATATGATGGAATTTCATATTGAGTTTGAGAGTGATGCAGTTAAATCCGAAACTAGGGTCTTAAATTTAAATAAAGCCAATTACGTAAGTATGAGGGGTAAATTGGCTACGGTAGATTGGGAAATTAGATTAAAAGATACGACAGTAGATAAGCAATGGCAAACATTTAAAGAAATATTTCATAATTCTCAACAAATATACATTCCCATGAGGAATAAAATCTCCACAGGAAAATTGATCCAACTGTGGCTAACTAGAGAAGTTAAGAATAGTATTAGATTAAAAGATGCTTACAATGTTGCCAAAAAGAGTAGTAAGCCTGAGGATTGGGAGGGTTTTAGAAATCAGCAAAGGATGACCAAAAAATTGATAGTGGGAAAACATTGAATATGAGAGTAAACTAGCAAGAAATATATAAACAGATTATAAGAGCTTCTACAAGTATGTAAAAAGGAAGAGAGTAGCAAAAGTAGACGTGGGTCCCTTGAGGCAGAGACAGGAGAAATTATAATGGGGAATAAGGAAATAGCAGAGACGTTAAACAAATATTTTTTATCTGTCTTCACAGTAGAAGACACAAAAAACATAATGGAAATAGTGGGGAACCAAGGGTCTAATGAGAGTGAGGAACTTAAAGTAATTACGATTAGTAAAGAAAAAGTACTGGAGAAATTAATGGGACTAAAAGCCGACAAATCCCCTGGACCTGATGGCCTACATCCTGGGGTTCTAAAGGTGGCTGCAGAGATACTGGATGCATTGGTTTTGATCTTCCAAAATTCTCTAGATTCTAGAACAGTCCCAGCGGATTGGAAGGTAGCAAATGTAATCCCACTATTCAAAAAAGGAGGGAGAGAAAACAGGGAACTATAGGCCAGTTAGCCTATAGTAGTGGGGAAAATGCTAGAATCTATTATTAAGGACGTAGTAACAGGAAACTTAGAAAATCATAATATGATTAGGCTGAGTCAACATGGTTTTATGAAAGGGAAATCGTGTTTGACAAATCTATTAGAGTTTTTTGAGGATGTAACTAGCAGGGTAGATAAAGGGGAACCAGTGGATGTAGTATATTTGGATTTTCAAAAGGCATTTGATAAGGTGCCACACAAGAGGTTGTTACACAAGATTAGGGCTCATGGAATTGGGGTAATATATTGGCATGGATTGAGGATTGGTTAACGGACAGAAAACAGAGAGTAGGGATAAACGGGTCATTTTCAGGTTGGCAGGTTGTAACTGGTAGTGTGCCGCAAGGACCAGTGCTTGGACCTAAACTGTATACAATATATATCAATGACTTAGATGAGGAGACCGAGTGCGATGTATCCAAGTTTGCTGACAATACAAAGCTAGGTGGCAAAGTAAGCTGTGAGGAGGACGCAAAGGCTGCAAAGGGATATAGACAGGGTAAGTGAGAGGGTGAGAAGGTGGCAGATGGAGTATAACTTGGGGAAATGTGAAATTACCCACTTTGGTAGGAAGAATAGAAAAATAGAATATTTTTTTAAAAGGTGAGAGGCTAAGAAATGTTGGTATTCAGAGGGATTTGGGTGTCCCTGTACACGAATCACAGAAAGTTAACGTGCAGATACAGCAAGCAATTAGGAAGGCAAATGGTCTAGAACTAGGGGTCATAGTCTCAAGATAAGGGGTCGGCCATTTAGGACCGAGATGAGGAAAAATTTCTTCACTCAGAGAGTTGTGAAACTTTGGAATTCTCTACCCCAGAGGGCTGTGGGTGCTCAGTCATTGAGTATATTCAAGGCTGAGATCGATAGATTTTTGGACACTAAGGGAATCAGGCTTGTGGGGATCGGGCAGGGAAGTGGAGTTGAGGTCAAAGATCAGCCATGATCTGATTGAATGGTGGAGCAGGCTCGAGGGGCTGTATGGCCTACTCCTATTTCTTATGTTCAAACTATGTCAATAAGTTCAAAACCTACAAGCAAGACAAGAAAAATGCAGCAAATCATGAAAAGGCAGTGAGTTACTACAAGTAACGTGCCAGTAGGAAGGGCAGGTCCTGTGAACTCTCTGCTGTTGCTCACCAGTTCGCAGTAGTTCCGTGTGAAGGTAGGCCAGGCCCTTGGTGATGGTGTGTGCCAGCCGGCAGGAGCTAACCCAGTCATTGCTGTGCAGACTCAGGTACTTGCACAATGAGCCCTACATGACAAGGAAACAAACATATTGAGATGAACCACAAAGATTTGTGCAGCCAGTTGAATCCTTATAACACATATTCATCAAAAATTAGAAATAAAAACTTTCATTTGCATGGTACTTCATTTGAAACATTCCAAGTGCTTCATGAGACCAACAGCTTTGTTATGTAGGCAAGGGCAGCAGCCACTGTACGGCAGCACGGCCCCACAAACAGTAAGGATCAGAATGACCAGTTACTCTGTGTTTAGTGGTGTTGGTTGAGGGAATAATGTTGGCCAGGACGCCGGGAAAATTCAGCTGCTCTTCTTCTGATAGTGCGATGGGTTCTTTAATGACCATCTGGACAGGCAGACGGGGGCTCGGTTTAACCTCTCATCCGAAACACGGCATCTCTGACAGTGCTGCACCGCTCCGGATTATGGGCTCAAGTCCCCCCGGGGTGCCGGCAACCTCGGTCTTTGCAGAATCACGGTGCACCTTCAGCAGGGCAGCGGTTCTGTCTGCTACACCAATGAGCCCAGTCCTCACCCCAGCCGATTTTTTGAGGTCAAGATCGTCACTTTTTTTTCCTTAGGCAGGTTCCCCTGCCTCCGCCTAGATGAGGGGGACGCTGGATGGCTGTGGCCAGAAGAATCTCTGCTGGCCCGAGAGGTTTTAAACGTTCACAAGAAAAACAGCATTGGCTGTGCAATTAATCGCCCTGTGACTGATTGCATAAGCTTCCTGGCCCTTGAAATTTTGACCCTCACCTTCTCCCTCATCCAATGTGGGCACAGGTCACGTGCAGAGGGTGAGAGTGCTGCATGGGATGCCAAATGTGAGGCTGCGCCTGCACCCCAATAAGCTGAACTGGTCCCATAACATGAGGTTAGCCGAGACCTGTGGAAGGATTAGCAGCTGGAGGCCTGTCGACAAAGGGGCAAAATGTAAGGGCGGCCCTTTAATTAGGAGTGACACCAGTCTTTCCTGAAGCACCCATTCTGAATGGGCGTTCAGCATCTGGAGTGGAAATCGAGTGCAACTGCTGCATTTTGGGGAGGCCCTTTCAATGAACAAATCTCTAAATACTTGCAAAAGGTAGGTGATGCATAGAATTATCAGGGCCAGAGTGATCTCCTAGACTAGTTTTGATCTCCAAAAGAGGTCGGGGAGGAAGTTCCCAGATTTGTTTTCCTCCCCAAATTTGCCTGGGTTTTATCTGGTGTTTCGCCGCTCCCAGGAGATCACATGGTTTTGGGTGGAATGTGGAGTGTATATATTGGGTACCACAAGGTACCACAATTGTGTGGGGCAGGTTGGATGGGCGACCAGAGGATCTTTCCCTGTCCGTCATTATTCAGATATTCGTAAACGACAGGACCTCGATGAGCCTCGCACTCATTTTGTGCGCAGGGTCCCAACGAGCCTTGTGCTGCCTGGCTGCAATGGGGAGGAAGTAGAGCCTGTGTCAGGTGTTCGTGCCCGAACGTATCGGGAGCATCGACGCAATGGGTGCAGGTCCTTACTTTATTGATCCCACTGTTTTCTTTAATGCTTTTGCCACATTACATCAACTCCACAAATTTGCATAAAATGTTACGTGGATAACTCAGTTCCCTCCAGGAAAGAAGAACTTGCATTTCTACAGTGTCTTTTACAACCTCATGATGTCCCAAAGCGCTTTACAGCCAATGAAGTAATGTTGACGTGTAGTCATTGTTGTAATGTGGGAAATGTGGCAGCCAATTTGCGCACAGCAAGATCCCACAAACAGCAATGTGATGATGACCAGATCATCTGTTTTAATGATATTGGTTAAGGGATAAATATTGGCCAGGACACCGGGGGAACTCCACTGCTCTTTTTCGAATAGTACCATGGGAGCTTTTACGTCTCATCCAAAAGACGGCACTTCCAACAGTGCAGCACTCCCTCAGTACTGGACCGGAGTGTCTGGAAGGAGTGATTAGGTGGGATAAATATTGGGCAGGACACTAAGTCCAGAGGGTGTGTGTTCCAGGCCCAATCTAGGAGTTAAGTGCATAAACCCGAGAGACAGACGAGTGCTGCAATATCGAAGGTGCCGTCCTTCAGGTGAGATGTTAAACCGAGGACCCCTGTTAAAGATCCCATGGCTCTATTTTGCAGGAGAGCAGAGTGTTCTCCCGGTGACCTGTCCAACATTCCACCCTGAACAAACAACACCAAAAACAGATTCGATTTATCCTTCATCCCATGGTCACTGTGTGCAAAATTGCTGCTCCGTTTGGCTGTATAACAGTCGCTCGACTTCAAAGTAACTCATCGTATTAAAGTGTTTTGAGACGTTTCTGGGAGAGGTGTGATAAGGAGCTAGGGAAGTGCAAGTCTGACATTCTTATTCAACGTGTAACCTTGTCTGTGAAGTAAGCAAGCATACTTTACGTTTGCTTTAGCGTCAGGAGAAATGATTTTGCTGAAATCCGAGCCACAAATGTCACCCTGGCACTGTACTAATCAATAAGTGCCAGCGTCACATAGCCCAGCGTGAAGCCACTTGCTTCTTTGAGCTCTGAAAGATGTCTCTATTTCGTGTTCCAAACTTCAAAAAATTATTTCAAGTCGAGGGGGGAACTGCATTTTGTTCAAAGCGGTGCCTCTTCTTACAGAGGGATATACTCAGACTGTCGAATTTTTACTGATTCTTTTTAAAAGCAGTCAATTTTCTTAAGGGCGCGGATACTTTGAAGTCAGGCTCCATGGGAAGCAGTGGGGACGTGTGAATTCAGGCCAACTTGACTTGCGGCTCCCCAGCTGCCTGAGCCCAGGAAGCCACAAGCTGGGAAGTCAGGTTTGAAGAGAAAGTACTCCCCCCCCCCCCGCCCCAGACCTTCCTTTCTGCCTGCTACTCTGGGGGCTGTAATCTGGGGCTCGGAATAGTTTTTCCCCCCAAACTTGGACAACACCCCCTCCCGTAGTACCTACCTCCACTCCACCCCGTGGCTCAGTTGCCTTGGGTACAAATCAGCCACACAGATCAGAAGCTCCCAGTTACTGTCGAATGAGCTGATCTCAGCTGGGGTTAGTACCCATGTCTAAGGGAGGAGAAGAGTCAGCCCACTCCTGATCCATTTAGTGAGAATTGTGTTTTACTGTTGCAGCACCCCCCCCACCTCTGTGGTTAAATAGCCTGCTGGCACTCTGTCTATAAGCTCAGAAATGAAGATGGGCCACTTTAAACAGGATACTGGAGGGTTACCATTCCCTGTGAAACTGTACCCCAATGAGAAAGAAAGACTTTGCATTTATATAACGCTTTTCACGACCTCAGGATGTCCCAAAGCCAATGAAGTATTTTTGAAATGGAGTCACTGTTGTAATGTAGGAATGTAATGAGGGGGTTACATAGAGTTTACATAAATGCATCAGGTCTTGGGACTGAGTCCCATAGCCCAGAGAATGCTCCTCACTGTAAATTCTGCAGACCAAACTTTGGGACTGAACTGCCCTTCCCATCTATGTTTCCCCGCTCCTATTTTCTGCTGAAGGTGTCAACTCCTTACTAGGGCATGGCGCAGTTGCTTTGCAGTACCTTGGCGCCGCTTGTGAGCCGAGGTAGAGAGTGTCAAGAGCCGAGCCCCTATCCTGTCCGCACAAAGCACGTTCCAGCAGGGTAACTGGGTCATTTTTCCCTCCCTCCCTGGGACACTGAGCCCCATTCTAGCTTCCCAATAGCCATGCCGGGGGTAGCTTCGAGGAGGCGGCAAAATGGGCAATAAGTAAAGAAAGAATCTACAGTAATGAAGGAATCGAGGCAGTAATCAGTCCAGGTGAACGCAAAACAGGTATTAGGGCTGTAAGATTTACATGTCCTCTTGTCTCTACCTCTTTCAGCTGAGGGTATCCTGAACAATTAACAGTTTCACTAACTCATCCTACTGTCTGAGCTTGTTACATACACCACAGGCCCTTGCATCTCTATGTGTATTATATTTCATGCTTTTTTCAATGTTCATGAATTCAATTGCATTCAATTTCACAGATTGGTGCTTTTAGTGCAGTATCATTAGTGCCCTGCGAGGGGAGCTGCTGATTCATAAATGTTAATAAAAACATAGCTCTCAGTTGCTCCACCAACAGGCCCGTAATGGTACTGCAGACCAATTATTCCCTCTCCTCCAGAAGGGCTGTCTATAGTGACACCACTCACTATTCCCAGGCAGATTGGAGATGATGGGGTAATTCCCCCGACAATCATGCCTGGAGACTGCACTGCTGTAAGTGACTGGGATTGATTTTATGCACATAATTTGTATCTAACTATCCTCCACTCACTGCATTTTGCTGGAGAAATCACCCGGCTTTTATCGGGAGATGTTGCTGTAGTTTCGGTCATGGGTTCTTTTTATTGCAGTTCGTAGAGATTCTTTTTAAATAGACTCTGTAGACTGTTTGGTGCAGTGCACTATTTAATTAGACTCTGTTTGCTGAGTAAATAGACTTTGTTTTGAGTCCTGCCGTAAGTCCCGCCCCACCTTCAATTCATTGGCTGATACAGTGGTGTCAATAGACACGCTGCCCCAGAAGGCATTAACTCCTCTGGGCAGGGGAAGTTTACCACGGCCTCATCCTGTCCTAACTGATTCCAGCATGCTCTTTTCAGCAGACGTCACTGGATAACGAGCTGGTTTCTCCCTCCATCTAATCCAGGGAAGTCGCAGGCACAGTAATTGAAATGAATGCACGGGAAATAGACAGATCAGCCCATTCTGTCAGTATTACATTTTTTCCCCCTCTGATACCTCAAGTTGGCTATTCCACTGTGGAGGAAATCACCTGACATCTATAAGCAGATTACTTTCCAGCAGAGATCCCTGGATAGCAATCGGGATCGGGATGAACTCTGCTTAATCCAGGTTAGTGAACGATAAAGGTGAGAGGTGTTAGTGCTGGTCCATTTCAGGCACCCAGTGTCAGCACCAAGCACTCGCAAATATAGCACGATTAGATGCAGAGTAAAGCTTCTTATATGCATCCCACAATGGCTGTTTGAGAATTTGAATTTGGTTTAAAAAATCTGGAAATCAAAAGCTGGTATCAGTAAAAGTGACCATGAAGCTGTCGTAAAAACCCAACTGGCTCACTAATGTCCTATATGGAAGGAAACCTGCCGTCCTTACCTGGTCTGGCCTGTATGTGACTCCAGAAGTAGAGTCTGAAGGGGAGGAAGGTAAAAGCAGAAGTGGGCGATAGTGTGGAGGCAACAGACAGCAGTATTAGTGATATACAGGGTATGGGGCTGGAAGCTCAGCTGAAAGTCAAACAAGTTGTGCCTGAGCAAACAGGGTGATGTAGTTGGGGGGCCGGAGTGCAGTCTTTTGGCAGCAGCGGAACAGGAAGGCTTTGGTATTGCCAGTTTTAAGTCCTGACTGATTTGCAACATGATGTCAACAAGCAGCCAGACAGCACAGTGGTGCTCCCTGAGTCGATGGAGGTGGCTGAGTGCTGAAGCGGTTGTTGTCAGTACCAATATGGAAGCCAGCCCCCGTGCCAGAGATGAAGTCCGTTGGCAACATGTAGATGAAGAATAGGAGGGGTGCCCAGAATGGAACTGCTGAGGTGACTGAGTGAGGTTGAGGCGAGGAATCATTGCAGGAGATACAGTGGCTACTTTGGGCAATGTAGGAATGGAAACAGACAAGGGCAATGCCATGAAAGAGAAAAGGGTGGAGAAGGATGGAGCAGTAAACCACACTGAATGCTGCGGAGTGGGCGAAGGGAACAAAGAACAGTAGCACATGGTGACTTACTGGTGTTGTGAGTGTAGACCGAATTGAAGGAATTTCAACAAGAAATAATGGAAGAGGTGAGTATGGAGCTGAAACTGACAACACAGACCAGGACTTTAGAGAGGAATGGGAGATTAAAGATTGGACTGTAGTTGAAGAGGATGGAGGAGTTTAGGGTGGGATTTTTCAGGAATGTGCTATTGGCCGTTTTAAAGGGTGACGGAACAGTATTGAGGACAATGTCAGCACTAAGTTAAGAGAGATAGTTCTGTGCTCAGAAGTTGGTTTAGGATGGGGTTAGGGCACAGCAGATACAAGGTGAGGGCTGGCGTAAGGTAATAATTATACAGATCCGGGGTGGGGAAGGAGGACAGTTCTCAGGCAGTCGAGCAAATAGTCTCTTTCATCCCATCAGCTTGGACTGGATTTGAAAGGTGAAAGGCCAAAGTATAACCCATTCCATTATCTTCCCATTGAACTGGTTGTTATGTATCGTATCATAGTATGTTACAGGACAGAAGGAGGCCATTCGGCCCATCGTGCCTGTGCCGACTCTTCGAAAGAGCTACCCAATTAGTCCCACTCCTCTGCTCCTTCCCCATAGCCCTGTAATTTTTTCCCTTCAAGTATTTATCCAATTCCCCTTTGAAAGTTACTACTGAATCTGCTTCCACCACCCTTTCAGGCAGTGTATTCCAGATCATCATCTCTGCGTAAAAAAAATATTTCCTCATATCGCCTCTGGCTCTTTTGCTGATCACCTTAAATTTGTGTCCTCTGGTTACCGACCCTTCTGCCATTGGAAACAGTTTCTTCTTATTTACTATCAAAATTGTTCATGATTTTGAACACCTCTAACCAATCTCCCCTTAACCTTCTCTGCTCCAAGGAGAACAATCCCAGCTTCTCCAGTCTCTCCACATTACTGAAGCCCCTAGAACTATTCTAGTAAATCTCTTCTGCACCCTCTCTAAGGCCTTGACATCCTCCTTAAACTGTGGTGCCCAGAATTGAACACAATACTCCAGCTGAGGCCTAACCAGTGTTTTATGAAGGTTTAGCATAACTTCCTTGCTATTGTACTCTATGCCTCTAATAATAAAGCCCAGGGCCCCATATGTTTTTTTTAAAAACAGCCTTCTCAACTTGTCCTGCAACCTTCGAAGATTTGTGTATGTACATCCCCAGGTCTCTCTGTTCCTGCACCCCCTTTAAAATTGTACCATTTAGTTTATATTGCCTCTCCTCATTCTTCCGACCAAAATGTATCACTTCACACTTCTCTGTGTTAAATTTCATCTGCCATGCGTTTGCCCATTTCACCAGCCTGTCTATGTCCTCCTGAAGTCTGTTACTATCCTCCACATTGTTTACTGCATTTCTCAGTTTTGTGTCATCTGCAAATCTTGAAATTATACCCTCTATACCCAAGTCCAGGTCATTAATATAGAGGAGGAAAAAGACTCCACAAAAAGGGTGAACCAACCATGGCTAACTAAGGAAGTCAAGGATGGTATCAGGTTAAAAGAAAATGCATACAACATGACAAAGATTACTGGTACGCCCGAAGATTGGGAAAACTTTAAAAACCAGCAAAGGATGACTAAAAGAATAATAAAGAGGGAGAAAATAAATTATGAGAGTAAACTAGCAAGAAATATAAAAACTGACAGTAAAAGCTTCTACAAGTATATAAAAAGGAAGAGGGTAGCTAAAGTAAACATTGGTCCCTTAGAGGATGAGACTGGGGAAATAATAATGGAAAACAAGGAAATGGCAGAGGAATTGAACAGATATTTTGTATCTGTCTTCACAGTAGAAGACACTAATAATATATCAATAATAGTAGAAAATCAAGGGGCAAAGGGGAGGAATTAAAAACAATTCCTATCAGTAGAGAAAAAGTACTGGTTAAACTAATGGGTCTAAAGGCTGACAAGTCCCCTGGACCTGATGGCTTGCATCCGAGGGTCTTAAAGGAAGTGGCTACAGAGATAGTGGATGCATTGGTTGTAATCTTCCAGAATTCAAGAAGGGACTGAGACAGAAAGCAGATAACTATAGACCAGTTAGCCTAACATCTGTCATTGGGAAAATGCTAGAATCCATTATTAAGGAAGTAGTAGCAGGACATTTGGAGACTCATAATAAATCAAGGAGAGTCAACATGGTTTTATGAAGGGGAAATGATGTCTGACAAATTTATTAGAGTTCTTTGAGGAAGTAACGGGCAGGGTGGATAAAGGGGAACCAATGGATGCAGTATATTTGGATTTCCAAAAGGCATTCGATAAGGTGCCACATAAAAGATTACTGCACAACATAAGAGCTCATGGTGTTGGGGGTAATATACTGGCATGGATAGAGGATTGGCTAACTAACAGAAAACAAAGAGTCGGGAAAAAAGGGTAATTTTCAAAATGGCAATCTGTGACTAGCGGGGTGCCGCAGGGATCAGTGCTGGGGCCTCAACTATTTACAATATATATCAATGACTTGGATGAAGGAACAGTGTGTATTGTGGCCAAATTTGCTGATGATACAAAGAAAGGTAGAAAAGCAAGTTGCAATGAGGACACAAAGTGTCTGCAAAGGGATATTGACAGGTTAAGGGAATGGGCAAAAATTTGGCAGATGGAATATAATGTGGGAAAATGTGAAGTCATCCACTTTGGGAGGAAAAATAAAAAAGCAAAATATTATTTGAATGGAGAAATATTACAAAATGCTGCGGTACAGAGGGATCTGGGTGTCCTCGTACATGAAACGCAAAAAGTCAACATACAGGTGCAGCAGGTAATCCAGAAGGCAAACAGAATATTGGCATTTATTTCTAAGGGGATAGAGTATTAATGCAGGGAAGTCATGCTACAACTGCACAGGGTGCTGGTGAGACCACACCTGGAGTACTGCATACAGTTCTGGTGCCCTTATTTAAGGAAGGACATACTTGCATTGGAGGCAGTTCAGAGAAGGTTCACTAGGTTGATTCCGGGTATGGAAGGGTTGTCTTATGAGGAAAGATTGAACAGGTTGGGTCTATACTCATTGGAGTTTAGAAGAATGAGAGGAGATCTTATTGAAATATACAAGATTCTGAGGGGACTCGATAGGGTAGATGCTGAGAGGATGTTACCCCTCATGAGGGAATCTAAAACTAGGGGGCATAGTCTCAGAATAAGGGGTCACCCATTTAAGATGGAAATGAGGAGAAATTTCTTCTCCCAGAGGGTTGTGAATCTTTGGAATTCTTTACCCCAAAAAGCTGTGGAGGCTGAGTCATTGAATACATTCAAGGCTGAGTTAGACAATTTTTTGATCAGCAAGGGAGTCAGAGGATATGGGGAAAAGGCGGGAAAGTGGAGTTGAGGTAATTGAATGGCAAAGCAGGCTCGAGGGGCCGAATGGCCTACTCCTGCTCCTATCTCTTATGGTCTTATCAAAAAGAGCAATGGTCCTAATACCGACCCCTGGGGAACACCACTGTATACTTGCCTCCAGTCTGAAAAACAACCGTTCACCACTACTCTTTTTTTTCTGTCCATTAGCCAATTTTGTATCCATGCTGGCACTGTCCCTTTAATCCCATGGGCTTTAATTTTGCTAACAAGTCTATTATGTGGTACTTTATCAAATGCCATTTGAAAGTCCATATACACAACATCACTGCACTATCCTTATCAACTCTCTCCGTTACTTCATCAAAGAACTCAATCAAGTTAGTCAAATGCGATTTCCCTTTAACAAACCTGTGCTGACTTTCATTTATTAGCCCTACTTTTCCAAGTGTCAATTAATTTTGTCCCGGATTATTGTCTCTAAAAGTTTCCCCACCAGCGACGTTAGGCTGACTGGCCTGTAATTGCCGGGTTTATCCCTCTCCCCTTTTTTGAACAGGGGTGTAACATTTGCAATCCTCCAGTCCTCTGGCACCTTCCTCATATCTAAGGAGGATTGGAAGATTACGGCCAGAGCCTCTGCAATTTCTATCCTTACTTCCCTCAGTAACCTAGGATGTATCCCATCCGGACCGGGTGACTTTTCTACTTTGAGTACTGCCAATCTTTTAAGTACCTCCTCTTTATCTATTTTTATCCTATCCAATATCGCCACTACCTCCTCCTAAACTGTGACATTGGCAGCATCCTCTTCTCTAGTGAAGACCGATGTGAAGTATTCATTTAGTACCTCAACCATACCCTCTGCCTCCACGAGAAGATCTCCTTTTTTGTCCCTAATCGGCATCACCCTTCCTTTGACTACCCTTTTACTATTATTATGTATATAAAAGACTTTTGGGTTCCCTTTTT
This sequence comes from Heptranchias perlo, assembly GCF_035084215.1. Classification (NCBI taxonomy): domain Eukaryota; kingdom Metazoa; phylum Chordata; class Chondrichthyes; order Hexanchiformes; family Hexanchidae; genus Heptranchias; species Heptranchias perlo. The sequence continues at coordinate 95,181,675 of NC_090331.1, read as the reverse complement.
ATATTAGCCACTATTCTGTTCTCATACTCTCTCTTTGCCTCTTTTATTCCCTTTTTTAGATCTCCTCTGTACTTTCTGTATTCAGCCTGGTTCTCTACTGTATTATGAACCTTACATTTGTCATAAGTCTCCTTTTCATCTCTATATCTTTAGTCATCCAGGGAGCTCTAGCTTTGGATGCCCTTCCTTTCCCCTCATAGGGATGTGTCTACTCTGTACCCAAACCAACTCCTCTTTGATGGCGTCCCATTGTTCAATTACTGTTTTGCCTACCAATTTATGATTCCAATCCACAAAGGCAAGATCCCTTTTCAACTCACTGAAATTAGCCCTTCTCCAGTTAAGTATTTTTATGCTTATTTGTTCCTTGTCCTTTTCCATAACTATTCTAAACCTAATGATATTGTGATCACTGTTACCCAAATACTCCCCCACTGAAACATGCTCCACTTGCCCCACTTCATTCTCCAGAACTAGATCCAGCACTGCTTCCTTCCTCATTGGGCTGGAAACACAATGATCATGAAAGCTCCCTTGTATACATTTCAGGAATTCCTTCCCTGCTGTCCGCTTTACACTGTGACTATCCCAGTCTATATTAGGACAATTGAAGTCCCCCATTATCACTATAGTTCTTGCATCTTTCTGTAATTTGCCTGCAAATTTGCTCCTCTATCTCCTTCCCACTATTTGGTGGTCGATAATATACACCCAGTAGCGTAATAGAGCCTCTATTTTTCCTTAATTCTAACCAAATAGATTCTGTCTTTGAACCCTCAACTACATCATCTCTTTCCAGTGCTATAATAGTTTTTTTTGATCAATACTGCCACCTACCCCCACCCACCCCCACCCTTTCCTTCCCTATCTTTCCTGAATGCCATGTAGCCCGGAATATTAAGTACCCAATCCTCCCCTTCTTTGAGCCAGGTCTCTGTTATTGCCACTATATCATAGTAGTGACTTGAGCTTGTAGCTTACCAACCTTATTTACCACACTACATGCATTTACTCCAAAGTCGTCTTAGATTGCCTCGCATTTGCTCCCTTTTTGATTCCTCCTATTTCTGAACTATTCTTTACTCTAGTGCTATTTGTCTCTCCCACTCCTCTGTGCACCTTGTTTCCCCTCTCTAATGTTTCATCCTGGTGTCCATTCCCCTGCCAAATTAGTTTGAACCCTCCCCCACAGCACTAGTTAACCTCCCCACGAGGACATTGGTCCCAGCTTTGTTGCGGTGCAACCCATCCAGCTTTTACAGATTTCTCCTGCCCCAGAACTGGTCCCAATGCCCCAGGAATCTGAAGCCCTCCCTCCTGCACTATTTCGCCAGCCACGCATTAACCTGTCTTATCCTATCATTCCTATACTCACTAGCGCGTGGCACTGGGGATAATCCAGAGATTACTACCTTTGAAGTCCTGCTTTTTAACGTCCTCCCTAGCTCCTGAAACCGTTTTCCTTCCTATGTCATTGGTTCCCACAGGGACCACGACTTCTGGCTGTCCTCCTTCCCCCCTCAAAATGTTCTGCACCCTCTCAGTAATATCCTTTACCCTGGCATTAGACAGGCAACACACCAAGCAGGACTCACGTCAGCAGTTGCAGAAACGCCTGTCTATTCCCCTGACTATCGAATCCCCTATAATAACTGCATTTCTACACTTTTTTGTACCCCCCTGTGCAGCAGAGTCTCCCCTGTGTCGTGGATTTGCTCCTGAGTGCACTCCCCCAAGGCGTCATCACCCTCACTAGTATTTAACACTGAATACTGGTTTGTGAATTCCAGGGGATTCCTGCACTGCCTGCCTCTTCCTCCTAGTCCGTCTGGTGGTCACCCACTCCCTCTCCACCCGAACTCTGTGTCGCAGTGGGATGACCACCTCCTGAAACGTGCTATCCACAAAACTCTCAGCTTCCCATATGCACTGTAGTGACACCGGCCGCCCCTCAAGATAAGAAATTCTGAGCTTGAGCTTGAGCAGTTGGCGGCTCTTGCTGCACATGTGGTTTACCGGGACACACAAAGTGTTCTGGAATTCCCACATGACACAGGATGTGCAGGTGACGGGCCCCAGCTGTCCTGCCATGTTAGATAACAGTTACTTAAACTCTTTGTTTAGCTTTAAGGCTATTTAATTGTTTAGCTAACACTAAAACACTAACCACCAACACTTAACCAATAAACTAAATATATATCTGTAACTTACTCTCGCTGCTCCGCCTTGTATTGTGACGTGACTTTTTGATTATTTTTTCCTTTATACCCGGCCACTGGCCGGGGTTGGGGGGGGGGGGGGGGGAAAGATTCCCACGCTTTCTCTGGGCTGCTCCTTTATACTGGGCACTGGGGGGGATTCCCGCGCTTTCTCTGGGACTGTGACCCAGTGCCTACAGGGACAGTACTTGTCCTTATGTAGGTGCCATGGTGTCTGATCAAGTACTGCTCAACCTCAGGAAAGACTGAGCAGGCTGAGGCTCTTTTCTCTGGGAAAGAGAAAACAAAGAGGAGACCTGATCGAGGTCTTTAAAATTATGAAGGGGTTCGATAGGGTGGATGTGGAGAAACTGTTTCCACATGTGGGTGAGTTCAGAACAAGGGGGCATAAACATAAGATAGCCATTAACAGATCAAATAAAGAATGTGGGACTCGTCGTCGCATGGAGGGGTTGAAGCAGCTACAATTGATGCATTTAAGGGAAGGCTTGCTGCGTACATGATGGGCAAGGGAATAGGGGGATAAAGGGCAGGGTGCAGAAGTAATTAAAGTGGAAAGAAGCTCATGTGAAGTATAAATACCGGTATAGACAAGTTGGGCTGAATGGTCTTTCTCTGCTGTAAATCTGTATAACTAACTTTCCATTTGGTGTGTTATCACCAGACTTACATGTTGCTACCAAAAATAACTAGGAAAAATAACATTTTCAATCAGTATACTGGTGGTATGCTATACATCACCTCAAACTGCTCCTGCCACTACCATTGACAGACCTATACACCAGAACTGTACCCGTGTTATGCAATGACAGACCTATACACCAGGACTGTACCCGTGTTATGCAGTGACAGATCTGTACACTGGTACTGTCCCCCGGTTATACACTGACAGACCCGTATCCACCAGTACTGTACCCGTTATACAGTCACAGACCTAAACACCAGTACTGTACCCCAGTGTTATAGTGACAGACCTGTACCCACCAGTACTGTACTCCAATGTTATACACTGACAGACCTGTACCCACCAGAACTGTATCCCAGTGTTATACACTGACAAACCTGTACCCACCAGTACTGTACCCTTTATACAGTGACAGACCTGTACCCACCAGTACTGTACCCTTTATACAGTGACAGACCTGTACCCACCAGTACTGTACATGTGTTATACAGTGACAGACCTATACACCAATACTGTACCATGTTATACACTGACAGACCTGTACCCACCAGTACTGTACCCGTTATACAGTGACAGACCTGTACTCACCAGTACTGTACACGTGTTATACAGTCACATACCTTTACACCAGTACCATACCTGTGTTATACAGTGACAGACTTGTACTCACCAGTACTGTACCCCAGTGCTATAGAGCTCAAAATTTTTACCCATCACCGGAAGGACAGAATGTATAATTATACTGCTGGCCGTTTCTCAGAATTGAATAGGATATATAAGTAGGAATAATGTTATGCATAATAAAAACGTTCCTAAGTATATATCCAGTTGAATGGTAAAATCAAAAGAAATATATATATATAAAATATAAAATATATATATATATATAATATAAAAAGAAATGCATACATATATCAATAAATAAATCGGTAAATTTTCCTAAGTAGGTGGTGGTGGGATCCTTCCCCTCCACCAGCTCCTACTGAAAACATGTACCCGATAACAGAACCTCCATTATCCACACTCCATTTACCCATCAGAATTTTCCCAGGACCAAAACTTCTGCAGGACCTCATTGCACAGTCCAGTAAGATCTTCCCAACATAAAGCAGGACAAGAATGAGCAATCTTCAGTTTCTGTTATTGGCACTGTACATTTCCCTGTGTTATGGTATTGCTGGTGAATCTCCAAAATCTGGGGAATCTCGATTACCCGACAAACCCTATTATACGCCAGAGGGCTCCCTCCGTTATGGTGGGCAATGGAGGTTCCACCATAGAACACAAGTTTCACATGCCCACCATTCCCATTGGCAACAGTCAATGCTCTGGGTTATTTTGTGTGTTTGGTTACTCTGACCCTCCCAGTGGACCCATCCAGACGACTTACATTGGGATAGTACTCCATCACCAGCAGATACTCCGTTCTGCCGTCACTAGATATTCTTTCCTCGCTCACTATGAAGCGGGCTATGTTATCATGCTCCATCAGTGGAAGCCTGTATATGTCTCTCTCGTTGATATAGTTCTGACGGTTTGAGGCACTGAAGATTTTCACAGCAACCGGGCGTTCATCCAAAGACCCTTTGTACACTGCACCATACCGACCCCGGCCAATCACCTGGAGAGAAAACAAATTAAACACTTTAGTCTGGGAACTTCACTTTATTTTAGGCCAAATTCTACCCTCCACCCCCCCTCCCCAAATCTTTCCTGAAAGTGTTGTCTCTTCGGTTCACTAGGTACCAGCAGCCCGCTGGTAACTTACCCAATTGGTTACACTTCATGGGCGGGCAGGTTACTGGATCAGAGAAGACATCACACCTGAGCCAGATCTTATCCTCACTCCCTGCATCCCCCCCCCTCCGCCACTCCCCAAACCTCACATGCACACACACCAGAACAGGGCCAACTGAATCGTTATTAAGAGTAGGAATCCTGGCGGATTGTTTTCACCCCCTACTCGAGTGGCACTAGTGCAGTGTGTTTTTGCAGATTCCAGAACTCTTCCTTTACCCCCATCTCATGGCACACAGGCAACTAGTTTCATTGGAACACGAGAAAAGTCAAGGACAAGATGTCTATCGTTCTATTATTCTAACTCCGCTCTGTAACAGAGAGCAGGGGTTAAGGGTAGTTACTCAACTGGCAAAAGGTGGGAAGTGGTGTTCCACAAGGATGGATACTGGGACCGCTGTTGTTCGCAATTTACAAAAACAATTTGGACTCGGAAATCGGAAGTACAATTTCAACATTTGCAGATGACACCAAATTGAGGGGTATAGTTAATATTGGGGAGGACCGCAACAAGATACAAAACATTAATAAACTTACAGAATGGGCATGTAATTGGCAAATGAATTTCAATATAGATAAGTGCAAGGTGATGCATTTTGATAGGAAGAATAACGAGGCCACGTACTACTTAGATAATAAGAGTCTAAATGGGGTAGAGGAGCAAAGGTATCTGGGGGTACAGATATACAAATCACTAAAAGTAGCAACGCAGGTTAATAAGGCCTTAAAAAAAGGCAAACCAAGCCCTGGAGTTAATTTCTAGAGGGATAGAACTGAAAATCGGAGAAGTTATGGTAAACATGTATTGAACCTTGGTTAGACCACACTTAAGTACGGGGCACACTTCTGGTCTCCATATTATAGAAAGGATATAGAGGCTCTCGAGAAGGTGCAAAAAAGATTCACAAGGATGATACCAGAACAGAGAGGTTATACTGATCAGGAAAAGCTGAATAGGCTGGAGCTCTCTTCTCTAGAAAAGAGAAGCCTGAGGGATGATCTAATAGAGGTCCTTAAAATTATGAAGAGGTTTGATAAGGTAGACATAGAGAGGATGTGTCGAGTTGCGGGGAGTCCAAAACTAGAGGACATAAATATAAGATAGTCACTAATAAATCCAATAGGAAATTCAGGAGAAACCTCTTTACCCAAAGGGTGGTTAGAATGTGGAACTCGCTACCAGTAGTTGAGACAAATAGCACAGATGCATTTATGGGGAAGCTAGATGAGGGAGAAAGGAATAAATGATATGCTGATAGGGCTAGAAGAAGAGGGTTGGGAGGAGGCCCATGTGGAGCATAAACGCCGGCATAGACCAGTTGGGCCAAATGGGCTGTTTCAGTGCTGTAGACGCTATGTAACTCTATGTTGCCCATTCTTCTACCGCTCTCCCATTGAAATCCATCCATCTAGTACATTAACTGCCCCATCTAAGCCCATCCCTCTATTACCCTAACTCTTCCATCGAAGCCCATTCCTCTAGTACAATAACTCTTCCATTAATATAATGGCGGATAAAAGAGAGCCCGGAAGCAGGAGAGCTGAGCTAAGGGAGATCGGAGGGAGGGGGATAAAGGAGGGCCGGAGAGCGGGAGAGCTGAGCTAAGGGAGATCGGAGGGGGATAAGGAGGGCCCGAGAGCGGGAGAGCTGAGCTAAGCAAGATTGGAGGGGGATAAAGGAGGGCCCAAGAGCGGGAGAGCTGAGCTAAGGGAGATCGGAGGGGGATAAGGAGGGCCCGAGAGCGGGAGAGCTGAGCTAAGGGAGATCAGAGGGAGGGGGATAAAGGAGGGCCCGAGAGCGGGAGAGCTGAGCTAAGGGAGATCGGAGGGGGATAAGGAGGGCCCGAGAGCGGGAGAGCTGAGCTAAGCAAGATCGGAGGGAGGGGGATAAAGGAGGGCCCGAGAGCGGGAGAGCTGAGCTAAGGGAGATCAGAGGGAGGGGGATAAAGGAGGGCCCGAGAGCGGGAGAGCTGAGCTAAGGGAGATCAGAGGGAGGGGGATAAAGGAGGGCCCGAGAGCGGGAGAGCTGAGCTAAGGGAGATCAGAGGGAGGGGGATAAAGGAGGGCCCGAGAGCGGGAGAGCTGAGCTAAGGGAGATCGGAGGGAGGGGGATAATGGAGGGCCCGAGAGCGGGAGAGCTGAGCTAAGGGAGATCAGAGGGAGGGGGATAAAGGAGGGCCCGAGAGCGGGAGAGCTGAGCTAAGGGAGATCAGAGGGAGGGGGATAAAGGAGGGCCCGAGAGCAGGAGAGCTGAGCTAAGGGAGATCAGAGGGAGGGGGATAAAGGAGGGCCCGAGAGCGGGAGAGCTGAGCTAAGGGAGATCAGAGGGAGGGGGATAAAGGAGGGCCCGAGAGCGGGAGAGCTGAGCTAAGGGAGATCGGAGGGAGGGGGATAATGGAGGGCCCGAGAGCGGGAGAGCTGAGCTAAGGGAGATCGGAGGGAGGGGGATAAAGGAGGGCCCGAGAGCGGGAGAGCTGAGCTAAGGGAGATCAGAGGGAGGGGGATAAAGGAGGGCCCGAGAGCGGGAGAGCTGAGCTAAGGGAGATCAGAGGGAGGGGGATAAAGGAGGGCCCGAGAGCGGGAGAGCTGAGCTAAGGGAGATCGGAGGGAGGGGGATAAAGGAGGGCCCAAGAGCGGGAGAGCTGAGCTAAGGGAGATCAGAGGGGGATAAAGGAGGGCCCGAGAGCAGGAGAGCTGAGCTAAGGGAGATCAGAGGGAGGGGGATAAGGAGGGCCCGGGAGAAGTGCAGAGAAAGCGGGAGTTCAGTCGCTGCCAGTCAGAACCCACCCACCACATTCTGAGAAAAACCCAAGTGTGACGTCATAGGGAAACACAGAAGTGATTGGTTGGTGAGTATTTCATTCGTTTAACTTTCAAAACAAGTGTAACTTGGTAATTGTAAGGTTTTAGTAGTCGTAGTAGAAGGTTTTCTAGCAGTTGTAAAACTTATTGGGAGTAGTAGGGTTTATAAATTATAAATTTAATTAAGAAGAAGAATAAATTAATTAACACATAACAAAGATGGCAGGGCAGGTGATGTGTTGCGACTGCAGAATGTGGGAGCTCCTGGACGCCAGTGCGATCCAGGGCAAACACGTCTGCAGTAAGTGTTTGCGGCTTGAGGAGCTTCGGCTCAGAGTCATTGAGCTGGAGGCCGCACTGCAGATACTGCGACACATCAGGGAGGTGGATAAATATCTGGACATTCGGTTCCAAGGTCATCTGAATTGGTCAGTGATCAGGGACAGCAGGGTGTGACTGCGAGCAAGGCGGGGAAGGGGATCGAGAAGGTAGAAGTGGAGGAGTCTCTGTCTTTGCAATTGTCCAACAGGTTTGAGGTGCTTGCAGCCTGAATGGCCGAAAGCGGAGGCTGCAGGGTGGATGAGCAAACTGACCATGGCACCATGGTACAGGAAGCCATTCAAGCGGGGGGAGTTAGTCAGAATGTAGTGGTAGTAGGGGACAGTATAGTCAGGGGATAGACACTGTTCTCTGCAGCCGAGAACGACAGTGCAGAAGGTTGTGTTGCCTGCCTGGTGCCAGGGTTCGGCTGTGGGCTGGAGAGGAACTTGCAGTGGGAGGGGGAGGATCCAGTTGTTGTGGTCCACGTAGGTACCAACGACATAGGTAGGTCGAGGGAAAAGGTTCTGCTTAGGGAGTAAGTTAAAAAGCAGAACCTCAAAGGTAATAATCTCTGGACTATTACCTGAGCCAGGAGCAAATTGACATTGGGTAAATAAGATTAGAGAGTTTAATTAGTGAGTCAAAGATTGGTGTGGAAGAAATGGGCTTCGATTCATGAGCAACTGGCACCAGTACCTGACGAAGGAGAAAGCCTCCGAAAGCTTGTAATTTTCAAATAAAATTGTTGGACTATAACCTGGTGTTGTAAGATTCTTTACATTTGTCCACCCCAGTCCATCACCGGCATCTCCACATAATGAAGTTAAAGATAGTATCAAATTGAAAGAAAAAGCATATAATTCTGCGAAGATTAGTGGCAGGTCAGAAGATTAGACAGAATGTAAAAAACAGCAAAGAATGACTAAAAGAATAATAAGGAGGGAGAAATTAGAGTACGAGAGAATGCTAGCTAGAAATTTAAAAACAGATAGTAAGAGTTTCTACGGGTATTTAAAAAGGAAAAGAGTAAGTAAAGTGAGCGTTGGTCCTTTAGAAAGTGAGTATAGGAAATTAATAATGGAGAATAAGGAAATGGCGGATGAGTTGAACAGATATTATGAGTCCATCTTCACTGTAGAAGATACAAATAACATTCCAAAAATAATTGTGAATCGAGAGGTGAAAGGGAGGGAGGAACATAAAACATTTACAATCACCAGGGAAAGGGTGCTGAAAGAAATATTAGAACTAAAAGCTGACAAGTCCCCAGGTCCTGACGGACTTCATCGTAGGGTCTTAAAAGAAGTGGCTGCAGAGATAGTAGATGCATTGGTATTAATTTTCCAAAATTCCTTAGATTCTGAAAGGGTCCCATCAGATTGGAAAATAGAGAATGTAACTCCTCTATTCAAGAAAGGAGGGAGACAGAAAGCAGGAAACTACAGGCCAGTTAGCTTAACATCTGTCATAGGGAAAATGCTAGAATCTATTATTAAGGAGGTTATAGCAGGGCACTTAGAAAATCTCAATGAGTCCACACGGCTTTCAGAAAGGGAAATTGTGTTCGACTAATTTATTAGAGTTCTTTGAGGAAGTAACAAGCAACGTGGATAAAGGGGACCCTGTGGATGTGGTGTACTTGAATTTCCAGAAGGCTTTTGACAAGGTGCCACATCAAAAGCTACTACACAAAATAAGAGCTCATGGTGTAGGGGGTAACATATTAGCACGGATAAAGGATTGGTTAGCTAACAGGAAACAGAGAGTAGGCATAAATGGGTCATTATCAGGTTGGCAAGATGTAACGAGTGGAGTGCCACAGGGATCAGTGCTTGGGCCTCAACTATTTACAATCTGTATCAATGACTTGGATGAAGGGACCGAATGTATGGTTGCTAAATTTGCTGATGACACAAAGGTAGGTAGGAAAGTAAGTTGTGAAGAGGACATAAGGAGTCTGCCAAAGGATATAGATTGGTTAAGTGAGTGGGCAAAAATTTGGCAGATGGAGTATAATGTGGGAAAATATGACAGGAGGAATAGAAAAGCAGTATATTATTTAAATGGAGATAGATTGCAGAACTCTGAGGTACAGAGGGATCTGGGTGTCCTAGTACATGAATCACAAAAAGTTAGTATTCAGGTACAGCAAGTGATTAGGAAGGCAAATGGAATGTTGTCATTTATTGCAAGGGGAATGGAATATAAAAGTAGAGATGTTTTGCTGCAGTTGTACAGGGCATTGGTGAGACCACATCTAGAATACTGTGTGCAGTTTTGGTCTCCTTGTTTACGAAAGGGCATAATTGCTTTGGAGGCGGTTCAGAGAAGGTTCACTCGACTGATTCCTGGGATGAGGAGGTTATCTTATGAGGAAAGGTTGGGTATACATTGGAGTTTAAAAGAATGAGAGGTGATCTTATTGAAACATATAAGATCCTGAGGGGACTAGAAGGGGTAGATGCTGAGAGGATGTTTCACCTTGTGGGAGAGACTAGAACTAAGGGCCACAGTTTAAAAATATGGGGTCTCCCATTTAAGACAGAGATGAGGAGAATTTTTTTCTCTCAGAGGGTCGTGAGTCGTGAGTCTGTGGAACTCCCTTCCCTGCAGAGCGGTGGAGGCAGGGTCATTGAATATTTTTAAGGCTGAGTTAGATAGATTCCTGATTAACAAGGGAGTCAAAGGTTATAGTAGGTAGACAGGAAAGTAGGATTGAGGTCGCAATCAGATCAGCCATGATCTTATCAAATGGCATAGCAGGCTCGAGGGGCCAAATAGCCTACTCCTGCTCTTAATACGTATGTTCATATGTACGTATGTATATTCGTATTGAGGCCCATCCCTCTAGTTCATTCACTTTCCCGTAGAAGTCCATCCTGCTAGTGCATTAACTCTCCCATCTCAATATCCAATTGCATACTTCTCTGTTCTCTCCAATGTTCTCCTCTCACTTCCTCTCCTGAAGACTCTGACTCATTTATTAGGTTACAGCGTCATGGGCAGTATCCACCCTCTGGTAAGTCATTCACAGAGAGAAATTATTTCCAATGGCAGGAGGGTCAAAAACCAGAGGGCATAGATTTAAGATAATTGGCTAAAGAAACAGAGGGGAGATGAGGAGAATTTTTTTATGTAGAAAGTTATGATGATCCGGAATGCACTGCCTGAAAGAGTAGTGGAAGCAGATTCAATAGTAACTTTCAAAAGGGAATTGGATAAATACTTGAAGGGGAAAAACTTACAGGGCTATGGGGAAAGGGCAAGGGAGTGGGACTAATTGGATAGCTTATTCAAGCAGCCGGCACAGGCAGGATGGGCCGAATGGCCACCTTCTGTGCTCTAAGATTTTATGATTCTAAATGGCCATTCTTTACATGCAAGCCTAGATAGACAACGAGTGTGGGCAGTAAGGGAGATCTCTTTGGGGTCAAGGTGCTCCAAGATGACACACCCGGTGATGAAAGGTTAGCATCACGTCAACCCTCTGGGATCCAACTGAGTATCCCCGGACATATTGATGATTGACCAGTCAACCCTGCTCATTCCAGAGATTTGGAGGGATCACTGAAATTTTCTCACTTATAAGCGAATGCCTTAATACTGGGCTGGACAGGATGCTTACCAGTGCTCTGTGCTTGCAGACTGTTCAGATTTAGCTGATTATACTCCCATCAGCACTCTTACCTATATCATTGGATCCCTGGGCCAATTTGCCCCCTAGCTCTCTGGAGTTGGCTAAGTGGGGGGTTGTCCCTAAGGGAAGAGAGTGTGCACACTGTGTTGAGCAAACAGAAATTCTATCCGTCTGGATTTGAGCAGCTTGGCTTGGAGACATGGCAATGGGCCTCCATGCACATCTGACACCTGGCTGACCATTCAAGAAAAAAAGTGTGGGCAGAATATTTGACTATTGGAGGCATCACGGCCAAGTCTGATCCTATCCTCACCCTGATTTGAAGTGCACTTTAGTGACTGTTCTTCTCTTCCCAAACCCAGGGGTACTGCAATCAGGTGTAGTTCCACAACTATTGCTTTGGCCTCAATCAGCTAACTCAGCACGGATCGGGGATTGAACCTGGGAGTTTCCTAGTATGCATGATTTTGTTCTGCATGGGGCAGCTGTTTCTCGAAAGCACATGAAAGGTACAGTGGGATTTGCCTACCTCAAGGAGCTTGAGGCTGTCCAAGTCGAGGGAAGGTTCAGAGGGTGCAGCCTCCAACATGTTCATACTGTGAAGTCCATGCTTCCTGTCACCTGGTTAAAGAAACGTCAAAAATGGAAAGAGATGAACACATCAAGTCAACAAGCTTCTGGTTTCATGTAGTTTGTGAAATAAATGGTGCACAATGGGGATCTGATAACAACTTATTAGGTGCACGAAGACCCCATATTTTTAAAAATAGCACATTCTTTAATATCAACGCATGGTATCAATATATTGATCAACTGTGAGTGGTGTATATGCGGAAATATGAGAAAACCTCTAATGGTATCCTGAAGTTAACTGCTCAAATTATTTAATAGTTTCCTGCCAAATCCCCTCAATTCCTGTGCTTTAAACCTGCGCAATAATTTTTTTAAATAATTTCTTTTGTGTGAATTTTCTGTTGCTCATCAAGGCGAGGATGTTAGTGTTTGGGAGTAGAATGCTTTCCATTTCAGACATCCAGTGTCAGTACCAAGAACTCACAGGGCAGGTACAGCACGGGTTAGATACAGAGTAAAGCTCCCTCTACACTGTCCCATCAAACACTCCCAGGGCAGGTACAGCACGGGTTAGATACAGAGTAAAGCTCCCGCTACACTGTCCCATCAAACACTCCCAGGGCAGGTACAGCACGGGTTAGATACAGAGTAAAGCTCCCGCTACACTGTCCCATCAAACACTCTCAGGGCAGGTACAGCACGGGTTAGATACAGAGTAAAGCTCCCGCTACACTGTCCCATCAAACACTCTCAGGGTAGATACAGGGTTAGATACAGAGTAAAGCTCCCTCTACACTGTCCCGTCAAACACTCCCAGGGCAGGTACAGCACGGGTTAGATACAAAGTAAAGCTCCCTCTACACTGTCCCATCAAACACTCCCAGGGCAGGTACAGCACGGGTTAGATACAGAGTAAAGCTCCCTCGACACTGTCCCATCAAACACTCCCAGGACAGGTACAGCATGAGTTAGATACAGAGTAAAGCTCCTTTTACACTGTCCCATCAAACACTCTCAGGGTAGATACAGCACGGGTTAGATACAGAGTAAAGCTCCCGCTACACTGTCCCATCAAACACTCCCAGGGTAGATACAGCACGGGTTAGATACAGAGTAAAGCTCCCTCTACACTGTCCCATCAAACACTCCCAGGACAGGTGCAGCACGGATTAGATACAGAGTAAAGCTCCCTCTACACTGTCCTGACAATGTGCCTTAGCCTCCCAACCTCAGAACAGCGGGCTCTACTGCACCTGTAAGATATTTTCCATTTCCCGCATCTGCCATCCTGTACCTTCTTTGAGTGACATTACCAATTCATGCCAATTGCTGCAGAATTGGGAGAGGGGGAGTTTTGTGCTGCATCTCCAAACCCACTAAGAACTGGATGGAGACTGCCCTCAACTCAATTCATGTTCGACCCACGTGGCTTGCAGAAACATCATCAGTCTAGGCTTGATTTGAACCAATGTCTCAGAGGTTGAACGCCAGTATCAAACCAGTGCCCCTAACTTGGCAACAATTAGCACGATTGGAACTCTCACTCACAGAATGATTAGTGTAAGAAATGGAAAAACGTCAGTGTCTCGAACCCAATGCACCAGCCAGTCCCCAGTGAGAATGTTTTCAGACTGATTCCATCAAGCTGACAGTAATAATCATAAAAATAAATAAACAGCAAATGCTGGAAATACACAAGAAAGTGTGAACCTGCCTTATCTCATTACCACTGCCGAGGGACCTTCTGTGTGTTTCCTGCAGTTTCCATTTCTCTTTCAGTTGGCGGTGTCTAGAAAGCTCTGCCATCTGGTGACTCAGATGGTTCTATTGGCCTGCTTGGCACATATGGTTGAACTGGTTTGCTTCCGGCAGACCAGGTGGCATCACTGATCTGACTAAGGTGGCGGCTCACCCCAATGGCCATTCGTCATGAGTGAGGCTAGATAGTGAGTGTTGGCAGAGTACTGGACCATGGAGGACATCACAGCGAGGCCCGTTCACATCCTCACCAGACCTCTAAATGCAATGTTCCAGCATGAGTCACCGGATATTGATGAGGAGTGGGAGCCCTGGTTTATTGTCCCCTCTATAGCACAGGGGCTGTCGAGGCTCTTCTCCCAGCCTAGCTGAGATCAGCAGACCTCGGACGAAGATCAAACCTGGTTCTTTCTGACTTATGTGTCTCAGCTACATGCTGCTTTTACCAACTGAGACCACAGTTTAACTTTATTGCTTGCGGGGCCTCCAATGTGAGCGCTGTTGAGGCTCTTTCTCCTGAAGACCCAAGTACTTTTCACTATTTTGATTTGTAATGCTGCAGCTATATTAGGAGAAAGGCAAATGAGAGGAAAGGTCAGACAACACTGAGCTAATCTATCTGTTCTCTCTTTATCTTGGCACAGGTGGCCCATAAAACAACATGTGTGAGGTTTTGTCTCATGAAGGGCTGAAGGAGATTTTTATATACAGGAGACTCTGTTGCCACACTTGGAAGGTTGGCAAGGACACTCGTATTCAAACTGCACAATAGTGTTACAACCCGTGAACATAAGGGCACAAAACATTAATACTATCTTTCAGTTTTAGAACACAAAAGCTAATTAAGCAGAACAAGATGAACAGTGAGTTTAACCAACCAAAAATCAATGTTTTGGGATGAATCCTGCAACCAATCCCAGGTAGTGTGCACCCTGGGGAGATCCTAGTCATCCACAAAATGATTCCTTTCTTTCCCTACCGCTCCTAAAGAGCCAGTGCTTGGTTACATGGACACCGGCCTCCCTTGGTCAAGTGGTCATTCCTTATTTGACTATGGATGACATCACAACCAAGCTTAATCATGTTGCTCATCCAACATCCATATATAAGCACTTTTAAGCAGCAGCTCTCAGGAGTGGATTTTTCACTCCCTGGCCCAGGGGCACTGAGGTTAGTTGTAGTAGCCCAATTGCAAACTAGTGGCTATTGCATTCTAATCTGGACAATGGGATGAAAAACATAGATACATACTAAGCTAAACACAACTCTACTGCCACTTTTGGACAGTAATCAGATCTCAGATTAAAGGGAAACTTTACCTACACACCTTGAAGTTTCTGGGTTCAATCCCATCTGTGTTAAATTAGCTAATCTCAGCAAGATCAACAATAAAGGATGTTGGCCTCAGTAACTTCCGAATAGGAAGATACGTACTCCTCATCATCATCCAGTGACTCCTCATCAAAACCAATTATTCCTGGGTAGACAGGGTTCCCACTCCTGATCAATTTCTAGCACAGACATGATGGGCCGAATTTCCTCCTTCTGTGCCGTAAATTTCTAACTTTCTACGAATAACCAACGATTCCTGGATTGGCAAGCTCCCACTCCTGGAGGAACTAGGGTCCAAATTAATAAGCAGAACCTCAAAGATAATAATCTCCGGATTGCTACCTGAGCCACGTGTAAATTGGCATAGGGTCAAACAGATCAGAGAGTTAAATGCGTGGCTCAAAGAGTGGTGTGGGAGACAGGGGTTTGGATTCATGGGGCACTGGCACCAGGACTGGGAAAAGAGGGAACTATTCCGGTGGGACGGGCTCCACTTAAACTGGGCTGGGACCAGTGTCCTGGCGAATCGGATAATTGGGCTGTAGACAGGGCTTTAAACTAAAAAGGGCGGGGGGAGAGGGTTCAAGTAAGGGCAAATTTATAAATCTAAAGAGAAAAGTCAAGGCCATAGAGCAGTATAACGATTTGGGTAAAGATAAGCAGAGTGTGTCAGGAAGGGACAGAGAGTTTAACGGTAATAGTGCATCAGTGAATAAGGTCAAATCAGGAAAAAATAGTAAAAAGTTAAAATTAAAGGCACTTTATCTGAATGCACGAAGCATTCGTAACAAGATAGATGACTTAATGGCACAACTATAGATAAGTGGGTTTGATCCAGTAGCCAACACAGAGACATAGTTGCAAGGTGACCAAGGTTGGGAACTAAATATTCCAGAGTATTTGACTTTTTGAAAAGATAGGCAAAATGGAAAAGGAGGTGGGGTTAGCCCTGATAATAAAGGATGACACAAAGACAGTATTGAGAAAGTATCTTGGCTCGGAAGATTAGGAAGTAGAATCAGTATGGGTGGAGATAAGAAATCACAAGGGGCAGAAAACACTGGTGGGAGTAGTTTATAGACTCCCTATCAGTAGCTATACTGTTGGACAGAGTATTAATCAAGAAATAAGAGGAGCTTGCAACAAAGGTAATGCGATAATCGTGGGGGACTTTAATTTTCATATAGACTGGACAAATCAAATTGGCAAAAAGTAGTTTGGAGGACCAGTTCCTGCAATGCATTCAAGACAGTTCCCTAGAACAATATGTCATGAAACCAAACAGGGAACAGGCTATTTTAGATCTTGTCGTGTGTAATGAGAGAGGGTTAATTAGTAATCTCACAGTAAGGGATCCTCTGGGGAAGAGGGATCCTAATATGTTAGAATTTCACATTAAGTTCAAGAGTGACGTACTTAAGTCCGAAACTAGAGTCTTAAACTTAAACAAAGCCAACTACATAGGTATGAGGGGCGAGTTGGCTAAGGTTGATTGGGAAATTAAATTAAAAGATATGATGGTAGATAAGCAATGGCAAACATTTAAAGAAATATTTCATAATTCTCAACAAATATACATTCCATTGAGGAATAAAAACTCAGCGGGAAAAGTGATCTATCTGCGGCTAACTAAAGCAGTAGATTAAAAGAGGCACATAACATGCCAAGAAGAGTAGTAAGCCTGAGGATTGGCAGTTTTTGAAACCAGCAAAGGATGACCAAAAAATTGATAAAGAGGGAGAAAATAGAATGAGAGTAAACTAGCAAGAAATATATATACAGATTGTAAGAGCTTCTACAAGTAAAAAGGAAGAGAGTAGCAAAAGTAAACGTGGGTCTCTTAGAGGCTGAGACAAGAGAAATTATAATGGGGAATAAGGAAATGGCAGAGACGTTAAACAAATATTTTGTATCTGTTCACAGTAGAAGATCCAAAAAACATACCAGAAATAGTGGAGAACCAAGGGGCTAATGAGAGTGAGGAACTTGGAGAAATTAATGGGACTAAAAGCCAACAAATCCCCTGGACCTGATAGCCTACATCCTGGGGTTCTAAAAGAGGTGGCTGCAGAGATCGTGGATGCATTGGTTTTGATCTTCCAAAATTCCCTAGATTCTAGAACGGTCCCAGTGGATTGGAAGGTAGTAAATGTAATACCACTATTCAAGAAAGAAGGGAGAGAGAAAACAGGGAACGACAGGCCAGTTAGCCTGACATCAATCGTCGGGAAAATGCTGGAATCCATTATTAAGGAGGTAGTAACAGGGCACTTAGAAAATCATAATATGATTAGGCAGAGTCAACATGGTTTTATGAAAGGGAAATCGTGTTTGACAAATCTATTAGAGTTTTTTGAGGATGTAACTAGCAGGGTAGATAAAGGGGAACCAGTGGATGTAGTATATTTGGATTTTCAAAAGACATTCGATAAGGTGCCACACAAAAGTGTGTTACACAAGATAAGGGCTCATGAGATTGGGGGCAATACATCAGCATGGATAGAGGATTGGATAGCGGACAGAAAACAGAGAGGAGGGATAAACAGGTCATTTTCAAGTTGGCAGGCTGTAACTATTGGGGTGCCACATGGATCAGTGCTTGGGCCTCAGTTATTTACAATCTATATTAGTGACATAGATGAAGGGACCGAGTATAATGTATCCAAGTTTGCTGACGATACAAAGCTAGGTGGGAAAATAAGCTGTGAGGAGGACACAAAGAGCCTGCAAAGGGATAAAGACAGATTAAGTCTGTGGGCAAGAAGGTGGCACATGGAGTATAAAGTGAGGAAAAGGGAGGTTATTTATTCACTTTAGTAGGAAGAATAGAAAAGCAGGATTTGTTTAAATGATGAGAAACTATCAAATGTTGGTGTTCAGAGAGATTTGGGTGTCCTTGTATACGAAACACAGAAGGTCAATGGGAATCAGGGGGAAAACTCTCCAGTGGCTGGAGTCATACCTAGCACAAAGAAAGATGGTAGTGATTGTTGGAGGCCAATCATCTCAGCCCCAGGACATTGCTGCAGGAGTTCCTCAGGGCAGTGTCCTAGGCCCAATCATCTTCAGCTGCTTCATCAATGACTTTCCCTCCATCATAAGGTCAGAAATGGGGATGTTCGCTGATGATTGCACAGTTTTCAGTTGCATTCGCAACCCCTCAGATAATGAAGCAATCCGTGCCCGCATACAGCAAGACCAGGACAACATCCAGGCTTGGGCTGATGAGTGGCAAGTAACATTCGCACCAGACAAATATTCTAAACATTCACTCCCTTCACCACCGGCGCACCGTGGCTGCAGTGTGTACCATCTACAGGATGCACTGCAGCAATTCGCCAAGGCTTCTTCGACAGCACCTCACAAACCTGCAACCTCTACCACCAAGAAGGATAAGGGCAGCAGGCACATGGGAACAACACCACCTGCACATTCCCCTCCAAGTCACACACCATCCTGACTTGGAAATATGTCGCCGTTCCTTCATCGTCGCTGGGTCAAAATCCAGGAACTCTCTATCTAACAGCATTGTGGGAGAACCTTCACCACACAGGCTGTAGCCATTCAAGAAGGCGGCTCATCACCACCTTCTCAAGGGCAAATAGGGATGGGCAATAAACGCTGGCGTTGCCAGCGACGCCCACATCCCATGAACGAATAAAAACAAAAAGTTAACATGCAGGTACAGCAAGCAATTAGGAAGGCCTTTACTGCAAGGGGGTTGGAGTACAAGAGTAAGGAAGTCTTGCTGCAATTGTACAGGGCTTAAATGAGGCCACACTTGGAGTACTGTGTACAGTTTTGGTCTCCTTTCCTAAGGAAGGAAATACTTGCCTTAGAAGCAATGCAACGAAGGTTCGCTAGCTTGATCCCTGGGTTGAGAGGGTTGTCCTATGAAGAGAGGTTGAGTAGAATTGGCCTATACTCCCTGGCGTTTAGAAGAAACAAAGGTGATCTCATTGAAACATATAAGATTCTAGGAGGACTAGACAGGGTAGATGCTGAGAGGCTGTTTCCCCTGGCTGCAGAGTCTAGAACTAGGGGACATTTTCTCAGGATAAGGGGTCAGCCATTTAGGACTGAGATGAGGAGAAATTTCTTCACTCAGAGGGTTGTGAATCTTTGGAATTCTCTACCCCAAGAGGGCTGTGGTTGCTCTGCCATTGGGTATATTGAAGGTTGAGATCGATAGATTTTTGGACACTAAGGGAATCAAGGGATATGGGGATCGGGCGGGAAAGTGGAGTTGAGGTTGAAGATCAGCCATGATCTTATTGAAAGGCGGAGCAGGCTCGAGGGGATGTATGGCCTACTCCTGCTCCTATTTCTCATGTTCTTATGTTCCTGATCACTAACCAATGACTCCTGGATTGGCAGGGTACCCACTCTTGACCATCCTTCAGTGAGTTCTGCATGCATGAATGTCAAATGAGTAGAGGATAAGGCTCGGCTGTGGTGCCCTCATGATTGAGTAGAATGTCACTATCTAGAGTGCACATGAAGAATAGCCACTTGGACATCAGAAGGTGGACAGTCCCCATTGACCAGTATCAGAGAAAAGTCTGAATGCCTTCAGGGGAGGAAGCAATGACAACATTTCCAAGAACAATGACGATTCCTCTCAATCTATCTTTATGTTCATTTTTGCTTGTATTCCTTTGGAAACTATAGCAAATGGGTCTCAATCCCTCTGTGGCTCGGAAGAGAACTGCAGTAAATAGATTTAACTCTAAGCACTGAATTCCCATTGCATCATTTGACTTAAGACACCAGCTGAGGCTTTCTTTGCTAACATGTACAACTACCAGCAATCGCTTACACCCCTGAGCTTTCAGAAGACAAACAAAGCTTCCTTCAAAAAAAAACAAGCAACATTCTGTGAGCTGGGTGATGCCCAGGTGAGTGGATGAAAACTTTCTCTGCCTGCAAGGGTCCCATATGAAATGAGTTTGGCCAGTCTCCCAGTGGGCATGAGCCCACAGTGTAAGCCTGCCTCAAACTGGCACTAATTGGCAATCACACTCCGAGAAGCCACAGGATGACTGGTGTGGGAAATGGTGAAGTGTCAGACTGCAGTAGGAGCTTTCTTCTGAAGTTTAGTCTACGGTCCATGGTTTGGGCCGAGTAACGTGAGCTTATACCTAACCTGGTGGTGCTTCCTGCTAACACTGGGTACCTTTACTGGAAAGTGTTCCATTACCAGCACTACTACCACTCAGCTTAATGCACACAATATTCACAGTGATCCAATATTTACCTACACATTTTCTCTATATCTTTTACAAAGAATTACATCAAATCTAAAGCACAGAAACAGACCATTCCCCCCAACTGGCCTACGTCAGTATTTATACTCCAAATGAGCTTCCTCCCATTCAAATCACCTCTTCCCACCCTACTCCTGTATCTCTCATGTACCACCAAGCCTCTCCTTGAATGTATCAATGCTTTAACCAACTCACCACTCTCTGTGTAAAGAAATTCCTCCTAAATTCTTTATTTGATCTATGAGTGGCTAGCTTATATTTGTGCCCCCTTGTTCTGGACTCATTCACAAGTGAAAACAGTTTCTCCACATCCAACCTATCAAATTCTTTCATAATTTTGAAGGCCTCTATCAAGTCTCCTCTTAGACTTCTCTTTCCCACAGAAAAGAGCCCCAGCCTGCTCAATCTTTCCTGATAATTGCATCCTCTAACTTCTGGTAACATCCTTGTAAATCTTTTCTACACTTTCTCCAATGCTTCAATATTCTTTTTGTAATATGGAGACAACAATTACTCTCAGTATTCCAAATGTGGTCTAACCAAGATTCC
Source organism: Heptranchias perlo (assembly GCF_035084215.1). NCBI lineage: Eukaryota > Metazoa > Chordata > Chondrichthyes > Hexanchiformes > Hexanchidae > Heptranchias > Heptranchias perlo. The sequence continues at coordinate 95,160,735 of NC_090331.1, read as the reverse complement.
ATATAAATTTAAAATTATCTCCCTGGGATCCCCTTTAGAAATGATCTCCAGTACTTTGATTGCCCTCATTATGGCCTTACCAACTTGTGATGCTACTTTTAGTGATTTATGTATCTGAATTCCCACATTTCTTTGCTCCTATCCCATTTAGTTTCTTACCTTCCAAGGAATGAGTGGCCACCTTATTCCTCCTACCAAAATGAACCACCTACCATTTTGTTATATTGAATTTAACCTGCCAATTTCTTCATCCACTCTGCAAGCCTGTTTATGTATTTCTGTATTTTGGGTGCAGTCCTCCACATTATTAGCTATATGCACCCCCCCCCCCCACCCTTCCCGCAATTTGGTATCATCTGCAAATTTGTACACCATACCTCCAATTGTTGAGTCCAAATCATTAATTTATACGGTGATCAAGTGGCCCCAGCATGGATCCCTGCGGGATACCTTTTCCCATTTTCTGCTAGCTCGAGAAACTTCCCTTAATTCATACCCTCTGTTTTCTGATTTGCAGCCATCCTTCATTTTACATCTCTTCAGGTCTTCCTTGTGCCTCACACCAGATGGGAGTGGCTTTTCAGATGGCCACTCAAAGGTGGGTGAGAATCGCCAGGGGGACTCGCTGTCCAATTTTGTGCTGTCATTGTGAAGACAGCACTTAACTCTGGTCAGCAGGGCTGAGGTCATGAACCTGCCTTGCAGGGAATCATGGCAGAAAATCTGTGTCCATTATGTGGCACTTTAAAGCAACTATGCACTAAATAATTATTTTTCAAATATTCTCTCCTTTTGTCCAACGATCAGGGTTTCATGTTGGTAGGCAGTGGGACCTGATTGGCCTGTCAGTATTTGCTAATAAAACTCAAACATAGATGTCAGGAGGTGGTTCTTCTCCCAGACAATAGTGAACCTCTGGAACAGGCTGCCGGCTCGTGCGGTGGATGCCAATTTGCTGAATTCTTTCAAGCCAGAGTTGGACCTGTTTCTGGCTGAGGCGGAGATCACCTCTTACAAAACGTAGGAAATGTATAAAATTATCAGGGCCAGAATGATCTCTTGGACTAGTTTTGATCGCCTAATGAGTCGGGGAGGAATTTCCTAGATTTTCTTCCTCCCAAATCCTGGGTTTTTCACCTCTCCCAGGAGATCACATGATTTTGGGTGGTGTGGGGTGTGGAGTGTATATATTGTGATACACAAGGTATCACGATTGTGTGGGACAGGTTGGATGGACCAGAGGGTCTTTTCCTGTCCGTCATTGTTCATATGTTCATAGCCAGCAATCCTCCTCCAGCCCCCAGACAGCTCCGCTCAAGTTCATGGCTAATACACCAGAGAGGGTCCTGCTTTCCTCTCAACACACAGTCAGCATTAATAACCAGGATTGCTACTTTTATATATAGCAAGCAGGATCTTCCACCGGGATCCTGCCACTGTGTCTCTGTGTGAAAGGGTGGGGAGTTGGATGGTGTACAGTGTCTGTGTGAGAGGGTGGGGAGTTGGATGGGGTACAGTGTCTGTGTGAAAGGATGGGGAGTTGGATGGGGTACAGTGTCTGTGTGAAAGGGTGGGGAGTTGGATGGGGTTCAGTGTCTGCGTGAAAGAGTGGGGAGTTGGATGGGGTTCAGTGTCTGTGTGAAAGGGTGGGGAGTTGGATGGGGTACAGTGTGTGTGTGAAAGGGTGGGGAGTTGGATGGGGTACAGTGTCTGTGTGAAAGGGTGGGGAGTTGGATGGGGTACAGTGTCTGTGTGAGAGGGTGGGGAGTTGGATGGGGTACAGTGTCTGTGTGAAAGGGTGGGGAGTTGGATGGGGTACAGTGTCTGTGTGAAAGGGTGGGGAGTTGGATGGGGTACAGTGTGTGTGTGAAAGGGTGGGGAGTTGGATGGGGTACAGTGTGTGTGAGAGGGTGGGGAGTTGGATGGGGTACAGTGTCTGTGTGAAAGGGTGGGGAGTTGGATGGGGTACAGTGTGTGTGTGAAAGGGTGGGGAGTTGGATGGGGTACAGTGTCTGTGTGAAAGGGTGGGGAGTTGGATGGGGTACAGTGTGTGTGTGAAAGGGTGGGGAGTTGGATGGGGTACAGTGTGTGTGTGAAAGGGTGGGGAGTTGGATGGGGTACAGTGTGTGTGAGAGGGTGGGGAGTTGGATGGGGTACAGTGTCTGTGTGAAAGGGTGGGGAGTTGGATGGGGTACAGTGTGTGTGTGAAAGGGTGGGGAGTTGGATGGGGTACAGTGTCTGTGTGAAAGGGTGGGGAGTTGGATGGGGTACAGTGTGTGTGTGAAAGGGTGGGGAGTTGGATGGGGTACAGTGTCTGTGTGAAAGGGTGGGGAGTTGGATGGGGTACAGTGTGTGTGTGAAAGGGTGGGGAGTTGGATGGGGTACAGTGTCTGTGTGAAAGGGTGGGGAGTTGGATGGGGTACAGTGTCTGTGTGAAAGGGTGGGGAGTTGGATGGGGTACAGTGTCTGTGTGAGAGGGTGGGGAGTTGGATGGGGTACAGTGTCTGTGTGAAAGGGTGGGGAGTTGGATGGGGTACAGTGTCTGTGTGAGAGGGTGGGGAGTTGGATGGGGTACAGTGTCTGTGTGAGAGGGTGGGGAGTTGGATGGGGTACAGTGTGTGTGTGAAAGGGTGGGGAGTTGGATGGGGTACAGTGTGTGTGAAAGGGTGGGGAGTTGGATGGGGTACAGTGTGTGTGAAAGGGTGGGGAGTTGGATGGGGTACAGTGTGTGTGTGAGAGGGTGGGGAGTTGGATGGGGTACAGTGTGTGTGTGAAAGGGTGGGGAGTTGGATGGGGTACAGTGTGTGTGTGAAAGGGTGGGGAGTTGGATGGGGTACAGTGTCTGTGTGAAAGGGTGGGGAGTTGGATGGGGTACAGTGTGTGTGTGAGAGGGTGGGGAGTTGGATGGGGTACAGTGTGTGTGTGAGAGGGTGGGGAGCTGGATGGGGTACAGTGTGTGTGTGAGAGGGTGGGGAGCTGGATGGGGTACAGTGTGTGTGTGAGAGGGTGGGGAGTTGGATGGGGTACAGTGTCTGTGTGAGAGGGTGGGGAGTTGGATGGGGTACAGTGTCTGTGTGAAAGGGTGGGGAGTTGGATGGGGTACAGTGTCTGTGTGAAAGGGTGGGGAGTTGGATGGGGTACAGTGTGTGTGTGAGAGGGTGGGGAGTTGGATGGGGTACAGTGTCTGTGTGAAAGGGTGGGGAGTTGGATGGGGTACAGTGTCTGTGTGAAAGGGTGGGGAGTTGGATGGGGTACAGTGTGTGTGTGAGAGGGTGGGGAGTTGGATGGGGTACAGTGCCTGTGTGAGAGGGTGGGGAGTTGGATGGGGTACAGTGTGTGTGTGAGAGGGTGGGGAGTTGGATGGGGTACAGTGTGTGTGTGAGAGGGTGGGGAGTTGGATGGGGTACAGTGTCTGTGTGAGAGGGTGGGGAGTTGGATGGGGTACAGTGTCTGTGTGAGAGGGTGGGGAGTTGGATGGGGTACAGTGTCTGTGTGAGAGGGTGGGGAGTTGGATGGGGTACAGTGTCTGTGTGAAAGGGTGGGGAGTTGGATGGGGTACAGTGTGTGTGTGAGAGGGTGGGGAGTTGGATGGGGTACAGTGTGTGTGTGAAAGGGTGGGGAGTTGGATGGGGTACAGTGTCTGTGTGAAAGGGTGGGGAGCTGGATGGGGTACAGTGTCTGTGTGAGAGGGTGGGGAGTTGGATGGGGTACAGTGTCTGTGTGAGAGGGTGGGGAGTTGGATGGGGTTCAGTGTCTGTGTGAAAGAGTGGGGAGTTGGATGGGGTACAGTGTCTGTGTGAGAGGGTGGGGAGTTGGATGGGGTTCAGTGTCTGTGTGAAAGGGTGGGGAGTTGGATGCGGTACAGTGTCTGTGTGTGAGAGGGTGGGGAGTTGGATGGGGTACAGTGTGTGTGTGAGAGGGTGGGGAGTTGGATGGGGTACAGTGTCTGTGTGAAAGGGTGGGGAGTTGGATGGGGTACAGTGTGTGTGTGAAAGGGTGGGGAGTTGGATGGGGTACAGTGTCTGTGTGAGAGGGTGGGGAGTTGGATGGGGTACAGTGTCTGTGTGAAAGGGTGGGGAGTTGGATGGGGTACAGTGTCTGTGTGAGAGGGTGGGGAGTTGGATGGGGTACAGTGTGTGTGTGAAAGGGTGGGGAGTTGGATGGGGTACAGTGTGTGTGTGAGAGGGTGGGGAGTTGGATGGGGTACAGTGTGTGTGTGAAAGGGTGGGGAGTTGGATGGGGTACAGTGTCTGTGTGAAAGGGTGGGGAGTTGGATGGGGTACAGTGTCTGTGTGAGAGGGGGGGAGTTGGATGGGGTACAGTGCCTGTGTGTGAAAGGGTGGGGAGCTGGATAGGGTACAGTGTCTGTGTGTGAAAGGGTGGGGAGTTGGATGGGGTACAGTGTCTGTGTGAGAGGGTGGGGAGTTGGATGGGGTACAGTGTGTGTGTGAGAGGGTGGGGAGTTGGATGGGGTACAGTGTGTGTGTGAAAGGGTGGGGAGTTGGATGGGGTACAGTGTCTGTGTGAGAGGGTGGGGAGTTGGATGGGGTACAGTGTCTGTGTGAAAGGGTGGGGAGTTGGATGGGGTACAGTGTGTGTGTGAGAGGGTGGGGAGTTGGATGGGGTACAGTGTGTGTGTGAGAGGGTGGGGAGTTGGATGGGGTACAGTGTGTGTGTGAAAGGGTGGGGAGTTGGATGGGGTACAGTGTGTGTGTGAAAGGGTGGGGAGCTGGATGGGGTACAGTGTGTGTGTGAGAGGGTGGGGAGTTGGATGGGGTACAGTGTGTGTGAAAGGGTGGGGAGTTGGATGGGGTGCAGTGTCTGTGTGAGAGGGTGGGGAGTTGGATGGGGTACAGTGTGTGTGTGAAAGGGTGGGGAGTTGGATGGGGTACAGTGTGTGTGTGAAAGGGTGGGGAGTTGGATGGGGTACAGTGTGTGTGTGAGAGGGTGGGGAGTTGGATGGGGTACAGTGTCTGTGTGAAAGGGTGGGGAGTTGGATGGGGTACAGTGTCTCTGTGAACTGGACCCAGAAGAGGTAGAGTGCTTTTGTGAACTGGTCTGATGGGGGTTGGGGGGAGGGTTGGATTTGGGAGAGTGACTGCTGTGGCAATTATTGGCGAAGTGATGGTCTGGTTAGTTGGCTGAATTCCAAATCTCACTTTGTTTTTCTTTTTTATGATTAAAAATCAATTAATTGTGAAGTATAAAGTGCTTCAAGTGAGCCTGAATGAATTGTTTTTAATGTAAAAATTGAAGATTTTCCAAGGGAGCTAGCCCCAGCACCAATTCAATGATTTCAACATCTGGATTTCCCTTTCAGGGTTTTTTCATATCCTTATGTTTTTCTACCTCCAAATATGTGAAGGAATGTTGTGTCTACATACAACTGAAATTACAAATCCCTTGGAACTAATGCCCTAGGCTTACACTGACGGCTCCTCCTGGGTTGTCAACTTTCCTGAAGCTGTTGGTAGTTTTCTAGGTTGGCATGTGTAAGTCCCAAAGCTGCTCCCTAGTTTAGGGGGAACTGACACTGAGACCAACCGTTGCGTCCGCACACCAGCCTGGCCGAGGACAGGAGCAGAAACCATTTACACCACTACCTCGATTGAAGTCGGACAACTCAGCACAGCCCACGATTGAATCTGGCACCTTCTCAGTCGCATGGCTAAGTTATGAAGTGATATTATTATAACCACGCCACATCTGGCTGGTCTGGCCTGAATCCACAGCTCCTGACCAGAATGTGTGATTTGACCACTAGATGGTGGTGTAGCAATATGGAGGTGTTTCCTCTTTCTCAGACATTGATTTTGGCCCAGGAAATTCCTTGCACTCAGGAAAGCCTTGGGTGTGTATCAGCAATAACCAGGCTTCCATTCTGAATGTTGGTGAAATGCATTTACTAAATGCTATCCAACTCCCCACTCTCTCCTTAATGGGCAGTTTTTCTGAGTGTTGCACAGGGTTCAGTTCTGGGTTATATCAATGATTTGGATATAGGCCTAGAGGGAGTTATGTCAACATTTGCAGATGACACCAAAATAGGAGGTATAGTTAATTCTTGTACTGAACTACAGGATATTAAAGGCAGCACTTCAGGTTGGTCAGGCTGTGAAAAAAGCCAATGGCATTCTAGGTTTTATCACAAGAGGTGTAGAATATAAAAGCCATGAGGTAATGATGATCCTATATTAAACCCTGATTAAAAACTGAGGTAGAATGCTGTGTGCAGTACGGGGCTCCTCACTGCAGAAAGGATATTGAGGCTTTAGAGAGGATACAATGTAGATTCACTGAGATTATGCCTGGTATGAAGAAATATAAATACAAAGAAAGACTTCAAGAAATCGGGGCTTTTTTCATAAGAACAACGCAGATTACAGGGCAATATGATAGAAGTGTTTAGAATGATGAAAGGGTGGGACAGGGTAGATAGAATCAGACTGTTTCCAGTAGTTGAGGGTCTAGAATGAGGGACCGTAGATATAAGATTAAATGTAAGAGATTTAGAACAGAGGGCAGGAGAAACTTCTTTATAGAGAGAGTTGTGAAGTTATCGAATTCACTCCCAGGGTTAGTGGTTGAGGCAGAAACTATGTCAACATTCAAGATTAGATTGTAAACAATTTTACAACACCAAGTTATAGTCCAGCAATTTTATTTTAAATTCACAAGCTTTCGGAGGCTTCCTCCTTCCTCAGGTACCTGAGGAAGGAGGAAGCCTCCGAAAGCTTGTGAATTTAAAATAAAATTGCTGGACTATAACTTGGTGTTGTAAAATTGTTTACAATTGTCAACCCCAGTCCATCACCGGCATCTCCACATCAAGATTAGATTGGGCAGGGAGTTGAAGGAAAATGGGTTGAAGGGATAGAGAAACAGGGCGGATAAATGTGATTCAGAGTATTTGCTCATGTGGAAGGTAAACGCTGATATGGACTGTTTGGGCCGAATGGCCTATTTCCGTGTTTTATTTCTATGTATTTCAATGTACTTATTAATACGTTCAAAAATAAACTCTTCTAATCACTCAGTGGATAAATGCACACCCAGGGTTTTACTAAGACATACAGACCAGGAAGGTCTCTGGTTCAATCACTGTTTTGTTTAGTTGTTGGGGTGGTACAATTGGTCGGCCAAGGAAGATGGAAAAAAATCTCCCGAATCTCCTGCTCCTGATTGTTAACCAGTAACTTGTCACAGGAAAGTTCCTGTGTGTGAATGTAGGGTGAGAACAGGATCAAGCTCGGCTCTACAAGCAGAGGCTCACTGCCTAGGTTTATACATGAAGAAAGGCTACTTGGGTGAGATATTGGAGGACAGCTGGTAACTGTGGAATTGTACCTGAGCAGAAGTCACCACCGAAGGGAGGGAAGGAGGATGGCAGAGAACTGAAATGGCAAGTGACAGGGAGCTTGATGTTGCACGTGTTTTTTTTTTCTTCTTTACCCTTCCCCCTTTTTCTTATTCTGTTCCTTTTTAAATGCTGTCCATCTGTAATATATTCCAGTCCTGAGGAAGGGTCTTTAGACCTGAAACATCGACTGACTGACTTCTGTTTCTCTACAGCTGCTGCCTGACCTGCTGAGTACTTCCAGCTTTTTCAGTGTATACTTAGAACGCGCCCGTGCTTTGCACGCACAGTTTGGGTGAGGACAGGGTCTGGCTTGGCTGTGATGCCTGCGTAGTAAAATAGCCTACCAGCACTCGAGTGAAGAATGGCCACTTGGATGGGGCCGGGCGGCTGCTGGTGCCTGTGGAATCAGCGAGGAGTCACCATCTTCAGGAGAAGGAGTGGGGGGGGTGGGTGTTGGAGTGGAGAAACTTGGCAGAGGGGAAAGGACCACTGTTACATGACACATACATTTTTCAGGAGGGAGGTTCACTGCAAACACTCACCTGCAAGCATTCTATACCCAAAGAAGAAAGCTGCGATCAGGACAGCTACAACAGACACAGACGCCAAGGCAATTACAATCGTCTCCTCCTTATAGTGTGGTCTCCAAGTACCTAGAACACAAAAAGACAAACACCCATCAGTGTTGTCACTCATCTCAGTTAGCTTATTGGTACCAATATACTATATTGTTTTCAAATCCCTTCATGGCCTCGCCCCTCCCTATCTCTGTAACCTCCTCCAGCCCTACAACCCTCCAACCCTCAGATCTCTGCGCTCCTCCAATTCTGGCCTCTTACGCATCCCTGATTTTAATCACTCTGCGGTTGGCGGCCGTGCCTTCAGCTGCCTAGGCCCTAAGCTCTGGAATTCCCTCCCTAAACCTCTCCGCCTCGCTCTCCTCCTTTAAGACGCTCCTTAAAACCTACCTCTTTGACCAAGCTTTTGGTCACCTGTCCTAATATTCTGTGGCTCGGTGTCAAATTTTGTTTGATAATCGCTCCTGTGACGTTTTACTATGTTAAAGGTGCTATATAAATGCAAGTTGTTGTTGTTACATATAAAAACTTTAATGTGTCAATAAGACATAATTGCATTCGTGTAGCATCTTATTACATCTCTCAGAAACATCCCAAAGCTTCACATACCATGAACCACATTGCGCAGTCACTGTTGTTATAGCAGGAAGCACGGCAGCCTTTTTTCACACAAGCAACAAGAGAGAATTTGTTTTGGGTGCTCTTAGTTGAGGGAGGAATGTTCTCCACGACACTGTGAAAGCTGCTGGCTCCTCTTTGAATAGTGCCCTGGGATCATTGATGCCCCTTGAACTGCTGGAACAGGCAGACGGCACCACAGTTTCTGAAGGCAGCACCTCAGGCAATGCAGCACACCGAGTGAGAGTGCCACTAACTGAGCCAAGCTGGCATGTAATTAATTCGTCAGCAGTAACAGACCTCTACCTACCAGTATTTCACCCTAGAGTTATACAGCTCAAAGTGCTCTCTTCAGACACACCCAAAGTTTTGGAAAGACAGAATCGATAACTGTGCTGCTGGTTATTTTTTCATAGTTCAAGTAGACACGGTATGAAGATTTCACGTACACACCACTTTTCGTTACTGACCCATCTATATATCTGCACAAAGTGAACATCTGAGACAGTTGAGACCACATAAAATGATATAGGTCTCGCCAAAGGAAATAGCAAGTCTTGCCTGCTATTAAAAACTATAATGCGTCTCATAAACCGGCAGCAAGTTTGCTAATCTCTGGGTCGTAATGCTGACTTGCCAACTGCATGCCTACCAGATCCAGTGCCAGAGCTGCCCATTGAGCTGCCAGCTAGCACAGTTGACTGAGCTCAGTTATTTCCTGGTGAGGACTTTAGATGGAATGGTCATAGGGTGGGCAGCAAGGTGTTCCAACAGTTGGGTGGGATGGTTGAAACTGACATCATCAAAAAGCTCTCCTTTTGGCACTGAGCCACCCAGACCGGAAGGTCCCGTGTCTGAGTCCCGCTTTGTGCTGAATCAGCTTGTCACAGCAGCAGGGGATGCAACTATTGGGTTCACATCGCTGAACTAATGTGAGGGGAGAAAAATCAGCCATTTTACAGTGTGGTCGTGAGGCATATTGCTGCTAATAACGTGTGAGAAAAATCAAACCAGTAGAAAAGAACTAAGATAGTTCTTTTAGCGCCTTTCACGTCCTCAGGACGTCCCAAAGCTCTTTACAGCCAATGAAGTACTTTTGAAGTGTAGTCACTGTTGTAATGTAGGAAATTTGCGCACAGCAAGATCCCACAATGAGATAATGACTAGATCTTTTTTTTTTAGTGACGTTGGTTTAACGATAAATATTGACCAGGACAACGGGGAGAAATCCCCTGCACTTTAACGTTGTGCAATGCACAGATATATCAACACAGACTGGCAACTAAACCTGGGATGTTTGATCGATAATGTTTTACATTCTCCAATTGGCAGTGCCGTTAGCCACCTGGGTACCTCTGTGGATTAGTACTTTGGGTCCAAGGTCCACTATGGAGGAGGCAAGGGAAAAATTAGACAATGCGCTCAAGTCTCTGGTGTGGGGCTTGAATCCATAACCTTTTGAGTCAGAGGGAAGGGTGCTACCATTGTGCTAAGGCTGACACCAATAAGACTGAGGAAGGTAAGGAGTTCTACAACTTTGAGGGCCTGGGGAAGAATGAGCTACAGTAAATAATTGTTTTGATTGTATATGAACTCCAGTTGATGTTTCTTCTCTCTAGTAAAGGAACAATGAAGCCAGCTGTCATGCACTATCCTACTGACCCCCTCGCAGAGATCTTGCTGGTCTGCAGTATTTAACATCACTACGAGCAGAATCCTTAGCCGCTGTGACATTGAGTTGAGCTCACAGAATCCATTTTGTGTTTCAGAACCAGCTATCAATTCAAAATGCATCGCCATTCAACAGCTGCGCTGTAAATATAATATATAGACATACATGGCTTCAGGGATAAAAATTCTCCATATGATCCTATGGGTTTGGGAAAGTTTCCAGGACCCAGTCCCAGCTCCAAGCTGGATACACAAATGCATAGCCTCGCTACAAACAATGAAGAGGGATCAAAGGAGCAGACTCTTTAAAGGGATTGGCAGCCTTGGGTATTGCAGGAAATAGAAATGTTTCTTTGGCTATACTGTCCACAATGCACCGTTCAGGGCTCTAGTTCACTTCAAAAAGTCTGTATGTGTGTATTTTTGTTCACGGATCCTGGTATCCAGCAGTATTTGAAAGAGGAACCTCTCGCAGCATCAAAAAAAAGATTTTCAGTGCTCACATTATTCACTTTCCAAGAGACACAAAAAGAAAGCACAGCGGAGAGACTGAGACACAGAGCATCACACAGACATACCATACACGCATACAAATAAACAGAAACAGAAAATAAAGTAAGAGAGCAAGAAAAAGGGACAGTGTACGAATAAGATAGAGAGACACGAGGAGCAGACACTCAATCAATGAAAGACAAAGGGGACAGACAGAGACTCAAAGATAGAGAGGGAGAAGCATGTAAGACACACTATCATCTGGCCCCAGGTTCAATTCCCAGTCTGTGCTAAATTAGCTGATCTTAGATGGGTTCATGATTGCTATCTGGTGACCTTCTGTTTAAAGTGCGTGTGCGGCCATTGGGTGAGAAGAAAGACTGGGATCAGCTAGGAACTATCTGTGGTCAAACAGCCTGCTGACATTAAGCCTAGCTTTTCCGTTCAGCATTCTTGTAACATTGACAGTAACCTGTCTTAAAAAGATGGGTTAACATGGATCAGAAAATGTAGACTATACTTTCTAGGCTCATACATGAAGCCTCTTGGATAAGGCACCACAGAGGTACCTCCTTCAGCAGAAGGAAAGAAAAATGATGGAGCAAAATAAATTAACTGCTTTAGATGAGAGTCTTATACTTTAGGGGTGGGAGGAATTTGTTCTGATCTCTGGTGTTGCTTGAAGTTTGGAGAGTGTTCTAATAGGAAATGAATGTTTACTCTACTGCTCAGGCCATTAATACATAGGGAGTGTTCTAATACATACTTCAGAGCAGTTCTGAGGGAGTGCTACACTGTAGAAGATGCTGTTTTATAGATGAGATGTTAAACCGAGACTCCATCTGCCCTCTCAGGTGGATGGAAACGATCCCATCGCACTATTTGAAGAAGAATGCAGGAGTTCTCCCTGGTGTCCTGGCCAATATTTATCCCTCAACCAACATCACTAAAAAACAGATTAGCTAATCATTTATTTCACTGCTGTTTGTGGGACCTAATTGTATGCAAATTGACTGCTGTATTTGCCTACATAATAATATTTCAGGTCATGGAAGGTGATATGTAAATGCAAGTTCTTTCTTTACTTTATTTCCTGTTAATTGGGAGCATTCCTTCACAAAATGAGCACTTCTGTTGCCAATAGTTGAGGTTTTTGCTCCTAAACGTAATACAATCCAGAGCAGTCCTAATGGCTGGATTAATAAGGACACCATGTAACTAAGCCATATAGACCAGTAGATCCAGGTCTGATCTCTGGGCTGCTCTCAGCTCGGGCCCCAGTAGGCTTGTGGCAATTGGAACAGCCTAGAGAACAGCTGGGGCTCTTGCTCCTGATGACTGTCCAGTATGAGGATGCCAGACAAACATAGCAGCTGTGACGCTCCCCACAATTGAATAATCTGCCAGTGCTCAATATATAGGCTCAGATATGATGATCGGCTGCTTTACTGCATTACTGGGAGGTCACTGGCACCCCTCGGACCATTCCTAGCAAGTGTCTGCACTTTTGAGAGGACAGAAGAAAACTGGGTGGGAAGAATTTAAAAAAAGATTATCCCTGCCCTCAGGGAGGAGTCTGCTTCATAACCAGAAACAGATGCAGTAAAACTACTCATTTGAAATGGTTCACAACGTGTAGCCAAACTTGAGTGAGGTGGAGTCACACTCCAATATCCCTTTGAAGGACTGCTGTGGAACAGACGACCAACACATTACAGAGCAGTGGGGATGCCGGCATTATTGAAGTTTGGATAAGAATTTCTGCGACATCCTTTGAAGATAAAAATTCTGAATTGAGGCCAGATCAGAAACCCAGTCTAACAGAGGCTAAGAATGCCATTTGCTTTGTGTGTGTGGCAGGCAGTTTACTTCATGCAGTACCCCAGTAAGATGTGCTTGTCACACTCGGTACAGTGGAGCACACAGTGCATTTCCTAGTTGCTTTAGATGCCAAGCAATGCTTCATTTCTTTCAACACTTTCATTTGTCACATAGTGCTGACATCACAAAGCTGGCTCACTCTCCTTCCTGTCACATGATGCCAACATCACAGCTGTCTCACTCTCCTTCCTGTCACATGATGCCGACATCACAGCTGTCTCACTCTCCTTCCTGTCATGTGACGTTCCACATCCATGAGGACGGCCTCAACCGGGATCTTGGGTTCATGTCACGCTACACGTAACCCCACCAGCGAAAAAAAGTTATCTGTTTTTAATACAATGGGTCATTCTCTCCCTTTCAGATGTTTCTCTCTCTCTGTCTTTTGTTCTGGCCGCTTGTATATTCGGTGGTCCTGTATGTAATGTCGCTCTGTCTGAACACTTTGATTGCCTTGACAACGGGCAGTTGGAAAGATTATCTGTAATCACCAGGCATTGTTCTCTGACTATAAATGCGGTAACGTTCGAGGAATCCCACACTTCACCTGACGAAGGAGAAAGCGTCCGAAAGCTTGTGATTTTCAAATAAAACTGTTGTAAGATTCCTTACATCATGTGATGCTGACATCGCAGAGCTGTTTCACTCTCCTTCCTGGCTACGACAATATCCCGGCTATAGTGCTGAAGACTTGTGCTAAGCTGTTCCAGTACAGCTACAACAATAGGAGCTACCCGACAATGTGAAAAATTGCCCAGGCATGTCCGGTCCACAAAAGGACAAATCTAACCTGGCCAATTATTGTCCAATCAGTCTATTCTCAATCATCAGCAAAGTGATGGAAGGAATCGTCAACAGTGCTATCAAGCGGCACTTACTCACTGATGCTCAGTTTGGGTTCTACCAGAGCCACTCATCTCCAGACCTCATTACAGCCTTGGTCCAAACATGGACACAAGACGTGAATACCGGTGGTGAGGTGAGTTGAGAGTGACTGTCTGGACATTAAAGCAGCATTTGATCAAGTATGGCACCAAGGAGCCCTAGTAAAACTGAAGTCAATGGGGATCAGGGGGAACACTCTCCATACCTGGCACAAAGGAAGATAGCTGTGGTCGGTGGAGGTCAATCATCTCAATCCCAGTGTCCTTGGCCCATCTAACTTCAGCTGCTTTCTCAATGACCTTCCCTCCATCATAATGTCAGAAGTGGGGATGTTCACTGATGATTGCACAGTGTTCAGCTCCATTTGCAATTCCTCGGATAATGAAGCAGTCCGTGCCCGCATGCAGCAAGACCTGGACAACATCCAGGCTCGGGCTGATAAGTGGCAAGTAACATTCGACCCAGACAAGCGCCTGACAATGTCCATCTCCAACAAGAGTCTAACCACCTCCCCATGTCATTCAATGGCATTACCATTGCTGAATCCCCCAACATCAACATCTTGGGGGTCACCATTGACCAGAAACTTAACTTGACCAGCCATATAAATGCCGTGGCTACAAGAGCAGGTCAGAGGCTGGGTATTCTGCGGCGAGTGACTTACCTCCTGACTCCCCAAAGCCTCTCTTACCACCTACAAGGCACAAGTCAGGGGTGTGCTGGAATACTCTCCACTTACCTGGATGGGTGCAACTACATAAAAGAAGCTCGATGCCATCATGGAAACACCAACAACCCCAAGTTCCCCTCCAAGTCACACACCATTCAGACTTGGAAATATATCGCCATTCCTTCATTGTCACTGAGTCAAAATCCTGGAATTCCAGTTCAAGAAAGCCCACCACCTTCTCAAGGGCAATTACAGATGGGCAATAAATGTCCGTCTTGCCAACGACATCCACATCCGAGAATTAATTTTTTTAAAAAGCGGGAGCCAATTTGCACACAGCAAGGTCCCTCAAAAAGCATTAAAATAAATGACCAAATCATCTGTTTTTTTAGGTGTTGCTTGAGGGATAAACGTTGACCGGGATACAGGGGGAACTCCCCTGCTCTTCCTCGAATAGTGCCATGAGATCTTTAAGGTCCACCCAAGAGGGACTCGGTTTAACGTCTCATCCAAATGACGGCACCTCCAACAGTGCAGCACTCCCTCAGTACTGCACTGAAGTTCCAGCTTAGATTATGTGCTCAAGTCTCTGGAGTCGGGCTTGAACCCCTAACCTTCTGATTCAGAGGCGAGAGAGATACCACTAAGCCAAGGCAGTGGAGAAATTCTGAACTCAGGTGCATGACCAGCACTAGGGCGAGGACACTGGAAAATCCCCAGAATAGCCCATACACCAACCTTGCACCAGGATCACGCAACCCGATGTTTCATGGTCAGGTTGTGCTGGATGCTGTCACTGACAGTGTATAAGGGGTTCGCTACATAGAATTACACAGAAACAGCCCTTCGGCCCAACATTCAGTATATGCCGGTGTTAATGCTCCACACGAGCCTCCTCCCACCCTACTTCATCTACCTCTATCAGCATACCCTTCTTTTCCTTTCTCCCTCATGTGTTTATCGAGCTTTCCCTTAAATGCATCTATGCTATTTACCTCAACTACTTCTTGTGGTAGCAAGTTCCACATTCAAACCAATCTCTGAGTAAAGAAGTTCCTTCTGAATTACCTATTGGATTTATTAATGAATCTCTTATGTTTATGGCCCCAAGTTCTGGTCTCCCCCGCAAGTGGAAACATCTTCTCTACGTCTACCCTTTCAGAATCTTAAAGACCTCTATCAGGTCACCCCTCAGTCTTCTCTTTTGAAGAGAAAAGAGCCCCAGCCTGTTCCATCTTTCCTGAAAGGTATATTCTCTCAGTTCTGGTATCATCCAAGTAAATCTTTTTGCACCTTCTCCGGTGCCTCTATGTCCTTTTGATAATATGGAGACCAGAATTGAGCACAGTATCCAAGTGTGGTCCAACAAAGTTTGTATACAAGTTTAACATAACTTCCCTGCTTTTCAATTCTATCCCTCTAGAAATGAACCCCAAAGCTTGGTTTGCTTTTTTAATGGCCTTATCAACCTGTGTCGCTACTTTTAGTGACTAGTGTATCTGTACCCCCAAATTCCTCTGCTCCTCTACCCCATTCAGGCTCTTATTTTTCAAGGAGTATGTGGCTTCCTTATTCTTCCCACTAGAATCATAGAAAGGTTACAGCACGGGAGGAGGCCATTTGGCCATCAAGTCCGCGCCGGCCCCATGCAAGAGCAATCTAGCTAGTCCCACTCCCCCACCCTATCCCTGTAGCCCTGCAAATTTTTTCCTTTCAAGTACTTATCCAGTTCCCTTTTGAAGGCCATGATTGAATCTGCCTCCACCACCCCCTTGGGCAGTGCATTCCAGATCCTAACCACTCGCTGTGTAAAAGTTTTTCCTCATGTCACCTTTGGTTCTTTTGCCGGTCTTGACCCTTCTGCCAATGGGAACAGTTTCTCTCTATCTACTCTGAATAGAAACTTCATGATTTTGAATATCTCTATCAAATCTCCTCGCAACCGTCTCTGTTCCAAGGAGCACAACCCCAGCTTCTCCAGTCTATTCACGTAACTAAAGTCCCTCATCCCTGGAATCATTCTAGTAAATCTCGTCTGCACCCTCTCTAAGGCCTTCACATCTTTACTACAGTGCAGTGCCTAGAACTGGACACAATACCCCAGTTGTGGCCCAATCAGTGTTTTATAAAGGTTCATCATGACTTCCATACTTTTGTACTCTATGCCTCTATTTATAAAGCCCTTGATCCCATATGCTTTTTTAACCACTTTCTCAACCTGTCCTGCCATCCTAAACAATTTGTGCGCATTTACTCCCAGATCTAAGTTTGCAGATGATACAAAGTTTGCAGATGATACAAAGATGGGAGGGAAAGTGGAGAGTGAGGAGGACATAAAAAACCTACAAGGGGATATAGACAGGCTGGGTGAGTGGGCGGAGATTTGGCAGATGCAATACAATATTGGAAAATGTGAGGTTATGCACTTTGGCATGAAAAATCAGAGAGCAAGTTATTATCTTAATGACGAGAAACTGGAAAGTACTGCAGTTCAAAGGGATCTGGGGGTCCTAGTGCAAGAAAATCAAAAAGTTAGTATGCAGGTGCAGCAGGAGATCAAGAAGGCCAACGGAATGTTGGCTTTTATTGCTAGGGGGATAGAATATAAAAACAGGGAGGTATTGCTGCAGTTATATAAGGTATTGGTGAGACCGCACCTGGAATACTGCATACAGTTTTGGTGTCCACACTTAAGAAAAGACATACTTGCTCTCGAGGCAGTACAAAGAAGGTTCACTCGGTTAATCCCGGGGATGAGGGGGCGGACGTATGAGGAGAGGTTGAGTAGATTGGGACTCTACTCATTGGAGTTCAGAAGAATGAGGGGCGATCTTATTGAAACATGTAAGATTGTGAAGGGGCTTGATCGGGTGGATGCGGTAAGGAAGTTCCCAAGGATGGGTGAAACTAGAACTACGGGGCATAATCTTAGAATAAGGGGCTGCTCTTTCAAAACTGAGATGAGGAGAAACTTCTTCACTCAGAGGGTAGTAGGTCTGTGGAATTTGCTGCCCCAGGAAGCTGTGGAAGCTACATCATTAAATAAATTTTAAACAGAAATAGACAGTTTCCTAGAAGTAAAGGGAATTAGGGGTTACGGGGAGCGGGCAGGAAATTGGACATGAATTTAGATTTGAGGTTAGGATCAGATCAGCCATGATCTTATTGAATGGCGGAGCAGGCTCAAGGGGCCAATTGGCCTACTCCTGCTTCTATTTCTTATGTTCTTATCTCTGTTCCTGTACCCCTTTTAGAGTTGTGCCCTCTAGTTTATATCACCTCCCCTAGTTCTTCCTACCGAAATGAATCACTTTGCATTTTTCTGCATTAAATTTCATCTGCCACGTGTCCGTCCATGCCACCAGCACGTCTATATCCTCTTGAAGTCTATCACTATCCTCCTCACTGTTTACTACCCTTCCAAGTTTTGTGTCATCTGCAAATTTTGAAATTGTGCCATGTACACCCAAGTCCAAGTCATTAATATATATCAAGAAATGCATTGACCCCTAGAGAACATCACTGTACACCTCCCTCCAGTCCGAAAAACAACCGTTCACCGCTACTCTCTGTTTCCTGTCACTTAGAAAATTCTGTATCCATGTTGCTACTGCCCCCTTTATTCTATGGGCTGCAATCTTGACGACTTTTGGATTCCCTTTTATGTTGGCCACCAGTCTATTCTCATACTCTCTCTTTGCCCCTCTTATTTCCTTTTTCACTTCCCCTCTGAACTTTCTATATTCTGCCTGGTTCTCACTTGTGTTATCAACCTGACATCTGTCATACGCCCCTTTTGAAAGTCCATATACACCACATCAACTGCATTGCCCTCACCTACCCTCTCTATTACCTCATCAAAAAACTCAGGTTTGTTGAACACGATTTAACTTTAACAAATCCGTGCTGGCTTTCCCTAATCAATCCACACTCGTCCAAGTGACAGTTAACTCTGTCCCGGATTATCGTTTCTAAAAGTTTCCCCACCACTGAGGTTAAACTGACTGGCCTATAGTTGTTGGGTTTATCCTTACACCCTTTTTTGAACAAGGGTGTAACATTTGCAATTCTCCAGTCCTCTGGCACCACCCTCCGTATCTACCCTTACTTCCCTCAGCAACCTAAGATGCATCCCATCCGGACCGGGTGACTTATCTACTTTAAGTACAGCTAGCCTTTCAAGTACCTCCTCTTTATCAATTTTTAGCCCATCCAATATCTCAATTATATCTTCCTTTACTGAGACTGTGGCAGCATTTTCTTCCTTGGTAAAGACAGATGCAAAGTACTCATTTAGTACCTCGGCCATTCCCTCTGCCTCCATGAAGGATACGGTAGCGTAGTGGTTATGTTACTGGGCTAGTAATCCAGAGGCCTGGACTAAAATCCAGAGTCACGAGTTCAAATCCCGCCACGGCAGCTGGCGAATTTAAATTCAATTAATTAAATAAAAATCTGGAATTAAAATACTAGTATCAGTAATGATAGCCATGAAACGTAAAAAAAAACCCATCTGGTTCACTAATGTCCTTTAGGGAAGGAAACCTGCCGTCCTTACCCGGTCTGGCCTATATGTGACTCCAGACCCACAGCAATGTGGTTGATTCTTAATTGCCCTCTGAAATGGCCTAGCAAGCCACTCAGTTGTAAAAAAATCTCGCTAGGGATGGGCAATAAATGCCGGCCTTGCCAGCGACGCCCACATCCCGTGAACGAATAAAAAAAAAGAGAAGATCTCCTCTATGGTCCCTAATCGGCCCCACCCCTCTGCTTACTACTCATTTACTGTTTATGTACCTGTAGAAGACTTTTGGATACCCTTTTATGTTGGCCGCCAGTCTATTCTCTTACTCTCTCTTTGCCCCTCTTATTTCCTTTTTCACTGCTCCTCTGAACTTTCTATATTCTGCCTGGTTCTCACTTGTATTATCAACCTTACACCTGTCATATGCCTCTTTTTTCTGCTTCTTCTTACTCACTATCTCTTTTGTCATCCAGGGTGCTCTAGCTTTAGTTGCCCTACCTTTCTGCCTTATGGGAATGTACCTGGACTGTACCCGAACCAGCTCCTCCTTAAAGGCCGCCCACTGTTCAATTACAGTTTTGCCTGCCAATCTTTGATTCCAATTTACCCGGACCAGATCTGTTCTTATCACATTGAAATCGGCCCTCCTCCAACTGAGTATTTTTACTTTAGAGCGGTCCTTGTCTTTTTCCATAGATATTCTAAACCTTATGATACTATTATTGCTGCTCCCTAAATGTTCCCCCACTGACACTTGCTCCACTTGGCCCACCTCATTCTCTAGAACCAAGTCCAGCAATGCCTCCTTCCTTGTTAGGCAGGAAACGTACTGGTCAAGAAATTTATCCTGAACACATTTCAAAAATTCCTCCCCCTCTGTGCCCCTTATATTATTGTTATCCCAGTCTATATTAGGATAGTTCAAGTCCCCAGTTATCATTACTCTATAGCTTTTGCACCTTTCTGTAATTTCCCTGCAAATTTGCTCCTCTATATCCTCCCCACTAGTTGGTGGCCTATAGAATACACCCAGTAGTACTAAGCCCTGAAAAGTACATGAGAGGCAGATACTTTGCTTTGCTGCTAGCCCACATGGCTCAAACAAGAAACTGCACATGATGAGTGAGGAAGATGAGTGCAGAAATCTACTTCATGAACTTGACTGGACATTCAAGATTCCAGTGGCAAAATATACTCAGGGCAACTGGAGGCATGATAGAATGTCATTGATATCTTGTGCTTGAGTCAATGCCCCAAGTGCTCCACATTACCTTGTTATAACCCCATCACTCCTGCCAGACATACAAGGTGGATGGTTCCTCTACCAGATCCACTGTTATAGACTTATGCACTTGAAGATGGGTGCTGTTTCATATTCACTGATGGAAGAATCACCAACAAACTTCCTCGGGTTTCAGCTGTCAGTCGCCCAGGGTTTGGCTGAATCAATAAATGGGAGGCCAAGTGAGGACAATGTATGAAACCATCCAAATCTGATGGCTGGTCTGGGAACAAAGGTGATTTCAAGCCATTATTCCCATTCATTCCCCACTGTTTTTTTTAAAATTCGTTCAGGGGATGTGGGCATCCCTGGCAAGGCCAGCATTTATTGCCCATCCCAAATAGGGTACGGTAGCGTAGTGGTTATGTTACTGGGCTAGTAATCCAGAGGCCTGGACTAAAATCCAGAGTCACGAGTTCAAATCCAGCCACGGCGGCTGGCGAATTTAAATTCAATTAATTAAATAAAAATCTGGAATTAAAATACTAGTATCAGTAATGATAGCCATGAAACTACCGGATTGTCGTAAAAACCCATCTGGTTCACTAATGTCCTTCAGGGAAGGAAACCTGCCGTCCTTACCCGGTCTGGCCTATATGTGACTCCAGACCCACAGCAATGTGGTTGATTCTTAATTGCCCTCTTAGGGATGGGCAATAAATGCCGGCCTTGCCAGTGACGCCCACATCCCGTGAACGAATATTAAAAAAAAATTTTTTTAAATTGCCCTTGAGAAGGTGGTGGTGAGCCACCTTCTTGAACTGCTGCAGTCGATGTGGTGAAGGTTCTCCCACAGTACTGTTAGGTAGGGACTTCCAGGATTTTGACCCAGCGACGATGAAGGAACAGCGATATATTTCCAAGTCAGGATGGTTTGTGACTTGGAGGGGAACATGTAGGTGGTGGTGTTCCCATGTACCTGCTGCTCTTGTCCTCCTAGGTGGTAGAGGTTGCGGGTTTGGGAGGTGCTGTCGAAGAAGCCTTGGCGAGTTGCTGCAGTGCATCTTGTAGATGGTACACACTGCAGCCACAGTGCACTGGTGGTGAAGGGAGTGAATGTTTAAGGTGGTGGATGGGGTGCCAATCAAGCGGGCTGCTTTGTCCTGGATGGTGTCGAGCTTCTTGAGTGTTGTTGCAGCTGCATTCATCCAGGCAAGTGGAAAGTATTCCATCACACTCCTGACTTGTGCCTTGTAGATGGTGGAAAGGCTTTGGGGAGTCAGGAGGTGAGTCACTCGCCGCAGAATACCCAGCCTCTGACCTGCTCTTGTAGCCACAGTATTTATGTGGCTGGTCCGGTTAAGTTTCTGGTCAATGGTGACCCCCAAGGATGTTGATGGTGTGGGATTCGGCGATAGTAATGCCGTTGAATGTCAAGGGGAGGTGGTTAGACTCTCTCTTGTTGGAGATGGTCATTGCCTGGCGAGAATGTTACTTGCCACTTATCAGCCCAACCCTGGATGTTGTCCAGGTCTTGCTGCATGTGGGCACGGACTGCTTCATTATCTGAGGGGTTGCGAACGGAACTGAACACTGTGCAATCATCAACAAACATCCCCATTTCTGACTTTATGATGGAGGGAAGGTCATTGATGAAGCAGCTGAAGATGGTTGGGCCTACGACACTGCCCTGAGGAACTCCTGCAGCAATGTCCTGGGGCTGAGATGATTGGCCTCCAACAACCACTACCATCTTCCTTTGTGCTAGGTATGACTCCAGCCACTGGAGAGTTTTCCCCCTGATTCCCATTGACTTCAATTTTACCAGGGCTCCTTGGTGGCACACTCGGTCAAATGCTGCCTGATGTCAAGGGCAGTCACTCTCACCTCACCTCTGGAATTCAGTTCTTTAGTCTATGTTTGGACCAAGGCTGTAATGAGGTCTGGAGCCGAGTGGTCCTGGCGGAACTCAAACTGAGCATCGGTGAGCAGGTTGTTGGTGAGTAAGTGCCACTTGATAGCACTGTCGATGACACCTTCCATCACTTTGCTGATGATTGAGAGTAGACTGATGAGGCAGTAATGGGACAGATTGGATTTGTCCTGCTTTTTGTGGACAGGACATACCTGGGCAATTTTCCACATTGTCGGGTAGATGTCAGTGTTGTAGCTGCACTGGAAAAGCTTGGCTAGAGGCGCGGCTAGTTCTGGAGCACAAGTCTTCAGCACTATAGCCGGGATGTTGTCAGCATCCATAGCCTTTACTGTATCCAGTGCACTCAGCCATTTCTTGATATCATGTGGAGCGAATCATTGGCTGAAAACTAGCTTCTGTGATGGTAGTGATATCGGGAGGAGGCCGAGATGGATCATCCACTCGGCACATCTGGCTGAAGATGGTTTCAAACGCTTCAGCCTTGTCTTTTGCACTTGTGTGCTGGACTCTGCCATCATTGAGGATGGGGATGTACACAGAGCCTCCTCCTCCCGTTAGTTGTTTAATTATCCACCACGATTCACAACTGGATGTGGCAGGACTGCAGAGCTTTGATCTGATCCGTTGGTTGTGGAATCGGTTAGCTCTGTCGATAGCATGTTGTACACTCTTTGTGTGAAGAACAACTTCCTGACAGCCCTAAATTTATCTATCACCAATGTGCACCTTTGTTCTCTAACAATTTGGGAGGTTTTTGTATTCTATTTTCATGTAACTTTAGATAGACAAAGTAAATGTGATTTAAAGATTTGTTTGAGCTAGCTGCAGCATTAAAGGAATCCCTGTGACTTTGTGAAAGACAGTAGACCACATGCATTGTTTGTCCATCTTATTTGGTATTTCCTGGGCTGCCTCCTCAGCAGCCAGCTAGTTTGGTATCATCAGATGGAACACTCCAGGTTCGAGTCTTAATCTGTACCAAGTTAGTTGACAGTTCGGCAGACATTAGAGGCACTATAATTACTCCATTATCCCTTAGGTTAGGGAGGGGGGAAAAAATCAGTCAGGGCCATTGCTCCTGATCATTACCCAGTGAGCCTTGCTGGAAAGCCTGCTTGTGTGGATGGCAGGTGACTACAGGATCAAGCTCAGCTGTGATCCTTTATGACTCAACAGCCTTCTAACACTCATGAAACTGGCTCACACATGAAGAATGAGCCCTTAGGGGGCCAGGCAGGGTAGTAGAGGGCTGCCAGCACGTAGGACACCATATCCTAGCAAGGCTCAGTGCCTTAACAACAGGGGAAGGAAGGAGCAAAGGGAAGAAAATTGGCAAAAATAGACATCTAAAGCTGGAGAGGCAAGTAAAAAACAAGATTCCCTATTGTGCTGAATTAAAATGCATGGCTTCTTTTATGTGGCTATGCATCAGCTGCCATTTCCTGGTCATGAGATCGTGGAGCCACCACATATAGCTCAGACTATGCCTTCAGCGGTTGGGAAATGATCCGCATCTGACAGAAAAAATGATGGCTAGCTAACGCAAAGACACAGGCAACAGTCACCACAAGCCTAGCTGCTGATCCTAAGCTGTGTGTATATATAAACTGGCCAAGTTAAATCTTCACCGGAAACGTCTAAATGCAGTACCATGTTATATCTGATATCAATTTACATCAGGCATTTCTTATCTACAATATATTGCTAGTCTTCCATTTTTGCCATGTTTTAATGCTAGTTTCTTCCTTCATTCCCCCCTACTCCCCAATTAATCTAGTTGAGGAGATAGGCATGGCCCAGCGTAGTGTTAAGCCACAGTGGCCAACAAGGTCCCAGGTTCCATTTTGAGTCTGTGCTGATCTCAACTGGTTAAGACTTCAATGCCCCCTGCAGGTAAGGAGGGAAAAATCAGACAGGGTTTCTTGCCTTGATCACTATCCTTCACGGCTTGTCAGGGGGCTAGTACAACATTGGGCTTGAATGTGACAGCCTCTTGGGGAAACAACTTGTCAGCACTGTGTTTAGGTTCACACATGAAGAATGGCCACTGGGGCAAGACCTGGTGAGCCATGGAACCAAACCCCAGCCAGAGTCAGCACCTTCAAGATGGGAACGGAGGAAACTTGAAAAAAAAGTGCTCCATAGCATGCACTTTTCCCAGCTGAGAGCCTACAACAAAGTCAATATACACCGTCAGTAACCTTGGAATTGATAGAAAGCAAAATCTAGTCTTGGTTTCAACATGATATCGTATATTCAAAAAACTGACTGATAACGTTAATTCACTGACATTAAAACAACTGCCAAACACCACAGGAAAAAACAATTTTCCAAAGTAATTTTGAGCAAATTTGTCACTGGTGGTGGAAGCAATGTGAGGTTATAAATTAAGAGTATCACACAAGTGTAGCACACAATAGTAAAGTGTGTTGGATTAAGTATGATTTTTTTTCTGTGGCATATAAGTTGCATAGTATAGTGTGAATTGAGAACTTCTCTTCAAACTGGCTAGCAATATAGAGGTAAGTTGATTGTAGATATGCTAACATCTTCCTTCAACATTTGCCAAGCAGGCTCAATTCCTCAAGTAGCTTCACTGGGCTTAATTAGTGTATTAGTACCTGTACTCTATGAGGAAACAACACACTTAATCCAACACACTTTAATGTTGTGTGAAATGCTTCCTCTACCTGACACTACTAATTCATCCTCTCACATTGCTCTCACCATCAATTTCAGGCCTGTACCCCAGTGTTACACAATGACAGACCTGTACCCACCAGTATTATACAGTGAAAGACCTGTACCCCAGTGTTATTTAGTGACAGATTTGTATCCACCTGTACTCTACCCCAGTTTTGTACAGTGATGGACCTGTACTCCAGTGTTATACAGTGATGGATCTGTACTCCAGTGTTATACAGTGATGGACCTGTACCCCAGCGTTATACAGTGATGGACCTGTACCCCAGCGTTATACAGTGATGGACCTGTACCCCAATGTTATACAGTGATAGACTTGTACCCATCAATATTGTACCCCATTGTTATACGGTGACAGTGGTTGTGCAAAATGTTCATAACGTATCCTTGGACAGCAGGTACCTGAAGCTCCTGACAATCTTAACAACAGCATTGACAGACGGCCATTTGGAAGTATGGAGCTTCAGCAGCAGCTGCTTGCCCTCTGCAACCCAATCGTGTTGGCACTGTGCTATAGATATATGAATGTGTGTTCTCATACCCAGCCTCCAGGTAACACCCTCTAGCAGCTATCGTCCCAAGTATCACACAAAACAAATGGTCACATGGAGGAAGTCCTAGAAGGCTGTCAGTGGCTATATGCACTGTAAGCCGCTATATGTCAGTACCCTCAGGGCAAGGTACTGGAGTGGTGGGGCACCTGGCATCTGTGGAACTGCATTGCAGCAAGAGTCAGCACTTTCATGAGAGATGGGGAGAAAATTGGAAGAAATTCAAAAGAAAAGAATCTTCATTCCCCACACACACAATAATTTAATCTCAATACAAACACACTGCAAAAAAACCCACCCCCTTAGCCAAGATACTCCAGTGGCTCTGTGACACTGGCATCTACCCGATAATGTGGATAATTGCCCAGGTTTGTCCTAGCCATGAAATCTAACAAACAGGACATGTCTATCCCAGCCAATTACTGCCCAGTGAGTCTCCTCCAAATCATCAGCAAAATGATGGAAGGAGTCATCAACGTAAAAGATCCCATGACTCTATTTCGAAGTAGAGCAGGGGAGTTCTCCCCAGTGTCCTGGCCAATATTTATCCCTCTACTAACATCACTAACACAGACTATCTGATCATTATCATACTGCTGCAAAATG
The DNA here is from genome assembly GCF_035084215.1 of Heptranchias perlo. NCBI lineage: Eukaryota > Metazoa > Chordata > Chondrichthyes > Hexanchiformes > Hexanchidae > Heptranchias > Heptranchias perlo. Next base: position 95,135,037 of record NC_090331.1, on the reverse strand, counting down.
GCTGCTGTGGTTCCTACATTACAACAGTGACGACACTTCAACAGTACTTCATTGGCTGTAAAGCGCTTTGGGGCATTGAGGTCATGAAAGACGCTATATAAATGCTAGTCTTTCTTTCTTCTCTTTCCGACGGGTGTAAATGGGAAATAGTTTGATGCATTGGAGTCCAGTCCAATTGGTGTGAATGGGAAATGGTTTGACCTGCTGGAGTTCTATTACTGATGGATTCAATGAAAAGTGGTTGGTCAATTCAAACTCTAGTCTCCGTTCAGAATTTTTTGTGGGACAGAGGTGGGGAAACATCTACTTTCTTTAGAGTTAAAGCGAGATGTCAATAAAAAAAATTGAGAAAAAGAATTCTATTTGGGTTGATTGTGCGTTTGTTTGGGATCAATTGTGACATTCAACACTCAGCGAGCAAGCAGTTCTCACCGATGCACGTTCTCCAGCCTGCTCTCTCACACTCGTCATTCTTGCCTCTTTAAGCAAAGTTCAATAAAACCTAAACACTGCTTTCAGGCACAAATGGCTCAACTTACACACTAAAAAAAAAATCCAGAACTTCCTGCCTGTTGATCAGATGAATTGCATGCCTGCTTGATAGGGCCGAGGGTTATGTTTACAAATTGTGGAGCCAGACCAGTCTCAAGCCTGGAGGCGCACTGTCTGTTCCCAGCTACTGTTCCGCTCCTTTTGGCAAGCTCTGCCAACAATCAGCGTCAACAACACTGAAAATACATTTTCATTCACGCAGAGAGACCAACCCAGAAAAAAAAACTGAAGAAAGGAGGTCAGAGGTCACTGATCCGCCTAAGCTCCTGTTTACGTAGCTAAGTAAAGTGACTGTGCGCTGATTTCATGTGATTAAAGGCAAGTCACAGGCTTGACCTGTTTGAAAATGCATTTCCTAGGATAAAGATTACAGCTCACCCTCATTCACACATCGTTTTCTCACTTTTCTATTCAATCACAATAAACTGGAATGAATGAAATTTTAAAACTAACAAGTTCCTCCTTTTTTATAATTATTTCCTTTCTCTTTGGGCTCCGGGTGGAGGAGTTCAGGATTTGGCCTGGCTCCTGAAATTCAATATTCAGGCTTCCCCGGTGGTTCACTTGGTAAAAGCAATGTGGCTTTGACCCATATAGATCAGCAAGGCCCCAGGTTCAATGACTGGTCTGATCTCAGCCGAGCAGCAGTCTGGGAGCTGCAATTGGCCTCAGTATCACTGAGTTGGAGAGTGGCAAAAAACAGCCATCCAATAACTCTCCACTTGGAAAGCGTATGTGTAGACACTGGATGACAACAGGTTTGTACTTGTCTGTGATGTTCAAAACAGCTGAACAACTTAGGTGAGTTACCAGAGAATGGGTCCAAGCAACAGTACCCCCAGCTAGAATCAGTGTATTCAGGAGAGAAAGGTTTGCACCTTCAGTCACCTCCCCAACCCTTCGATTCCACCTTCAGTCACCTCCCCAACCCTTCGATTCCACCTTCAGTCACCTCCCCAACCCTTCGATTCCACCTTCAGTCACCTCCCCAACCCTTCGATTCCACCTTCAGTCACCTCCCCAACCCTTCGATTCCACCTTCAGTCACCTCCCCAACCCTTCGATTCCACCTTCAGTCACTTCCCCAACCCTTCGATTCCACCTTCAGTCACCTCCCCAACCCTTCGATTCCACCTTCAGTCACCTCCCCAACCCTTCGATTCCACCTTCAGTCATCTCTCCAAACCCTTCGATTCCACCTTCAGTCATCTCTCCAAACCCTTCGATCCCACCTTCAGTCACCTCCCCAACCCTTCGATTCCACCTTCAGTCATCTCTCCAAACCCTTCGATTCCACCTTCAGTCACCTCCCCAACCCTTTGATTCCACCTTCAGTCACCTCCCCAACCCTTTGATTCCACCTTCAGTCACCACCCCAACTCTTCGATTCCACCTTCAGTCATCTCTCCAAACCCTTCGACTCCACCTTCAGTCATCTCTCCCAACCCTTCAACCACCTTCAGTCACCTCTCCAACCCGTCGACTCCACTTTCAGTCACATTCTCACTCCTGGTTCAAATCTCACTCCAGCCTATGATTCTAGTGCAGTACTCCTGGTTCAAACCCCACTCCAGTCTGAGATTCCAGTGCAGTACTAAAGGCATGCTGGCACTGTTGTAGGTGTCATCTTCCAGATGAGATTCCTAAAGTATAGCCCTGTCTACCTTTTGAGTTCCCATGCCCTGCCCAACTTTCCTCCCTCAATAAACAGTAGGTTAACTGATCAATTATCTCATTGCTCTCTCTGGGATCTTACTGCAAGCAACCTTACAGCCACTTCTGCCTCCATGAGAACGGCTATTGCACTTCAAAACTAAGTTAATATAAAAAGTGAAGCACTTGGAGACATTTGAGATGTGGTAATGTGCTAGATTGGTGTAAGTCTTCTCTTCAAAGTAATAAGCATGGAACGCATGCAGTTTTCTATCACACTATGACACACTGGTATTCCCAATTACAGCCTGACTAAGTGTCTCTACACAGTGGGGGCAACTGCAACTGGATTTGATTGTCTGCTTGTTAAGAGCTGTCATCACTTCAGAACAAGACTGAAGAGTCACCTCTTAGGCACTTACCCAAAAAGATATGGCTCCCACTGGTACCCACACAGGAGAAAATCAACTGATCCTAACTGCAGCAGTGTAACAATGCTGACATTATCCTTCCTACTACTCTCAGGCAACTGTTGGCAAATGTAGACCCTTGCCCTTCTTTAAGCTCCTGCATGCTACCAGCAGACACGGTGAGACGCTGTCTCCCTGCTCCCTCACACAGAGCGGGCACCAACATCACCACTGACAGACACGGTGAGACGCTGTCTCCCTGCTCCCTCACACAGAGTGGGCACCAACATCACCATTGACATACAGGGTGAGACACTGTCTCCCGGCTCCCTCACACAGAGTGGGCACCAACATCACCACTGGCAGACATGGACCTATGGCTCCTATTCTTCTTTGGGCAACAACAAATGCACAGATTCTGAAATATGCACGACACCAGGCCAACGAAGAGATCGCCTGGTGAGCCAAATCCATCATACTTAATAAATGGCTTGAAAAAGATAATTTCTGTTGCTTTAAAGCTGCCTGTCAGCTGTACAGACACGACCAGGAATGCAGGATAGAATTTCTCAGGCAGGTGATTGTGGTAGACTCAGGCCTCAGGGCAGGGAGATTTTAAATGTCGGCACACAATGGTGTGTGTTTAATTAGGTAATTACGGTACTTCAAGCAATACAGTAAGAGTTGTAGTTTACAGACATTGTGCCTCACCGTGTCTGTCAGTGACGTTGGTGCCCGCCGGTGTGAGGGAGCAGGGAGACAGTGTGTCACCGTGTCTGTCAGTGGTGATGTCGAAGCCTGTACTGTGAGAGGGAGCACGGAGACAGTGTGTCACCGTGTGTGTCAGTGGTGATGTCGGTGCCCACTGTGAGAGGGAGCAGGGAGACAGCGTCTCACCGTGTCTGTCAGTGGTGATGTTGGTGCCCGCTCTGTGTGAGGGAGCAGGGAGACAGCGTCTCACCATGTCTGCCAGTGGTGATGTCGGTGCCCGCTCTGTGTGAGGGAGCAGGGAGACAGTGTCTCACCGTGTCTGCCAGTGGTGATGTCGGTGCCCGCTCTGTGTGAGGGAGCAGGGAGACAGTGTCTCACCATGTCTGCCAGTGGTGATGTCGGTGCCCACTGTGAGAGGGAGCAGGGAGACAGTGTCTCACCGTATCTGTCTGTGGTGATGTTGGTGCCCGCTCTGTGTGAGGGAGCAGGGAGACAGTGTCTCACCATGTCTGCCAGTGGTGATGTTGGTGCCTGCTCTGTGTGAGGGAGCAGGGAGACAGCGTCTCACCGTGTCTGCCAGTGGTGATGTCGATGCCCACTCTGTGTGAGGGAGCAGGGAGACAGTGTCTCACCGTGTCTGTCTGTGGTGATGTTGGTGCCCGCTCTGTGTGAGGGAGCAGGGAGACAGTGTCTCACCATGTCTGCCAGTGGTGATGTCGATGCCCACTCTGTGTGAGGGAGCAGGGAGACAGCGTCTCACCGTGTCTGCCAGTGGTGATGTCGATGCCCACTCTGTGTGAGGGAGCAGGGAGACAGTGTCTCACCGTGTCTGTCTGTGGTGATGTTGGTGCCCGCTCTGTGTGAGGGAGCAGGGAGACAGTGTCTCACTCTCTCTTTTCTTTGCTCCCTTAACATTCTAAATGTTCAGTGAAGAGGCTCTCTTCTGTGCCCATACAAGGATCCAAAATGGCTTCAGATTGTGTATTTCCTGAATGTTTCTGGGCCAATTTTACAATCTTTCATTAGGTACAGGATGCGGAGAGGCTCTTACCTGTGTCGTGCTTAAAATTTTATTCGCAGGCATGGAGGGTAGAAGGAATATTAGTGAATGTTAAAAGTACAACTGCAGTGTGTCCTAGTATAAAAATGGTTCAAGATTCATACATGCCATTTTAATTACAAGAGTCTTAGCTATAGCACTGCCTGTTATACCCCACCCTAAGTATAAGGTTCTCATGAAACACTATCTCTGATGAACACCTTCACCCTTTTTTATCAGGTTCTCATCTCCCACACTCTCGCTGTTATACACACCACCCTCATTATAAAGCTCTCAGTTCTAACACTTCCTCCATCACACTTCATGCTCATTATAAGGCTTTTAGTAATAACAGTGGGGCCTTCAGTCCCGAGTCTTTTTTTGTTACAAGTCCCGAGTCTTATGCATTATGAAACTCTCATGCTGTGTACGCCTCATTATCACACTCAAGCTGCTTGGACTCCCAAAGACCATGTTATAAGAGTTGTGTGTACTTGACTTCACACACAATCCTCTTGACCAATATCATGTGACAGAAAACACGCATATTATCCACGCCTTCGAAGTACAGCCATTCCTATGAGGGTTCAACAACAAGTTAAAAGCTCTGTGTGAGCTCTCCTGATAGAGGCCAGAAAGTCCCAGGTTTGATTTCCACTCTGTGTTGAGTTGGCTGATCTCAGCTTGGGCAGCAGTTGAGATGCTACAATTGGCTTTGTTGTAACTGGCCTCAGAACCCCTGAGCTACCAAGAGAATAAAAATCATACCGGGGTTCCTACTCCTGGTCACTATCCAGTGACTCCTGATAGTAAACGTGTACATATGGACATTGGGCTAGTATTGGTTCAAGATCGGCTCGTCTGTGGCGAGTCCCTCCATCATAATCAAATACCTTGGCAAGGCAACACTTATTATCTAGGCTGACACATGAATAAAGTGTCTCTTCGGCAAGGAACCTGTGGAACCATACCCCAAAGAGAGCACCATTAGGAGAGGAGGGCACGAGGGCTATCAGAGGGCACGGGAGGTACAGTGTACCCAACAAGAGACGGCACTTTCAGAAGAGGAGGAAAGAAAAATTGCACAAAGCAAGAGTCGCGACACGAGTGGTGAACATAAGAAATAGGAGCAGGATTAGGCCATGCAGTCCCTCGAGTCTGCTCCAGCATTCAATATGATTATAGAATCATAGAAAGGTTACAACATGGAAGGAGGCCATTTGGCCCATCGAGTCCATGCCGGCTCTATGCAACAGCAATCCAGCTAGTCCCACTCCCCGGCCGTATCCCTGTAGTGCTGCAAATTTTTTCCTTTCAAGTACTTACCTTTTGACTACCCCCTCTGCCACTGCATTCCAGATCCTAACCACTCGCTGTGTAATGGCTGATCGTCTACCTCAACTCCACTTTCCCACCCGATCCCCATATTCCTTGATTACAGAAATGTAATCCCATATTTCAATGAGATCGTGAGCTTACACATTTGCTGTAGTGAAGTGCCAAGTATAGGGCAGACATGGGAGACATGCTGTTGCATAGAGCCGGCATGGACTCGATGGGCCAAATGGCCTCCTTCCATGTTGTAACCTTTCTATGATTCTATAATCTTATTGAATGCTGGAGCAGACTCGAGGGACTGTATGGCCTAATCCTGCTCCTATTTCTTTGTGCAATTCGCGACTATTGCTTTGTGCAATTTTTCTTTCCTCCTCTTCTGAAAGTGCCGTCTCTTGTTGGGTACACTGTACCTCCTGTGCCCTCTCCCGAAGAGGCTGACTTTTGCTGGGCACATTTCTACAGCTACTGGGTGCCCTCTGATAGCCCTCGTGCCCTCCTCTCCTAATGGTGCTCTCTTTGGGGTACGGAGGAAAATAAATTGGAAAACCATCTGTGCATCAATCTCTCGTGGCCCTTCACAGACGGTTCAGGAGGACGGATGAAGGTCTGGCAGTGGGATATCAGCTATCCCTTTCGACTGAAGTAGCGTGTGGAGCCAAGAGGCCGGAATGGGAAACAATGAGAGAGAAAATTGAAGGTAATCACTCTTTAAAAAGTGGCAGTGAAGCCAAAGTAACTGGTCTTGTTTATGACCACAGAACGCTGAGATGAAACCAGTGGAGATACAATGACAACACTGTTTCCCCAAATTGCATCCAGCGCAAGAAATTCCATTCCTTTACAATTTTCACCCTTTCTTGCTGAAGACGCTGACTCCTTTGAGCTATGGTTCCACGAGTGCTGGCAACCCGATGTGTGAGCTCAGACAATTGATCTTGACAAGCTATCTGACCATGGGGGGGCAGCATCACAGCCAAGCCCAATGCTATACTCACCCAATAATCACAGATGGGCACTTTCAAGCAGGACTTGCTTCTATTGCCCCAAATGATTCTCCAGCTGAGATTGGCTAATCCAGCACAGGCTGAGGGATGAAACCAGAGGGGTTTCTTGTCTTATGGCTGCATTTACTAACTGCGCTAATGGAGGAGCTCAGGGGAAAAGATACTACATTTTAAAAAAACACCTCTTTCAGATGCAGCTTGAAATATAGAAAGGCTTTTCACTTAAGTCAGCAAAAGGAATTTTTTTTTTAAAGAGCAAATGGACAAAGATATACAATGAGCCCAAATGATGCCAGTGTCGTGACAATTTAATGTCCAAAGGTCATGACCCCATTAACAGAGGGAGTTAAAGCCGGGTGAATTGGAATACTGTTGGGAATGTAATCTGGGAACACTAATTGGGAATGACAACAGCTCTGGTTCCTCTCATTGTGTGATGTGCATGCGTGCCTTCATCAAGAGAAAAGAAAAACAATCCGTGAACTTCTTTGGCAAAGGACATCAGTGCTGAACAAGCGCGATTATCTGGGTGTTAGTGATGTCACTGGATGGCGAATGCACAGCCAGCTGCACCTCCCCTGAGGGCCTAGTGGGTAAGCATACTGCCTTAGTGTAACACTAAACACACAAGAGAATGTTCCCAGTTGGATTCCCAATCCGTGCAGAATTAGCTGATCTCAGCCGGGGCAGCAGTTGTGTTGCTAAGAGATCCTTCAAATAATCAGGAAGTAAGCGTTTGCTCACACTATGTTCGAGAACCAGGCCTGCCAACCCTCCTACGTTCGGCAGGAGTTCCACACCCTCCTACCTGATATCAGAGTTGGGAGGTTATAGCTATCGGAGGGGAGTAGACTAAACAGGCAGGGGCTCTTTTTTCTGGAGAGGAGAGGACTGACCTGGTGGAGTTGTGAGGGGGTTCTATGGAGTGGAGGTGGAGAGGATATTTCCGCTTGTGGGGGAGTCCAGGACTGCGGGTCATGGATAGTCACTAATAGATCCAGCGAGGAGTTCGGGAGAAACTTCTTTATCCAGTGAATGGTTAAAGTGTGGAGCTTAAGTGAGCTCCAGAAGGCATTTGACTAGTTTCAACATAAGAGACTGTTAACAAAAATGAGAGTGCATGCAATTGGAGGTAACCTATTGGCTTGGATAAGGAATTGGTTAGGAGGTAGGAAACAGGGAGTAGGGATAATGGGTATGTATTCAAATTGGCATGATGTGACTAGTGGTGTACCCCTAGGGCCTCAGCTTTTCACTATATTTATAAATAACTTGGATGAAGGACCAGAGAGCCGTATATTCAAGTTTGCTGACAACACTAAGTTAGTGGCAGTGAAAATAGCGTAGATGGGAGCAGAAAGTTGTAAAGGGACGGATAGATTAAGTGCATGGACAAAACCGTGACAGATTGAGTTCAACGTGGGAAAGTGGGAGAGGGATAAACTCAGCAACTTCAGGCCAGTCAGCCTAATGTCGGCGGTGGGGAAACTTTTAGAGACGTTAATCCGGAACAAAATTAATTGGCACTTGGAAAAATATGCATTAATAAATGAAAGCCAGCACGGATTTGTTAAAGGTAAATCGTGTTTAACTAACTTGATTGAGTTCTTTAATGAAGTAATGGAGAGGGTTGATGAGGGTAGTGCGGTTGATGTTGTATATATGGACTTTCAAAAGGCGTTTGATAAAATGCCACATAATAGACTTGTTAACAAAATTGAAGCCCATGGGATTAAAGGGGCAGTGGCTTAGTGGATGCGAAATTGGCTAAGGAAGAGAGCAGAGTAGTGGTGAATGGTTGTTTTTCAGACTGGAGGGAAGTATACAGTGGTGTTCCCCAGGGGTCGGTATTAGGACCATTGCTCTTTTTGATATATGTTAATGACCTGGACTTGCATATACAGGGCATAATTTCAAAGATTGCAGTTCAAAGCAGCGATCATAGTATCATACGGTTTAGAATTCCTATGGAAAAGGACACTGACCACTCTAAAATAAAAATACTCAATTGAAGAAGGGCCAATTTTATTGGGATGAGAACAGATCTGGCCCAGATGAATTGGAATCAAAGACTGGCAGGCAAAACTGTAATCGAACAATGGGCGGCCTTTAAAGAGAAGATGATTCGGGTACAGCCTAGGCACATTCCCACAAGAAAAAAAAGTTAGGGCAACTAAAGCTGGAGCTCCCTGGATGACAAAAGAGATAGTGAGTAAGGTGAAATGGAAAAAAGGGGCGTATGACAGATGTCAGGTTGATAACACAAGTGAGAACCAGGCAGAATATAGAAAGTTCAGAGGGAAAGTGAAAAAGGAAATAAGAGGGGCAGAGAGAGAGTATGAGAATAGACTGGCGGCTAACATAAAAGGGAATCCAAAAGTCTTCTACAGGCATGTAAACAGTAAAAGGATAGTAAGAAGAGGGGTGGGGCCAATTAGGGACCATAAAGAAGATCTACTCATGGAGGCAGAGGTACTAAATGAGTACTTTGCATCTGTCTTTACCAAGGAAGAAAATGCTGCCAGAGTCTCAGTAAAGGAAAATATAGTTGAGATACTGGATGGGCTAAAAATTGATAAAGAAGAGGTACTTGAAAGGCTAGCTGTACTTAAAGTAGATAAGTCACCTGGTCCGGATGGGATGCATCCTAGGTTGATGAGGGAAGTAAGGGTGGAAATTGTAGAGCTACTGGCCATAATCTTCCAAACATCCTTAGATACGAGGGTGGTGCCAGAGGACTGGAGAATTCCAAATGTTACACCCTTGTTCAAAAAAAGGTGTAAGGATAAACCCTGCAACTATAGGCCAGTCAGTTTAACCTCAGTGGTGGGGAAACTTTTAGAAACGATAATCCAGCCCAGTATTAACAGTCACTTGGACGAGTGTGGATTGATTAGGGAAAGCCAGCACGGATTTGTTAAAGGCAAATCGTGTTTACCTAATCTGATAGAGTTTTTTGATGAGGTAATAGAGAGGGTAGATGAGAACAATGCAGTTGATGTGGTGTACATGGACTTTCAAAAGGCATTTGATAAAGTGCTGCACGGAAGGCTTATCATCAAGTTTGCGCTCCATGGAATAAAGGGGGCAGTAGCAACATGGGATACAGAATTGGCTAAATGACAGGAAACCGAGAGTAGTGGTGAACGGTTGTTTTTTGGACTGGAGGGAGGTGTACAGTGGTGTTCCCCAGGGGTCAGTGCTGGGACCACTGCTTTTCTTGATATATATTAATGACTTGGACTTGGGTGTACAGGGCACAATTTCAAAATTTGCAGATGTCACAAAACTTGGAAGGCTAGTAAACAGTAAGAAGGATAGTGATAGACTTCAAGAGGATATCGATAGGCTGGTGGCATGGGCAGACACGTGGAAGATGAAATTTAATGCAGAAAAATGCGAAGTAATTCATTTCTCCTAGGAAGAACTAGGAGAAGCAATATAAACTAGAGGGCACAACTCTAAAAGGGGTACAGGATCAGAGATCTGGGGGTATATGTGCACAAATCATTGAAGGTGACAGAGCAGGTTGAGGAAGCGGTTAAAAAAGCAAACGGGATCCTGGGCTTTATAAATAGAGGCATGGAGTACAAAAGTATGGAAGTCATGATGAACCTTTGTAAAACAATGGTTGGGCTACAACTGGAGTATTGTGTCCAGTTCTGGGCACCGCACTGCAGGAAAGATGTGAAGGCCTTAGAGAGGGTCCAGAAGAGATTTACTAGAATGATTCCAGGGATGAGGGACTTTAGTTATATGGACAGACTGGAGAAGCTGGGGTTGATCTCCTTGGAACAGAAACGGTTGCATGGAGATTTGATAGAGGTATTCAAAATCATGATGGGTCTAGACAGAGTAGATAGAGAGAAATTGTTCCCGTGGGCAGATGGGTCAAGGATCAGAGGACATAGATTTAAGGTGATTGGCAAAAGAACCAAAGGTGACGTGAGGAAAAACTTTTTTACACAGCAAGTGGTTAGGATCTGGAATGCACTGCCCAAGGGGGTGGTGAAGGCAGATTTAATCATGGCCTTCAAAAGGGAACTGGATAAATACTTGAAAGGAAAAAATTTGCAGGGCTACGGGGATAGGGCGGGGGAGTGGGACTAGCTGGATTGTTCTTGCAGAGAGCCGGTGGGGGCTCGTTAGGCCGAATAGTCTCCTTCTGTGCTGTAACCTTTCTATGATTCTATGACACGAAACTCAGAAATGTAGTAAACAGTGAGGAGGTTAGTAACAGACTTCAGGAGGACATAGACAGACTGGTGAAATGAGCAGACACATGGCAGATAAAATCTAGTGCAGAAAAGTGCAAAATGATTCATTTTGGTAGGAAGAATGAGGAGAGGCAATATAAACTAAATGGTACAATTTTAAAAGGGGTGCAGGAACAGAGAGACCTGGGGGTATACGTACACAAATATTTGAAGGTGGCAGGACAAGTTGAGAAGGCTGTTAAAAAGGCATATGGCATCCTTGGCTTTATAAATAGAGGCATAGAGTACAAAAGCAAGGAAGTTATGCTAAACCTTTAAAAAAACATTGGTTAGGCCCCAGTTGGAGTAGTGTGTCCAATTCTGGGTACCACATTTTAGAAAGGATGTCAAAGCCCTAGAGAGGGTGCAGAGGAGATTTACTCGAATCGTACCAGGGATGAGGGACTTCAGTTCTGTGGAGAGACTGGAGAAGCTGGGATTGTTCACCTTAGAGCAGAGAAGATTAAGAGGAGATTTGATAGAGGTGTTCAAAATCATGAAGGGTTCTGATAGAGTAAATAAGAAACTGTTTCCAGTGGCAGAAGGGTTGGTAACCAGAGGACACAGTATTAAGATAATTGGAAAAAGAACCAGTGGTGACACGAGGAAAAAAATTTTAAGCAGCGAGTTGTTATGATCTGGAATGCACTGCCTGAAAGGGCGGTGGAAGCACATTCAATTATAATTTTCAAAAGGGAATTGCATAAATACTTGAAGTGGGAAAACTTGCAGGGCTATGGGGAAAGAGCAGGGATGTGGGACTAATTGGATAGTTCTTTCAAAGAGCCAGCACAGGCACGATGGGCCGAATGATCTCCTTCTGAGCTGTATCATTCTATGATTCTATGAAGTGTGAGGTCATCCACTTCAGACCTAAGAAAGATAGATCAGAGTATTTTCTAAATGTCGATAAGCTAGGAATTGTGGATGAGCAAAGAGATTCAGGGGTACAAGTACAGAAATCAATAAAAGCTAGCAGATACAAAAAATAATTAAAAAGCGAATGGAAAGTTAGCCTTTATCTCAAGAGGGCTGGAACACAAAGGGGTGGAAGTTATGTTACAGCTGTACAAAGCTCTGGTTAGACCCTATCTGGAGTACTGCATTCAGCTCTGGGCACTGCACCTCAGGAAGGATATTTTGGCCTTGGTCGGGGGTGTTCCAGCGCGGATTCACCAGAATGATACCGAGGCGAAATGGGTTAAATTATGAGGACAGGTTGCATAGACTAAGCTTGTGTTCCCTTGGATATGAAAGATTAAGGGGTGATTTAATTGAAATGTTTAAGATGATTAAAGGATTTGATAGGGTAGATACAGAGAAACCATTTCCTCTGGTAGGAAGTTCAGAATAAGGGGCATAACCTAAAAATTAGAGCTAGACCATTCAGGGGTGATATCAGAAAGCACTTCTTCACACAAAGGGTAGTGGAAATCTGGAACTCTCTTCCCCCAAAAAGCTATTGAGGCTGGGGGTCAATTAAAAATTTCAAAACTGAAATTGATAGATTTTTGTTAGGCAAGGGTATTAAGGGTTACGGATCCAAGGCGGGTAAATGGAGTTAAGATACAGATCAGCTGTGAGCTAATTGAATGGCGGAACAGGCTTGAGGGGCTAAATGGCCCATTCCTGTTCCTCTGTTTGCTGCCAAATGGAGTTGAGGCGAATAGCATGGATGCATTTAAGGCGAAGCTAGATAAGTACATGTGGAAGAAAGGAATAGAAGGATATGGTGATAGTGTTAGATGAAGTAGAATAGGAGGAGGCTCGTGTGGAGCATAAACACCGGCATAGACCAGTTGGGCCGATTGGCCTGTTTCTGTGCTGTAAGTTCTATGTAATTCTATACAATTCTATGCCAGTAAATATCGTTTTGCGGCTTTGTTTTGGAGAAAGACAGAACACAAATGAAGGCAGTGGAGCAAGCCTGTCCCAGCATTCATAGCAGTAATGAAAGCCCTCTGCTAAAACTGTAGGTGGTTGATTTTCAAGTCCGTTATGACCTGTAAATGTCAGCTCACGGAATCTAAGAACAGTTCTCCACCATTTTTGCACATGATGTGCAAATCCCGTGGGCTGGGGGCAGGCATCAGAACCTCCTGACCGAAACATCTTGGAGCTTCATTATATTATCAAAGGTCGTCGCAGTGAGGTAATAACATCTTGACTGACCTTTATGGTGGGTCAAGGGGCTTCCAACTCACACCCAGATATATGGATGTGCAGGACTACTGGGTACTAAGCTGTATATGGACTTTAAAAGAGTCAGTAAGGCGATTCATTCAATAGTTTTTAGGCTATATCTGATGGGCTTATTGGGGTGGTGACATAGACTAACGCAGAGGGCAGCCATCATACCAGTCATTCCATGCTGCACCATCTCCACTTCAGAGCCAACAAGTAGGGTATCAGATGCTGGGCTGCTCTGTCACTCTGAGGATTGATATTTCATTGGCTGTAAAGCGCTTTAGGATGCCCTGATGTCGTGAAAGGCGCTATATAAATGCAAGTTCTTCTTTCTTTGATACAAAATATCTATGTACACAACCCAAAAATTGTTAGGTTAATTCATCAGGGTTCTCAACAAAGCAATTTTTTTTGACTTTTTTAGTAATCTTGTGGTCATCATGATGAGAAATGTTAGAGTTGGGATATGAAATACTTTTCATTTCAGGCACCCACCATCAGCATCAATCACTCTCAGGTCAAGTGCAACACAGGTTATAGAGAGTAAAGCTCTCCCTACACTGTCCCATCAAACACTCCCAGGACAGGTACAACAAGGGTTAGATACAGAGTAAAGCTCCCTCTACACTGTCCCAACAAAAACTCCCAGGGCGAGTACAGGACGGGTTGGATACAAAGTAAACCTCCTTCTATGCTGTTTCACTCCCAGGGCAGGTATACATTACATGGGTTGGACGCATTGTCAAGCTCAGTCTACTTTGCCCCAACACCATGCCTCAACTCTAACCGCAGAGTGCCACCTGCCGCCACAGTTTTCCATTCCCTAATGTTACATATCTGGATTATTGATCATCTTTGTTTCTTCATGGAAAGAATTTTGGAATTGAGTCAGGTTTAAGTGTTGTGTTTTAGAACAAAATGAGTGCACACAGGTTTAAAACAAAGCCACATGCTGCAGGCAATTATGTTGCGCATTAAAGCCAGATGGGCCAGTAAATGGAGTGTCACAGTTTCATTATTTATTTCCAACTGATACAATGAGAATCAATCCTCTCACCCAGGCCTATTATTCAGGCTGGCCCCATTCATATTGAGAGCAAAAGGAGATGTTTACTTTTAAACTCACACCCTGAGGGGAGGGGAGGGGAGGCGGGCGAAAGGGGTGTGGAAAGGTAACTGCTTTTATTGACAGGTCTACCGCTGAATCACTGACCAGGGAGGAAGTCTGCATCATAGAGCCCTCTCACTGGCTGGGACCTGAGAGAGAAAAGGACAAAATGACACATGAGCAGTCACGTGTTAAGCAAGAGACTACAAGGTATAGGCCTGGGGCCTGGCGCTGGAAGTTAAAATGCAGGAGGTCGGTTTTTATAGTTAGAAGTTGTCTAGAAAGAAGGGTACTGCCAAAATCACATCAGTCAGCTGTCGAATGGAACAGGACATGTGGTTTATTATTTTTTACCCCATTTTTCAAGGAGAGAAGTGAGATTGAGTTAAGTGAGTGGAATTTCCTTTGCCTGTTACTCTGTACGTCCACTTGCTGTCTGTGAAATGTGCAGCTCAACGTGTCGTATCTGGCCTCGTCTAACCAAGTGATTCTCGGTCCACTTTAGGAAATATTGGAGAAGCGCACAAGAGCAGCAAGAAAGACACGCTATCCAGCTCAGATCACAGGAGCTGTTACACCCCTGGGTTACGCTGCTGTACAATTAGATCAATATTGGACAGTACAGACAAACTCCTGAACATAATACAATCTAATGGAAGTACCCAAGAAAATATCTAAGACCAACCCAAAACTTGTAACACCCACACCAGCCAGCCAACTTTGTGAATGAGACTGAAAATGTAGTGCACAATTAGGGTCAGTTGTTTGCTGTGGGTTTTTGCCCATTAAGAACTATGCTGAGTCGACCCACACTCGTTTCCCAAAGGACCCTTACAGGCAGCGGACAATCAGTCATGCGTTTTAATTAATGCCGAGAAAACATTACATAAAATTGCCTCTCCAAATTTTCCGAATGTTGCGTGTTAGGAGATAACAATTATCAAAAATTCTTTCTTTGAGAAGTTGGATAAATATTTCATTTGAACATTAAACAAGAGGGCAGTTAATCTCTCACAGTGACCGTATCAGTGGCTGGATGTACAATGTCGCTCATTTATTGCTTCTGTTTCAGTGGCTAGCGGCCAGTTTGTTGCTCTGCACAGATAGTGGGTCTTCTTCGAAATCTGTTGTTTAGTCTTCGCCAGTCAAGCAGATTAACCAGCAAGGTTACTTCTATCATTAAAGCAATTCTCTAAACTTCGCTACCCCTCATGCGCCCACATCCTCTGGACTGTTTACTGTGCTTCTGGGTTGAATTTGAGGTTACATTAACAGCACTTGGCATCGACCACATTATTCCTATTTTTCCCATTTTCTCCAATCTCCTGAAGGAGAGCTGACTCTTGCTCTGGTAACAGTTGCAGTGGCACCAGCAGGCTCCTAGTAGCTTACCTGATTCACTGTTCTTCACGTGTGACCAAGAAAGGGTCCAACCTTTTTCATTGTTGCACTTCATACTTGCTCATAGTGGCACAATTGAGGCTAGGAGATCTCTGTGTGGCGGGATTGCAGAGGCAGATTTGCATCCCGTCACTCCATGGTGCAGAGATTCTGTGGCCATTCCCCCCCTGAATAGGACCCAGGCATGAGTTGTTTTAAAGTGGGTTGAGCAGAAGCTTCCCTAAAGTGGACAGCTGCTCCAGGCAGTCCCAGGCCAAGTTGTCAATTCAGCGGCCGTCACGAGATGTTTTAAATGCACGATGGCCATTGTTTTGAAGAGTTCCCAAACAATGGTCCATTTGTAGCATTGTTAGGAATATCTGGTCATTTGGGAGACATCTAACACCTTGATCTATGCTAGCCTTTGCAGAGAGGCTTTGTAAAAATCAACACTGATACCAGAAAGGTAATGAAGGAACAGAAAGGCTAAGAAAGGGGACAAGGCAGCAGAAAGACTGCGAGGGAGAAATAACTTCTGCATTGTCAGCAGAACAGCTAGTAGAGGGAATGTATCTCTCTAGGTTAAATAAGAATCGCCAAATGGGCACGTTCTTTATTTTTGTACTGGTACACGAACAGAAGTTGAACTGATTGTACCAAGTGACTTTCATCATACTCAAGTGCCCAGTATGTTTTCTCTACAGTGGAATAAAGCAGCTTATGAACCGAACCAAACAACGCCTCACCCAGTGTTAACTCGATCTGCCTTCAGAGAGGTTGAAGGAGTAAACAGGCTTAAGACACGGAAATTTGGTCCAGATGGGTTTCATCGTTACACTCCTGGGCCTAGCCAGCATGCTAGTAGATGTAGGGCAGTGACAGTCTACCTCTGCAAAGAAGCAGCTTAAGGGAGCGACCGACACGACTGAACCTGAGCAGATGTCTGCAACAGACCCAAATTTATGACAACCATGGAATGCATTGTGACTGAGCCTGATCCAGTCCTCACTCAATGTCCACACAAGCACAATTTCCAGAAGGCGGTCACTAAATGACGATCGGGAGTGGGAGCCTTGACAGATTTTCCCTCTTCAAATTAGCTCCCAGAGTTCAGCTAACTCAGTACAAAGCTTCTGGCCTGTACTAACCAGGCCATAAGGAGGATTTGCAATACCATTCTACAAGCACAGTACAAGCCCATTTCTGTGCTGTAACATTCTATGCTCCTCTTTTTGTGTCCATCCCGCTTATTTCCATCTTGTCCTTGTTTGGGAAAGAAGGAATGTGGAGTCAGCTGTGGCTCAGTGGTAGAGCTCTTGCCTCTGAGTCAGCACTCCAGAGACTTGAGCCCGTAATTCAGGCTGGCATTTCAGTGCAGTACTGAGGGAGTGCTGGAATGTCAGAGGTGTTGTCTTTTGGATGAAACCGAGGCCCCATCACTTTGAATTCCACTTCCACACAATTTCTCAGGTGGATGTAAAAGACCCCATGGCACTATTTTGAAGAGCAGAAGAGTTCTCCCCGGTGTCCTGGCCAATATTTATCCCTCAACCAACGCCTTATACAGATTATCTGGTCATTATCTCATTGCTGTTTGTGGGAGCTTGCTGTGCGCAAAATGGCAACTGTGTTTCCCTACATTACAACAGTGACTACACTTCAAAAAGTACTTCATTGACTGTCAAGCTCTTTGGGATGTCCTGAGGTTGTGAAAGGTGCTATAGAAATACAAGTCTTTCTTTCTTACTGTCTGTACCCCTCTTTGGTCAAACTCCTCTCGCTGCTCTCCACCGCAGTGTCACTCACTTATGTTGAGGGCTACAATCCCAACTAATGGCTTTCTCTAGGGCCAGTCTTAGGAATGCTGCACCATTGAGTGACAGGATGTAAATCTGCCCCTGCAATCCCGGCACACAGAGATTTCCTAGCTTCAATCATGCCACCGTGGGCAAATGCAAGTGAGACAATTCCCCACAAAAAGAGGAAAAACACTACAATGCTATAAAAGAGTTCTATTTTTTTTTAAAGCCCTTTCTCTTGCTGTTTAGAAGCTGGGATAGCCTTGCCTCCTAATGGCATTCCCCGGCCTTCTTTTGCTGCAAAGACAAAACACCACAAATAACTCAACTTACTCAACAACTCCCCCACCAGACACCTTGCAAGTGGAGGCCATTTTGGCACATGGAGCAGAAAATCTGCTATCGATAAAGGGCAGATGGACCATAAACGGCCCCAGAATATATTACAAGATTCTCTCTACCAGACAAACCAGCTAAGACTGGACAACAGGGGGTGAAATTGGCTAATGCCAGTAGTGTAAATCGGGGTCAAAGCGAATTGGCAGCCTGATTTACAAACCCTCGCCCCCCCCCACCCCGATTTTCCTTTCCGTTGAATGAGCCCAGAGAGCAATTGCTGGACTTTGTCAAGGCGGCAGACATAGGGAGAGTGATGTTAGACCAATTTCACCACCCACATTCTCTTATTAGAAACTCTAGTGATATCAAAAGCAGCTTGCATTTATATAGTGTCTTTAACAAAGAAAAAATGTTCCAAAGCATTTCACAGAGGTGTAATCAAAAAATGGACACTGAGCCAAAGAATGAATAAACATGCATTTCTTTCGCACCTTTAATGGCCTCAGGACGTCCCAAAGACCTTCTCAGCCAACGAAGTACCTTTTGAAATGTAGTCGTTGTTGCAATGTAGAAAAACGTGGCAGCCAACTGGCACACAGCAAGTCTCATAAACAGTAATGAGATAATAACCAGATAAAGAAGGAAATATTAGGAAAGGATGACTAAAAGTTTGGTCAGAGGTGGGTTTTAAGGAAGGATTTAAAGGAAAGGAAGGAAGTTTAGACACTCACTTGAGTCAAGACTGAAACTTGAACTCAGTTCTTCTAATCAAGAATCAAACGTTTAGATGCTGTAATTGCTGGGCTCTACATCAGTCACAACACAGACAATGGAAGGTGGGCAGTGATATGTTGCAGGGGCAGTAAATCATTGGAATGCCTGTCATAGTTATCCAGGCAGATTTCATCATTCATTGCACCACAGACCTAACGATAGCTTATGTTGTATTTCTGCACACATGCAGCATGGTTGCTGTCAGATGGATGGGTCCCTGCAGGTATGACTAGAGCCACAGGAACAAGCAATGAGCATCGTCCCTCAACTGGCAAACCTATCTGTCCCAATGTAAAACCTCTGGTTGGTGGCATAGCGCAACAGCTAAGCCCCATGGAGTGCAACACCTCTGGTTGGATCATCTTAGAAAAAGAAAGACTGGCCTTTATATGGAGCTTTATCGTAGCTCTCGCAACCATCTCAAACTACTCCATGTCCAATGAATTACTTTGGAGTGCAGTGACTGTTGCTATGTGGACAATCCTAGCAGCAAATGTGATAAATAACTTGTGAATAACTCTTGCATTAGTTATACCCAAACTACCTTTGCCAATGATCTAACATATTGGAGCTCACATTTTTAATATATACTTGTCCCCCCTTGGCATCCCTTCAAGGTACTAATTCTTTGCTGAGATACAGCTCCACAGGTCATGGGGCTCTCTGGTTATCTCACGCATGGAACAATTCTTCATGTGTTAAGCTAGACATGCGCACCCTCTAACAGGAGTCAGTGGACAGCAATCAGGAGTGAGAACTCTGGTTGATTTTTACTCTCTCTGACCCAGTTTTTGTCTTCATAGACTGCACAGATCAGTACCATGCTGTCCCGAAGGCCACATCTAAAGTCTCGATCCATGTTGCATTCATTTCAATACATCTCAAGTTGTTGATCCTAACAGATCATCTTGTTCTGACTGAGGACTTATCCGCTAATGAAGCTAAAAACTGCCCTTTCGAAACCTCCAGGCCCACAAAATTGAAATTGTGCTACAAAAATGGAATTGTCCAATAATTTGAACTGAACAAGTTCAGCAACACAGCAAAATGGGAAATGTTAATTGAATTATCAGATAATTTGAATTAAATTGTATAAAGGTAATAGGGCTGAGTTGCATGGGCTTCGAGGACCAGACCACCAAAGCTCTGGGGACTACTGATTGCACTATACTGCCCTAACTAAAGGGTACTGAGGCCAACTATAGCACTCCTACCGTCACCAGGACTGAGATTAGCAAACTTGACAAAGGAAAGCGATTAAATGTGGAAGACTCCATTTCCTGGAATATTTCATGTCATTGCACCAAAAGGCACTGGGTATCCAATGGTCATGCTGTCCCATCCCAGCAGTTAAATTCAATAAAGCTTATCTGTACAATAACAGGGGTTGGAGAGGTGAACCTCTGCCTGTAATGGTACAATTGAACTTTGATAAGATTCTCAGAAATGTTATGGAATAATCAGAATGTCTGTATAATTATTAAAAAAGAAATAAACTAAAGAAGTCAATACATCCACTGCTGGAACACAATTTTACAGTCAACAAGAACGAGCTTTTACATGGAGCAGCTAATGTGTGAAAGAATAAAAGGGGTGATTTTTTACATCAATTATTGGGAGCACAAATTGGAATTTTGGGCACATGCCATCCATAATTTTTCCAACCATTTCGATTAATTGTCTTAAAATTGCGTGCAGCACACCCCTGAATTTCTGCATGGGCTCCTGGCAGGAGGGGCTCCTTGCCAAAAGCCCAAAGTCAGGAAATTACTCAAGTTTCTACCGTATGATCATGTCCTTGGAGAAAAGTGGGACTGATGATGGCTGGTGAGCTGATCACTGAAAACAGCAGTAACTAGAGAACACGATTTGCCCTGGAACTGGAACAATGGACCCTCATATTTGAGTGAGAAGTGTGCTGGGCTGTGTGTGGAGCACTGTGACCCCAGAATTGTGAAATCATGAGTCCGTTCAAACTCCTAGTACGGAAAACTGTTCACTATCGAACAGGCGCTGGATTCTCCAATAAGCTCAACTGAGTCCAATGTTCACTTCAAGCAGAGGTCCTTGCAAACCAGCTCCAAATTGGCACAGGCCCACTTCAGATATTAGTCTGACAGCTTGTACCAATTTACAGGTGCAATTTTACTGCCGCTTTCCAGTCACTGGAAAGTGGCTTTGGAAACAATGAAGCTGGCAGCGTCCTGGAGGACATCTCACAATGGGTTGGGTGCAGTATAACTCTGACCCAGTGGGAAGCTGCATTTTAAAAATGCCCAGATGCGTGGGCCAGACTTCTTGGCAATTTTAAGAGACACATTTTTTAATGTTTTTATTGTTGGATGAAAGCCTGCAATCTCTCAACATTAAAAATTAGTCGCCTGGGAAATGGAGCTCTGGCCTTGTGTCTTATACACAAATGTACAAAGCTCCTTTAGGGAAGCTCTCAACTCTCACCCACAATTGGTAGTGTAACTCTAGTCTGGCAGATGAACGACGCACCCCCCAGACACTAGTCCGAGACCAGTACAGGTAGTTTATGTGAAGTTTAAGATGCAAACGATAACCTCTTACATGCTTTTTTTGTCAATTTTCTCTCCTCTTCTACTGGGATATGGTTTCATGGGCACTGGAATCCCTGAAATATCTCGCCTACATGACCATCTTATACATGTGTGCCTGAACAATGAACATTAGCAGACTATTTGACTGTGAAGGCATCAACCCTGGAGCCCGATCCTGTTCTCATCCAATATCTGCATGTGTGTCTTACTAAGAAGGGTAACTGGATAGCAATCAGGAACCGGGACCTTGGTTGATTTTTCCTTTCCAAATCTGGACACCAAGGCCAATTGTAGCATCCCAACTGCTGTCCTGGATGAGATCAGCTGCCTCAGCACAAACATTCTTTAGTCTAAAGCAATCACCTCAGACTGACTCTAGTCAGCCATTCTAAAATAGACTGAGATGTAAGGAATACAAGCTGGTTCAGAAACCAGCAAAAATTTCAGAGTGGAGGTAGAAGACGGCTCTAAAAAGCGTAAGACCTTTGGAGAAAATGGAAAATCACTCCAACGCAACCGCATAAGTGAATATGAAATCACTGCTGCGAGTTCACAGAAATTACTATTATACATCGGTTGTTTCAACAAATAAAACTTATCACAACACGTGGTCGGCCCGATGTAAGAAACCTCCGCAAAAAGAGGTGGATTACCAGAACCATGCGACATTTGGATTTTAGATCGAGCCTCAGTTGCATAGCAATACAGGAACAGGAGGAGGTCATTCAGTCCATCAAGCTTGTTCCATGGCTGATCTGGATTGCCTTTGCTCCATATCCTTTGATGATCTTCTGCCATCTTTGATGAACAGTGATTCCTGGACTTTGTCAAGGCGGCAGGCGTAGAGAGGGCAATTGCGCAGTTAGTCCAATTGTGCAGGTAGCACAAATGTACCCAAATGAGGCAGGTTCAGTATGGACCTGGCCCAGGTAAATTGGAATCAAAGATTGGCAGGCAAAACTATAATCGGACAATGGGCGGCTTTTAAACAGGACATGGTTCAGGTATAGTCTGGGTACATTCCACGAGGGGGAAAGGTAGGGCAATCAAAGCCAGAGCTCCCTGAATGATGAAAGGGATAGAGAGTAAGATGAAGCAGAAAAGGGGCATATGACAGATGTCAGGTTGATAATGCAAGTGAGAACCAGGCTGAATATAGACAGAGGAGAAGTGAAAAAGGAAATAAGAGAGAGTATGAGAATAGACTGGCGGCTAACATAAAAGGGAATCCAAAAGTCTTCCATAGGCATATAAATAGTAAATGGGTAGTAAGAGGAGGGGTGGGACCGATTAGGGACCAAAAAGGAGAGCAACGCATGGAGGCAGAGGGCATGGCTGAGATACTGAGTACTTTGCATCTTTATCAAGGAAGAAGGTGCTGCCAAAATCATAGTAAAAGAGGAGGTAGTTGAGATACTGGATGGGCTAAAAATTGATAAAGAGGAGGTACTAGAAAGTACTAGAAAGACTGGCTGTACTTAAAGTAGATAAGTCACCTTGGGATGTATCCTAGGTTGCTGAGGGAAATAAGGGTGGAAATTGCAGAGGTTCTGGCCATAATCTTCCAATCCTCCTTAGATATGGGGGTGGTACCAGAGGGCTGGAGAATTGCAAATGTTACACCCTTGTTCAAAAAAGGGTGTAAGGATAAACCCGGCAACTACAGGCCAGTCAGTTTAACCTCGGTGGTGAGGAAGCTTTTAGAATCGATAATCCGGGACAAAATTTACAGTCACCTGGACAAGTGTGGATTAATAAAGGAAAGCCAGCACGGATTTGTTAAAGGCAAATCGTGTTTAACTAACTTGATTGAATTGTTTGATGAGGTAACAGAGAGGGTTGAAGAGGGTAATGCGGTTGGTGTTGTGTATATGGATTTTCAAAATGTGTTTGATAAAGTGCCGCATAATAGGCTTGTCAGCAAAATTGAAGCCCATGGAATAAAAGGGGCAGTGGCAGCATGGATACGAAATTCGCTAAGTGACAGGAAACAGAGAGTAGTGATGAATGGTTGTTTTTCAGACTGGAGGAAGGCATGCAGTCGTATTCCCCAGGGGTCGGTGCTGGGACCACTGCTTTTTTTGATATATATTAATGACTTGGACTTGGGTGTACCGGGCACAGTGTCAAAATTTGCAGGTGACACAAAACTTGGAAGTGTAGTGAACAGTAAGGAGGATAGTAATAGACTTCAAGAGGACATAGACAGGCTGGTGGAATGGGTGGACTCACGGCAGATGAAATGTAACGCAGAGAAGTGCAAAGTGATACATTTTGGCAAGAAGAACGAGGAGAGGCAATATAAACTAAATGGTACAATTCTAAAGGGGGTGCAGGAACAGAGACCTTGGGGTATATGTGCACAAATCTTTGAAAGTGGCAGGACAGGTTGAGAAAGAGGTTAAAAAAGCATATGGGATCCTGGGCTTTATAAATAGAGGCATAGAGTGCAAAAGCAAGGAAGTTGTGTTGAACCTTTATAAAACACTGTTTGGTCACAACTGGAGAATTGTGTCCAATTCTGGGAATCGCACTTTAGGAAGGATGTGAAAGCCTTAGAGAGGGTGCAGAAGAGATTTACTCGAATGGTTCCAGGGATGAGGGACTTCAGTTACATGAATAGACTGGAGAAGCTGGGGTTGTTCTCCTTAGAACAGAGCAGGTTGAGAGGAGATTTGATAGAAGTGTTCAAAATCATGAAGGGTTTACATGAAGCAAATAAAGAGAAACTGTTTCCATTGGTGGAAGTTTCGAGAACCAGAGGACACAGATTTAAGGTGATTGGCAAAAGAACCAAAGGCGACATGAGGAAAAACCTTTTTACGCAATGAGTGGTTATGATCTGGAATGCTCTGCCTGAAAGGGTGGTGGAAGCAGATTCAATCGTGGCTTTCAAAAAGGAATTGGATAAATACATGAAGGGAAAAAATTTGCAGGGATACGGGGAAAGAGCGGGGGAATAGGACTAACTGGATTGCTCTTACAAAGGGCCAGCATAGGCTCGATGGGCCAAATGGCAGCCTCCTGTACTGTAACCATTCTACGATTCTAGGTGCAGGAAAAAACTTTGAGAAAGCTCCTCCGTTGGCTCATGATTGCACAGTGTGGAACTGAGGCACAGAGTTAGATCTGTGCTGAGCCAGCTGAAGTCATCTGGAGGGACACATGGCCGAAGCGTCCCTGACTAGGGGAGGGATTAAAATCAGTCATGGTTCCACTTGTGATCCACATTCAGTGACCTTGCTGAACAGTGTGGAGACCAAGCGGGGGCAGGATCAGGTTTGGCTGCTATGCCTTGACGTGAACAGCGGAATAGCCCGCTGTTTAGGCTCACAGGTGAAGTAGTGCCGATGGAACCATACTCCTGAACGAGTCCACAGCAAAGAAATATTTGGTTGAAAAAAAATGAGCCACACTAACTGGAGACAAAACTGGGCTCGGGCTGGGATGGGGACAGATAACATGGACCATGGGCATCGGGAGAAATTCAGACATATGAAGCTAGATTCTCCGACTGACAATAAGTTAACACCAATGGTAACCCAATTTAATTTTTAAAAATAGGTTACCAATCGGATAATCTAGACTATTATAATTGAGAGGTATATCTAAATATCATCAATTGTATCCTTCATATTATCATTCTACTCTCCTCCCCCTCTCCGGTGTCTCCCTTTTTAAATTTGCAATTTTTTCCCTTCTCCTTGTCTTGAAGACTCAGACTCTTGCTGGGTTTGAATTCAGAGGCACTGGACACCCTCTAGTACTTCGCCCCAATGGCCATTCTTACTGTGCGAGGCCGGCTGCAATACCACCCTCATTTAGGTATCCACATATGTACACTAAGGGGTCACTAATGTCAATCAGCCCCTCTCATCCCAAAAGCAGTCAAGCTATTCATTATCAACCAGCTGAGGCGAGAGCCACGGCTCAATCTGTCCGATCAGGTCATTCCAATGGAAGAGCTTTGAAGGATGCTTGCTGGAGGACACCATTGTGGGAGCTGGGGTGGCCTTTGAATGCACGGAAGGAGAGATCGTCCTCTTTCACCTTCATGCAAAGCCCACGTCACAGGAAGATGGAGACGAGTAATCTGACCTCGGTATTTTGTGGTTAGGGATCTCGGCCATCCTCCCTTTTATCGTTTGACCTTCCTCGAGAAGCGCTGACATAAAACAACATATCCTGGCTAATCAGCAACACCGCAGGTACTGATCATGACCGGCAGGACTCGGGGAAAGTCTTCCTGCACAAACTGCAGACTTTGAATCCAGAACTTGAAATATGCTGCGTGCTGCAACACAAGGGACTCTCAGCCTCTTGGGCCAGCAGGTACCAGTGGCTGCCTCAGCACATCCCATGATGCAGGTATTTTTTTTGTTTAACCCATTCCTCCTGACCATACAATATTCCCTCCACCACTCCTGAAGGTTCCACTGGGTAAGAGACCAGCAACCCTCTGGTACCTCACCCAACTGGTCATTCTTCACCTGTGAGCCTGGATAATGTCGGCAGGGCTATTTCACCTTGAGGAGCATCCCAGCCAAATCCAATCCTGTCCTTACCTGACGTCGAAACAGCACGCACTTTTCAGAGGGATTGTGATCAGCAGCCGGAAGCCTGGTTGACTTCATTCCCCCTCCCAAGTCCAGACTACAGCTAACTCCGTTTGGTTTGTAGTTTAAAGTAGACACGAGTGTACCAAACACCTGCTGAAAACAGTCTGCAGCCTATACAGTAACTGGTCAGATCGGTGTTACAAAAGTGACCTAAAGCGAGTAATTATGTCTGAAGCCATCTCAGTCACACACGGGCACCCCTTACTCAGGACAATAGTTGACTGTTGGGAGCCCTCACATGTAATATATGTACAACTTATAGAAAAGAAAGAGCAGGATCAACTGAAATATCACTTACAGATCAGCAGCTTATTTAAACGTTTCAAATTTAATGTCAAATTGAGCAGTAGCAAACAGCAGTATTTAAAACGGAGAAAAAAGGAATCAGAAAGAAATGAACCATTAGAATTAGCTCACTTGGCTGAAGAGAAAAAAGACAATGAGGAACTTGGTAAGTTAGGGCTTTTTATGCAGTAGAGCTGAGAAGGTTAAGGGATGACATGACACAGCTCTTCAAGATTATGAAGGGTTACGATCAATTGAACAGTGACAGATTATTTCCACTGGTTGATGAGATAGTAATGAGAGGGCCTCAAATTTTAGATAATCATGAAAAGAATTTACACAGAGGAACGTCAGAATTCTCTGTCAGAAACCATTGTGAAGCAACGTCCATAAATATTTTAAAATGGGGAATTAGATAGCTGACTGAAAATGAGAAATGTCAATGGATATGAGGTGCAAGGAGGGGATTGGGCCAGGGGTCTAGTGTGAAGAAAGACGCCAGTGCACACTCGAAGATCCCAATGGCCCTGTTTCTGTGTTAGAGCATTCTATGATTCTGTATTATCCCAGGTGTATGGATGATTCATATTTAGTTATTTCATTTCAAACACACTCCTCCATTTGTCTGTTGTTATCTTGAGTGGGACAGCCCAGTCAATAAAGCTTCAAAACCTTAGGTAGGGCTTGTTGGCAGTGAAGCCCAACCATCTGGTTTCTGCCCTCCTCCTCTCAAGCCTCTGACTCTTGCTGCAGTACAGTTCCAAGAGGCTGCCACCTTCTGGTACCTCATCTAACTGACGGTTCCACGTGCGTGAACCTTGACAGAATGTCGGCAGGCTATTCTACCGAGTGGGGGACATGACAGACGAATCCGACCCGTCCTCATCTTAGTGTCCACATATGCACGCCTTCCAGACGGGATCACTGGATAGTGATCAGTTCCAGGAATCTGGCTGATATTCTTCCTCCCTGGTCCAGGGATGGCAAACATCACTGACATGCATATACAAACTTTCCAGTAGGGGGTCAAAGGATAACAATCAGGAGGGGGAACTTGGCTAAATAGTCCTTTCCATAGCCCAGGAGTGATTGGGTGACCGGGTGATCGACTGTAACTGCTCACTGTGTGACTGCAAGGACTTCCTGTTTATTCAGCAGGATAAGGATTACAACAACAACAACTTGCATTTATAAAGCGCCTTTAACGCAGTAAAAAGTCCCAAGGCACTTCAAAGGAGCATTATCAAACAAAATTTGACACTGAGCCAGATAAGGAAATATTAGGACAGATGAAAGAGGTAGGTTTTAAGGAGCATCTTAAGGGAGGAGAGAGATAGAGAGGCGGAGAGGTTTTGGGAGGGAATTCCAGAGCTTAGGGCCTAGGCAGCTAAAGGCTGTAACGTATTTGGTGGAGTGATTAAAATCAGGGATGCACAAGAGGCCAGAATTGGAGGAGCTCAGAGATCTCGGAGGGTTGTAGGACTGGAGGGGGTTACAGAGATAGGGAGAGGCGAGGCCATGGAAGGATTTTAAAACAAGGATGAGAATTTTAAAATCAAGGCGTCATCGGACCGAGAGCCAATGTAGGGCAGCGAGCACAGGAGTAATGGGAAAACGGGACTTGGTGCAAGTTAGGATACGAGCAGCAGAGTTTTGGATGAGCTCAAGTTTACGGAGAGTGGAAGACGGGAGGCCATCCAGGAAAGCACTGGAACAGTGAGTCTAGAGGCAACAAAGGCATGGATGAGAAATAGGAAGGGGCCAAGGATAGGTCCTTGGGGGACTCCAGAAGTAATGGTGCAGGAGCGGGAAGACAAGCCATTGCAGGTGATTCTCTCGCTACAACTAGATAGGGCAGTCCCGCTCAGCTGGATGACAGAGGAGAGGCTTTGGAGGCAGATGGTGTTGGTAACCGTGACAACGGCTGCAGACAGGTCGAGAAGGATGAGATGGGATAGTTTACCATCTTCACAGTCGCACGGGATGTCATTTGTGACTTTGATAAGGGCCATTTCAGTGCTGTGGGAGGGGCGGAAACCTGATTGGAGCTGCAAGAACTTCCTGTTTATTCAGCAGGGTAATGATTACACACTGTGTAACTGTAAGGATTTCCTGTTGATTCTGCAGGGTAAGGGTTATGCGCTGTGTGATTCTACAGGTTTCCTGTTTATTCAGCAGGGTAAGGTTACCCACTGTGTGACTGTAAGGAGCTCCTGTTTATTCAGCAGGGTAAGGGTTACCCACTGTGTGACAGTAAGGCCCTCCTGTTTATTCAGCAGGGTAAGGGTTACCCACTGTGTGACTGTAAGGAGCTCCTGTTTATTCAGCAGGGTAAGAGTTACTCACTGTGTGACTGTAAGGAGCTCCTGTTTATTCAGCAGGGTAAGGGTTATCCACTGTGTGACTGTAAGGAGCTCCTGTTTATTCAGCAGGGTAAGGGTTACCCACTGTGTGACTGTAAGGAGCTCCTGTTTATTCAGCAGGGTAAGGGTTACCCACTGTGTGACAGTAAGGCCCTCCTGTTTATTCAGCAGGGTAAGGGTTACCCACTGTGTGACTGTAAGGAGCTCCTGTTTATTCAGCAGGGTAAGGGTTATCCACTGTGTGACTGTAAGGAGCTCCTGTTTATTCAGCAGGGTAAGGGTTACCCACTGTGTGACTGTAAGGAGCTCCTGTTTATTCAGCAGGGTAAGGGTTACTCACTGTGTGACTGTAAGGACTTCCTGTTGATTCACTTTCCAGCAGCAGTCACTGGTTATCAATCAGCAGCAGGAACCCTGGCTGATTTATCCTTTCCCTGGTCCTGCGGCCCTGAGGCCAACTGCTGCCCCGGCTGAGATAAGCTCATGTAACAGAGAGCGGGGATTGAACTTGCAACCATGCTAGTCTACATGACTCAGTTCCACACCAGGAGAGCCATTTACCCACTGAGTCATTGGGGGAACTCCTTAAATTCTTACAAAGATTAAATGTTGCAATGTCAAAACTGAAATGGGAAGCAGGGTTTATTTCTCCGATCTCTTCAGAGAGAGATAAAATAGGGAATGATAGGGGACCAACACATGCCTGTCATTCCGACTGGTACACGAACAGTTAAAGCAGCCGTTTTACATTCTGGCGCTCTGATTTAATTTCATTTCATGCTGATCACCACTCGGGACTCTGCAGCGGTAGAGACCAATATGTGGGCTGAACAGCAGTCAGGGAATTATAAGCTCCAACCCAGAACTCAGCTGCTTACAACCATAATTCCTCATTCGCATGTTTTATGAATCAAGGTGCATCAGATTCCACATGTACTGGGTGCCCTCCTTTCCTCGAGCTGCTGACTCTTGCTGTGCACAGTTCCACATGTGCTGGATGCCCTCCGGTACCTCCCATGTCCTCCTTTCCTGGAGGTGCTGAAATGCTGATTTTGGTTCTATGGGCACAGCTAGTCCGTTGATAAGGTTAAGTGGCCATTGTTCACATGGGAGACGAGACAATGAGTGCTGGCAGGATATTTGCCTCTGGGGCATCACAACTTAGGAACATAGGAACAGGAGTAGGCCATTCAGCCCCTCGTGCCTGCTCCGCCATTTGATAAGATCAAGACTGATCTGTGATCTAACTCCATATACCTGCCTTTGGCCCATATCCCTTAATACCTTTGGTTGCCAAAAAGCTATCTATCTCAGATTTAAATTTTGCAATTGAGCTAGTATCAATTGCCATTTGCGGAAGAGAGTTCCAAACTTCTACCACCCTTTGTGTGTAGAAATGTTTTCTAATCTCGCTCCTGAAAGGTCTGGCTCTAATTTTTAGACTGTGCCCCCTACTCCTAAAATCCCCAACCAGCGGAAATAGTTTCTCTCTATCCACCCTATCTGTTCCCCTTAATATCTTATAAACTTCGATCAGATCACCCCTTAACCTTCGAAACTCCAGAGAATACAACCCCAATTTGTGTAATCTCTCCTCGTAACTTAACCCTTGAAGTCCGGGTATCATTCTAGTAAACCTACGCTGCACTCCCTCCAAGGCTAACTTGTCTGATCTTGTCCTCACTATACACTCTCGTGCACACCATCCAGTAAGGGTCACTGCGTAGTGATTGGGGAGATGGGGCAGAAAACTAACCGGCTTAAGCTGGGGGTTTCCAATCCATATAGCTTAGCGGTTCACTTGTCTATCGCGCGCTGAGAGCTACTACTGTATTTTTAAGATATTACAATCAGTATCAATCTCCCAGAAAGTGTGGGAAAGGGTAAGGGAGCAGAGTTAGGAAATGGGCAGGTTGTCCACCTTGCACTGAGCTCCTCCATTCTCTTCATACCATCCCCACCCCAAAGACATTAAATAGGGCAAAACAGGATATTCTGCTGGCTATTCATACCAGAAAGAACTGCTATTGTAGCATCACACATTCCCAACTGACTGTGAGCAAAGAAAATGTAACATGGCCCTTTCCAATGGCAAGGTAAGTGCTGCCGAATCTGACTGCATTTCTCAAAGTGTCCTGAGGTAACACAGCCTGTAACGACAGGGCTGTGCCTCTCCGCCAAGGCTTCCCCCACTCCAGTGGTACAGTGGGTATAACGGTTGTATCAATATTGTGAAATACACAGACTCCTGTTGTAGGTTAAATACTGACCCTGTTGGGTGATACTGTAATGCAACGTATGGGTAACCTTTTGCCCAGTCCAAAACATTAAACAAAAACCGTGCACAGAGAAATATGTGCAGTTGCAAAAGTGCAAATGTTAAATGCTTCTGTTAACACTGTCATGTTTTCATTTACTCGGCGTTCTATCTGACCCCAAGTAGAGCTTCCACATCCTCTCTATTATGAAGACCGCTTATTTCCACCTCCGTAACATCACCAACGATCTCTGCCACTGCCTCAGCAGATCTGCGGCCGAAACCCTTATCCATGCCTTTGTCACCCCCAGACTCAACAATTCCAATGCTCTCCTGGCTGGCCTCCCGTCTTCCACCCTCCATAAACTTCAGCTCATTCAAAACTCTGCTGCTCGCTTCTGAACCCTCACCAAGTCCCGCTCACCCATCACCTCTGCGCTCACTGACCTACACTGGCCTATGGTCCCCCAACACTTCAAAGTTAAAATTCTCATACTCGTGCTTCAATGTCTCCAGGGCCTTGCCCCACTCTGTAACCTTCTCCAGCCTTAGAAACCTCCAACTCTTGTCTTTTGTGCATTCCCCACTCCCTTCACCCCACCATTGGCAGCCGTGCCTTCAGCCATCCAAGCCCGAAGCTCTGGAATTCCCTCCCTAAACCTCTCCGCCTCTTCACCACTCACTCCTCCTTTAAGAGCCTCCTGAAAACCTACCTCTTTGACCAAGCTTTTAGTCGCCCCTTCCATTATCTCCTTCTTTAGGTCAGTGTCGACTTTTATCTGATTACATTTAATTGTGAAGCGCCGTGGGATGTTTTCTTATGTTGAAGGTGCTATATAAATTTACGTTGTTGCTGTAATTGTAGCTACCCCTGAAGTTGGCAGACACCTTGCATGTTGGTGGCCCCCGGCATTGTGCAGCACTGTGGAAACAAGTGGATTTGTGCTCTCGAGCTCCCCACATGGTGATGAACCAATCTCACCCATGCAATCAAAGGGGGCTGCTGAGCAGAGGGGCAGGCACTTCAAACACTACAATGGAGGGAAAATCAGGAGACACCCAGGGTGGCTAGACACACGCCCTGAGGGGCTGGTGATTGACCGTTGGTGGTGGTGCCACCATGAGTGCAGGCTGCCATCCCATCCTCCCGGTTGGGAATGCCATGAGGAAGCTCCAGATAGAGGGAGATAAACAAGAAAATCCATCCAATGGATAAAGCCACCATGTCTGTGCCAAGTGAGTTGAATTCACCAGAGTAGCACTGCCCCTCAGTGCCCCTGGCCTAGGTAAGGAAAAATGCCCAGGAGTTCCACTCCTGATCACTATCCAGTAACCCCAGGAGTCCCGCTCCTGATCACTATCCAGTAACTCCAGGAGTCCCGCTCCTGATCACTATCCAGTAACCCCAGGAGTCCCGCTCCTGATCACTATCCAGTAACCCCAGGAGTCCCGCTCCTGATCACTATCCAGTAACTCCAGGAGTCCCGCTCCTGATCACTATCCAGTAACTCCAGGAGTCCCGCTCCTGGTTACTATCCAGTAACCCCAGGAGTCCCGCTCCTGATCACTATCCAGTAACCCCTCGAGTCCCGCTCCTGATCACTATCCAGTAACCCCTCGAGTCCCGCTCCTGATCACTATCCAGTAACCCCAGGAGTCCCGCTCCTGATCACTATCCAGTAACCCCAAGAGTCCCGCTCCTGATCACTATCCAGTAACCCCTCGAGTCCCGCTCCTGATCACTATCCAGTAACCCCAAGAGTCCCGCTCCTGATCACTATCCAGTAACCCCAGGAGTCCCGCTCCTGATCACTATCCAGTAACCCCTCGAGTCCCGCTCCTGATCACTATCCAGTAACCCCTCGAGTCCCGCTCCTGATCACTATCCAGTAACCCCAAGAGTCCCGCTCCTGATCACTATTCAGTAACTCCAGGAGTCCTGCTCCTGATCACTATCCAGTAACCCCTCGAGTCCCGCTCCTGATCACTATCCAGTAACCCCAGGAGTCCCGCTCCTGATCACTATCCAGAAACCCCAGGAGTCCCGCTCCTGATCACTATCCAGAAACCCCAGGAGTCCCGCTCCTGATCACTCTCCAGTAACCCCAGGAGTCCTGCTCCTGATCACTATCCAGTAACCCCAAGAGTCCCGCTCCTGGTTACTATCCAGTAAACGCAGGAGTCCCGCTCCTGATCACTATCCAGTAACCCCAGGAGTCCCGCTCCTGGTTACTATCCAGTAACCCCAGGAGTCCCGCTCCTGATCACTATCCAGTAAACGCAGGAGTCCCGCTCCTGGTTACTATCCAGTAACCCCAGGAGTCCCGCTCCTGATCACTATCCAGTAACCCCAGGAGTCCCGCTCCTGGTTACTATCCAGTAAACGCAGGAGTCCCGCTCCTGGTTACTATCCAGTAACCCCAGGAGTCCCACTCCTGATCACTATCCAGTAACCCCAAGAGTCCCGCTCCTGGTTACTATCCAGTAACCCCAGGAGTCCCACTCCTGAATAGCACTTGGGAGCTGGAACTTTGGCTGACTCCCCACCCTGCAATCCTGGGGCACTGAGGCCAATTGTAGGGCCCCAACTGCTACTGCAGCTGACATCAGTTAACTCAGCAGAGTCAGGGAGTGGGGCCTTGTGAGATCTGTACAGCTTAGCGGGGTGTGCATTTACCCATTCAGCAGAAGGTCTTCAAACTTTTCAGTGTGGAAAAACCCCTGCAGCTTTCGACACACTTCTAGAGATCCAATGAAACTACTGACACATTCCTGGAGTGCCTCTGCAATATTAACACACTCCTGGGATCCCTCGTCCTAACTTCCCAAAGGCAATAGCTAAACTCCCCCACCACACCCACCCTGGCCAGCACTGACTCGGAGCTGGACGAATGGAACAACCTGCTCGTACCACCCCTGGTAAAGGCAACCACAATAAAAAAAATCAATGTTCCCGCCCCGCCTCCTCTATCCATTCCAAATGCCACCAGTCAGGGTTTCAGTACAGCTGTTCCAAGACTTCAACAGGCACAAAACTGCAGAGGCACCTTAGATGCTTCTGGCTCCCCAAGCCTGAGGAAGGCTTGGACTTCCCAACCTCAGGCACCATTATTAGACAGCCCAACTCCTGGGCATTATGGCTTCTACAACCCTTGACTAGGTATGAAGACCAGGGCCTCCTAGCCAATCTCCTACACAGCTGTCAGTCATAAACTCCCAGAATTGGCCAACAAGAATCCAGAAGCACTATACAACAACAGCGAAACTAGGCACCTTGAAAATCCCTCAGGCCTATCTGGCGCAATAGGGAATTTCCAGGTACTTTCGCCTTGTGTGAGTTCTCAACTTGTCATGGAAAAGGCATCACTTGACTACGTCAACCCCCTCAACAGAGACCAGATTACGGCCTTCTGGCAAACAAATCCCAGCACAACCTATTCCACTATCCAAATTAAATGTATCCTACAGGATCCAGCCGACCCCCTTTGGAACTATATCTCTGCTCCCGACAAATCAGCACAAGCACAGCAAACCACACATATACAGGTTATTCATAGGTCCGTAGGCAAGGCAAATAATCCTCTAGGAACCATAGTTAGGGCAGCTCCTCTGCCCCACCTTGGAGTCCCAGGTCTGTACTAAAGCCGCAATCAGTTCTGGAGGATACGTTTTGCCAATATTCTAAGAAAGGAGCCTGAACTTGAGGCGTTTTCCTGGTACATAAGCTTCCTGAAGGCTGAGTCTAGTACTACAGTGGTAGCAGTTCGGCTGCTGCAATTGGACTCTGCACGCCTGGGCTAGGGACAGGCTAGAAATCAACCAGGGTTCCTGCTCCCACTGGAAAGCGTGCATGTCAGGTGTGGCTACGATCGGGCTCGGCTGTGATGCCCTGCACAGTTGAATAGCCTGCCGACACTCACTGTCGGCGTCAGAGGTTTTCAAATTTTTTTCTGCGTGGGAGACCTGTTGCAAATGTTGACACACTTTAGGGGACCTCCCCTCAAGTACGAGCAGATTCCCGGAGGTCCCTGCTTCTCATTTCCAAAAGAAAATCTTAGCTACTCGAAGGAAAATAGTGGAGAGAATGTTTTAAATTAGTACACTATTAGCAAGCGAGGAAATGTGCCAGCAAGTCAACAAGCAAAGAAATCGATCAGACGGACAGAAATTTGATGATCTCACAGACCCCCTGATTTGAGCCCTCTAGTTGGGAACTTGCAGTCTAGGGTTTACACTTCCCTTTCATCTCTGGAAGTTGAGCTGGGCTCCAGCTGAGAGTGATCTAATGAAATTCTGCTCTGTCTGCCAGCTCTGCTGGTCTGAAGTGGGCAGTCTCGTATCATATCCTAGTGCACATGAGCCCACACCGTGAACATGCTTACAAATTGACAATCTTACTCAAGAGAGGCCATAAGGATGGGAAATGGAAATGACTCACTAGCATTGAGGGGCGCCCCAGGGAGAAGAGGAACATGGAGGGAGGAACAAAAAGGAACAATGCAGGAAAAAACATATCCTTGAGATAACGGTGTTAAACTTGTCTTTTGTTTAAATGTTTGTTTTATACCATGTGACAGCCACCCCGATCGCAGCCATTCTCTTACTTCTAGAGAGCTTGTTTTATCCCAGCACTCGGCCAAACACTGCTTGCCATTCACCCTGATATCACGTTCTGAATGTTCACTATCTCGGACCACTTCAAAATCTTATTTCGTTATTAGTTTCTTACTGTGAGGATACCCGCTATTTTTAAAGGGCTACAAGCCAATTCTTTCCCCATCTGGGACTCCTTGCGTTTTTGTACCACCCCTGCCCCAGTTGATCTGTTCCCGATGCTGCTCTGAATCTGGCCACTGGACCACCGACCCTCCCCCCAGGTGGCTCGGTGGTCATCTGCACTATGTGGTGGGTAGCAAAGCCGTGCAAAATGGATCAAGCCGTTGATACCTAAACTCCTCACCACCAGGTTCAATCTGTGATTTGTGCTGAGTTAGCTGACTTCGGGCAGGACGGCAGCAGGGGTGCTACAATGAGTATCAGCGTCCTTGGGCCAGAGACGGGGGTTTGGGGTAAATCAGCCAGGGTTCCTGTTATCCTGTGGCTCATGCTGGACAGTGCATGTGAGTGGATGTCTGGTGAGGGCAGGATCAGGTCGATCACTTGCCAGCACTCACTTGTAAGGAATTGACTGGTGGCCCGTGCAACCCTGCCTCACCATAGGTCAACAGCTCAAGGAGGGAGAACATTGGAGTGAGGGGAAAAGTGACAATAAAACAAACACAAAGACGTGTAAATATACTTGAAAAGGAGAAATGTGCAGGGCTATGGGGAAAGAGCAGGAGAGTGGGACTAATTGGATAGCTCTTTCAAAGAGCCGGCACAGACACGATAGGCCGAATGGCCTCATCCTGTGCTGCACGACTCCATGAAAGATTTGATTTGGCAGACCCTGTTTATGCAGAGGGCAGTGTAGACTAATTCCTAGCTGAAAGCATCTTAGTTATCAATACATACTAAAAGAACTGGGACTCTCACTTTAGAGAAGCGTAGACTGAGAGGTGATCTGATCGAGGTTTATAAGATGATGAAAGGAATAAAATTGTGTTCAAGTTGACAGTTTGTTCCAATTACATGGGTTAGGGAGGGCCAGGGGTCACAATTTTAAATTGTACAAGATCAGATCGAGGTTAGATGTCGGGAGGTGGTTCTTTTCCCAGAGAATAGCGAACCTGTGGAACAAGCTGCCGGCTCGTGCGGTGGATGCCAATTCGCTAAATTCCTTCAAGCAAGTGCTGGACCTGTTTCTGGCTGGGGGAGAGATCACCTCTTACAAAAGGTAGGTACTGTATAGAATTATCAGGGCCAGAGTGATCTCCTGGACTAGTTTTGATCGCCAAAGGGGTCATAGAGAATTTCCCAGATTTTTTCCCCCAATTTGGCCTGGGTTGTTATCTCCCAGGAGATCACAGGGTTTTAGGTGGGGTGTGGAGTGTATATATTGTGCTACTTAAGGTATCACAGTTGTGAGGGACTGGCTGGATGGACCAGAGGGTCTTTTCCTGTCCATCATTGCTCGTATGTTCATAGTTCGAGGAGGCAGAGCATTGGGACAAAATGGCTGCCACTTCTGCTGTCCTTCTTTAACTGACTGCAACTTCAACTACCTGCTGCTGAGTGAGATCTCTCTGAACAGACCTGACTTTTTTTTTTAAAAGGTTAAAAAAAGTGGAAGATTTGCTCACAAATAGTGTGGGGCATGGGCAGGACAGGGAAGTGGAGCAGTCCCATGGGGAATGAGTAATGGGACAGGGAGCAGCAAAGTAAACAACCTACTGTACTTCTGTTTAGAGGAGAAGAGAGAACCCACAACTTTGGAGACCAAAGCAAGAATGGCCTGGAGAGGAGAATCACCTCAGCTCATTCAAGCAGAATAAAGGAAAACTTACAAGTTCCCCTCTTCCATTAAGTCATTTGTTTCTTGATTGAATCTAAGGTTTATGCCTTCAGTACCCTACCCAGTTTCTCCAGCCATTCCTCATAACTCAATCCTCTGACCCAAAGGAAGAGCTTCGTCACTCTTTGCACCACCTCCCAGACTTGAATGCTCCCCTTGTGTCTTGGTGACCAAAACTGAACACTGTACTCAAAGTGTGGTCTCTGTCCAGGGCACCATCTGGTTTTGCCACTGCCATCTTCTGACTATTGTTTGTAGACTGAGCAACATAATTAAGCATTCTATTCACTTTCTTTATTGCTGCTCCACATGAATTGACATATGCCTAAACTTTCTTCTGTGTGGGGAACGGAGTCCCACCTACTAGGGTAATAGCACGCTGACCCCCAGTACATTTTTTGGGGTTTTCCAAATTACAACAGGTTTTGAGAGGGCAAATAGTGAAAGATTGGTCCCAATGATTGGTGAATCAGTAACAAGGGGACACAGACTGAGGATTATCACTAGAAGAACAAAAGGGGAAGTTAGAATTGTTTTTCCACAGAGAGGCCTACTATAACATGGAACGCTTTACCACAAGTAGCTACTGAGGCAGAGACAATAACATTATTGAATAGGGTAAGTATTTGAAAAGGAAGAACATAAAAGGATATGGGGAAAGGACAGGAAAATGGGATTAGTGCAGATAGCTCCAGTTGAAGAGCTGGCAACAGGCATGATGGGCATCCTGTGTTGTAATTTCTCCAATTCTATAATTATTCTCAAGGGTAAGCCGCACGTTTGCTCCTGATAACCAGTTCCATGACTTTCCCAGATACTGATGTTAGACTGATGGGTCTGTAATTGCCCAGATTAGATTTGTCCCTTTCTTGAATACGAGTATTACATAGTAAGCTGTCTTTGGCTCAGTACAGCCCATTTGCGTTGTTTGTAGTGACCAAGCTTGTTACCCATCGGTTGTTTGATTTTGAGGTATCCAAGAACAAGCATGGGAGCAATTATATATTCCACCACATTAAAAACGCACAGGAAATCACAAATAATTACACCCCAGATAAAGCATTGTTGAGGTCAAGAGATTTGTCACTGACCTCCAGTTTAAAGCAAGTCATTGCCCAATTTCTATTCCTGCGTCATTTAGTTGTTGCTAATTATCTCCCCTCGTCTCTTGAAAGCTGCTACTCCTTACTTGATCTCCTCAGATGCCAGGCATCCTCCAGTACCTCATCCAAATGGCTTCCTTCAGATCTGAACCTAGTGTCAGCAGGCAATTGACCACAGAGGCCATGCAGCTAAGTCTGATCCTGCCATACTCAAGTACACACACACATCGCGAGCAGAAACCCTGGCTGATTTTCTCCTCTCTGACCCAAGGACATTGAGGCCAAATGCAGTTACCCTTATATTCCTCCAGGTTGAGATCAGCTTACCTAGCACAGAGTGCAAATCATAGCATGTCATATTGATCAGCCCAGCCATGAGGGGAGCAAACAGCTTGGCGGAGTGGGCAACCTGGGTGAGAGTACTACTGTATTGGGGGAACGTGCAACTTGTATTTGGAAGTGTAGAGCCTTCATTGGGGAAGTGCACTATTTGCTTTTGGGAGTGTGCCATGTAAATCAGGTGAGAGTGCAACCTGTTTTGGGGAAGCATGCAATCGGCAGCAATTTTAACCAACAAATCAAAGATAAAACCACAATCTTTGTCAGGCATTTTAGGTGCCTCATTCGCCTCTCCTTCGCCCCCCTCCCTGCCCCCTCACCAATATTAGCCAATATTATTTTTAATATCTTTCCTACACTTACAAGGGGCAGTAACCTACCCCAGTGTTCTGAAAATGCAGCTCTGTTACTTGCTGCTAGGAGGGACATGACAATCATGGAGGCTGACTCACTCTCCTCTCGGTACCACCAGCTTCAAGCCGTACACCCGAGACTGGAAATCTGATGCTTTGAGAAGTCAAGCTCAACGTAATGATTACAAACAAACCAGAAAGAGAAACTGATTGGTGTGCTGTTAACTCATTTCCTATTTTACGGTCATCAACGAGGACTCGAAAGGCACTTAAAAGCCCAGCCACATTCCCTTGACCTTTAACGTCACCGCCATCACCAAGTCCCCCACCATTGACATCTTGGGATCACCACTGACCATAAGCTGAACTGGACCAGCCATATCAACACAATGAGTGAGTATTCCTTACTCTGCTGAATAAACAGCAACTGCATAAACACAAGTACTGTGACTGGGTCCTTAAGGTTTAATCTGACAGAAAACATGTTCATTTCTGAAGCTGCAAACCACATATTCATTTAAAAGATTACAGGGTCCTTGTCTATTGCAGAGTTTTAAAAATGAGTCAAACAAGGGTTGGTGTGCGTTCAGGCTGATTTAAAGGCAGGAAAGGCAGGTAACAGATTACTGCAATAAAGTGAAAATGCAAAGCCAGTAGGAGTCTATTTCAGATATACATCTCTGTCTTCAGCAACTACATTTCTCAGGCTTCACAGCAAAGTGAGAGCCTATAGACTGCACACTTGCCACTTAGTTGTCCCACCAATGTCTCCAGTCCAGTCCCTTAAAGGAACCATAGAGCCTAATACCAGACTCGTCAGTGCTTGGTCAAATAGCTCATGCTATTTAAAAGAAAGCCAAATAATATTTACAAATAATCTTCGAAAATAAAATGTCAATATCCGTTAAAAAACAAGTGCAGAAAAGTATTACAATTGATGCACAGAGCACTAGTGGGGTCATACACGCAATGAAACACATGAACTCCCAGCTGATCTCAGCGAGAGTACCAATCAAGGTGAGATGGTGTAGATGAAGCTACATGTTCTGGTCACCATATTATAGAATGGATATAGAGGCAATGGAGAGGGTGCAAAAAAGATTCACAAGGATGATACCAGAACTGAGTGGATATCCTTATCAGGAAAGGCTGAACAAGCTGGAACTCTTTACTCCAGAAAAGAGTAGGCTGAGAGGTGACCTGATAGAGGTCTTTAAGATTGTGATAGGATTTGATAGGGTAGATATAGAGAAAATGTTTCCACATGTGGGGAGTCCAAAACTAGACGTCATAAATATAAAATAGTCGCTGATAAATCCAATAGGGAATTCAGGAGAACTTCTTTACCCAGAGAGTGGTTAGAATGTGGAATTCACTACCACAAGGAGTAGTTAAGGCAAATAACATAGACACATTTAAGGAGAAGCTAGATAAGCACAAAGGAGAGAAAGAAATAGAAGGGTATCCTGATAGGGTTAGATGAAGAAAGGAGGGAGGAGGCTCATGTGGAGCATAAACACCGGCACAGACCAGTTAGGCCAAATGGTCTGGTTTCTGTGCTGCAGTTTCGATGTAACTCGATGTAACAATTAGCCAATTCTCCTGGGTCAGGCAAGAAAGAATCAACCAGGATTCCTGCTCCTCATCATTATCAGTGACCCAGGCTAGAAAGTGTAAGTGGTGAATGTCGAGGATTGGGGTATGATGGGATGCCACACATGGTTGAATAGCATGTCAACCATCGCCATCTCGGCATATACACAACGAACGGCCATTTGATGACGCACTGGAGGGCTGCTAGCAACTGGACGTGCCGAGCAGGGGCCAGTCTGCAAGTCAGTTATTGTAGCTGATTCAGAATCTCTCCTAATAACTGGCCAATGCCAGCAAAGGCAGAGACCTGAGAGTGCAGACTGAATGCCCTCACCCCCGGGGAACAATGCTCAGTGTGGGGCCAGCGAAAGGGAGGAGGAAGGTTCTTTTGAAGGCAGAAAGTCTGTTACTACACCAGCAGGGTGGCCATTTTCAACATGGGTGGGCTGTGGTGACTATAACTGCTCCTACTGAATGCAACAATCACTATACCATCTCACTTACAATATCCAAACCCAGAACATCTCTGAGCCCAATCACCTGAGTCAAGTCACTACTTCCTAATTAAGAAATAGGTACAAAACCTTGCACCTGGGAGTATGAGCGCAGCGCTGGAATCTTGTGACTGTTCAATTGCATCACAGGTGAGCCTGGTCCCTCCATCATCTGACATCCACACACGCATTTTCTCACACAAGTTACAGGAAAGTAGCAGGGATCCTGGTTGATTTTCCCTTCCCTCGCCCAGGGGCACTGAAGCAAACTGCATCACCCTGGCTGAAATCAGCTGATTCTTTTCTCAAAAGATCCTAAATGATAATTCACACTCACTCAAGGATGAAGTTACTAGCCCTGTGCAGAAAGCACTTTGTCTCACAAACACCTCTCCCCGTCTTCTCCCCAAAACCCTACTTGGGTTTAGAGACCATGCCTTCAGACTAACCCTATTCGCCACCAATTTCCTTTCATGCTCCTCAGAGCTCTGTGCCATTTCCTTTGTAAGGAGTGTAGCTGGTTCTTGCTGAAGGAGCTGGCCCTTCCATATACAGATGAGATTTTTCTTTACATTGTGTGCATCTCACACAAACCAAAAGGTTAAGAGGTGATGCCCTGAAAACTCAAGGTTATAAGGATATCGAGCAGAAGGCGGGGCTGGAGCTGACAGTTTTGTTTTGTGTGCATAAAGACATTACACTTCTATTATGGGTGTGTGTGTGGGGTTGTGTGCGGGTAAGGTGTGAGGCTGCGCATGAGCGTGGAGGTGTGAGAGTGGAGTGTGTGTGTATGTGTGTATGTGTGTGACAGTGTGGGGTGGATTTGAGTGTGTGTGTGGGGGAGTGAGTGTGTGTGTGGGGGAGTGGGTGAGAGTGTGGGGGAGTGGGTGAGAGTGTGGGGGAGTGGGTGAGAGTGTGGGGGAGTGGGTGAGAGTGTGTGTGGGGGAGTGGGTGAGAGTGTGGGGGAGTGGGTGAGAGTGTGGGGGAGTGGGTGAGAGTGTGGGGGAGTGGGTGAGAGTGTGGGGGAGTGGGTGAGAGTGTGGGGGAGTGGGTGAGAGTGTGTGTGGGGGAGTGGGTGAGAGTGTGGGGGAGTGGGTGAGAGTGTGGGGGAGTGGGTGAGAGTGTGGGGGAGTGGGTGAGAGTGTGGGGGAGTGGGTGAGAGTGTGTGTGGGGGAGTGGGTGAGAGTGTGTGTGGGAGGGGGTGGGTGGGTGAGAGAGAGAGAGAGAGAGAGAGAGAGTGTGAGATGAGTGAGAGAAAGAGAGGGTGTGGGGGCGGGTGGGTGTAAGTGTGTGTGGGGGTGTGAGTGTGACAGTGTGGGGTTGGATTTGAGTGTGTGAGGGGGAGGTGTGTGAGAGTGTGTGTGGGGGAGTGGGTGTGAGAGTGTGTGTGGGGGAGTGGGTGTGAGAGTGTGTGAGGGGGAGGTGTGTGAGAGTGTGTGTGGGGGAGTGGGTGTGAGAGTGTGTGTGGGAGTGTGAGGGGGTGGGTGTGAGAGTGTGTGTGGGGGAGTGGGTGTGAGAGTGTGTGAGGGGGAGGTGTGTGAGAGTGTGTGTGGGGGAGTGGGTGTGAGAGTGTGTGTGGGAGTGTGAGGGGGTGGGTGTGAGAGTGTGTGTGGGGGAGTGGGTGTGAGAGTGTGTGTGTTTGTGAGGGGGTGGGTGTGAGAGTGTGTGTGGGGGGTGGGTGTGAGAGTGTGTGGGGGGGTGGGTGTGAGAGTGTGTGTGGGAGTGTGAGGGGGTGGGTGTGAGAGTGTGTGTGGGGGGGTGGGTGTGAGAGTGTGTGTGGGGGAGTGGGTGTGAGAGTGTGTGTGTTTGTGAGGGGGTGGGTGTGAGAGTGTGTGGGGGGGGTGGGTGTGAGAGTGTGTGGGGTGGGTGGGTGTGAGAGTGTGTGGGGGTGTTTGTGTTTGTGTGTGTGTGGGAGTGTGTGTTTGTGAGGGGGTGGATGTGAGAGTGTGTGGGGTGGGTGGGTATGTGAGGAGGAAGGGGAGGGCAGGTTTGGTTTAGAATCTCTTCCTTGTGATCTGCAGCAGGGTTTCTGATTGTACTGAAGCAGTGAACAGAACGCTTCTGTGCAAGTTTTAAATGGTTGCTGCTCCCTTCCCCTTTCCTCTCGCATGGTAGAGCCCACTGCTTTTGTTTGAATAGAATGATGGGGGTGGGAGCTCTGACTTAATCTGGTTTATCGACGGATGCAGAAGCTTGCGTATTTCTTTTCACATATATAATAATTATATTAAAAGTAGGAGGGAAATTTTGCTTCCCTAACTCTGATGTCTGACTGAACATGCCAAGGTTATCAGATGATAGTAATTTGCATATTTTAATATCTTTTTTTTGAAAAAAGATCTTTACAACAAAGAATAATTGGTCTGAAAACTACTGGTAACATTATTTAGGGCTTATATTTCTAAATAGGACCACAATGTTTTTGATTTTGGAAAGCATTTTAATAAAAGCCTCACTGAAGGCCCAGAAAAAGTGGTGGGAGGAGGGAGGGAGAGGGGAGGAAAACTGCACCATCCTTTTTCTGTTCCGTCCTCCTCCCCCCACCCCCCCCCCCCTCCACCCACACACCCAAAGCACAAAAATGAAGCAAAACAAGAACCATTCACGAACTAGGCCTCAGCGACAGAGAAAGCACTGAATTCATAATGCCAAGTCTTGTTTAACTCTCCGCCTTCATCTGCTTTTTATAAGAGCAGGCAGCCTTCTACCTTGCCAGGCAGCAATAAACACACATTAGGGATGATTAATGAGGGGCCTGATGAGGGCTGGCATTTCGTTTCATTCCACTTCCTTCAAGAACAGAGGGACCCTTGCCAAGCCCTGTCCGCTCGGCTCTGCTCACGTGACCTGAAATGCCTCTGGGAATCATTTCTGCAAATACAGCTGAATAGCAGTTAAACCTCGCCTTGCAGGGGTATATCAGTTAACACGCAGCTGTTGTTGATAACACCCCGCGGGGGGCCCCCAGCCCGAGTGGCGAGTTTTAAGTCTCAGTGCAGCAGTTTTCTTTCCCTTTTCTCCCTTTGTTTTTCTGCCTGTTTTGAACTTCAATTTTTCAGCTGATAAATGGATCAGTTCGATCCTAAAGTTGCAGAGGAAGATATGAGGGCTTTGGCAGCCTCTTTGTCTCCGATTTCTACCTCTTTTAAGCAAGAAAAGGAGCCTGATCTGGACAACAAAGAAGACTGCTTGTTGACAAAGGAAGAGGGCAAAGTCCGGTCTGGCAAGCACGCTATGGAGGAGAAGAGGCTGCTGGCTTTGCAACAAGACAGTGGGATTCCATATAACACAAAAAAAGCAACAGCCTGGGGTGTCAGAGTTTGGGACGAGTGGGCGAAAACTCGCAACAGCTACATCATGGAGCAGGGCGTCCAGCGCAATGAACTCTTCCTTTACGTGCCCGAACTCTGCTACGAAATCACCCACGACGAACTGAATTTCTGGCTGTGCAGGTTTGTGCTCGAAGTGCGGAGGCAAGACGGTTCGGAATACCCTCCCAACTCTCTCCGCCTCCTGTGCTGTTCGATCCTGCGGCACCTGCGGGAGAACTGCAGGCGGTCCGACATCGATTTCTTCAACAAGCTGAAGCCGGACTTTGCCGAGTTCCGGGCCACCCTCGACGATCGGATGA
This sequence comes from Heptranchias perlo, assembly GCF_035084215.1. Lineage (NCBI taxonomy): Eukaryota > Metazoa > Chordata > Chondrichthyes > Hexanchiformes > Hexanchidae > Heptranchias > Heptranchias perlo. Next base: position 95,090,432 of record NC_090331.1, on the reverse strand, counting down.
AGCAGCTGCAGCGGCTGGGAATCGGGCTGGTGAGGAAGCAGGCGCAGCCGTACACGGAGGACGACGAGGAGAGGCTGTGGCAGGTGGTCTTCCACCTCCGAGACGCAAAGAGCTACAGTTACGCTGCCTACTTCTACGTCTGCAAAGTCTTTGCCCTCTGCGCCGCAAAAGACCACCATAAACTAACAGTTGACCAGTTCGAGTTCGGATGCGATGTGATCAGCGAGTACGTGGAGTTTACCGGGAGGCCAAGCAATCCTCAGGACAGCCTCGACAAGTTAAAAATTGTCCAGACCAGACAGTATGCAGATTCCTCGAACCCGAGATGTATCGTTTCTCTGCTGCGACGCTACCTCAGCATGATTGCCCCTGAAGGCCCATTCTACCGCCGCCCCGTGCCTGGCACTATGCAGTTCTCTGAGCAGGCAATAGGAGTTCACACTTTGGAGCGATATTCCAAAGAGATATGTGAAGCTGCGGGAATTTCAGGACACCACACGGGACATTCCGGAAGGGTAAGCAATAAGGAACGTTAAGTATTTTGGAGTAATTGCAAATGCTACTGCAGCAATTTGAATGCTGACACCCGAAAGGACTAATTTTTCTGTGATTAGGGAATTAGGGGGAAGCACATCGACCAGTGGTGCTGTGTGTTTTGTGTAGCACACATTGGATCGCCAATTTTCCTGTGTGGGAAGTTCTGATCTCTCTAAGGGAGGCAATGACCGGGTGCTTCCAGAGAGCATAAGAATTGGAGGTGAGCTGTGTCTTATCACTCTCTGATTGACTGCTTCTACAACTCCTACATTCACCTTGCCCAAAAGCAGTTCATTTCTAACCCTGCCACCCAAAGAAGCTTTCTTAAACGAGAATAAGACTCCATCTATCTTCCACTCCCCCAGTCCTAAAGTGTCTCCAGATGGTGCAAAGAGGATTGGTGGGACCTGCTTCCAGGCTTCTCCATGGCAGTAGAGAATCGCATGCAGCACCATGGCATTAGTGGAATGCAGGTGCTCTCATGTAGTGATGCTCCACAGGCATAGTACTCTACATGGGTGCTTCACTGTCCTGCTACAGTGCCTTAATGTTCCACAGACATAGTACCGCATTTTAGTACTCCATTGCCATGGTAACTGCATAGTGATGCTGCACTGCCATGGTACTGCATAATGGTGCCCTTCAGGCATGGAATCACATATTGGTGCTCCTGAGGCACGGTACTGTATATTGGTGCCCCTCAGGCATGGTACTGCATATTGGTGCTCACTGCTTGGTAACTGCATAATGATGTTACAACTGTTTTATTCAAAACCATCTTATTCATATCACACAACAATCTCCAGTATCAAGCCCCCCCATTCCCCCTCGGTGACATGGGCCTTGGCCTTAGCTCCATTGATGCATGTAGGGAACCCCTAGACATCTCTGATGGTCCACTGGATACAGGAAACCCTGGGAAATCTGACCACAATGGCACCGGTTGACCTAGGCTACACGACGCACACAAGGATACGAGCAACATACCTCGGATCTCAGCAAGACCAGGTGGATGAGTAGTTTATACCCTGCATGCAGCACCATAGTTCACTTTCTGAAATGAAGACCCTCCTCAAAAAAAAGGCTATCTGGAGATTTCCAATTAGTAAGAACTCTGGATTTTTTTTTTAAATGACTGTGAAGTAATTTTATCCATTTCACAATGTTCTGGAATCAGGAAGACAGTTTGGCAACTACATTTAGTCAATTCCATTGTCTATCCAATCGGTAAAGGGCGCTTGAACCTGAATGCCACCTGAATGGAGACCTCCCCCCAAACAATCTGTCACTCCCTGGGACGGCAAAGCTCGGTCAGCATATAGAGGAGTCATACAGTTTGAATCTACTGAAGGCCACACTGAATGCTTTTTCTTTCCAGTTCTCTTCCATTCTCACTTCTGTCCATAAGGCGCTGACTCTTGCTGGGATGCGATTCCAGGCATGCTGGCCGCCCTCCAGTACCTCACCTAAATAGCCATTCTTCACTTGAGTATTAAAAAGCCATTTCACTGCAGAAGACATCACGATCAAACCCAATCCAATCCACACCTGAAGTCTACATAGACACATTTTCCAGCAGGGGCAGTGGATAGCAATCAAGAGTGGGAATTCTGGCTCATTTACCCCTTAATAGCACAGAGACAAAGAGGGAAATTTTAGTGCCAGCTATTGCTACCTTAGTGAGATCAAGCAACTCATAGACTGGGAATCAAAACTGGGGCCTTCTGATCTGTACAGGCCAGCAGTACCGTTACCCAGTGAGACATCAGGAAATACCTGATGTATTTATGGAGATAGCAGTCTGACTACACTGGCAGTTCCAGTAACGTGGACCGAAAATAGTAAATGCAATTTAACACTTAATTTGTAATGGATTAGGAAATGGTACCAAACACTGTGAAGCTGTGAGGTTCAACAGTGGGTGGGGCTCACCTGTAGGTCAGTCCTGAGTCAAAATTCCAATCCTATTTAATTGCAAACTTCCTAACTACTGTGAAGAAAAATTACAACCTTTAACCCTTCCAAGGCTGAATGTGCACTAAAACTGGGAAAATTACACCTAACTCTCACTGGGCAGATGCCAACAGTGTTACATGGCTATTCTTCATCTGTGACCATAGACAGTGAATGTCGGCAGGCAGTTCACACATGGGTGAACCACAGCTGAGCCTAATCCTCACATCTACACTCACACATTTGCCAGCTGCAGTTACTGGATTGTGATCAGTAACAAGAACCTCTGCTAATTTGTTCTGTTTCCTAACCCAGTGACACTGGGGCCAATTGTAGTACAGAATAGGTAACTCAGCACCGACTGGGGATCGAAGCTGGGTCCTCTGGTCTGTATGACTCAGTACCAGAAAGAGCGGTCGATGCCTGCACCCACAAAATCATTGAGGGAGCGTTGTTTTACTTTTCCTACTGCCAATTTCATAGTGTGCTCCCCTCATGTTCCTAACTCTACAGCTGCCTAGCTCAGTAGCAGGCTGGCTAAGTTGGACAATTCAATGATAGAGAGTCATACCTGTAGATTTCCTAATTTCCAATGAAAATATAATGGAAATGTGATCTCAAGTAACCTCTACGAATTCAAGTTTCTGTCAGCTTCCAAAGCTGAATTTACAGAACTATGGAATATTTTTGAGACATAAGAACATTTTAGGAACAGAAATAGGATCATTAAGCCCAGCAGGCCTGTCTTCTTTTGTTAAATTAATCTCACCTCCCTGCTTCTCATTATATCCTTCAATCCACAGAACCCCATCCAATTGGATCCACTTAATCGGAGTAATTTTCCGAGTTTGCGCTCCTCCAGCAATACATAACGGAACATGGTGGGTGTGTTGCATTGCTCATGATTTTCCATCCTTTCAGCTTAATGGTGGACAGCTCCCTGCCGGCAGCATGAACTCGGAAAATCGGCTCTATATTGTCTAGTGTACTCTTGGAATTAAATAAAAATAGGACTTTTTCTTATGCTCGTTAGCACCCTATCCACACTTCAATTGGGAAATTCTGGCCAACAACCGAATGCAGAAGATTAGGACAGCGTGGGTATAGGACCAGAGATCAGCTCCTACTTATCAGCCTGAAAGTTGTCTATATTAAAAGTCCACACGTGCTTCCTATCAACTTTTGCCATTAGACGTTCCAAAGCCTATGTTTATAATGGAAAATGCCTATGTAAACTTGTCACGCTGTAATTACACCTTCCTGCCAGTGGAGGCATTGCAGTGCCACCAGTGGCAGGAGGGTGCAATTACAGCATGACAATTTACATGGAGAGTTTCCATTATAAATGTGGACATAGGAATTTATAATAGAGATTTAAAAATAAGGACAGTGTGTATGATTTTAAAATGGGGACTGAATTACTTCTTTCCACTTCCCTCTAACCCTGAAGACTAGTTAGTCTGAGCTCTCTATGTGCCAGTCCGTCCTTCCCAGTGATCAATTGTTGACTAATTCTCAATAAGGCTGCCGAGATTGAACCGAATTATTAAAGACTCAGTGAGGGCAGTTACCAGAGGAAGCAAATTATTGATTAGCAAGAGGAATGGAATAAAAACCACAATGGAAGGTTCAAAAACACAAGGTTCAGTTATGAAATCTTCTCTTGGGGTCCAAATGATTGTTATAAAATTGCTTGAGCTTTGCTTATTGTGCTGTGGTCACTTCCAGGCTCCATTGTTTGCTACCATTTTGAGTCAGGAATCCTCATCCAATTAATTGTGGGGGGTTTTTTCCTGCTCGTTTTCTCTCTCTATCTCCATGATACTGCTGGGTACTGTTCCATAAGTACCGACCACCCTTAGGTACATCACCCAAGTGTGAGACAAGACAATGAGTGTCGACAATGAGGTACCATAGCCAAGGTCAAATCCTGTCCAGACACAGGCACTTTCTTGCCGGAGTCTCTGGATTGTGATCTAGAGGTGGGATCCTAGCTGATTTTTCTCCTACTGAGCCCAGGGGTTCAGATGATTCTAAACTCCTCAAGCCTTGCTTACTATCCTGTCGTCACTCATTGACATTTGCTATTTTATGGAGTTCCAATGTAGTTTAACTGTTCTTTATTTGTATGTGTGTGTGTGCGCGTGTGTGTGTGTAGGTCAGCAGTGCAACGACCCTATACAACAGAGGCTTCGACGAGCAGTCAATTAAGGAACGAACAGGGCCTACAGGCAATTTGGCAAAGGGCTACAAGAGAGCGTCTCCCGCTCAGATGAAGGCCATGTCGGACTGCCTGCAGCCTCCCAATCCTCTGAAGAAGATTTCAGCTTGTTCACCCTCATCTTCATCCTCGTCCGAAGACCACAGTTCTTCTCAAGATGAAGGCCCAAGCAACATCATCATCATCTCTGAAGATGGGATTGATCACCCACAAGAAGTTACAACTATATTTAGCAGGCCTGAGGTAATGATTACAGAACAGGACGGTGTACTGAAGATTGAAATGCCATCCAGGACTCCCCCACTTATGCCCTTGTCTTCACATCAGACCATTACAAAGTTAAAAATAGTGAAAGGAGACGTTGTATTAGAATTAAATTTATAAGCGTGGCAAGCATTGTAAATTCCATGTTCACAGCTGTATGATTCAACATTGATGTGGAGATGCCGGTGATGGACTGGGGTGGACAAATGTAAGGAGTCGCACAACACCAGGTTATAGTCCAACAGCTTTATTTGAAATCACAAACTTTCGGAGCTTTGCTCCTTTGTCAGGTGAAGTCCTGGACTTCACCTGACGAAGGAGCAAAGCTCCGAAAGCTGTTGGACTATAACCTGGTGTTGTGCGACTCCTTACATTAATTCAATATTGGTATCGGATGGCTGCAAAGTACAACTTGCTATATCAGGGTGAAGCCAGTGTGGGCTGGATAAATACTGCCAAGTTTGCAATCGAGTTTAGTCCACGTATCAAATCACTACAATCCTGATAACTGTACACTCACAAGCTTGCCCCGTTGCCATCCTCTGTTAACCAATCAATCCATAGAACAGCACAAATGGGTGCTGCTTTACCTATTTTCCCTCCCTCTCCTTAAGGTGCTGACTTTTGCTGGATACAGGTCCAGTGCCTAAGTGGCCAATCTTCGTGAGACTAGACCATGAGTGTCGGCAGGCTATTCAAATGGGGAGCGCGTGGCATCACAGTCGAGAATATGTTCGACTATCAGAGAGTTGTGACCCTCTTTAAAACTCCACTGCTGATGAACATATAGTATGCACTGACTCATTAAAATTTTAGTATGAAAAGCTGATTCCCGTGTTTAAATCGGTGTTTAATTCTGGTTCATTACCAGCACCATAGGGATTGTACTTTGAGCCTGGCCTGAACCTCATCATGTCATCAGATTACAACTAGGTGGTTAGATACTTCAAATCTGAATCCCAGATTCAAAAGCAGCCCCCGTGTTTGTTGGCCATAAAGGTCCACCAACGAATTAGTCTGGACAATCTCAATCCAGGGCTTATTGGGCATAAGCCCACAAAACAAAACTGTCCCAATTTAGCACTAAATTGGTCATCTCACTCATAGAAGCTCAAGATGGTTGGTGTGGGAAAGCAAAATATTCCACACTGATGCACTCTCTGGGGTTTGGGCAGAGGCTAATAGTGGGACAAAATAAAAGGAGTTTAACTCCGCATCTAACCTGGGAGTGTTTGATGGGACAGTGTAGAGGGAGCGTTACTCTGTATCTAACCCTTGCTGTACCTGCCCTGGGAGTATTTGACAGGACAGTACAAAGGGAGCTTTACTCTGTATCTAACCCTGTACCTGCCCTGGGAGTGTTTGATGGGACAGTGTAGAGGGAGCTTTACTCTGTATCTAACCCGTGCTGTACCTGCCCTAAGTGTGTTTGATGGGACAGAGTAGAGGGAGCTTTACTCTGTATCTAACCCGTGCTGCACCTGCCCTGGGAGTGTTTGATGGGACAGAGTAGAGGGAGATTTACTCTGTATCTAACCCGTGCTGTACCTGCCCTGGGAGTGTTTAATGGGACAGTGCAGAGGGAGCTTCACTCTGTATCTAACCCATGCTCTACCTGCCCTGGGAGTGTTTAATGAGACGGTGTGGAGGGAGCTTTACTCTGATCTAACCCGTGCTGTACCTGCCCTAAGTGTGTTTGATGGGACAGAGTAGAGGGAGCTTTACTCTGTATCTAACCCGTGCTGCACCTGCCCTGGGAGTGTTTGATGGGACAGAGTAGAGGGAGATTTACTCTGTATCTAACCCATGCTGTACCTGCCCTGGCAGTGTTTAATGGGACAGTGCAGAGGGAGCTTCACTCTGTATCTAACCCATGCTCTACCTGCCCTGGGAGTGTTTAATGAGACGGTGTAGAGGGAGCTTTACTCTGATCTAACCCGTGCTGTACCTGCCCTAAGTGTGTTTGATGGGACAGAGTAGAGGGAGCTTTACTCTGTATCTAACCCGTGCTGTACCTGTCCCAGGTGTGTTTGATGGGACAGTGTAGAGGGAGTTTTACTCTGTATCTAACCCGTGCTGTATCTGCCCTGGGTGTGTTTGATGGGACAGAGTAGAGGGAGTTTTACTCTGTATCTAACCCGTGCTGTACCTGCCCTGGGTGTGTTTGATGGGACAGAGTAGAGGGAGCTTTTCTCTGTATCTAACCCGTGCTGTACCTGCCCTGGGTGTGTTTGATGGGACAGTGTAGAGGGAGCTTTACTCTGTATCCAATCCACACTGTACCTGAACTGGGAGTCTTCGATAAGACATGACAGAGGGAACTTTATATCTAACCCATGCTGTACTTGATCAGCGAGTATTTGGTGCTGATACTGGGTGCCTGATGAGCATAAATTTGACATTAAAAAGTTCCAATAAAATTGTACCACAAAACTGATCTAAAACCAGAATTGATGATGTGCAGCAGGAGTACTGTGAAAGCTTGGCAATATAAAAGGGTATTAGACCGATATTGATGTATTGATTCAACATTGCTGAGGCTGTTTCCGAGTAACCAATAAATTGAATTCTGGAGTAATGATTCTGAAAATTAAACCACCATTTCCTGTAGTTCTGTTTCCTTATATTTCAGACACTGTTCAAACTCTGCAAACTTACTTTTATTTTTAAACTACTGAAAAGATAGACTGACTTACATTTACCTAACATTTTATAACATCTCTCGGAGATTCCAAAGTGCTTCACATAAAATGAACAGTAATTTGAGACATGACATATGGTAAGTGTAGCAGGCTTGGGAGGAACTGGTGGCTTTGGACCTATGGTTCCCAAAGCTTTCCACCACTGGGGATTTTCCTCGCCTCATGATTGGGTTTATTGTAGACTAATTGATGGAGATTAGTTGCCATGATTAGTTAATACTTCCATTATAAATGTGGACAAATGTAAGGAATCTTACAACACCAGGTTATAGTCCAACAAATTTATTTTAAAATCACAAGCTTTCGGAGATTATCCCCTTCGTCATTATAAATGTGGGCATAGGAATTTATAATAGAAATATAAAAATAAAGACAATATATGATTTTAAAAGGTATGATTTTATACGGTTGGTGAGCTGCAGACACAAATTGCCACATGGGATTATAATAAAGTGGCAAAAAATAAGAGGTGGCCCAAACAAGCGGAGGATTAGGAACTTAATATTCCTGGCTACAATGTATTCAGGAAAGATAGGGAAGGAAAAAATGGAGGGATGGTGCCAGTATTGATCAAAGGTACTGTTACAGTACCAGAAAGGGTACTTGAGGATTCAAATCCAGGATCTATTTGGTCAGAATTAAGGAACAGTAGAGGAGCTATTACGCTACTGGGTGTATGCTATAGGCCACCAATAGTGGGAAGGAGACAAAGGAGCAAATTTGCAGGTACATTTCAGAAAGATGCAAGAACAATAGAGTAGTGATAATAGGGGTATTACAACTATCCCAATATAGAGGGGGGAAATAACAGTGTAAAGGGCAAAGTGGGGGAGGAAATCTTGAAATGTGTACAAGAGAACTTTCTTGATCAGTGTGTTTCCAGCCCAACGAGGAAAGACGCAGTGCTGAGTCTAGTCTTGGGGAATGAAGTGGGGCAGGTGGAGCATGTTTCAATGGGGATGCATTTGGGAAACAGTGATCACAATATTAGGTTCAAAGTACAAGGACAAGAAACAATCAAACTTGAAAATCCTCAAATGGAGGAGGGCTAATTTCAGTGAGTTGAAAGGGGATCTAGCCCAGGTGGATTTGAATCAAAGATTGGCAGGTAAAACAGTAAATGAACCATGGGAGGCCTTCAAAGAGGAGATAGTTCAGGTGCAGACTAGACACATTCCCACGAGGGGTAAAGGAAGGACATCCAAAACTAGAGCTCCCTGGATGACTGAAGATATAGAGATTAATATGAAAGAGAAAAAGAAGGCTTATGATAAATGTTAGGCTCATAATATAGCAGGGAATCAGGCTCAATACAGAAAGTACAGGGGAGAACGGAAAAAGAAAATAAGAGGGACAAAGAAAGTGAATGAGAATAGATTAGCAGGTCACATAAAAGGGAACCCAAAAGTCTTTTATAAACATAAATAGTAGACAGGTAGTCAAAGGAAGAGTGGGATCAATTAGGGACTAAAAAGGAGATCTTCTTATGGAGGCAGAGGGCATGGCTGAGGTACTTAATGAGTACTCTGCATCTGTCTTCACTAAAGATGAGGATGCTGCCAATGTCACAGTAATGGAGGAGATAGTAGAGAAATTGGATGATAAAAATAAAGAGGAGATACTAAAAGGGTTGGCAGCACCCAAAGTAGAAAAGTCACCCGATCCAGATGGGATGCATCCTAGTCTGCTGAGCGGGAAGTAAGGATGGAAATTGCAGAGGCTCTAGGCTCAATCTTCCTATCGTCCTTAGATATGGGAGCTTTGTGGGAGCTTGCTGTGTGCAAATTGGCTGCCGCGTTTTCTACATTACTACAGTGACTACACATCAAAAATACTTCATTAGCTGTAAAGCGCTTTGGAACATCCTGAGGTCATGAAAAACGATGTATAAATGCAAGTCTTTCTTTTATATGGGAGTGGTGCCAGAGGACTGGAGGATTGCCAATATTACACCCCTGTTCAAAAAGGGGGAGTGGGATAAACCCAGCAAGTACAGGTCAGTCAGCCTAACGTCGGTGGTGGGGAAACTTTTAGAGACAATAATCCGGGACAAAATTAATTGGCACTTGGAAAAATATGGGTCAATAAATGAAAGCCAGCATGGATTTGTTAAAGGCAAACCATGTTTTACTAACATGATTGAATTCTTTGATCAACTAATGAAGAGGGTTGATGAGGATAGTGCGATTGATGTTGTGTATCTGGACTTTCAAAAGGCATTTAATGAAGTACCATATAATAAGCTTGTTAGCAAAATTGAAGCCCATGGGATTAATGGGACAGTTGGAGCATGGATACAAAATTGGCTAAGAGACAGAAAGCAGAGAGTAGCGGTGAACGGTTGTTTTTCAGACTGGAGGGAAGTATGCAGTGGTGTCACCCAGGTGTCAGTATTAGGACCACTGCTCTTTTTGATATATGTTGATGACCTGGACATACAGGGCATAATTTCAAAATCTGCAGATGAAACAAAACTTGGAAATGTAGTAAACAATGAGGAGGATAGTAACAGACTTCAGGAGGACATAAACAGGCTGGTGAAATGGGCAGACACATGGCAGATGAAATTTAACACAGATAAGTGTGAAGTGATGCATTTTGGTAGAAAGAATGAGGAGAGGCAATATAAACTAAATGGTACAATTTTAAAGGGAGTGCAGAAACAGAGAGAGGTGTACACACACAATTCTTTAAAGGTAGCAGGACAAATCAAGAATGTTGTTAAAAAAGCATACGGGATCCTTGGCTTTATAAACAGAGGCTTAGAGTATAAAAGTAAGGAAGTTATGCTAATCCTTTATAAATAACTGGTTAGGTCCCAGCTGGAGTATTGTATCCAATTTTGGGCACCACACTTTTGGAAGAATGTCAAGGCCTTAGAGAGGGTGCAGAGGAGATTTACTAGAATGGTTCCTGGGATGCGGGACTTCAGTTATGTGGAGAGACTGGAGAAGCTGGGGTTGTTCTCCTTAGAGCAGAGACGGTTAAGGGGAGATTTAATAGAGGTGTTCAAAATTATGAAGGGTTTGATCGAATAAATAAGGAGACACTGTTTCCACTAGCAGAAGGGTCGGTAACCAGAGAACACAGGTTTAAGGTAATTTGCAAAAGAATCAGAGGTGAAATGAGAATTCATTTTTTTTAAATGCAGAGTTGTTACGATCTGGAATGCACCGCATGAAAGGGCGGTGGAAGCAGATTCAATAGTAACTTTCAAAAGGGAATTGGATAAATACTTGAAGGGAAAATATTTACAGGGCAATAGGGAAACAGCAGGGGATTGGGACTAATTGGATAGCTCTTTCAAAGAGCCAGCACAGGCAAGATGGGCTGAATGGCCTCCTTCTGTGCTTCATCATTCTTTGATTCTCATTGTATCATGTTACTACCAGGACAGTATCTATCTCAGTAACCATCTACAGCCCTACAACACTCCAGGAACTCTGCGTTCCTCCAATTCTGGCCTCTTGTACATCCCCGATTTCCTTCGCCCCTCCAATGGTGACTGTGCCTTCAGCTGCCTAAGCTCTAAGCTCTGGAATTCCCTCCCTAGACCTCTCCGCTTCTCTAAGTCTCTCTCCTCCCTTAAGACGCTTCTTAAAATCTACCTCTTTGCCCAAGCTTTTGGTCACCTCTCCTAATATCTCCTTACGTGGCCCAGTGGCAAAATTTGTCTGATAACACACCTGTGAAGGGTCTTGAGATGTTTTACTACATTAAAGACCCTATATAAATGCAAATAGTTGTTGTTATAGAAGGCGAACTAGATGGACCGTGGTCTTTTCTCATCTAGCAACTGCCACTGTTCTTCAGACAAATTCAACAGCCATTTTACAAGCAGCAAGATCCCCAAGAGATGTTTCGCACTTAAAACCAGCATCAGGATGGGATTTAAGTTGACGACACGAGATCTCACTTGGTGGGGGTTGGGGGGAGGGGGGGTGGTGGAGAGAGAAAATCTGGGAACAGATCAGGCCTGAAGCAGGTCATGGCAGAGGACAGACAATTGCAAATGGGTCAGACGGCAGGACTGGTAAGTATTAGATGGGAGTGGACAGTTCACTTTCTCACTCATCAACTTGTGTGTATATATATATATATATATATATATATAGCGCCTTTAAAGAAGTAAAATATCCCAAGCTTCACAGGTGCGTTAACAAACAATATTTGACACCGAGCCACATAAGGAGATATTAGGACACGTTGCCAAAAGCTTGGTCAAAGAGGTAGGTTTTACGGAGCATCTTCAAGGAAGAAAGAGGTAGAGAGGCAACCTTCACTCACACAATACCTCCTGTCTCACACTCGTTCTCTCATATAAAGTGTGTGTGCGTGCGCGCGTGAGAGAGAGAGAGACAGACATATACACACTTCCTCTGTCATTCATAACTGTCTTTCTCTCTCTCATACACACACCAGTCTTCCCATCAGTCAGAAAAATTCTAAAACCTCTCATAAAGGTCCCACACTTCATGGTTTACTAATATTCTTAGCAGGTTTTTAAATGTTAAAAAAAGACATCTCAGCATCATCCAGGTAAGAATGAAAATGCTCAATTGTGTGAAGTTAAAATGAAGAGGGTAATGAGTTCCGCCTGAGAAAAATCAACACGTTTGTTGTTTTGACTTTGTTTTAAGATTGTAAATATAAATAACTGTAACAGCTGCTGTTCGCCTGCCTGGCTTTCTCAGAGTTGAAACTTAAGCAGTCTATTTCAGCAACGGATAACAGTTAGAATGCAAAACTTACTTGGAGAAAAAAAGCAAAAACTTGCTTTCCAATGGAGTTTGTAATCAGTTCGAACTGAAGTTAAATCATCTCATTGAAGTATGGTAGGAAATTGTGCACAGTGCCCATGCTCAGACTGCAGCATCTCACCGAAACTAGCAGAATGATAGCTGCAGGAGCATTGTTTTCCTCACAGGGGCCTGTGAAAAGGTTTGGTTTGGGGCCCCTACATTATACTGAACAATGATACTAATCCAATAACCTGGTGTCAAATTCGCATACGTACGATCATGAAAAGGCATGTTTGCAATAGGTATTGTAACCTGTACTTGTTGGGCTGAGAAAAGTATTCTGAACAGTTTGATTGAAAGGTATTCTGAACAGTCATTCAGGATTGGTTGTTTTCATAAGTCCTTACTAAATTCAATTTGCCAAAGCTTCTTCAGAAGCACCTCTCAAACCCGTGACCTCCACCACCTAGGACAAGGGCAGCAGGTACATGAGAACACCATCACCTCCAAATTACCCTCCAAGTCACACACCATCCTGACTTGGACATATATCGCCGTTCCTTCATCGTTGCTGGGTCAAAATCCTGGAACCCCCTGCCTAATAACAGCACTGTGGGAGAACCTTCACCACACGGACTGCAGCGGATCGAGAAGGTGGCTCGCCATCACCTTCTCAAGGGCAATTAGGAATGGGCAATAAATGCTGGCCTTGTCAGCAATGCCCACATTTTGAGAATGAATAAAGAAAAAACATATAAATCTATATGCATATATAGAAACGGACGCACACGTGCATACACATACAGTCATTTTGTGGAATTCTGATCCCATGGGTTGAACTAAATCCATTGTTACAGCAGTGTTAAAGATTCAGATACACAGGGAGCATTTTGCCTGAGGACGACCTACAGTAAAATTGTAATCATGCTTTTTGTACGTAAGTTTGTGATTGTATTACAAATAGCATAGAGGAGATCTTCCTGCATGGAGTTTAAAAGTCCCTCCATCAAAAATGTGAACAGAAGAAGCCCTGCTCAATCACTGCCTCTGTCTTGAGTTAGCTGGTCCCTGCCAGGGTGTCAGTTCGGGGCATCTCAATTGGCTCCAGCCACCTTCCCAAGGTAAAGGTGGGTCCATACCTCTGGTTGTTATCCAGTGACTCCTGTTGGAAAGTGCCAACGTGTGGAGAACAATCAGGACAGGAGCGGGCTTAGATGCAGTGATGCCCTTTGTAGTTGAACAGCCATTCAACACCCAATGACCAGGCCCACAGAGAAAGAACGGCCACTTAGATGAGATACATGGGGGTCCCACCATAGTCCAGCAGCAACTAGCACCTTCAGCAGAGCTGGGGAGATTATGAGGGGAAAAAGGTCAGTAATCATTTCTTTATTGTGGTATAAACAGGCTGTATGAATAGTAGGAAGAGGTATAAATCCACTTCGTAATACAATAGACCCATTTATCACACCAGCAAAAGCATTCCTGTATTACTGTCCCCACCCGGGGACATGTGTCTTGTCTGACCTTGGTACATGGTAGAACTGGTGGCGGCAGATGTTCGTCGACATAAAAAGAATGTAGCATAACAACATCGTTACATTTTCGGATCTTTTTAAACCCTATTTTGGCTCTTGTTTCTTAGATCAATCTCCTGGGCGAGTCCCAGCTCTCCATACCTTTGAAATTTTCAGTCTTTACCTTGTGATTTACGTAAGCTTTTTTTTTATAAACACACCCAGGAAATGAACAGCAAAGCCCATTTGGTAATTGCTTTGCGGTAACAGACTATTTTACGCCTCTGTAAAATCCCACTTCAGTCTTTGAAAGCGGTAAAGCATCACAATACTTCATTGAAGCGACTTCCTTTTACACAAATAGTAACAACTTGCATAATACAGCACCTTTAACGGAGAAAAACGGCCTAAGGCGCTTCACTGAAGCGTAATCACAAAGCCAGAGAAGGAGATATTAGGAGGGGCAATCAAAAGCTTGGTCGAAGAAATGGCTTTTAAGGAAGATCTTAAGGAGGGAGAGGGGGAGGTGGAAAGGTTTAGACAGAGAATTCCAGAGCCTAGGGCCTAGATTGCTGACGTCACGGCTGCCAATGGTGGAGCGAAGAAAGCGGGATGCACAAGAGGCCAGAATATAAGGAATACAAATTTCCGGGGGGCAGGGGGTGGTTTGTAGGGGTGGAGGAGGTTGCAGAGATGGGAAGCGATGGGTGAGTGGTTCTTGGTGCGGGACAGAGTACAGGCAGCAGAGTTTTAGATGAGGTGAAGTTTATGGACCGTGAAGGATGGGAAGCCATTGTTGGAGATGCTCCAAGGTCAGATTGACAAGAGTGGAATCAAGCAGGAACAGTCCTACTGAGCTGGGCAACGGAGGAGGATGGTGTGGTAAACCATGTCAAAGACTGCAGAGAGGTCGAGAAGGGATAGTGCACCACAATTTCAATCACAGAAGATGTAATTTGTGACTTTGATTTGAGCCATTTCAGTGCTATGGCAGGGACAGAAACTTGATTGGAGATATTCAAACATGGAGTTGTGGGCATGATGGGCACGGATTTGGGAAGCAACAACATGTTCAAGGGCTTGAGAGGAAAGTGAGACTGGAGATGGGGTGGTACTTTGCAAGGAGCAGGGTGACGATGGCGGATTTGAAAGGAAGAGGGACAATACCCGAAGACAGGGAACCATTTACAATGCCAGCTGGCATGGGGGCCAGGAAAGGAAGGTGGATGGTCAGCAGTTTAGTGGGAATGGGATCAAGGAAGCAAGAGGTGGGATTCATAGGCTTAGATGAGCTCGGAGTGTGTGTGAGGGGAGATAGGAGAGAAACACTTGAAAAAAACGTGGGTTCAGGGCTAGGGAAGGGTCAAGCCTTGAAGGAGGTTTGGTTTGGTGGGAAAGGGAAAGGGAAAGGGGAAGCAGCAGAATGCATGGTCTCAATCTAAGTGACAAAGAAGTGCATAAGTTTCTTGTATTTGTTGTTGGATGGGAGGGTGGATGGGGAAGGGCAGAGGGGTTTAAGGAGACGGTCAGTAGTGGAAAGAAGAATCTAGAGATTATCGTTGTTCTACTGAATGATCCTGGAATAGTGAGCGGTTTTGGCAGAGGTGAGCAAGGCCTGATAGTGCTTGATGTGGTCCAGCCACATATAGTGTTGAATGGCTAAACAAATTGTCCACCAGATACTCTCAAAGCTGCTCTCCTTAGACTTAGAGAGCGAAGATGGGAGCCACACAGGGGAAAGTGACCATGCTGGGAGAGAGTAAGAGTTTTACTGGGGACAAGGTCAGTAAGTGGTTGAGCAGATCAACTACAACAGAAGTATTGTGGTGAATGGAGGACCAAAGACTAGGCATCTGCGAGTTTGAAAGTGCAGAGACTTGGGGGAAGAGACGGAAGGTAGCAGGAGGTGGGGCTGGAAAAGGGTCTGTGGATGTGGGTGGTCAGAGATGCCTTGACTGCAATCGAGACCATTGGAGTAGAGAGGCAATGTGAGATGGCAAGATTGAGGGGGTGGCCGTGAATATTGATAGGAGAGTTTATATGGAGGAAGAGGTTAAGGGAGGACCGGAGGGCAGTGAAATCAGAGGAGGGAAGGCAAGACGAGTTGAGATAAGCAAGCAAACAATCTAATAATGATGAAATAGTGGTTATGTATTAAGAGCAGAATGTTTTATCTCTTTGAATAGACAAAATAATAAAAGATCGCAACTCTAAGAACTAAATTAAACTTTTGTGGATCATTTTTAAATGCACAATTAGCAAATTGTGGGTTCTTTTTCAAACTGTCTCTTGCTGCTTTTATGAGATATTTAAACTGTGTCTCCTTGTGAGATTCGCCAACTGCTCATTTGAATCAAACAGCTCATTTTTTTTAAAATAACCCACAAAACAGTTACCGGAACGTCCTTGATTTTGAATACCTGACCTCTTAAATTGCAAAAAGGAACTGCCAGTCAAATAAAGCTGAACCAATCATGAAAAATTTGCAGGGCTATGGGGAAAGGGCAGGGGAATGGGACTAATTGAAGCCAGCATAGGCACAATGGGCCGAACAGCCTCCTTCTGTGCTGTATGATTCTCTGAAGTAAGTGTATATTTGAAAATGATGCGTTCGACTTCTTCTCCAGCTGGTTACCAGGAAGACCACCAAAGCAAACTTCAGAACATTGTATCGGGTGAGGCCTGGTGCAAACCCTGGCTCTAGCCAGCTATTAAACTCCCCTGCTCACTGACTGAGTTTTAAAGAGGCAGCCACTAAATCAAAACTTAAGACAAAAATACATCATCTTTGCAACAAGCACATTATCGTATTAAGTAACACAGCTCAAAAGAAAAACCCTGAATGCTAGGAATCTGAAATAAAAATAGAAAATGCTGAAAATACAAAGTGTGCCTGTTACCGTCTATAAAGAGAAAACCTTTCTAGTTTGGACCCCCCATCAAACCTCATTGGGCCTATGTATTTGCAACATTTTCTGTTTTCAATGCAACGTGATCTCAAGGCTCAGATGACACCTGCGATGATTTTGAAATTACCAGAATCATCCGGTAACATCACCTCAGTGAGAACGTCTTCTTGGCTGCAGGCCTTAGCAAATCTCAGCAATTTTACCGACGGGATGCTGTCAGCTGCAGAACACACAATGGGAGTTGGAGCCTGTAGCGAGGGTCTCACACAATACATAAAAAGCTGCTATAGATTGTATTGCTGGGTGTATTTTTACCATTCAAGGAGCGACATAATGAAAATTTCATACCATTACACCGTACTGAAACTCTAGTGACAATACTCAGCTTTATAACATGGTCTAGCTTGATTCTTACTCTCCATGTGACCTCTCTGATTTCCCTCCATATTCCTGAAACACTAAGCCTTGTTTTTTAAGCACTTTTCAGAAGATCACTGGATAGCAATCAGAGGCAGGAACCCTGGCTGATTTTCCCCTCCCTAACTCGGGTGTTGGGGCCAATTATAGCTCTTCCTCAGCTATCCAGACTCAGGTCAGCTAACTCAGCAGGGGATTTAACCTGGGAGCTTCTGGTTTACCTGGCTCATACCAACTGAGCCATCAAGGCAGCCTAATACAGTAGCTTTGTATACATTATGTATATAAATAAAAGTTGTGCATCTATTGCACGCCTGAAAGTGTCACACATGAAAAATGTACGTCACACCTTCACCCGAGTGGCTCAACTTTATTCATAAAAAAATATAAAAAATATACTACCAATCAAAAATCAGCAGTCAACAAACAGCTACCAATAAAACTGCCTGCAAGGAGATGGGGAATCAATGAAATCACAAATTGTTTTTTGAAAATACATTCATGTACCAACTTGTTTTGTTAGAAACCCAAGGACATGAATCTAGAAATACATAAATAAACCCAACTGTTAAATTTACTCAACTTATGTGGTCCTCCCACCCCTCAGTCAACACATACGAAATAAGTCCTGTTTCCCGAGGACCTTTTCCATTATATGGGTTTCTCCCCTCTATTTTTGGCGTATTTGCTTTGTTCCAGTGTTGTGGTTCGTGCTTGATATCTTGTGGTGCTTTTTGCTGGTATTTTGTTTGGTTTCCCTCCACCCTCTATGGCCTGTGCGTGCCTTGGCTTGGTGGGGCGGGAAAGAGATGACCCTCCCCAGAAATGAGCATGCGTTCCTTTACATTTCAGCAATACAGGTCTTAGTAATTTAGAATTAATTTTAACCATTAGCATACTGAACATTTTTAACCGATGGTTCAATCTATGTCGCTCACCTGTCATTGAGGAATAACTTGTTCTCTGAATCACCCAATTAGTAAAATACAGAAATACAATACTTCATACCAACTAGAACATTAGAGGCACAGGTAGTGAGGGCTGGGGAGAGAGAGAGAGCGAGCGAGCGACATTAGGGAGTGATGGTGAGAGAGACAAAGAAAGAGTGAGAGAATGGCAGTGAGAGTGACAGTAAGAGAGCGTGACAGGGCAAGCGCGACAGTGAGAGAGACAGAGTGACAGAGAGAGAGACAGACAGAGTGACAGAGAGAGACAGAGTGACAGAGAGAGAGACAGAGTGACAGAGAGAGACAGAGAGAGAGAGAGGGAGTGACAGAGAGAGAGACAGAGTGACAGAGAGAGAGAGAGACAGAGTGCCAGTGGGAGAGGGAGAGTGAGTGAGTGTGCCAAAGAGAGAGAGACAGAGACTGTCTCGGTTACTGTGGCAAATCTCAAGTACTGGGTTGCAAGCTGTGTAGTGTCACGGTTGAAGGCATTTGCCAGAGTTCTGGGAGCAGGAGTGCCCTCTAGGCATCAGGTGATGTGAGGCCTAGGAAAGGTAGGGAGACGCAAAGAAATAACTGGGCTCCTACTCTCACAAATAATCTAACAATTAAAGGAGGGTTCAAATGGAAGTTTCCTCTTCTTCTCGGCTGTGAGGGTCCTTTTGTACAATATGTTTGGCAGTTTTATTCTGGTTTGTTGAGGGCCTGGGTTCCCAGAGCAGAATAGGTTCCAAATTAGCACATACTGGCACTAAATTGGCAATCTCTCTGAGGAGATTAGGATGGCTGGTGTGGGAAAACAGGAATGGAACTAGAAAAATGACACATTGGTGCAGTAGTGTCTGATCTTCTGAGGCCGGGGCTGGGGCTAAAGCTAGTGATTGAGACAGTACAAAGGGAGCTTTAATGTGTATCTAATCATGCTACATCATAACTGAAAATGTTTGAAGCATTCATTGTGTGAAATCACCTTGATGAACATAAAATGCCACTAATATGACAGCTGGCGCCTGTTGTGCCATATTACTGGCTGCAGACGCCTGAGACCCACCACAGGCCCAATGTGCTCAGAGAACCCCTAGCGCGGCTAAAGCAACATCTGCAAGGAAGATGCACAACACACAAAACGTCAGAAGTGTCAGCCTTGGCTCAGTGGTAGCACTCTCACCTCTGAGTCAGAAGGTCAGGGTTCAAGCCCCACTCCAGCGACTTGAGCACACGATCTAGGCTGACTGTTTTGATGACAGTGAATGAATGTTATCAGTCAGTGTTTTGAATGTGGGATATTCACCATGTTGAAACCGAGACCAGATTTTGCTTTCCATCAATTCCAAGGTTACTGTCTGTGTTATGTACCGATTTACAATAAAGTCTGGTGACCTCAATGTTGGGGATGGCAAACATGCTGCTAATGGGGAACTACCTATTGAAACTGGCATATTACATTAAGATTCAGGTTCAAGTGGGATGACATACCATCACCAAAAGGCACTGCGGGTTGAGTGCAGTACTGACAGAGTGCTGCACTGTCACAGATGTCAAACCAAGGCTCTGTTTTTCCTCTCAGACAGATATGAACAGTCTCATGGCACTATTCAAAGAAGAGCAGGGGAGTTCTCTTGATGTCATTGCCAACATTTATCCCTCAACCAACATCACAAACTGATTATCAAGTCATTTATCTCATTGTTGTTTGTTGGATTTTGCTGTGCAAATTGGTTGCCGTGTTTTCCTACATCACAACAGTGTCTATACTTAAAAAAAAAAAGTACTTCATTGGCTGTGAATCACTTTGGGACATCCTGAGGTTGTGAAAGGCGCTGTATAATGACAAGTTCTTCCTCTCTGTTTCTATATGATCTACCTGCTGTTTGAAGGCGGTGTCTGGGGGATGCACTGTAAATCATCTTCCCTTTCTCTTCCTGTAGGCTCTTCCCAAGATGAAGAGGCCAGAGAAAGTAGCACCACAGACCAGGGCACTTCACAGCAGGTTGTGACAAGCTTTCCACTTGCCCCAAGCACCAGCATAGATACGAGTACCCAGGAGAATGAGCTTGAAGTAATTAACCACTCACAAATGAGGACGAGCCAGTGGAGGTGGTAGGAGAGGAAGAGGAAAGATCTGGCCAGGTTGAGAGCCCACTTATTATAACTGCTGTATTGGCCTTCAGATGGGAGTTTGCACATCCTTTCATTCACATGCAGCCTACAGTATGAATGACACAACATGCAGCATATTGGTATTAGGGTTGCCAACTCTGGTTTGACATATTCCTGGAGATTTGATCATGTGACATTTGATCACATGGCAGTCAATCACATGACACCGGTCATGTGACACTGAATCACATCATTTGATCATGTGACATTTACCCGTTGAGTGTTTCACTATCACCAAGCACCGAATAAAATATTTGACATTTTGTTTTATAGTGAGATGAATAACATAATTTATAAATCAAAGAACACAAAAGAATAGAAAGGTTTAAGGATAATTAATGTTTAAATAAAAACTACTTCTGTGATGTCTCTGCAGTATCAACCACAATGAGAAACATCAGGTAACTACCACTGATTCAAAAAAAACATAGTCCATGTAAGTAACTAAAGTTTTCATACAATTTTATGACATTTTACAATACACAGCAAGTTAAATAGAACTAAAACCAAACCTAATTCAATTCACTGACTCCCACACCCCATCGTTAAAGCCCAGCTTCAGGGAGGTGAGGCTCAGTCCTCAGGGAGCATCACAAAAGCTGCCTGACTCCCATAATAAAACATTATACAACATCGCACATCACAGGCTGACACAAGCTCCCCTCCCTCCCCCAGTGTTTCTCTCCCTCCCTCCCCCCTCCCTCCCCCCAGTTGGTGTATCACTCTCCCTCCCTCCCTCAACTGATGTTCCTCTCTCTCTCCCTCCCTCCCTCAACTGATGTTCCTCTCTCCCTCCCTCCCTCAACTGATGTTCCTCTCTCCCTCCCTCCCTCAACTGATGTTCTTCTCTCCCTCCCTCCACTCATGTTCCTCTCTCCCTCCCTCCCTCAACTGATGTTCCTCTCTCCCTCCCTCCCTCAACTGATGTTCCTCTTTTCCTCCCTCCCTCAACTGATGTTCCTCCCACCCTCCCTCAACTGATGTTCCTCTCTCTCTCTCTCTCCCTCCCTCAACTGATGTTCCTCTCTCCCTCCCTCCCTCAACTGATGTTCCTCTCTCCCTCCCTCCCTCAACTGATGTTCCTCTCTCCCTCCCTCCCTCAACTGATGTTCCTCTCTCCCTCCCTCCCTCAACTGATGTTCCTCTCTCCCTCCCTCCCTCAACTGATGTTCCTCTCTCCCTCCCTCCCTCAACTGATGTTCCTCTCTCCCTCCCTCCCTCAACTGATGTTCCTCTCTCCCTCCCTCCCTCAACTGATGTTCCTCTCTCCCTCCCTCAACTGATGTTCCTCTCTCCCTCCCTCCCTCAACTGATGTTCCTCTCTCCCTCCCTCCCTCAACTGATGTTCCTCTCTCCCTCCCTCCCTCAACTGATGTTCCTCTCTCCCTCAATTTGTGTTTCTCTCTCCCTCCCTCCCTCAATTTGTGTTTCTCTCTCCCTCCCTCCCTCAATTTGTGTTTCTCTCTCCCTCCCTCCCTCAATTTGTGTTTCTCTCTCCCTCCCTCCCTCAATTTGTGTTTCTCTCTCCCTCCCTCAATTTGTGTTTCTCTCTCTCCATTCCTCAATTTATGTTTCTCTCTCCCCCCACCCCTGTTTGTGTTCCTCTCTCCCTCCCCCCTACCCCCGTTTGTGTATCACTCTTCCTCCTTCCCCCAATTTGTGTTTCTCTCTTTCTCCCTCCCCCAGTTTGTGTTTCTCTCTTCCCTCCCTCCCCCAGTTTGTGTTTCTCCCTCATTTCCTCCTCCAGTTTGTGTTTCTCTCTCATTCCCTTCTCCAGTTGCTCTCTCAGGACTTAAGAAGTTTCCAGGCGATTTTCATTGGCCCCTGTACCGTCATTATCATAACCGGCAATAAAGCTGTTTTTCCAAATAGCGGAGACCCCAGCAGGGCCCAGACAACGTGGTTTGGTTGCAAGCCACGACAGCTAGGGTACAGCACATGCGCATGCAAGGATCATTTCTCCCAAGTAGCCAGCAGCAGCACTCAGGAGACCAACTGCCCATTCTGGTAGACTCCCACCCAAAGCGGGTACCCTATATTGGTAGCAGTACAGTGTTAACCTGACGACAACTGATAACTGGCGAACCACTGCAAAGAAAACATACTACTACACAGCCATTACGTGACGCAAGCTGTAATCCATCAAGGTAAAATGAAACATTCTGCCTGATTTGCTGAGTGTTTCCAGCATTTTCTATTTTTATTTCAGACATCCAGCATCCACAGAATGCTGTGTCCATGCTTTTGTCCATCGCAATCTTTCTCATCTCTCAGTATTTTATTGATGCTATTGTGATCAGTGGTCTTCCAAACTTTTCTGTTATTTCTCTTAATCCTAAACTTGAATACGCCATCCCATGGGCTCTTCCTCCTCCCTGCATCCTCACTGCGTATTCATTTTCAAACTCATTTTTTCCCACAACTTCAAAACCACCGAACTCCTTACCTCCTTGGGTCTTCTACTCCTCCTACAATCTACGCATTTTTAAAACTCAAGCTTAGCATCACCTGAACACTACTCCCTGACTTAGCCGATCTCTTTTACTCTTGTCCTGCACTATGGGCCTTTTGGTTTCTTGATTTAAAAGAAGAATTGCCCAAGTTTCTCAAGGACAAAGTAAGGATTCTTCTCACTGTCCACCTTCTCAGACCCACGCAGCCTCCCCACCCCATCAAGCCAGCAGGTAGAAAAAGACACTTACTGCGTGGTACTGATTCCGTCGGGTCGGGCAGCGGGACGAAGTTCTCGGTGAAGTTGACATTGCACATGTCAGTACTACAGCAGCAGAAGCGGTAAGTCCCGTTCTGTCTGTGGTTCGTTACAACACACTCTGGCGAGTAGCACTCCTCCTTGTCCCCGACGTGCGCCCAGCAGCCTTCAATGAAGAAACAGAAAGAGGAATGTAGGCCTGAGATGCTGCTAGGAGCCGCTTGATCAGCATGTTAAGAGTCTGGAGTCCCGTTTATAATGGGCTACTCATTTGAATCAAATAAGAATCAAAGGTCAACCTGATTAAAGAGTGAGCTATATACATGCTCAGTACCATGTCGTATTATCGCTTGGATTTCAGCAAAACACAGTGCTAGCTATGTGAAATGTTAATACTATGTAAGAAAATACCCAGCAGTATAATTACGGATTCTGTCCTTCCAAACTTGAGTTGTGTCTGAAGACAGCATTTTGAGCTGGATAACAGCCAAGCTATCAGACTGTAGAGCAGATCACCGCTGAGCCCGATCCAGTCCTCTTCTGGTGTTCGCACCAGTGACTTTTCTAGGAGTCGCTGAGCAGAGATGTGGAGTGGAAACCCCGGCTGATTTTCCAGGATTGCTAAGGCCAACTGCAGCATCCTACCACTGCCTAGACTGAAATCAGCTGGCTCAGCAGAGACCAAGGACCGAACCTGGGAACTTTGATCTGTATGTCTTAGTACCACCCTGCCTTTCACTATAAACTGTGGAATATTAAAATATATATCGCAGCGTGATGCACAGAATTGGAACATCAGCTTATGGTGTCGCAAAGTGGTGTGAAGTGGATGCTTCAATAAGGTTTACAGATTGCTTCCCCCACACCTCACATAGAGGAAGTGAAAGGAGTGGCCAACCCAGACTACACCAACCCTGTGGATGTGAGGAGGGGGTTGCTGGACAAATTTGTTCTTTGCTTTTTATACTTCTTAAGATAGTCCCTGCCCTTTTCTTTTCTCGTGTCTCCCCATGCCAGCTTACTCTCTTTGGTTAAGAAGTCAACAGAATAACCTGTTTCCAAGCCTCTAATAGGCCTGTGAGATGCAATGGGTTAGTCAGTGGCCTTTCACCTCTGGGACTTGAATCAAATGAAGCCCAAACTGAGGGGATGAACATCTCCATTGTCTGCTGACTGCCATGGTCCTATGTGAGAAGAGACTCGGCCATCACAACCCAGTTCCTGGAGGACCAACTGCCTTACTTTGGCGCTAATCAGCAATCTCTCAGAGTGGTCACAGGATGTCATGCTGCTATGGTAACCACTGTCATTTGGGGCTAAGGCACATTGAGGGATCTTTATTCTACATCTAACCTTGCTCTACTTGGACACGCTTACTGCTGACATTGGGTAAAATAAGCCCACTGCAGTAGCTCTTGTGTTTGTGCTCTGGGAGCTCCCATTCAGAGAGCCCGTGGCAACATCACACAGCTATAGAGCGCAGTGTCACCACATTGCTGTCTTGTGTGGATAGAGCTGCAATGCCACTGCACTGCAGTTTGTTCTGCACATGAGTACAACTTAGTTCTTTCAGGGCTATCATCAGAATTTTGGGAGAGCATATTGGTAAGCATGTGAGGCACTCACTTTGTTTCCCTAATCTGCCTCTCCCATGAAGTCTGCCAGTGGGGGAGAGGCCGTTCCAAACTAATGCAGAGGTACTACTCAGTAAGAGTCCATATTGCTCAGTGAGAGATTTAAACTGTACTGAATAAAGAGCATTTTCACATTTGCTAAGCAGCATCAATAGACTGCACCTCCATTAACACAAAACAACTTGCAGAGATAGTAGGAGAGATGGAGAGATGCACCAGTGTTAAAACGTATTGGGCCTCGATTGTTCCCGACACACCAGGGGGTCCCAGCTCTCTGCGGCGGTGGGGGCGACGTCACCGGACCCGAGGTAGGAAATTACACCGCTCAGTGGAGCCCAGTGCAACTGGCACCTGAATGAAAACAGACGGGGAGGGGGAGCGGTGTCCCACAGTTCATTCACCCTGCACAGGGACAAACCGCAGCTCTGACCCACATGCACAAACTGGGGCGACACAACAAACAAATGAGGCACTTAACTCCGTCCTACTCTGTGTGCAGCTTTCACACAAGGTGTTGTGCACTGAACAGAAGAAAGTGCCCAGGTCCTGGAGAACTGCTCACCTTGTTTCATCATGCGGACTCCTCCATCCCTCATCTTCTCCCACAGTCCGTAGCACTGACTTCCCGTCTCGCACAGCACTGTGCCATTGTCCCGGTTGATGCGATCCTCGCTGATGCCATGCTCCTCAGAGCGGGGGAACGAGTCTCTGAAGGCACAAAGCCTCTCGCCACTCTGGGCAGCTAGAATCGTAAATAAAAATGAGGACAAAGTTACAAGCTGAGGTCATTTCTGCGGCAAACATTCCAAACAAGACTGAAAAACTTCACATGGCGGCATCTGAGATACTAAATCCCAGGCAATGGGATATAAAATAACCAGGAACAGCTAATTCCCCTCTGTTCACAGTATTATGTGCATGTCACAGTGATGGGTAGATACTTTGAAGAAACAGTTTCTCTGTGGTTTGTTCTCCTTTTCCTGTATGTGTTGAATTGCTGGAAAATGGGTCATTTTCACTGGGTGGCAATGTTTTAATGTAAAGAAAACCTTTCATTAACATAGCGCCTAATCAGATCTCTCAGGAAGTTGAGAAGTGCTTCTCATACAATGAATTAATCAGAAATACAGTTAATGTGACTACGTAAGTGCACGCAGCAGCCATTTTGCACAGCAATGTCCCACAAACAGCAACGAGGTGAATGATCACTTAATCTATTTTGAATCGCATTGGTTGAGGGAGAAATGTTGGCCAGAGGATCGGAAGAACTCCCTGCTCTTCTTTGAACAGCAGCATGGGATATTTTACATCCACCTGAATCACTAGGTCTTGGTTTAAAATCTCACCTTCAGGGCGGCATCTCTGAAAATGTGGTGATCAGTACTGCACTGGGCTATCAGCCTCAAGATTATAACTGCTGAAGTCCGGGAGTGGGGCTTGAACACAACGTTCTGACTCAGGGGCATGATAATTCTCTCAACTTGCCCAAGCTGACATTGTAATAATTAGATACAAGGGAATTTCATTCCTTCAGGCTTCCTAATTTTATTTTTTGTGAATTTTATGCTCATGAAGATGACCAATGCTGGGAATGCCAAGTTTGCACAGTGCTCCTGCCTTACACCACCAACTCTTGTTCCATCCCAGTTTTGTGGTACAATTATTTTGAACTTTTTAGTGTGAAATTTCGCTCATCGGATTGAGCAATTATGTAAACCTGAAAAGTTAACCCTACCTTCCTCTCTCCACACATGCTGCCTGATTGGTGAGTGTTTCTAGCATTTTCTGTTTATATTTGTGAGCAATGTTATTACTGGAAACAGAGCACTTTCCATTTCAGACATCCAGAGTCAGTATCAACACTGTCCCATCACACACCCTCAGGTCAGTTACAGCACGGGTTAGATACAGAGTAAAGCTCACTATACACAGCCCCAACTTCAGAACAGCCTTTACCTGGAAGTGTCTCTTTACTCTCTGCCTTACTAAATACCCCACATCGAATCTAATTGCTTTGTGCAAGCACTTGTCATCATCCCCATTGCAGGCTGCCTGCTGACACCTGGGTTTTACTATATTGGAACATAGGAACATAGGAACAGGAGTAGGCCACTCAGCCCCTCGTGCCTGCTCCGCCATTTGATAAGATCATGGCTGATCTGTGATCTAACTCCATATACCTGCCTTTGGCCCATATCCCTTAATACCTTTGGTTGCCATCTCAGATTTAAATTTTGCAATTGAGCTAGTATCAATTGCCGTTTGCGGAAGAGAGTTCCAAACTTCTACAACCCTTTGTGTGTAGAAATGTTTTCTAATCTCGCTCCTGAAAGGTCTGGCTCTAATTTTTAGACTGTGCCCCCTACTCCTAAAATCCCCAAACAGCGGAAATAGTTTCTCTCTATCCACCATATCTGTTCCCCCTAATATCTTATAAACTTCGATCAGATCACCCCTTAACCTTCAAAACTCCAGAGAATACAACCCCAATTTGTGTAATCTCTCCTCGTAACTTAACCCTTGAAGTCCATGGTTATCAACAGTAATTCTTATGCTTGGCATTGTTTTTCAAGGATGAACAACCTACAACACGAGAGAGAAGTGGGAGCACCACCTAATCCCCGATACAGAGGAAACACTTCAGATCCTGGGGGAGGGGAGGCCAAGCTGGGAGTTTGAGATGGGGAATAGGAGGGCAGATCATCATGAATTTCTGCTTCTCTTCCTACTTTACCTCACATTACATTTCAGCAAACCAGATCATGAAACACTTCCATCTCTCCTACTGAAAGTGACAAGTGAACTCTTCTTCTCAGCAACCCATTTTAATCTCACTTCCTCCTTTCAGTGCACCGGGCCCTCCCGAGCACCAGCCCAGAGAAATCCACTACAGGGGAATTAGTAGGTGAGCCAGAGGGGAGGGAACTCGCTTACAAACACAGCACGAGTGAGGCCAGTAGCACATGATGCTAACGGAGGATCAGGAGATGTTGTCCCTTGACTGAAGAGCTTAGGGAGCCAGATCTCCTGGGTCCTGTTTTTAAAAGAAGGATGCAGAGAATTAAATAATTCCTATGTGGAGGCACTGAGGACCATGTCAGACAGTGTGCAGCGATGGCAGAGTGTTTGGAGGTGTCCACTAGCTCCATGTTACGGTGGATCGCGTCATGGCATTGCAGTCTACCCTGCAGCATGTGGCAGCTCCAGGGACGTCTACAGTGGAGGCCCAAAGAGCAGTCTGTGCTTCTTCTTCTATGGATATTCAGGCTGCTGCCATTAAAGCTTGGGGTGCCAGATTGGAATCTAAGCAATTACGGCTGGGTTGGAGACAAGCATTTGATAGTATCTCGCTGCTCTCTTTGGTGCTGCTTTCCACTTGATATGTAGTCATGAGGAGGCATTGCCGAGTACCACTGGCAAGGCAAGAATGGCCATCTGTGACGCTGCTGTCTCTCAGAATGGCCCGACATACAGGTCCCCCCACAAACCTTTGGCATATGTGGCCAAAAGGACACAGGCTCAGGCTGCAGCACAAGAGATGCAGCCTGCAATTGCACCATCGCAGGACTCGGGTGCCGTGAGAGGGCCATTCAGTCCCAAAAGGTTCTTATTGGAATTACTGTGACAGCACCAAGGAGAAGCACAAGGGTAGCATTGAAGAGTTCAAACATCTCACACTGGCACCAAGGGATGATAAGAAGCATTGGGCACATACGCAATACGGCTTCTCATTAAAGAGACGGTTGCACTAAAGTAACATCTTTGGCAAGGTTTGGAAATTGCTTTCATCAATTGGCACCAACCAGAGCTGTGCAAGTTTATGCACACAGAGAAGAATGTGGAGATGGTGGTGGGAAGGGGGAAGATGTACACAGGAATACTAATGCAGTAGCCAGAACTGGTGAAGGTCTCCTTTGTCAGTGTGGAACATATGTCCCTTGCAGCCAGAAATGGGCTATCCTCCACGACTTTTTTTTATTCGCTCATGGGATGTGGGCGTCGCTGGCGAGGTCAGCATTTATTATCCATCACTAATTGCCCTAGAGAAGGTGGTGGTGAGCCGCCTTCTTGAACCGCTGCAGTCCGTGTGGTGAAGGTTCTCCCACAGTGCTCTTAGCAAGGGAGTTCCAGGATTTTGACACACGACGATGAAGGAATGGCGATATATTTCCAAATCGAGATGGTGTGTGACTTGGAGGGGAACGTGCAGGTCAAAGAAGCCTTGGCAAGTTGCTGCAGTGCATCCTGTGGATGGTACACACTGCAGCCATGGTGCGCCAGTGGTGAAGGGAGTGAACGTTTAGGGTGGTGGATGGGGTGCCAATCAAGAGGGCTGCTTTGTCCTGGATGGTGTCGAGCTTCTTGAGTGTTGTTGGAGCTGCACTCATCCAGGCAAGTGGAGAGTATTCCATCACGCTCCTGACTTGTGACTTGTAGATGGTGGAAAGGCTTTGGGGAGTCAGGAGGTGAGTCACTCGCCGCAGAATACCCAGACTCTGACCTGCTCTTGTAGCCACAATATTTATATGGCTGGTCCAGTTAAGTTTCTGGTCAATGGTGACCCCCAGGATGTTGATGGTGGGGGATTCGGCCGTTGAATGTCGTGGGGAGGTTGTTAGACTCTCTCTTGTTTGAGATGGTCATTGCCTGGCACTTGTCTGGTGCGATTGTTACTTGCCACTTATCAGTTCAATATTGGACATTGTCCAGGTCTTGCTGCATGCGGGCACGGACTGCTTCATTATCTGAGGGGTTGCGAATGGAACTGAACGCTGTGCAATCATCAGCGAACATCCCCATTTCTGACCTTATGATGGAGGGAAGGTCATTGATGAAGCAGCTAAGATGGTTGGGCCTAGGACACAACCCTGAGGAACTGCTGCAGCAATGTCCTGGGGCTGAGATGATTGGCCTCCAACAACCACTACCATCTTCCGTTGTTCTAGGTATGACTCCAGCCACTGGAGAATTTTCCCCGATTCTCATTGACTTCAATTTTACTAAGGATCCTTGGTGCCACACTCTATCGAATGCTGCCTTGATGTCAAGGGCAGTCACTCTCACCTCACCTCTGGAATTCAGTTCTTTTGTCCATGTTTGGACGAAGGCTGTAATGAGGTCTGGAGCCAAGTGGTCCTGGCAGAACCCAAGCTGAGCATCGGTGAGCAGGTTGTTGGTGAGTAAGTGCTGCTTGAAAGCACTGTCGACGACACCTTCCATCACTTTGCTGATGATTGAGAGTAAACTGATGGGGCTGTAATTGGCTGGAATGGATTTGTCCTGCTTTTTGTGGCTAGGACATACCTGGGCAATTTTCTACATTGTCGGGTAGATGCCAGTGTTGTAGTTGCACTGGAACAGTTTGGCTAGGGGCGCGGCTTAATTCTGGAGCACAAGTCTTCAGCACTGTAGCCAGGATGTTGTCGAGCCCATCGCCTTTGCTGTATCCAGTGCGCTCAGTTGTTTCTTGATATCACGTGGAGTAAATCGAATTGGCTGAAGACTGGCTTCTGTGATGGTGGGGATATCGGGAGGCGGCCGAGATGGATCATCCACTCGGCACTTCTGGCTGAAGGTGGTTGCAATCGCTTCAGCCTTGTCTTTTGCACTCATGTGCTGGACTCCGCCATCATTGAGGATGGGGATGTTTGCAGAGCCTCCTCCTCCCGTTCGTTGTTTAATTGTCCACCACCATTCACGACTGGATGTGGCAGGACTGCAGAGCTTTGATCTGATCCATTGGTTGTGGAATCGCTTAGCTCTGTCTCCAAGATACTGCCTCTGCTGCTCTTCCTGGTCCCCTTAATGCCCATGACTACCTTTGTCCTCTGGGCCCTCCATGGAGATGCTGCTTTGTAAGGCGAAGTTGTGCAGCACAGCAACACAATCCTGGAGACCTTAGCTGCACTGTATTGCAGCTAGACCCAACCACCTGAAGTGCAACTTCAACATGCCAGTGGTGTGCTCTATGACGATTCTAGTGGATGAACGGACCTCGTTATAGCGCTGCTTAACTGATGTCCTCAGGGAGCACACTGGTGTCATCAGCCATGACTGTAGAGGATAGCCTTGATATCCTAAGATAGCCACCCAGCTACTTGCCTCTCTGGACCACAATGCTGGCACAGTGGTGTTTCCTTAAATTGAAGGCACTGTGGCAGTGCTGGGGAAGTGGACATTCATTTGAATGCACATATGGTCATGTGGATGTCATAAATGATTCCGTGGAGAATCCTTTCACTCTGTAAAATTGCAGTCCTATCAGGTTGTAGCTAGTTGTCCATGGATAAGCTGATGGAATTGCTAACCTTACAGCATAATGCATCTATGATATATCTGTGCACAGCTGTGTGGTTAATGTTACTGATGTCCCCTATGATGTAGAATGATGTGGTACTTGATGTCTGTGTCTAAATGCGCGATCTTCTTGTACTTGATGTCTGTGTCTAAATGCGCGATCTTCTTTACTTGATGTCTGTGTCTAAATGCGCGATCTTCTTGATGTAGAAGTTATGGTCAATTGCGACATTAACAGTCACTGACGGAGGGGTGACTGTAAGTCCACTCACAGCATGTTATATAACTCTGTAATGGGTTCCTTTGGAAAACAAAGCCCCTACAGACACTGCTCCAGAGTCAAATGCCTTTGCCTATATGCTCTGGTGTGGGCATTCTGGTGACTGGGCGCCATGTGGCTCCACTGCAGCCTCACCAGCCCGGCATTCTTCCATTGCCCCTCCTCCTGTTTCTCCGAGCAGCATTCCCAATGGAAAAGACCCCTGTCTGAAATGGGGGGGGGGGGGGGGGGAGGGCTGAAGCAGCAACCCCTTGACAAATGGAAGATGACAGATGACAATAGTAAGGACCACTCAGCTCCAGACCTCATTACAGCCTTCGTCCAAACATGGACAAAAGAACGGAATTCCAGAGGTGAGGTGAGAGTGACTGCCCTTGACATCAAGGCAGCCTTTGACCGAGTGTGGCTCCAA
Organism: Heptranchias perlo; assembly: GCF_035084215.1. NCBI lineage: Eukaryota > Metazoa > Chordata > Chondrichthyes > Hexanchiformes > Hexanchidae > Heptranchias > Heptranchias perlo. The sequence goes on along the minus strand of NC_090331.1, from coordinate 95,058,733 downwards.
GGAACCCTAGTAAAATTGAAGTCAATGGGAATCAGGGGGAAAACTCTCCAGTAGCTGGAGTCATATCTAGCACAAAGGAAGATGATAGTGGTTGTTGGAGGCCAATCATCTCAGCCCCAGGACATTGCTGCAGCAGTTCCTCAGGGCTGTGTCCTAGGCCCAACCATCTTCAGCTGCTTCATCAATGACCTTCCCTCCATCATAAGGTCAGAAATGGGGATGTTTGCTGATGATTGCACAGTGTTCAGTTCCATTCACAACCCCTCAGATAATGAAGCAGTCCGAGCCCACATGCAGCAAGACCTGGACAACATCCAGGCTTGGGCTGATATGTGGCAAGTAGCATTCGCGCCAGACAAGTGCCAGGCAATGACCATCTCAAACAAGAGAGAGTCTAACCACCTCTCCCTGACATTCAATGGTATTACCATTGCCAAATCCCCCACCATCAACATCCTGGGGGTCACCATTGACCAGAAACTTAACTGGACCAGCCATATAAATACTGTGGCTACAAGAGCAGATCAGAGGCTGGGTATTCTGCGGCGAGTGACTCACCTCCTGACTCCCCAAAGCCTTTCTACCATCTACAAGGCACAAGTCAGGAGTGTGATGGAATACTCTCCACTTGCCTGGATACATGCAGCTCCAACAACACTCAAGAAGCTCGACACCATCCAGGACAAAGCAGCCCGCTTGATTGGCACCCCATCCACCACCATAAACATTCCCCTTCACCACCGGCGCACTGTGGCTGCAGTGTGTACCATCCACAAGATGCACTGCAGCAACTTGTCAAGGCTTCTTCGACAGCACCTCCCTAATCCACGACCTCTACCACCTAGAAGGACAAGAGCAGCAGGCACATGGGAACAACACCACCTGCACGTTCCCCTCCAAGTCACACACCATCCCGACTTGGAAATATATCGCCGTTCCTTCATCGTCTCTGGATCAAAATCCTGGAACTCCCTTCCTAACAGCACTATGGGAGAACCTTCACCACACAGACTGCAGTGGTTCAAGAAGGCGGCTCACCACCACCTTCTCAAGGGCAATTAGGGATGGGCAATAAATGCTGGCCTTGCCAGCAACGCCCACATCCCGTGAACGAATTTTTAAAAAAAGAAAAATACCAAAAATGATACGCTTTTAACTGCACCTGTTAATGGCGAAACGAGGCCCCTTAACTTCCCTTCCGCTTTCTCTACGGCAACCCCAAACTCCTATATAAAACAGCGTGAATACAAATGAGCACAGATGAGGCAGATATTAGGGAAACTGACACTTAAATCATCACCACGTCCTTACCGCCTCATTTTGCATGTGTCTGCTCAAAACGAGCAGGCACTTCTACCAGCTGTTGGAAAATGACAATTGAAACCAGGGTGGGCACTAAAATGGCCGGAGATCCGATATTAGGGATCTACGTGACATTTCCTGCTGTCATCCACCAAAAAAATTGGGCAAAGGTCAGTGGAAAATCTAGGCTCCACTCTTTTGTGTATAATATACATTGTCCCTTAACATAGCATGGTGACGTAGGAACTGAAGATCCTACATCACTACACAGTTTGAATTCCAATACCTCCCTTCCTCCAATATTCCTTCTGACTTTCTCCCCCATCATTCTCTCCTGAAGACTTCAGTTGGAATACGGTACCATAGGCTTTTTCATGCATCAGCCTGGAAAGTGAATGTCAGCAAGCTACTCTATCATGAGAAATCTCAGCCAATTAACATACACACGCATGCACTTTCCAGCCAGGAATGGGCATGGGAGCATCAGCTGATATTTTACCCTTCCCTAGCCTAGGGATACTGAGGGTATTTGTAGTGATTTAACTGCTAGCCTGGCTGAGATATAGATCAGCAATAGAATCTTGGACCTTCTGGTCTATATGACTCAGTATTACACCAGGCATTGGGGAAGCTCCAAACTCATCTTTATTATCCTTTGACCGACATTGCACAACTTCCACTGCACTAAGGCACCAGCTACAGAATAATAAAATATTAATACTTTCAGAATAAGCCATGGACTAACCATCTTGCTTTGGAAGTCTTGCAGCGTTTTAAGGTAATGATTTATCTCATGCCTGTACTGTTCTCTGATTTTGGAATGAGATCAGAACCATCAATGCATCACACTTGTCAAGACTCACTTAGCTGGAGCAAGACTCTTTCATTTTGGTTTAAAAATGCAACCCATTTGGATGCATCTGAAAAAGCTCCCCGTGTTTAAATGGGTCTGCAATCAGTGACTCTCTTCTGATCATAAATCTTGCTCCTAACACTTCCCTGATGTTCATGATGTGGAGATGCCGGTGATGGACTGGGGTTGACAATTGTAAACAATTTTACAACACCAAGTTATAGTCCAGCAATTTTATTTTAAATTCACAAGCTTTCGGAGGCTTCCTCCTTCCTCAGGTAAATGTTCAGGAGCTCCTTGAAGCCTACGCATTTATACATATAGAACAATACATGGTGTTTACAGAATGCCCCTGCAACTGCCCGTTGCCAAGGCAATCACCGTGTTCAGACAGAGAGGTGTCACCTGCAGAACCCCCGAATACACATTCAACAAAAAAAACAAACAGGAAAAAAAAAGAGAGAGGCAGAAACATCCGGAAGGCAGAGAAAGCCAGCAAATGACCCATTATATTAAAAACAGATAACATTTGTTCGCTACACGTTACCCCACCAGCGAACAAATGTTATCTGTTTTTAATATAATGGGTCATTTGCTGGCTTTCTCTGCCTTCCGGATGTTTCTGCCTCTCTCTGTTTTTTTTTCCTGTTTGTTTTTTTTGTTGAATGTGTATTCGGGGGTTCTGCAGGTGACACCTCTCTGTCTGAACACGGTGATTGCCTTGGCAACGGGCAGTTGCAGGGGCATTCTGTAAACACCATGTATTGTTCTATATGTATAAATGCGTAGGCTTCAAGGAGCTCCTGAACATTTACCTGAGGAAGGAGGAAGCCTCCGAAAGCTTGTGAATTTAAAATAAAATTGCTGGACTATAACTTGGTGTTGTAAAATTGTTTACAATTCCCTGATGTTGAGAGACTTGGGTCTGTCAAACAGGCTGTCTCGTAACACACTGCCACCCACCCCTTAAACAGTGTGCTTCGCACCAGAGCTGTGATTATCATACAAAAGACAGCAAAGTTACACCCAGCACAGAGGCAAATATGCACAAACATGGCAAAAAACACGTACAAACACGACAGGAGGATACACACACAAACGACAAAAACACATACATGAACACAAAGACACCCAAGCAAATATTGTAAAGGTCCACAGGGCAAAGAAAATCACAAGCAAGAACACACACACTGGACCCGTCACACACACACTCAAAAACAACACCACCTTGCATTTATATAGCACCTTTAACATAGTAAAATGTCTCAAGGTGCTTCACAGGACCGGTATCAAACAAAATCTGACACTGAGCCATATAAGGAGATATTAGGACAGGTGACGAAAAGCTTGATCAAAGAGGTAGGTTTTAAAGAGTGTCTTAAAGGAGGAGAGAGCATTGGAGAGGCAGAGAGGTTTAGAGAACGAATTCCAGAGCTTAGAACCGAGGCAGCCGAAGCCACGGCTGCCATGGTGGACCAATTAAAATCGGGGATGTGCAAGAGGCAAGAATTGGGGGAACGCCAAGATCGCAGAGGGTTGTAGGGCTGGAGGAGGTTACAGAGATAGGGAGGGGTGAGGCCATGGAGGGATTTGAACACAAGAATGAGAATTTTAAAATCAAGGCTTTTTTTTTATTCATTCATGGGATGTGGGCGTCGCTGGCAAGGCCAGCATTTATTGCCCATCCCTAATTGCCCTTGAGAAGTTGGTGGTGAGCCGCCTTCTTGTACAACTGAGTGGCTTGCTAGGCCATTTCAGAGGGCGATTAAGAATCAACCACATTGCTGTGGGTCTGGAGTCACATATAGGCCAGACCGGGTAGGACGGCAGGTTTCCTTCCCTAAAGGGCAGAGACCAGGAGCCAATGTAGGTCAGCGAGCACAGGGTGATGGGTGAACGGGACTTGGTGCGAGTTAGGATACGAGCAGCAGAGTTTTGGAGGGTGCAAGGAGAGCATTGGAATAGTCGAGTTCAGAGGTAACACAGGCATGTATGAGGGTTTCAGCAACAGATGAGCTGAGACAGGGACGGAGGCAGGTGATGTTATGGAGGTGGAAGTAGACAGTCTTGGTGATGGAAGAGGATATGGGAACGGAAGCCCAGCTTAGGGTCAAATAGGACGCCATGGTTGCTACCGGTCTGGTTCAGCCTCAGACAGTGGCCAAGGAGAGGGATGGAGTCGGTGGCTGGAGAATAAAGTTCACGGCGAGGACCGAAGACAATGGCTTCGGGCTTCCCAATACTTAGCTGAAGGAAATTTCTGCTCGTCCAATAATGGATGTTGGACAAGCAGTGTGACAAATCAGAGGCAGTGGAGGGGTCGAGAGAGGTGTTTGTGAGGTAGAGCTGGGTGTCATCAGCGTACACGTGGAACCTGACATTATACTTTCGGATGCTGTCACTAAGGGGGCAGCATGTAGATGAGAAATAGGAGGGGGCCAAGGGTAGATCCTTGAGGGACTCCAGAGGTAACGGTGCAGGAGCGGGAAGAGAAGCCTTCTCAACCTATGAGGAGAGATTGAGTAGAATGAGTCTATATTTTCTGGCGTTTAGAAGAATGAGAGGTGATCTCATTGAAACATATAAGATTCTGAGAGAGCTTGACAGCGTAGATGCCGAGAGGCTGTTTCCCCTGGCTGGAGAGTCTAGGACTAGGGTCAAGATTAGGGATCGGTCATTTAGGACCGAGATGAGGTAAAATTTCTTCACTCAGTGTTGTGAATCTTTGGAATTTTCTACCCCAAAGGGCTGAAGATGCTCAGTCGTTGAGTATACTCAAAACCGAGATCGATAGATTTTTGGACACTAAGGGAATCAAGGGACATGGGGATAGGGCGAGAAAATGGACTTGAGGTAGAAGATCAGCCATGATCTTCTTGAATGGCGGAGCAGGCTCAAAGGGCCGTATGGCCTACTCCCGCTCCTATTTCTTATGTTCTTATGTAAGCCATTGCAGGTGATTCTCTGGCTACGACTGGATAGATAGTAATGCAACCAGACAAGGGCAGCCAGCCAAGTTGGATGACAGAGTTAGAGGAGGGTGGTGTGGTCAATCGTGTCAAAAGCTGCAGACAGGTGGAGAAGGATGAGGAGGGATAGTTTACCACGGTCAGAGTCACATAGGATGTCATTTATGACTTAGATAAGAGCATTTTCACTGCTGTGGCAGGGGCGGAAACCTGATTGGAGGGATTCAAACATGGAGTTAAGGGAAAGGTGGGCACAGATTTGGGAGGTGACAACACGTTCTAGAACTTTGGAGAGGAATGGGAGGTTGGAAATGGGACAGCAGTTTGCAAGGACAGAGGGGTCAAGAGTGGGTTTTTTGAGGAGGGGAGATGACAGCAGATTTGATGGGGAGAGAGACAGTACCTGAGGAGAGGGAATCATTAACAATATTAGCTACTATGCAGTGATCCAACTGATCATGTTATGACTGATTTCCATGTGGGCAGCTGTACTCCAGCTGCTTCCTGCTGTACCCAGCTCATAATCCAATTCAATAATGGATGCACACAGTTGGATTTCTGACTAACAATACCCCCATAGTGGGTCCATCACAATATTCAGTTGTGAAATATTATCTTCCATCCTGTGTGTATGTGTAGGAGGAGGGAGCTCAGAACATCACAACTGTGTGGAATGGACCGCTCCATCTGACCAAAAGGTCAGGGCATAAGAACATAAGAAATAGGAGCAGGAGGAGGCCACATGGCCCCGTGAGGCTGTTCTGCCATTCAATCATGGCTGATCTTCGACCTCAACTCCACTTTCCTGCCCCATCCCCATATCCGTTGATTCCCCTAGAGTCCAGAAATCTATCGATCTCAGCCTTGAATATATTCAACAACTCAGCATCCACAGCCCTCTGGGGTAGAGAATTCCAAAGATTCACAACCCTCTGAGTGAAGAAATTCCTCCTCATCTCAGTCTTAAATAGCCGACCCCTTATTCTGTGACTATGCCCCCTAGTTCTAGACTCTCCAGCCAGGGGAAACAACTTCTCAGCATCTACCCTGTCAAGCCCCCTCATAATCTTATATGTTACAATTAGATCACCTCTCATTCTTCTAAACTCCAGAGAGTATAGGCCCGTTCTACTCAACTCGCCGCATAGGACAACCCTCTCAGTATTACCCCTTAGGACAATATTAGTCAGCAGGGGAACAGGAAGGAGCAATACCACTGGCCTGTCTTGGGGGGAAGGAAACAGCAGTGCCAGGAGCCAGGAACCAGACTCCACCACACAATAGCACAAAGCTCAAGGTACTTACCACAGGATCAGGCTTGTGAGATAACAACTGTATTATTTTTTAGTTTAAACAAAAAGCACAATTTCCCTTCCAATTGGTTTCCTGTTTCAAAAATACTCCAGAAATGACTATGTGATCCATTTGTAAAACTGCAGAATGACAGAGTCCAACCAGCACCAGCAGCCTTGCATCACTTGTGAGCTTAGACCGTGAGAGACTATTTAACCGGCTTCAGGTCTGCACATCATAACATTAGGAACAAGGAGGAGACCGTTCAGCCCCTCGGGCCTGTTCCGCCATTCAGTTAGATCATGGCTGATCTGCACCTTAACTCCATTTCCCGCCTTTGCTCCACATCCATTGAGACCCTTTCCCAACAAAAATCTATCGATCTCAGTCTTGAAAGCTCCAATTGACCCCCAGTATCCACAGCCTTTTGGGGAACAGAGTTCCAGATTTCCACAACCAGTTGTGTAAATAAGTGCTTCCTGATTTTACTCCTGAACAGCTCGGCTCTAATTTTAACATTATGCCCCCTTGTTTTGGATTCACCCACCAGAGAAAACAGTTTCTCTCTATCTATCCTATCAAATCCTTCGATCATTTTAAACACCTCGATTAGATCATCCCTTAATCTCCTATACTCGAGGAAATACAAGCCAAGTTTATGCAACCTGGCCTCATAATTTAACCCTTTTCGGCCCAGTATCATTCTAGTGAATCTGCGCTGCACCCCCTCCAAGACCAATATATCCTTCCTGAGGTGTGGTGCCCTGAACTGATGCAGTCTCCAGATGGAGTCTGACCGAGGCTCTACACAACTGAAGCATCACTTCCTCCCCCTTTCTATTCCAGACCCCTTGAGATAAAGGCCAACATTCCATTAGCCTTTTTGATTACTTTTTGTACATGTCTGCTGACTTTAAATGATTTGTGTACTTGAACTCCCAAATCTCTTTGCCCCTCTACAGTTCCTAGTTTCTCACCATTTAAAAAATACTCTGATTTATCTTTCTTGGGCCCAAAATGAATGATCTCACAATTGTCCACATTGAACTCCATTTGCCATAGTTTTGCCCACTCACTTAATTAAAGCGAGGCAAATCACAGCCAATCCCAATCCTATCCTCACCCACTACCTATATACACACAAATTCCCGCATGCTTACAATATAGCAATCAGGAGCAGGAATCCTGGCTGATTTTCCCCTCCTTAGCCCAGGGATGGCGGAGTTCAGTTATAGAACCACACCCGAGGTCAGCTAGCTCAGGGCAGACTATGGATTGAACCTGCAACTTTCCAATCTGCGCAGCTGAGCTACACGCTGCATTTACTAACTGAGGAATGGTGGGGAAGGGGGGTACTCTTGAATATAATCATGGTGTATGAATTGATGCTTACAACAAGCAGCTATTTCCAGAAAACCTGACCCAAAACCTGGACTAATTCTGATTTTACTTTGGAAACCATCTGCTGAGATCTGAGAGGTTAGTTAAGTTGATTGGCCCCTCCTTTCGTGAATCAGTTGACTTTTTCTCGGTAACGGTTCCAAGGCTGAGTTTTCTTTCCAGTCCCTCAGCCAAGTAACCATTTTTCATGTACGATCAGCAGCAGGACCACTGGCACTGAGGGTAACTGTTGCTTCCCTGGCTGAGAACAGGATAGACAAAACCTGCTTTCCCAGCTCTGTGCTCCAGGAATTAGGTCAGGACAGGCTGTGACAGATCACTCTGCATGTCCTTGTCATCTGACCTGTCCAGATGAATGTCTGAATTAATTTTAAGTCTGGTTTATAGCACTGCCTCGAGATGTTTTGCGAGGAGCTCAGAGGCCAGGGTCTGGATACCTATAATGGCTCTCTTGCTGCTGCCACATATCACAGATGGGTTCTGATCAAATTCCATGTGATTAAAGAGTAAGCCAAGCTGGAGCAGCATTTGAGTGAAAAACCAACAGCAAGGAGAAAGACTTTGAGCAACTCATCGATCTGGGGAACAGGTTATAATTATTACGGCGAAAAACGTCGTTACAAGCAGAACTTTTCTACACACTAACCCAACGCCTGTGAAAAAACTGAAGAAGAAAAACTAAGTCTAAGGAAATTTTATGTGTCACATTACATGGACCAACAGTGCTCTGTGTTATTCCTCATAACCCCTTATACATTTGCACACATTGCTCTCAAGGGCCAACTTGGCTCAGTGGGCAGCATTCTCACCTGAGTCAGAAAGTTGTGGATTCAAGCCCAACTCCAGGACTTCAGCTCATAATCGAGGCAGTGAAGAGGAAATACATTACTTAGATGAAGGAACAGAGAGCCATATATCCAAGTTTGCTGACAACACCAAGTTAGGTGGCACAGTAAATAGTGTAGATAGGAGCAAAAAGTTGCAAAGGACATTGATAGATTAAGTGAGTGGGCAAAACTGTGGCAGACGATGCTCATTGTGGGGAAGTGTGAGATCATCCACTTTGGGCCTAAAAGATAAATCAGAGCATTTTCTAAATGGTGAGAAGTTAGGAACTGTGGAGGAGCAAAGAGATTATGGGGTCCATGTACAGAAATCACTAAAAGTTAATGGATAGGTACAAAAAATAATTTTAAAAGTTAATGAAATGTTGGCATTTATCTCAAGAGGGCTGGAATACAAAGGGGTGGAAGTTATGTCAGTTATATAAAGCTCTAGTTGAACGTCATTTACAGTACTGCGTTCAGTTCTGGGCACCGCACCTCAGGAAGGAGATTTGGCCTTGGAGATGGTGCAGTGCAGATTCACCAGAATTATACTGGGGCTAAAAGGGTTAACTTATGAGGACAGGTTTCATAGACTGGGCTTGTATTCCCTTGAGAATAGAAGATTAAAGGGTGATCTAATTCAAATGTTTAAGATGATTAAAGGATTTGATAGGGTAGATAGAGAGAAACTATTTCCTCTGGTCGGGGAGTCCAGAATAAGGGGAATAACCTTAAAATTAGAATTAAGCTGTTCAGGGGTGATGTCAGAAAGCACTTCTTCACACAAAGAGGAGTGGAAATCTGGAACACTCTTCCCCCATCACAGGCTTCTTCATTAAACTGTCTATTGTCGTCACTGGATTTATGTATTGGCCTCAAAACCCTTTAGGACAATTCACACTTAAACCGAGACATTTTAATGGTGTGTCAATACATTTGTGTTAAATTCTTAATTCATCCTCTCACATCACTCCCACCAATAGCGACAAGCCCGTATCCACCAGTTCTGTACCCCAGTGTTATACATTGACAGACCTGCACCCACCAGTACTGTACCCCAGTGTTATATAGTGCCACACCAGTATCCACCAGTAGTGTACCCAAGGTATACGTGACAGACCTGTATCCCGTGTTAATGACAGACCAGTACTCACCAATACTGTAACCCAGTGAAATATAGTGAGACCTGTACCCATCAGGACAGTATCCGGTATTATACGGTGACACACCTGTATCCACCAATACTGTACCTGTTATATGTGACAGACATGTACCCCTGGTACTGTATCCCAGTGTTATACAGTGACACACCTGTACCCACCAGTACTGTACCCCAGTGTTATATAGTGCCACACCAGTATCCACCAATAGTGTACCCACGTTATACTTGACAGACCTGTACCCCTGGTACTGTACCCCAGTGTTAGTGACAGACCTGTACCCACCAATGCTGTACCCTAGTTTAATACAGTGAGACCTGTACCCACCAGGACAGTACCCAGTATTATACAGTGACACACCTGTTCCCACCAGTACTGTACCTGTTATATGTGACAGACCTGTACCCCCGGTACTATACCCCAGTGTTATACGGAGACACACCTGTACCCACCAGTACTTTACCCCAGTATTATACAGTGACACACCTGTACCCACCAGTACTGTACCAGTCATAGTGACAGACCCGTGACTAATAGTATTGTACCCGTGTTATACAGTGACAGACCTGTACCCACCAATACTGTACCCGTTATACAGTGACAGATCTATACCCACCAGTACTGTACCCTTTATACCCAACAGCACTGTACCCACTGGTATATAGTGACAGACCTGTACCGACCTGCACTGTACCCCAGTATTATAGTGACAGACCTGTACCCATTATACCCACCAGTACTATACCCGTTTTACATTGATAGACCTGTACCCACCAGTAATGTACCCAGTATACAGTGACAGACCTGTACCCACCAGTAATGTACCCATTGTACATTGACAGACCTGTACCCACCTGCACTGTGCCCGTGTTATACAGTGACAGACCTGTACTCACCAGTACTGTACCAGTGTTAAATAGTGACAGACCTGTGCCCATCAATACTGTTCCTCATACTATGGTAGACCTGCACCCACCAGTACTGTACCCAATGTTATATAGTAACAGACCTGTACCCACCAGCACTGTACCACAATGTTATACTGTGAGAGACCTGTACCCACCAGTACTGTACCCCAGTGACAGACCTGTGCTCAACAGCATTGTACCCACTGGTATCTAGTGACAGATTTGTACCCACCAGTATTGCACCCCAGTGTTACAGTGACAGACCTGTACCCATCAATACTGTACTCCATTGCTATATGGTGACAGACCTGTACCCACCAGTACTGTACCCGTGTTTTTTTTTTATTCGTTCATGGGATGTGGGCGTCGCTGGCAAGGCCAGCATTTATTGCCCATCCCTAATTGCCCTTGAGAAGGTGGTGGTGAGCCGCCTTCTTGAACCACTGCAGTCTGTGTGGTGAAGGTTCTCCCACAATGCTGTTAGGAAGGGAGTTCTAGGATTTTGATCCAGCGACAATGAAGGAACGGCGATATATTTCCAAGTCGGGATGGTGTGTGACTTGAGGGGAACGTGCAGATGGTGTTGTTCCCATGTGCCTGCTGCTCTTGTCCTTCTTGGTGGTAGAGCTCGCAGGTTTGGGAGGTGCTGTTGAAGAAGCCTTGGCGAGTTGCTGCACTGCATCCTGTGGATGGTACACACTGCAGCCACTGTGCGCCGGTGGTGAAGGGAGTGAATGTTTAGGGTGGTGGATGGGGTGCCAATCAAGAGGGCTGCTTTGTCCTGGATGGTGTCGAGCTTCTTGAGTGTTGTTGGAGCTGACCCCCAGGATGTTGATGGTGAGGGATTCGGCGATGGTAATGCCGTTGAATGTCAAGGAGAGGTGATTAGACTCTCTCTTGTTGGAGATGGTCATTGCCTGGCACTTGTCTGGCGCGAATGTTAATAGTCACTTATGAGCCCAAGCCTGGATGTTGTCCAGGTCTTGCTGCATGCGGGCTCGGACTGCTTCATTATTTGAGGGGTTGCGAATGGAATTAAACACTGTGCAATCATCAGCAAACATCCCCATTTCTGACCTTATGATGGAGGGAAGGTCATTGATGAAGCAGCTAAAGTTGGTTGGGCCTAGGACACTGCCCTGAGGAACTCCTGCAGCAATGCCCTGGGGCTGAGATGATTGGCCTCCAACAACCACTACCATCTTCCTTTGTGCTAGGTATGACTCCAGCCACTGGAGAGTTTTCCCCCGATTCCCATTGATTTCAATTTTACTAGGGTTCCTTGGTGCCACACTCGGTCAAATGCTGCCTTGATGTCAAGGGCAGTCACTCTCACCTCACCTCTGGAATTCAGCTCTTCTGTCCATGTTTGGACCAAGACTGTAACAAGGTCTGGCGCTGAGCATCGGTGAGCAGGTTATTGGTGAGTAAGTGCCGCTTGGTAGCACTGTCGACGACACCTTCCATCACTTTGCTGATGATTGAGAGTAGACTGATGGGGCAGTAATTGGCTGGATTGGATTTGTCCTGCTTTTTGTGGACAGGACATACCTGGGCAATTTTCCACATTGTCGGGTAGATGCCAGTGTTGTAGCTGTACTGGAACAGCTTGGCTAGAGGCGCAGCTAGTTCTGGAGCACAAGTCTTCAGCACTACCGCCGGGATGCTGTCGGGGCCCATAGCCTTTGCTGTATCCAGTGCACTCAGACGTTTCTTGATATCACGTGGAGTGAATCGAATTGGCTGAAGACTGGCTTCTGTGATGGTGGGGATATCGGGAGGAGGCCGAGATGGATCACCTACTCGGCACTTCTGGCTGAAGGTGGCTGCAAACGCTTCAGCCTTGTCTTTTGCACTCACGTGCTGGACTCCGCCATCATTGAGGATGGGGATGTTTGCAGAGCCTCCTCCTCCTCCCCCCCCCGTTAGTTGTTTAATTGTCCACCACCATTCACGACTGGATGTGGCAGGACTGCAGAGCTTTGATCTGATCCGTTGGTTGTGGAATTGCTTAGTTCTGTCTATAGCATGTTGCTTCCGCTGTTTAGCATGCATGTAGTCCTGAATTGTAGCTTCACCAGGTTGGTACCTCATTTTTAGGTGCGCCTGGTGCTGCTCCTGGCATGCTCTTCTACACTCCTCATTGAACTAGGGTTGATCCCCTGGCTTGTTGGTAATGGTAGAGTGAGGAATATGCCGGGCCATGAGGTTACAGATTGTGCTGGAATACAATTCTGCTGCTGATGGCCCACAGCGCCTCATGGATGCCCAGTTTTGAGCTGCTAGATCTGTTCTGAATCTACCCCATTTAGCATGGTGATAGTGCCACACAACACATTGGATGGTGTCCAATGCGAAGACGTCTGGACAGGACTGTGCGGCGTTCACTCCTACCAATACCGTCATGGACAGATGCATTTGGGACAGGTAGATTGGTGAGGACGAGGTCAAGTAAGTTTTTCCCTCGTGTTGGTTCGTTCACCACCTGCCACAGGCCCAGTCTGGCAGCTATGTCCTTCAGGACTCGGCCAGCTTCGTCAGTAGTGGTGCTACCGAGCCACTCTTGGTGATGGACATTGAAGTCCCCCACCCAGAGTACATTCTGTGCCCTTGCTACCCTCAGTGCTTCCTCCAAGTGGTGCTCAACATGGAGGAGGACTGATTCATTAGCTGAGGGAGGGTGGTAGGTGGTAATCATCAGGAGGTTTCCTTGCTCATGTTTGACCTGATGCCATGAGATTTCATGGGGTCCAGAGTCAATGTTGAGGACTCCCAGGGCCACTCCCTCCTGACTGTATATCACTGTACCGGCACCTCTGGTCGGTCTGTCCTGCCGGTGGGACAGGACATAGTGGATGGTGATGGAAGAGTCTGGGACTTTGGCTGAAATGTATTATTCTGTGAGAATGGCTGTGTCAGGCTGTTGCTTGACTAGTCTGTGGGACAGCTCTCCCAATTTTGGCACAAGTCCCCAGATGTTAGTGAGGAGGACTTTGCAGGGTCGACTGGGCTTGGTTTGCCTTTGGCGTATCTGGTGCCTAGTGGTCTGTCCGGTTTTATTCTTATTGTGACTTTTTTTAGCGAGATTGTACAACTGAGTGGCTTGCTAGGCCATTTCAGAGGGCAATTAAGAATCAACCACATTGCTGTGGGTCTGGAGTCACATATAGGCCAGACCGGGTAAGGACGGCAGGTTTCCTTCCCTAAAGGACATTAGTGAACCGGATGGGTTTTTACGATAATCCGGTAGTTTCACTATTACTGATACTAGTATTTTAATTCCAGATTTTATTTAATTAATTGAATTTAATTAATTGAAATAAAATTCCCCAGTTGCCGTGGCAGGATTTGAACTCATGACTCCGGATTATTAGTCCAGTAACATAACCACTATGCTACCGTACCCCTAGTGTTATAGTGACAGGCCTCTATCCACTCGTACTGAACCCATTGTTACATAGATCTGGTGGTGGAAGTAACTTTACATTATAGTCCAGTTCAGTGATGCAAAGGGTCCCAGGTTTTTATACAAATGGAGTTGGTATCCACCTATGCAGCAACAATTTGTGGCAGAGAATTCCGCATTCTCTATAAAGACATTTTTTTCAAACCTCCCCATCGATTCTTTTTACGATTATCTTAAATTTGTGCCGCTGCCTCGCTGGCCAGTGGGAACAATCCATCACTATTTACCTTATCATAATCTTGATCAAGTCACCTGGTAACCATCTCAGCAACAAAGAAAAAGACCCTAAATTTCCAAATCTCTCTTCATAACGTCATCCCTCATTCCTGGTAACCTCCTGGTGAATCCACACTGCCATCTTTCCATTGATTTTATATCTTCCTGACAATGACATGCCCAAAACTGAGCACAATCCTCCAAATATGACTTAACTAAGGCCTTGTATGTGCACTGCATTAAAGCACAGGGGTTATGTATGATTTTTCCTGTCGTGGATAGGCCTGAATATGCAAAATAGCCCCAGTAACAACGCTGATATAGATGGCAACTTTTGAACAGAGATTCTAGTCACCTCCCTGTACCCAAAGTAATGCAGCTGGTACTGTTACTTGGATTGAAGGGCTGCCACTAGCATATTCCAGAGTCACACATGGCTGCTTAAACCCTGGCAGCAGTTGCATGTCGTCTTGAATTCTCAGCTGTTAGCTGCCTGCTGCTTGGAGCCAAGGATCCAACAAGAATGATGGGATGCAACCGGCAAAAGGAAATACTGCATAAAAAACACAATAAGTATACTAATCCTTTAAATTCCTCCTTACTCTTATGGAACTATCACTAGAATGAATTGCAAGGGGCAAAAAAGTCATGAGAGTAAATGTATAGACTGCACTAGGAATGATATTGCTAGTTAAAATATTCCACTCCCAAACCTACAGCAAATTAGTTTTTAAAATGTGCTTCCTGCAGGGATTTAAATACAATCAACTCCAGATAAATCATACTGTTCTAGTCAGTTAAATTACTTCCCACTCATTCAAATTTAATGGAATTAAAATTTGATCAAATTACTCTCCACACAATAGCAACCCTGTGGCTCAGACCACTTCCCATTCACTTACACTGTACAGAATTCCACTGGCTCAAAGTTACAAAGTTGTCACTGGATTTATTTAAAGTTGTACGACTATAGAAAAAAATTCACACTTAAGCCAATACAATTTAATACTGTGCGATGCAGTTAATTCGTCCCCTCACATCATTCCCACTATAACTAAAAGTGACAGACTTTTACCCAAAGAGTGGTAAGAACGTGGAACGTGCTACCACAAGGAATAATTGAGGCAAATAGCATAGATGCATATAAGGGGAAGCAAGGTAAGCACATGGGGAAGAAAGAAATAGAAGAGTATCCTGATAGGGTTAGATGAAGTAGGAAGGGAGGAGGTACCAGTTCTGTACCCGTGTTATACAGTGACAGACCTGTACCCATCAGTACTGTACCCCAGTCTTGTACAGTGACACATCTGTACCCACCAGTACTGAATCCCAGTGTTATACAGTGACAGACCTGTACCCATCAGTACTGTACCCCAGTCTTGTACAGTGACACACCTGTACCCACCAGTACTGAATCCCAGTGTTATACGTGACAGATCTGTACCCACAAGTACTTTAACCCAGTGTAATACAGTGACAGATCTGCACCCATCAGTACTGAACCCGTGTTTTACGTTCACAGACCTGTACTCACCAGCACTATACCCCAGTGTTATACAGTGACAAACCTATACCCACCTGCACTGTACCCCAATGTTATACAGTGACAGACCTGTACCTACCAGCACTGGGATCGTTATACAGTGACCAATCTGTACCCACCAGTACTGTTCCACAATTATACAGTATCAGATCTATATGCACCAGTATGGTATTCATGTTTTACATTGACAGATCTGGACCCACCAGTTGATCAAGTTATATCGAAACTACAGCACAGAAACAGGCCATTCGGCCCAATTGGTCTATGCCGGCGTTTAAGATCTAAACAAGCCTCCTCCCTCCCTACTTCATCTAACCCCATCAGGATACCCTTCAATTCCTTTTTCCCCCATATGTGTATCTAGCTTCCCCTTAAATGCTATTTGCCTCAATTACTCCTTGTGGTAGCACGATCCACATTCTTGCCACTCTTTGGGTAAAGAAGTTTTTCCTGAATTCCCAATTGAATTTCTTAGCGACTCGTTTATATTTATGACCTCTAGTTTTGGACTCCCCCACAAATGGAAACATTTTCTCTACTTCTACGCTGTCAAACCCTATCATTATCTTAAAGACCTCTGTCAGGTCACTCCTCGGCCTTCTCTTTTCTAGAGACAGGGCTACGGGGATAGGGCAGGGGAGTGGGACTCGCTGGATTGCATAGAGCTGCCACGGACTCGATGGGCCGAATGGCCTCCTTCCTTGCAGTAATGATTCTAAAAGAGCCCCAGCCTGTTCAGTCTATCCTGCTGACTATTCTTCATTATATTTTTGTTCTCTAGATGTCTTTCTATTACATTTTTGAGTAAAGATTCCAGTCTATCCTCTCAGTTCTGGTATCATCCTTGTGAATCTTTTTTGCACCCTCTCCAGTGCCTCTAGATCCTGTCTATAATATGGAAACCAGAACTGTACACAATTCTCCAAGTGTGGTCTAATCAAGGTTCTATACAAGTTTAACATAACTTCTTTGCTTTTCAATTCTATCCCTCTAGAAATGAACCCTAGTGCTAGATTTGCCTTTTTTATGGCCTTATTAACCTGCATTGCTACTTTTAGTGGTGTATCTGTACCCCGAGATCTCTTTGCTCCTCTATCCCATTTAGACTTATTATCCAAACAGTATGTGGCCTCCTTATTCTTCCTACCAAAATGCACTATCTCACACTTTCCTATATTGAAATTCATTTGCCAATTACATGCTCATTCTGCAAGTTTATTAATGCCTTCTTGCATTTTGATGCATTCTTCCTTTATATTAATTACACTCCACAATTTGGCGTCATCCACAAATTTTGAGATTATGCTTCCGATTCCCAAATCCAAATCGTTTATGTAAATTGTGAACAACAATGGTTCCAGCACCGATCCCTGTGGTACACCACCTTCCGCCAGTCTGAGTAGTTACCCCAACCCCTACCCGCTGTTTTCTGTTTTATAGCTAGCTTGCTATTCATTCTGCTACCTGTCCCCTGACTCCACACTCTCTGGCCTTAGCCATGAGTCTACAATGCAGTACCTTATCGAAGGCCTTTTGAAAATCCAAATATATTACATCTACCACATTACCCTTGTCTACTCTTCCTGTTACTTCTTCAAAGAATTCAATAAGCTTGGTCAAGCATGACTTTTCCTTCTGAAATCCGTGCTGACTATTCTTCATTATATTTTTGTTCTCTAGATGTCTTTCTATTACATTTTTGAGTAAAGATTCCATTATCTTTCCTACCACCACCGTTAAGCTAACTGGTCTGTAGTTCCCTGGACTTGTTCTATCTCCTCTATTAAATATAGGAATAACGTTACCCCAGTGTTATACAGTGACGGACCTGTATCCACCAGTACTGTACCCGTGTTATATAGTGACAGATCTGTACCAACGAGTACTGTACCCCAGTGTTACACAGTGACAGACCTGTACCCACCAGTACTGCGTTGTAGTATAATGTGGCTCAAAATGATCTCTCTCGGCACAACCCAAGTTTAGAGGGCTGAATGTAGAATTGTATCACTCGTCGTTTCTCACATTTGAAGTGAGCACAGTATGAAAGTTTCACATACTCACCCTTAAACTGTGCTGAAATCATCAAGACAGCACTGGCAAAGCCATTCCATGAGATAAATCATATCTAAGTACACACTCCTAAGGGGTCATTTTCCGAGTTCGCCTTTCTGGTGGGAACCATCACCTGCGTGCATCATGTCCGCTGCACACCCTAATTTCTGATATGCACTGCCAGTGGGTAAGTTTCCCCAGGGAGCATGAAGTCAGAAAAGAAGCCTCTAATCTCACTTAGACATTCACTCCAATTAGCTGCGTTTTCAGTGCTGAGCACACTGAATTTTGTTAATCCTCTCGTCAATTTCAGCTTTGAGCCTTCCAAGTCTCCAAGCTTCATTCATAATTTTAAAAAGGGAGATTGTGCATACATAAAATAAGGAAGCAAACATAGTCTGGCAGCTCAGGAACAAGGTCGGGCCACTGCAGCAGTTGAGCAGCTCAGTGACATATTCAAGCAGCTCGAACGGGTCAGTAACAGAGTCGCAGGGCTCAGAAAATTCAGGTACGCTAGCAACACAGTAGAGCAGCTTCGGCACATCTGGGCAGCTCAATAGGACAACCGAACAGGTCAGAAACATAGTTAGACGAGTCAGAAGCGGAAGAATCCAGAGTGGATATTTGAAGATGAATTTTCTATAGAATGAGTGGAGGTCTGGGAGCAGTGAGCTTGGTCACGCACTTGGCCTGGCACAATAGCTGATGGCAATAACCCAGCACATGGGATCTGTCATTCTTCAATCAAATTTTCAATGTTAAACTAGTACAGCTTCCATTTCAGGCACCAAGTTAGATGCAAAGTAAAGCTCCCTCTACACTGTCCCATCAAACAGTCCCAGCTCAGGTACAGCACAGGTTAGATACAGAGTAAAGCTCCCTCTGCACTGTCCCATCAAACACTCCCAAGCTCACTCCCCAAAACCTTTCCACCATCTATAAGGCACAAGTCACGAGTGTGATGGAATACTCTCCACTTGCCTGGATGAGTGCAGCTCCAACAACACTCAAGAAGCTCGACATCATCCAGGACAAAGCACTCCGCTTGATTGGCACCCCATCCACCACCTTAAAAATTCACTCCCTCCACCATCGGCGCACAGTGGCTGCAGTGTGTACCATCCACAGGATAAACTGCAGCAACTCGCCAAGGCTTCTTCGACAGCACCTCCCAAACCCGCGACCTCTACCACCTAGAAGAACAAGAGCAGCAGGCACATGGGAACATCACCACCTGCACGTTCCCCTCCAAGTCACACATCATCCCGACTTGGAAATATATCGTCGTTGGGTCAAAATCCTGGAACTCCCTTCCTAACAGCACTGTGGGAATACCTTCACCACACGGACTACAGCGGTTCAAGAAGGCAGCTCACCACCACCTTCTCAAGGGCAATTAGGGTTGGGCAATAAATGCTGGCCTTGCCTGCGACGCCCACATCCCATGAATGAATAATAAAAAAGCATAATTGCACATTGTTGTTGTAAAGGTTTGAGGCCTATTACTAATGGTGACATTTTCTTCATTTAGAAAATTTAATACACATGCATTTAAATAAAGTCCTAAAGAGTTAGGCAAGTTAGTTCTACATTCACAATCTCTCTATGACGATGATCTGCCACATTCTGCTGACTGCACGCATCAATCTTCAGTCCCTTTTAGGCACATGAAAGGGTTACGATTACAGATTGTTACTTACTTTTTTGGCTGCTGCTAAAAGCAGCCTTGGTCAGGCATTTGGCAATCCTTTTTCTCAAGCACAGAAGTGGTGAGATTGTCTCCAAGGAGCTCAATAACAGTGTGCCAGCTTCCAGCACAGAAATGATGACACCGTTCCCCGGAGGCTCAATACACTGCCCAGAGTGGTACTGAGCCACACCAGCCAGGTGGTCACAGGATATAGGGATGGTCTCTGCCATGAGGTTAGCCGTGGACTGTGAGAAATGGAGACATACTATCACCAAGCAATGCTCTGAAGGAGTATGTTACTATGATGATGAGCTGTGACATCAGTAGGGGCAGTACAACTAGCTACAGTGCCTTTGTGCTGGAGAGGGGGGAAAAAAGTCAGCCTGGGGTCCCATCCCTGATCACTATCCAGTGAATCCTGTGTGTGTCTCTCTCTCTCTCTCTCTCTATACATGTGTAACAGGATCATCTGTCACACACGCCACAGTCAAATACTCTGCTGGTACTCACTGCCTGGACTCACGTATGAAGAATGGCCACTTGGGTGAGGTACTGGAAGATGACAGCTGACAGCAACTGTACCCCATAGCAAGAGCCAATGTCTTCAAGAGAGGAGGAGGGGAGGGGGGGGGGTGAAAATTGCAAAGGAATCCCAAGTAAAATTGAATATAAATGGCGTGAATAACAATCCTATGCAGAGACACACAGATACAACAAAATAGTACGTAATGAACAACCAATAATGTGGAATCATTTCAAGGCTGGAATCCAATACTGGGGTTCAAATAACAGTTAGAAAGTTTTGCTCGTGTTTATGATACAATCTTCACCCCAATAATGAGTTATAGCCTTGTATCCATTTTTATATATTTAAATCAATGTAGCAACCTAAGCTCCGGTGTCGTTAGCACAGTAATACCCCATTAATATTGTGGAACCGCAATGTGTCTGGGCTACTGGTGCTTTATGTTCTCTTCCCGCCCCCACGGTTTACATTGCATGGTGGATTCAGAGCACTAACAGCAAAGTGAAGCAACTCTGCACGTGCAATTCCTCAAAAGTCATGTAGATGACTGGGTTTCTGGCCACAGACCTTCCCTGTTGTAACAAGTCACATTCCTGGGCTGTGCAAATGAGCTGAACACTCAGCCTGCCCACAGCTGGAAGAAAAATAGCAGCGCGTGGCCCAGTTACGTCAGAGGCTCACTGAAACCTCATCTCATGAGGGAGGACTTGGAGCCTCAGGGATTGGGGAGAGATCGGTGCTATTAAATGTAGCAAAACATTTACAGGAGGTGGGATGGGTTATGTAACTGAAAGAGGAACTAACAGCTGAACTGAGTGAGCAAAAGGAATGAATACAAAGGTTGTAACAGAAAATAGGGGTGGGTTTCTTTTTAAAAGACTATTCATCCAACAGGAATATTAACTAGTTTGTACAAGAAAACTCAAGTGTCCTGTAATGCCTATAGTATAGTAGAGACATACAAGAGGACGCCTCGCGAACTGCGCAGAGCACTAATCTCTCCCTGCTCTCAAGTGCAGTCATTGTGTTAGAAATCTGGTTAAAATCAAGGGGTGAGGCACAGTTTGTGTGAAAGCCCCAGATTAGTACATTTCTCTGACTAGAAACAGTCACAGACTGATGATGCATGCAGACGACCATAAACACACCCATTAGACAGCCCCTGGCTTCATCCTGCACCACAGTGTCTGGTTGTAGCCCAGCTCTCACAGCAGCCTCATTATTGATGAGGAAAAGATGGCTGCTTTGCATTTGGGGCTGCTCCTTTTCATTTTGGTTTGAAAATGTTTAAGTGGTAGGGAAAGGGGAGAAGGGGGAAAGAGAAGGCACTACTTCAAATCTTCCTTGAAACAAAAGTACCTCATGTTCAAATCCATCTTAAATGAGAGAAGTATGTGTGTACGCCGGCATGTATATAGCTGCAAGATCATCTGCCTATATATGTGCCAGCCGCAAGTATTTTTAAGCAAGATTCCTGCATGTTAAACAGTCAGTGACATTACAGTGAAAGATTTTCATGCAGATGCAAGGCTTATTTGAATCACTAGAATGCCCTCAACGTGCAGGTCATGCAGCCAGGTACAGTACAAAAATAAATTAACCGAACCCCACAAAGATGACGGCAGCTGGTTCCAATCTGCCATTGGAACCAAAGCCTTGTGTGTTGGTCTGCTAAACACACTGGCATCATTGTTATAGTGTGACAAGAAAGAAAGACTTACATCTCTCAGGATGTCTCATAGCACTTCACATAAAATTAAGTAGTTTTATTCCTGTTATGTAGGCAAACGTGGAAGCCAATTTGCACACAGCAAGGTCCCACAAACCAAATGTAATGAATCACAAGTTAATCAGTCTTTCGTGGTGTTGATTGAGGAAGGAAGGAATATTGTCCAGGACACCAGGAGAACTTCCCTGCTCTTCGTCAAAGTGCCACTTTCATCGAAAAGGTGTCTGTCTACCTGAACTAACCCTCAGATTAATGTCGCATCTGAAAGATGGTATCTCCAACAATACAACATTCCCTGGAGTGTCAATCAGAAGGGAAAAAAATTGCATTTATATAGCTCCTTTGACATCCCAAAGTGCTTTGCAGCCATTGAAGTACTTTTGAAATGAAGTCCCTGTTGTAATGTAGGAAACCAGAGAGCGATCATTCTCCCAATATCAAAGGTTACATCTTAAAAAGGCCTTTAAGTTCCTGGACCTTCTAGCAACAAAATCCCCACTCTAAAAGGTGCCATGCTGCCCACTGCCATGGATGTTGTAGAGGATTTTATCTGATGCACCACAATATAGTTTTGAAACTAACCTTTTTTTATTGCTTGTTTTCTCCCCTTCTTTCCTGAAAGTGCTGACTCTCACAAGGATACATCTTCAGGGGCACCACAACCCTCACCTACCTCACCCAAGTATCCATTCTTCCTGTTTGAGCCAAAACAGCGGGTACTGACAAACTATTCAAGGGTAGAGTCGAACCTGATCCTGTTCCCACCTGCACATTCTAGCAAGAGTCACTGGATAGTGATCAGTAGTTGAAACCAGCTTAAATTTTTTTTTAGCAGCGGATGAATTTGTTGACACAATGCCATCAACATGCTCCGCACTGTGTACAAATATAACAAGCTTCATTTCAGGAATTTCTACCATGGTGATATTGGCCCTTTAAGATTAATCATTTTCTTAAGAAGAGCATGTCCAGTAAAAACATTGGGACAACATTCCAGGTAAGATGATGCTGTGCAGTGTGCAGAAGAGGCTGAGTGGGAGCCAGGATTCCATTTTATGAAGCAGCTCTTGGTCTGAATTTAAAAACATTGGGGCTGAAATTGCTCTACCCCAATGCTGGCACGTTCCCACTCGACCTTGAAAGGGGCCAGTGACGCAAAGGGGGTGGGGTCGGGGCCGGGAACTCGCAGGCTGGGTGTTTGCACGGCTTGTCAGAAGGTTGGACGTCAACACACCCAACGGGATGAGGCGTGTTGGCTTCCAGTAGAGCACAATTGCATTCTCTCCCGGGGAGGGAGAGGGGCAGCACGCAGTCCAGGGCAAGGAAGTTGGACCCTCAAAGATCAGGAGAATTTTCTTTTTAATTTTAATCATCAGGTACAAAAATTGTTTCACTGGGAGATACCCTCCTTCTTGGATTGTAGCTGGCACCAGAGTTTCCATCAGATTGGGGTGGCAGGTGTTCAAGATTTTTCTCTGGCATTGGCCCAGTGCAAATTAGGTACATTCCTAATGACCCCGCCAACACCAGCTGGATCAGCACTGGAGGGCTACGGTGGACGCGTTCCCAGCCCGTGCAGTCTCGGGGCAGTTACTTCTAATATGCAGGAGTCTTTTTAAAAAAAAACCCACTCAAGCTCCCTGATAGCTCATGAGTACAATCATGTGTGGTACTTAACCAAATTGACCACAAATTCCCAGGTTCACTGAGTTAGCCGATTTCAAACAGGGCAGCAGTAAGGGGCTACAATTGGCCTCAGTGCACCTGAGGTGGGAAGGGAAAAATCAGCCAGGGTTCCACCTCGAGACCAATGTCTCATGATTTCTGCTGGAAAGCGAATGTGTCTGGAGGTCAGGTGAGAACAGAACCACACTCGGCAGTGCTGTGGTACTAACGGGGCATAAATGGAGCCTTTGGTTTGCTGCTTGGGAATGACATATCGTCTAGAGTAGTAATCCAATAATGGAGCGATCAGCTTAGTGCACATTATTCTTCTCAATGGCAACAGTTAAGATTGGAGAGGACAAGTCCTGACACACAACAACATAAGCACAATTTAAAAAGCGCGATTATACATAATAAAAAGGTGCTTTGAGTGACTGAAAAATAATACTAAATAAAATCAAGACGCAACAGGTCCTATAAGCTGTGCTAAGGGCACAGCACCAACAGTAAAATACATGATATTCCTCGCCCCCAACAAATCCCTACTTAAATTTCTAATAGCAAATCCTGACAAGTTTTTTTTAAATGTATAAACTTCTAATCCTCAAACCTTTAAAATCCTAGATGCTTTTCTCTCTCTAGTCTCTACGGATTATCCCACTTATATGGTAGGCAAAGTGCCACAGACATCAGCCAGTGGAAAAGTTCATATGAAAGGAGGAGTCCTGATGATTTAGCAGGTAAATGCATCACATGACATGGCATTGAACCACGCAAGCCAGAGGAGGTAGTCCCAAATATCAATTCCCAGTCTGCACTAGAGTTAACTGAACTCGACCAAGGAAGGGGAAAAAAAAATCCACCAGCATTGCAATCCCTGCTGGGAAGAGTGAGTGAGTGCGTATGTGTGTGAGCACATGTGCGCCTGCACTTGTGCATGTGTCTGCTCCTGTGGAATAGTACCCAAGCATGGAATCTGCACCTTTGGGGAGCACTGCAGAAGTTGTACTGGGATATATAGATTTTCAAGGCCTATTTCCTTGTCCAGCAAATTTGGCTCAATTAATGGTTAATTCTCTACTTAAAGCTCTGATTGAAGGCACAGTGTTCCAGGCAAATGGGACTGTTGTAACAAACACTGGAATCCACTTTGTACTAAGCCTCATCATAACAAAGCCTATTCTAAACCCTGTTAAACTCCCTGGTCGCAAAGCTCTTTTCTCTTCTAACTTTTTTTGCCACTGTTCCTCCCCTCCTCTCCTGAAAGCAATGGTTCTTGCTGGGGTAAACAGACACTGACACCCGCTGGTACCTTACCCCAGTGGTCATTCTTCATCTGGGTGGCGGCAGGCTGTTGACTGCCAAATACATCGCAGCTGAGCCCTAACTTGTTCTCACCCTAAGTCCATACATGTGCACCTCCAGCTGGATAGTAAATGTGATTACAGCACCTCTACTATCACCCAGAGATCAGCCAAACTCACACAGACCTGGGATCTTCCTGGTCTGAATGGCTCAGCCACTCACTGAGCCATCAGGGGGAGACAAATCTCTTATGATAAACTTTATTGATGGTGAGTGCCAATTGCATGGTAAATGGGAGAGATAAATATTTTAGGCTGACCAATTATTGGTGATTTCAAATGTGTTGAATTAACTGTGATAACTAGAGGGGAAGTGCGATGTGTGCGCTGGGTAGGCCATAGCCACTCTTCAGTTTTAATCAGGTAGACTTGCCATGTACAGTCCTGTCTCCCCTTCCAAAAATGCCTATGTTTACAATGTAAACCGTAAAGTCACAATTTCATTTTTACCCATGCCACCCCCTCTCCCACGTATCCTCCTTTCAGTCCTCCCCAGGCCCAACATCCCAACCTTCAAACTAACTCATTCGGGGGCAGGCCAAAAGAATGAGAAACAAATTACCAAAATTAGGGGTACCCAAAACAGTTAGCAGAAATGTAGGGTGCCAGCAGAGATATAGGGACCCCGTAACCCAACCTGCATCGGAACCCCAATCAGTTAATACCTTCAAGCTCCAGAGGGTGGCAGTGCTGCAATAGTATGGAGGGCCAAGGCTACAGAATCAGGCTGCAGCCTCTCACCCTCACTGCATGGTTTACATTGACACCAAAGAGGCTGTGGATGCTGGGGATCAATTGGAGCTTCCAAGCCTGAGATCGATAGATTTTTGTTAGGTAAAGGTATGAAGAGATATGGAGCAAAGGTGGGAAAATGGAGTTGAGGTGTGGATCTGCCATGATCTAATTGAGGGGTTGAATGGCCTACTCTTACTCCCATGTTCCTAAGATGCTGACTCTTGCTGATGTGAGGCTCAGTGGGCAACTGTAGCCCAGGCGAGGTACAGCACGGGTTAGATAAAGCTCCTTCAACACTGTCCCATCAAACACTCCCAGGGCAGGTATAGGTTAGATACAGAGTAAAGCTCCCTCTACACTGTCGCATCAAACGCTCCCAGGTCAGGTACAGGTTAGATACAGAGCAATGCTCCCTCTACTCTACCCCAACAATGCATCTTAGGCTGAACTCCAGAAGAGCATCCCTTAATGCCAGTGTGACACTTAGAATCGTAGAATGGTTACAGCAAAGGAGGCTGCCATTTGGTCCATCGAGCAATCCAGTTAGTCCCATTCTCCCGCTCTTACCCTGTAGCTCTGCAATTTTTTTCTCTTCAAGTATTTATCGAATTCCTTCTTGAAAGCCACAAATGAATCTGCCTTCACTACCCTTTCAGGCAGCGCATTCCAGATCATAACTACTCGCTGCGCAAAGAAGTTTATCCTCATCTCGCCTTTGGTTCTTTTGCCAATCAGCTTAAATCTGTGTCCTCTAATTCTCGACGCTTTTGCCAATGGGAACAGTCTCTCTCTACTTACTTTATCAAAACCCTTAATGATTTTGAAAACTTCTATCAAATCTGCTCTCAACCTTCTCTGCTCTAAGGAGAACAACCCCAGCTTCTCCAGTCTATCCACATAACTGTAGTCCCTCATCCCTGGAACCATTCTAGTAAATCTCTTCTGCACCCACTCTAAGGCCTTCATATCCTTCCTAAAGTGTGGTGCCCAGAATTGGACACAATGCCCCAGTTGTGGCTGAATCAGTGTTTTATAAAGCTTTAGCATAACTTCCTTGTTTTTGTACTCTATGCCTTTATTTATAAAGTCCAGGATCTCGTATGCTTTTTCAAAATCACTTTCTCAACCTTCAAAGATTTGTGCACATATACCCCCAGTCTCTCTGTTCCTGCACCCTCTTTAGAATTGTACCCTTTAGTTTATATTGCCTCTTCTCATTCATTTCCCACAACACCCATTCTGCGGGTGCTGAATTAGGGGCAGTCCGTGCTTACTGAATTGAGACTGTCCAAACTCAATTCACATAGGACCCTTACAACCAGCACATGGAGGAGACTTGCACCCCATCAGCCTGGGCAGGATTTGAACTCAGGTCCCAGAGGTGAAAAACCAATGTTTAACCCATGACATGACAAAACTCCCGTGAAAACAGCAAATTTAAAAATATGTGTAAGAAAGCCTATCTGCCAGCAACTCACAGGTTGTAACATTTCCCAGCCTTCAATGCGGATGCGTCTCAAGCACAGACTATTTCAAGAAACCTTTTTTTTCCCTCCCACCGTGCTTTTGGCTTCCTGCCAAGTCAGACTGCAACCTCCAAGGCCCTAGCAACGGAAGTATGTGGTTATAAACCTCAAGCTAGCTGCGAGGAGATTACATAAATTCAAAGAGCAAATTCTCAGCTACTCATCTCTGGCAAGAATCATAGAATGGTTAAAGCGCAGAAGGAGGCCATTTGGCCCATCGATCCCGTGCCGACTCTTTGTACGAGCAATCAAGTTAGTCAGATTACCCCTGCTCTGCATATTTTTTCCCTTCAAGTATTTATCCAATTCCTTTTTGAAAGCCATGATTGAATCTGCTTCCACTACCCTTTCAGGCAGAGCATTCCAGATCATAACAACTCACTGCATAAAAAAGTTTTTCCTCATGTCGCCTTTGGTTCTTTTGCCAATCACCTTAATTAAATCTGTGTCCTCTGGTTCTCGACCATTCCACCAATGGGAACAGTTTCTCTTTATTTACTTTATCTAAACCCGTCATGATTTTGAACACTTCCATCAAATCTCCTCTCAACCTTCTCTACTCTAAGGAGAACCCCAGCTTCTCCAGGCTATCCAAGTGGCTGAAGTCCCTCATCCCTGGAACCATTCCAGTAAATCTTTTCTGCACCCTCTCCAAGGTCTTCACATCCTTCCTAAAGTGCGGTGCCCAGAATTGGACAGGATACACCAGCTGTGGCTGAACCAGTGTTTTATAAAAGTTCAAGATAAATTCTTTGCTTTTGTACTCTATGCCTCTATTTATAAAGCCCAGGATCCCATATGCTTTTTTAACCGCTTTCTCAACCTGTCCTGCCACCTTCAAAGATTTCTGTACGTATACCCCCAGTTCTCTCTGTTCCTGCACCCCTTTTAGAATTGTACCATTTAGTTTATATTGCCCCTCGCTTTCCTCCAGCCAAAATGTATCACTTCGGACTTCTCTGCATTAAATTTCATCTGCCATTCCACCAGCCTGACTATGTCCTCTTGAATTGAAGTCTGTTACTATCCTCCTCACTGTTTGCTACATTTCCAAGTTTTGTGTCATTTGCAAATTTGGAAATTGTGCCCTGTACATCCAAGTCCAAGTCATTAATATATATTAAAAAAAGCAGTGGTCCTAGTACTGATTCCTGGGGAACACCACTCAAAACCTTCCTCCAGTCCGAAAAACAACCGTTCACCACTACTCTCTCCTTCTTGTCACTTAGCCAATTTCGTATCCCTGCTGCCACTGCCCCTTCAATTTTGCTGACAAGCCTATTATGTGGCACTTTATCAAATGCCTTTTGAAAGTCCATATACACATCAACCAAACTGCCCCCACATCAACCCTCCTCATTACCTCATCAAAAAACTCTATCAAGTTAGTTAAACACGACTTGTCTTTAACAAATCCATTCTGGTTTGCCTTTATTAATCCACACTTGTCCAAGTGACTATTAATTTTGTCCCGGATTATCGTTTCTAAAAGCTTCCCCACCGAGTTTAAACAGACGGGCCTGTAGTTGCCGGGTTTATCCTTACACCCTTTTTTGAACAAGGGTGTAACATTTGCAATTCTCCAGCCCTCTGGCATCACCCCCATATCTAAGAGGATTGGAAGATTATGGCCAGCACCTCTGCAATTTCCACCCTTACTTCCCTCAGCAACCTAGGATGCATCCCAACGGACCGGGTGACTTATCTACTTAAGTATAGCCAGCCTTTCTAGTACCTCCTCTTTATCAATCCATCCAGTATGTCAACTACCTCCTCTTTTACTGTGACTCTGGCAGCATCTTCTTCATTGGTAAAGACAGATGCAAAGTACTCATTTAGTACCTCAGCCATGCCTTCTGCCTCCATGTGTAGATCTCCATTTTAGTCCCTAATCGGCCTCATGCCTGCTTTTACTACCCGTTTACATGCCTATAGAAGACTTTTGGATTCCCTTTTATGTTAGCCGCCAGTCTATTCTCATACTCTCTCTTTGCCCCTCTAATTTCCTTTTTCACTTCTCTATACTTTCCATATTCAGCCTGGTTCTCACTTATATTATTAACCTGACATCTATCATACACCCACTTTTTCTGCTTCACCTTACTCTCTATCTCTTTCGTCATCCAGGAAGCACCGGCTTTAGATGCCCTACCTTTCCCCCTCGTGGGAATATACCCAGACTATACCCAAACCATCTCCTCTTTAAAGGCCGCCCACTGTTCGACTATACTTTTGTTTGCCAATCTTTGGTTCCAATTTACCAATTCTCAACCCACTGAAATTGGCCCTCCTCCAATTAAATATTTTTACTCTAGATTGCTCCTTGTCCTTTTCTGTAACCTATCTAAACCTCATGATACTATGATCACTGTTGCCTAAATGTTCCCCCGCTGACACTTGCTCCACTTGACCCACTTCATTCCCCAGAACCAGATCCAGAAATGCCTTCTTGCCCGTTGAGCCGGAAACATATTGATCAAGAAAGTTCTCCTGAACACACCTCAGAATTTCCTTCCCCCCTTTGCCCTTTACACTAATATTATCCCAGTCTATATTAGGATAGTGGAAGTCCCCCATTATCACTACTCTATAGTTCTGTCCCTGCAAATTTGCTCCTCTATCTCCTTCCCACTAGTTGGTGGTCTATAGAATTCACCCAGTAGTGTAATGGCACCTCTATTGTTTCTTAACTCTAACCAAATGGATTCTGTCTTTGACACCTCAAGGACAACCTCTCTCTCCAGTACTGCAATATTCTCCTTAATCAATACTGCCACCCCGACACCCCACTCCCCCCACCCCACCTTCTTTTCCTTCTCCATCTTTCCTGAGCACCTTGTATCCAGGAATATTTAGTACCCAATGCTGCCCTTTTTTGAGCCAGGTCTCAGTTATCGCCACAACATCCTATTCCCATGCGGCTATTTGCGCCTGAAGCTCACCAACCTTATTTACCACACTTCGTGCGTTTACACACATGCACTCTAAACCTATCTTCGACTTTCTCGTATTCTCTCTTAGTCTGAATCAAACTAATACTGTACTATTTCTTATCCTAGTGCTATCTGTCTCTCCCAATCCTTTATGCACCTTGTTTCTCCTTTCTAATGCTACATCCTGGTGCCCAACCCCCTGCCAAATTAATTTAAACCCTCCCCCCACAGCATTAGTGAACCTCCCCGCGAGGACATTGGTCCCAGCTCTGTTGAGGTGCAACAGGTCCCTCCTGTTCCAGAACTGGTCCCAATGCCCCAAGAATCTGAAGCTCTCCCTCTTGCACCATGTCTCTGGCCATACACTAACCTGCCTTATCTTCCTATTTCTGTAATCACTAGCTTGTGGCACTGGAAGTAATCCAGAGATTACTACTTTTGAGGTCCTGTTTTTTAACTTCCTCCCTAGCTCCAGAAACTCTGGACGCAGGACCTCATCCCTTTCCTATGTCATTGGTACCCACATGGGCCATGAATTCTGGCTGTTCCCCTTCCCCCCCGCAGAATGTTCTGCACCCTCTCCGTGATGTCCTTTACCCTGGCACCAGGGAGGCAACACACTATGCAGGACTCACGTCGGCGGTCACAGAAACCCGTCTATCCCCCTGACTGTCGAATCCCCTACAACTACTGCATTCCTACACTTCACTGTGCCCCCCTGTGCAGTCCTTTGCCCCATGGTGCCATGCGCAGGACTGCACTCTTTCGAGGTGTCATCACCCTCATTGGTATTCAATGCTGAATACCGGTTTGAGAGTGCCACATACCCAGAAGATTCCTGCACTGCCTGCCTCTTCCTACCCTTTCGGATGGCCACCCACTTGCTATCCTGAACACTCTGTGGCTGCGGGTGAGCACCTCCTGGAAGGTACGATCCAGGAAATCTTCAGCCTCCCTTATGCTCTGGAGTGACTCCAGCTGCCCCTCAAGCTCAGAAACCCTCAGCTTGAGCTCGAGCAACTGGAGGCATTTCCTGCACATGTGGCCCTCCAGGACCAAAATCGCAGGAATTAGGTAACCTTTTGGAGATTTTCCTGAAAGCTCAAATAAAACATGGAGTTTAAAATGGTGCATCAGAGAGCACAGCAAGAGGAGATGGGTGCCATCTTTATAATCTCCTTCCCACGCTGCCTGTAAGGAGACCAAACAGACTGCAAATAGCATCATAGAGACATGTAGGGGAAGCCCACAATGAAGTACCAACAGAGTTCAACCTACTAACAAACTGTGCTCCCACCCCTGATCATGCTCACGCTGGTCGTCCCCAATTGGCTGGCCATTGTTAAATATTAAGTGGCCTACAGCAGGATTAACCATGCTAGTAAGAAAAAGATGCACACACGCTCTCGAAGAACAGAACATTCAAAACTGGAATGTCAGCAGTGGTAACTGAACCTCATCTCCTGTGAACAAGCAATCAAATCAATCCCAACCCCCCCACCAACCACGTTAAGAACAGCAAGAATAGCCACAAAAGTATTTCTTCATTTTTTCCCTCCTTTTCCACCAGTAACCACCCCCCCCACCCTCCCCCTCTGCTGAAGGCACTGGGTATGGTTCTACAGCCGCCACTTGCCCAACTGACCATTCTTTTACGTGTCTGCCCAGACAGTGATTGCCGGAAGGCTGGTCAAATGTGAAGGGCACTGTTGGCCTAGCCTGATCCTGTCCTCACGCAGGGCTCTCCAGCAGAGATCACTGGACAGCGATCAGCAGCGGGAACGCAGGCTGATTCCTCACCTCTCTAACCCAGGGAAAAGGCAAAGGCAGAACATGCTTTTGTACAGCACCTTATCACATCTCTGCGAATCATCCCAAAGCACTTAACATACAATTTTAAGGTGCGGTCACTTTACCAATTTCTATGAGCCAATTTTCTCCCCTTCCCTCCTCTCATGCAGGCAACTTCTGAGGTACATTTCCACAGGTGCTGTCCACAGGGTCAAGATTAGAGGAGATAGTTTCCTCTTCACTGCGCCTGGGGAACTCTCAGTTCCTGGGCGCAGCGAAGAGGAAATTGGAGTGGAGACCAGTTACATTTGGTCTCCACCCCCACAATGCTGCCCTGGGATGTCCTGGTGTTCCTTCAATGGTATAGGCAGGAGGAGGCATTCTCGACCTCCTGTCTCACTTTGTGTGCAGGTGGTCCCAGTAACACCTCAAAGGCTGACTGCAGATGAATGATCTCCTTCCCCCTTCGTCCACCCATCCCCACACGACCTTCAGGCCTCGGGGCATTGACATCAAGGCAACGTTCGACCGAGTATAGCACCAAGGAGCTGTAGCAAAACTGAAGCCAACGGAGGGGGGGGGGTCAAAGGAAAAACCCTTAAGTTACATACAATATATGGTTGCGGTTGTCTGACAGCAGCCATCACAGTCCCAAGACACCACTGCAGGGGTTCCTGGGGAAAGTATCCCCCACCTATCCATATTCACCTGCTTCATCAATTATCTAACCCTTTGTCCTAAGGTCAGGAGTGGGGCTATTCATTCATGATTGCACAGTATTCAGCTCCATTCGTGACTATTCCGATAATGAAGCAGCCCAAGCCAGCCTACAGCAGGGCCTGGATAATATCTAGGCTTGGGATAACATTTGCACTACACACCACCATCATAGGGTCCCCAACCATCAAAATCTTGGGGTCACCATTGATCAGTAGCTGAACTGGACCAGCCATATCAACACCATGGCTACAAAAGCTGGGCAGAGGCTGGGTACTTTGCAACAAATAGTTCACCTCCTGACCCCTCGAGCCTCTCCGCCATCTCCAAGGCTCAAGTCAGGAGCGTGATGGAATCCTCACCACTTGCCTGGATGGGTGCAGCTGCAGCAACACTCAAGAGGCTCGACACCATCCAGGACTGCCACTGGACTAAATATCCACTCCCTCCACTACCAGAGCACTGTGTCTGTAGCATATACTATCTACAGGATGCACTGGAGCAACTCACCAAGGTTACTTCAACAGCACCTCCTTCCCCTGCGACCTAATCACTGAGAAAGACAAGAGCAGCAATATTGTGGGAACGCCATCACCTCCAAGTCACATACCATCCTGACTTCAACACATATCACCATTATTTTATTGTTGCAGAGTCAAAATCCTGGAATTCCCTACCTACCACCACTGTGGAAGCACCATCGCCACAAGTCTGCAGCTGTTCAAGGAGACCCATCACCACCCTCTCAGAACAATAAATGTGTCGCCCACATCCTGACAACAAATAAAAAAAACTTCTCCAGGAACAAGAGCACTGCTCCATTAGCATCTCTGGTACGCTGCACCCGTTTGGCACCCAAGAGAAAAACCAGCTCTTAGATATATTTCTAGAGAGAGGGATTGAGGGATATGGCAAGAAGGTGGGCAGGTGGGGTTGATATATCAAAAATAGAAAAGATTGCTGGGGCTCAGTGGCCTTTATATAGTCCTAAAAATTCTAATGAGGTCCTGGAAGTAGAACCTGTACCTGCCCTCTCTCAGCTCAGGCCATCATGTGGCATAAAGGACAGAGGAGAGAGAAAAAAAACTCAACATGTTAAGTTACTGATTCCTGCTTTAGCTCACGCACATTACAAATCCTGGTGGTTAATTTCTCCATTCATTCAGCATGTAAAGGCTCTGAGTAGCTGAGCCACACAGGCCAAGATGATGCTATATTTAATTCATGGTCTGTGCCAAGTTAACTGACCTCAGCCAGGGTGACAATTGGGGCACTACAATTGGCCTCAACACCCTGGGCCAAGCCTGCTCCTGAATACTATCCAGGGTCCTTGTTGGAACGTGCATGTGTGGATGCTGGTTGACGGCAGGATCAATCTCGGCTGTGATGTCCCTCACAATTGAGCAGCCTGCTGGCACTCACTGTCTGGGCTCATACAGCAACACTGGCCGCTTGAGCAAGACCTAGAGACCGCCCGGCCTCCATGGAACCGTCCCATAGTAAGAGTTAGGATCTTCAGGAGAAAAAGCAGACACGACTGAGGAAAGAAAGCAGCCAAATCCTTACAAAAAACGAAACATAAACTATGATAATCTCAAGATTATAGAAAGGGGAAAGGGGAAATACATGAAGCAAATACAACATCTTGCAGTAAAAGAAACTGCAGTTATTGAGCTAAAAATCTGTATTTTTGTTAATGCTGAGAGACAGATTGAAGCAGTACACATCAGTGGAGTCTGCTGGATGCTGAATTCTCAGTCTCTGCAGTATCTTCAAAAAGACTTCACCACCGCAAAACCACCCTGGCTGCTCAACTTCCTCCTGTGGTCTCCCACTAAACAATCAGTAATGAAGTGAGCAGTCAGTGATTAAAATGCCCAGTGTCTGTCTAAGGCAGTAACACTCGGGGATTTTGAAAGCTCCCTGCACAGCAAGCACTGCCTTTTCCTTTCATTTTAATCCCCCCACTTTCCACCACTCAACTCTTGAAGGTTCGGAGTGGTACAATTCCACAGGAGTGGGTGCCATCAGCATCTCGCTCAAGTGACCATTCTTTATGTGTGAGGCTTGATAGAAATTGTCAGCAGACTCTTTGACTGTAAAGAAAAGAAAAACTTGCAGTTCTATCACACCTTTCGCAACCTCAGGACGTCCCAAAGCACTTTACAACCAATTAAGTAGTTTTCAAGTCTAGTCAATGTAGGAAACGCGGCAGCCAATTTGTGCACAGCAAGGTCCCACAATCAGCAATGAGATAAATAACCAGATAATCTGTTTTAGGTGTTAGTTGAGGGATAAATATTGGGCAGGACACCGCGAGAACGCCCCTGCTCTTCTTTGAATAGTGCCATGAGATCGTTTAAGTTCACCCGAGGGCAGACAAGGCCTCGATTTAACGCCTCACCTGAAATACAGCACCTCCGACAGTGCAGCACGCCCTGAGTACTGCACTGAAGCGTTAGCCTGGATTATATGCCCCAGTCTCTGGAGTGGGATGAACCCACAACCTTCTGACT
The DNA here is from genome assembly GCF_035084215.1 of Heptranchias perlo. NCBI lineage: Eukaryota > Metazoa > Chordata > Chondrichthyes > Hexanchiformes > Hexanchidae > Heptranchias > Heptranchias perlo. Next base: position 95,023,548 of record NC_090331.1, on the reverse strand, counting down.
CAGAAGCGAGAGTCCTACCTAACTCAGGGTACTCATGCCACCAGTTCAGAAATCAGCTAACTCAGCATAGACAATAGACTGAATTTGGGATCTCCTGGTCTGTCTGGTTCAGTTACTAGCTGAGGCATCAGGGGAACGGCAAGCACTCTTTAATCTCAGCCAATTATGCACTACTGAATCCAACAGTGATGGATAAGCAGGAGTGTAGCATATCAGGCCTGAGGAGTCTGCAGGTCTCGGCCTTTAATCAAATGGCTGTTCTTCAACTGTCGGTCCTCCCACTCAGATATTACTGTTGCTTAGTCACCATCAGCTTAAGGATATTTGCATTTCTGTTCTTTATTTTTTGAGAAGTCTTTTCTTTTAAAAAGCTTTCCTAACGGTTTAGTGGGTAAATGTACCACCCAACGTGTTACTGCGCCACACAGATGAACAGTGCCCAGATTGGGTATCTGGTCAGTGCTGAGTTAGCTCATCTCAGCTGTAGCAAACGATGGAAGCTCCAGTTGGTCTCAATGCCGTTGAGCTAGACCCCTGTTGTGAAGAATACGTGTGGATGTCAGGTGAGGACTTAATTAGGGTCAGCTGTAATGTCCCTGATGGTTGAAGCGTCTGCCAACACTCACTATCTAGGTTCACACACCAAGAGTGCCTGACCTGAGCACATCTGGCACTTCCTGGAGCGTTTTTCAGTATGCCTTCCGTAAAGACAGGAGAATGCACATGTCAACATGTGTAAGATTATAGTGGCCAGTATATTCAACAAAGGTTTTATGTTAAGATCCCTGCGTCACACTATCATCCAATTAATTATTGGGCACTAAGTCTTGCACTTCAGCTCCGCTTATGGGAGCGACCAGTGACTCTGAATCCAAGAGGAGATCTACTGAAAAGCCCAAAAATAACAGCACAAGGTTGTTTCTAATAGTCGGTGAATTGGTAACAAGGGGGCAAAGGCTAGAAGAAATGTTTTTAAAACATGAAATGCTTTAAACAACTTCCAGTTGAAGAGCTAGCATTAGCACTGGCACAATGGGCCAAATGACCTTCTTCTGTGCTGTAAATTCTATGATTAGTCATCATAGATCAGTTGTCTTTCTAAGCATGACATTTCCACAGTGCCAACAGCTCACATAGAATTCAACTGACTACATCTCTACTGAGTCTTGTAACCTTTGTGTTCATCAACAAAGCACTAACTGCCTTATCTTCGACATTATGCCACAAAACCACTACTCCATGAGGGGAAAAATTCCTTCTCATCTCAACTCTTCCTCGAGACATTATTTCTATATTCCTGCCCTCACAGTCCAAGCTATATAACCTGCATGCAACTACATTATCACTCCCCTCAGCATTTTAAAGGTTGGATCTACCTCCTCTCAATCTTTTCTTTAATGAAAACAGATCCAATTCTGAGTCTGTTTTCATACCTCAAAGTCTGAAATCCTAGCACCATCCTTGCTGTTGATCCTGTTGAAAATTCTGCAACACGTTCACGTCCTTTTGAAGATAACATGCCAAAATTGCATATATTTCAAAACTGGCCTCAGCAATCATCTATGTAACATTAAAACAACTTGCTTCATGCTCCTCTGATGGCTCAGTTTGTAAAGACCACACATAGCTCGGCCACACAGACCAGAAGGTCTCTGATTCAATTCTCACCGATGCTCGGTTAGCTGAGCTCAGTTGAGGTAGTAGTAGGAGCCTGCAATTGGTTTCAGCGACCCTAGGCTAGGAAGGATAAAATCATCAGCTGCTCAACTCTATCCGATGATTTCTGCTAGAAAGTGGTCAGGCGCAGACGACAAGCAAGGACAAGATCGAGCTAGACTGTGCTTCCAGAGTCAAATAACCTGCGACACTCACTGTCTAGGCTCTCCATAAAGAACGGCCACTTGTGCAAAGACAATGAGTGCCGTTGGAACCAGAGTCCAGCAAGAGTCAGAGCAGCTCATTCTGACTTTCAATCCAATGCCCTTGAGATGTATCCCAGCATACAGTGGGATAAATTTTCCTTCCGGTGTTATTGTAAGCAAAATAGTTAGTGTGGGTACAAAGCAAGATTCGACCACTTTATACACATGCCAACTTTTTCACCAATGTTGGCGAAAGGAAATGTATCCTAATTAATCTGGTTGACACCAGCTTCAAATTGATTAGATACCTGCAGTGAATGGTAAACAATCTTACCCAAATCTTCGTCCACCTTTGTTAATGGGCTGACATCTACACATTTCAACTTCCTTGTTCCAATGAAATGCAACACCTTATATTTATCTACATTAAAATCTATTTGCCATTCCTTAGTTCAACTTCATTGGTTCTTGATCTTATTGAGTAATTTCAATATTGTCACCTGCCCACATTTGAACATAGATCACAATATGGAATGAGGTCAAGGCATTCGGCACATCAACCTCACGCCTTCCACAGACCATGTACATCCTACTGTATATCATGCACTCCAGCCAACCAATCCAACCTCTTGAGGAAAAGTTCTGCATAATTACTCCCAACCTTCAAACATAATCAGAGAAAAGTCCATAATATTCATCAATTCCATTTCCCCTCTTAATCCATACCTTCTGTTTGCACAGATAATTACCTACTCTTTCTTGACTCAAGCAGCACATGTCTGAAAGGAGTACTTGACCATCTCAACTATACCTGTCCCAATAACTTCCAACCCCAAACTCTTATTCCTTTGCTAGCAGTCCATTCACTTGTACATATTTCATGTTCCTGTTTGAATGCGCATTATAGCTTACATGGATATAATCATATCAATATCCCACTGCTCATCTGCTCCTTTCAATATCAGCATCTCTTATACTGGTCACCGTGATACATTATTTAGCTGTTAACATCACAAAAAGTGCCCTCTGCCATGTTACTATTGTATATTTGAACAGCAGGAGAACTGAAACTTTAACACATGGAACTCTATTAGTCAGTGCACTTTACAGTATTGATTCCTAATGAGTACTGACTACCTTTATGTTATCAGAGTGCTCAACTTAGTATTCAAGAGTGTAAAGGATGCCAATGTCCATTCAGCATGAGAGCCAAACAAATTCTCTGATGGTCTACTGAGTATACGCACTGCCTGGTGTAACAATGAGGCAGATCAGTCTTTGCTGAATTAGATGAACCTAGCTGGAGTAGCAGTGGAAGCACTACAGTTGGCTTTAGCACTCTTGAGAAAAAATAATTAAGCTAGAATTCCTCTTACCAGAAAGTGAGCGCTTGAGAGAGAGTGCGTCATAGGGCGAGAGTGCGAGTGAGAGTGCAAGAGGGGGGGGAGAGAGAGAGCACTAGCGCGCATCTACACTCACACATTGGGTTTGGACAGGAACCGGCTCAGCTGTGATAGTCACAGGGTCAAATAGCCTGCTAAAACTCATTTTCTTGGTTCACATAGAAAGAATGGCCATTTGACATAAGGTATAGCAAGGTTTAATACCATCTTACTCTTCGTTTTCACCTCCTCCTCCTCTACCCTCGGCAATCACTCCTGTATTTCAACAATGCCACCTTGCCACGTGACCCATTTTCACAAGCCTCCTAAAGGCCAATGCCAACACCCCCTTCAAGCCGCTTTTTGGTCTTCCTCCCTGCTCAATATCCTTACCCTGTAGAGCATTCCAAGACATCTGTCACTACAATGATGCGGCAGATAAAACCCAAATAAAAAAAAACAACAGGGGCATGAAGTGTGTGTAGCGGGCAACATCACATGAATGAAAAAGTAGGATCTCAAATCAAAACATTGCCACAACCGCAATGATTTTTGGAAGGTAGGGCTCTAGGGTTAGGACCAGACCCACAGTAAGAAAGACCAAACTTGCATTTATATAATCACTTCCACATCCTCAGGACATCCCAAAGCACTTCATAACCAATCAATTAATTTTGAAGTGCAGTCACATTAAGTAGGCAAATACAGCAATCCATTTGCGTACAAGCAAGGTCCCACAAACAGCAATGAGATAATGACCAGATAATTTGTTTTAGTGATGTTGGTTGAAAGATAAATATTGTCCAGGACACCGGGGAGAACTCCCCTGCTCTTCGACGAATAGTGCCATGGAATCTTTTACATCCACCTGAGAGAGCAGACGGGGCTTCAGTTTAACACCTCATTCGAAAGGTGGCACCTCCGACAGTGCAGCACTCCCTCAGTGATGCAGTGAAGTGTCAGCCTAAATTATGTGCTCAAGTCTCTGGAATGGAACTTGAACCCATGATCCGAAGCAAAAGTGGTCCAATTGAGGCAAAGCTGACACCCTGATATACTGCAATGACTAAAGCTATCAACGATCTTGGATGCTGCAGCACACAGTGTGCAGGTTATTTTCTGCCCACAGTTCCGCAGATTATGGATATCAATTTTAAAATTCCAATCTTAGAATGGCCACAAAATTAATACCTCATTAATTTCTGCAGTGTTATAACATCTTGCAGCAATAACAGTTACGACTAGTTTAAATTCCACACACACACACACACACACACCAGGGGGGTATTACACTAATAAATTTAGTCAGCCCTCACTACACAGTAGCATCTATACAAGGCTAGACAGTTCGTATTTAGAGGGCTACAAAGGACTCAGATTTTCACATCCCTGATAATCTACCAGAATTCAATAAGACCCACCTCCAGGACAGATCTTATACCATTGCCACTTCTAGTGCAACAAACGCTTACAAGAATAAATTGCCAAAAAGACTCAGGATCTGGGTCCAGATGCATTGCTTCTCCAACAACAACTTGCATTTATATAATGTAAATAAAAAACATCTCAAGGCACTCCACTGAGGAAGAGTGTAACAGGTGCAGAGCCCATTGTGGGAGAGTTAGAAGCAGTGACCAAAACCTTGGTTGAAGAGGTACCTTTTGAGAAAGCTTTTAAAGCAGAGAGAGGTGAAAGAGGCAGAGGGTTTAGGGAGGGCTCAGGGCCGAGGCACCCAACAGCTCTGCCACCAACGGTGGAATGGAGGATGGGAGGATGCATAGACCAGAGTCAGCACTAGTGGGTACAGGAAGGGACGCAAGGATGCTTTTCCAGTGAGGCCATTGAAGCACAGCACTTTATTCACCCCCCATACTAACTAATATTAAAAAATTTAAAAGGGAACTAGCCCAGATAAATTGGAAAGAAAAATTGTACAGAAAGATGGAATACAAATGAGAGGAAGCTTTCAAACAGGAGATGATTAGGATACAACTTAGACTTATTCCCACAAGGAGTAAAGGGGTGCACCACAACCTGGAATTTGTGGATGAGCAGAGAAATTATAAGTAACATGAGATTTAAAAGATGCTACAAGACAAATCTATTATACTTCTTGGTAATTTTTGGTTTATTTTAAAAAACAAGTTCTCCCCTGCTCCATTAGTCAAAGATTCCATAACAATGTGCATTAGGGGAAAACTCAATATGGCATGTGTGAAGTCCCAGAGAGCTTATCTGGAACAAAACTTTCCAACACCCATAGAAACAACAGAAGAGGGGGTATAAAGCACGACAGCCCGAGGCCAGAGAGTACGGCAAGAGTGGGACCAGCGACCGGGGGGGTCGGGGGCGCAGCGGGGGCGCAGGGGGGGGGGGGGGGGCGCAGGGGCACAGAGTGGGGGGCGGGTGTGCAGAGCGGGGGGGGGGCGCGGGTGCGCAGAGGGGGGGGTGGCGGGTGCACAGAGGGGGGGGCGGGTGCGCAGAGGTGGGGGGGCGGGGGCACAGAGGGGGGGGCGGGTGCGCAGAGGTGGGGGGGCGGGGGCACGGGGGGGGCGCAGAGAGCGAGCTAACAATAATCAAGAAGTGACGTCACAGTGTCTTGTGGTAGATAGATAGGTGATTGGTTGGTGAGTACTACCTTTTTTTTGCTCTCTAAGCTAGAACAGTGGGTTAAACTAAGAGCTAAATAATAATGTTATCAAACTAATAACTTAACTAGATAAACTAATTAGTTAACAAAACTAAAAATATCAAGTGAATAATATCTATAACACAATATATAGAACAAAGTTAGATAGGGATGGCAGTGCAGGTGGTGTATCGTAACTGTGGCACGTGGGAGTCTGTGGCGAGCATCGTGATCCCAGACAATTACATCTGCAGGAAGTGTCTGCAGCTCAAGGAACTTCGGCTCAGAGTTGTTGAGCTGAGTCCAAGCTGCAGACATTGCGATGCATCAGGGAGGGGGAAGAGTTACCTGGACACTTTGATCCAGGAGGCAGTCACACCCCTTAGGTTAGGTCGTGCTCAGGATTTGGTTAGTGCTCAGGGACAGGAGGATGTGACTGCGAGTCAGGCAGATATGGGGACCCAGGATACAGTGATGGAGGAGCCTCAGCCTTTGACCTTGTCCAACAGGTATGAGGTACTTGCTAACTGTATGAATGAGAACAAAGACTGCAGGGAGGATGGGCAAACTGACCATAGTACCGTGGTACAGGAAGCCATTTGAGTAGGGGGTGTGAAAAGGAATGCGGTAGTGGTAGGGGATAGTACAGTCAGGAGCATAGATACTGTTCTCTCCTCAACCAGGAGTCCCAAAGGCTGTGTTGCCTGCCTGGTGCCAGGGTTAAGGATATCGCCTCGTGGCTGGAAAAGAACTTGCAGCATGAGGGGGAGAATCCAGTTGTCATGGTCCACATAGGGACCAACAACATAGGTAGAACTAAGAATGAGTTTCTGTTAAGGGAGTTGAGGAACGAGGGTCCAAATTAATAAGCAGAACCTCGAAATTAATAATCTCTGGATTACTATGTGAGCCATGTGCAAATTGGCATAGGGTCAAACAGATCAGAGTGTTAAATGCGTGGCTCAAAGAGTGGTGTGGGAGACCGGGGTTTTGATTCATGAGGCACTGGCACCAGGGCTGGGAAAAGAGGGAGCTGTTCCTTGGGATGGGCTCCACTTAAACTGGGCTGGGACCAGTGTCCAGATGAACTGAATAACTAGGGCGGTAGACAGGGCTTTAAGCTAATTGTGGGGGTGGGGGGGTGCAGTGGGAGAAGAGGGTTCAGGTATGGGGAAATTTATATGCCTAAAGAGAAAAGTCAAGGCCACAGAGCAGTGTAGCGATTTGGGCAAAGATAAGCAGAGTGTAACAGGCAGGGACAGAGAGTTTAACGGTAATAGTGCATCAGTGAATAACGTCAAATCAGGGAAAAATAGTAAAAAGTTAAAATTAAAGGCACTATATCTGAATGCAGGAAGCATTCGTAACAAGATAGATGAATTAATGGCACAAATTGAGATAAATGGGTTTGATATAGTTGCCGTTACTGAAACATGGTTGCAAGGTGACCAAGGTTGGGAACTAAATATTCCAGGGTACTTGACTTTTCCAAAAGATAGGCAAAATAGTAAAGGAGGTGGGTAGCCTTGATAATAAAGGATGACATAAGGATAGTGGTGAGAAAGGATCTTGGCTCGGAAGATCAGGAAGTAGAATCAGTGTGGGTGGAGATAAGAAATAACAAGGGGCAGAAAACATTAGTGGGAGTAGTTTATAGACCCCCTAACAGTACTTATGCTGTTGGACAGAGTATTAATCAAGAAATAAGAGGAGCTTGTAACAAAGGTAATGCAGTAATCATGGAGGACTTTGATCTTCATATAGACTAGGCAAATCAAATTGGCAAAAGTAGTTTGGAGGATGAGTTCATGGAATGCATTCAAGTCAGTTTCCTAGAACAAAATGTCGTGGAACCAACCAGGGAACAGGCTATTTTAGATCTTGTCCTGTGTAATGAGCCAAGGTTAATTTCTAATCTCACAGCAAGGGATCCTCTGGGGAAGAGTGATCATAATATGATAGAATTTCTCATTGAGTTCGAGGGTGACATACTCAAGTCCGTAACAAGAGTCTTAAACTTAAACAAAGCCAATTACATAGGTATGAGGGGCGAGTTGAGTGATTGGGAAATCAGATTAAAAGATATGATGGTGGATAAGCAATGGCAGACATTTAAAGAAATATTTCATAATTCTCAAAGATTATACATTCCATTGAGAAATAAAAACTCCACGGGAAAAATGATTCATCCGTGGCTAACTAAAGTAGTTAAGGATAGTATTAGATTAAAAGATGTTGCCAAGAAGAGTAGTAAGCTTGAGGATTGGGAGTGTTTTAGAAACCAGCAATGGATGACCAAAAAATTGATTCAGAGGGAGAAAATAGAATGAGAGTAGAGTAGCAAGGAATATATAAACAAATTGTAAGACCTCCGACAAGTATATAAAAAGAGATTAGCAAAAGTCCCTTAGAGGCTGAGACAGGAGAAATTATAATGGGGAATATGGAAATAGCAGACATTGAATAGATATTTTGTGTCTGTCTTCACAGTAGAAGAAACAAGAAACATACCAGAAATAGTGAGGAACCAAGGGGCTAATGAGAGTGAGGAACTTAAAGTAATTAAGATTAGTAAAGAAAAAGTACTGGAGAAATTGAAGGGACTAAAAGCCGACAAATCCCCTGGACCTGATGGCCTACATCCTAGGGTTCTAAAAGAGGTGGCTGCAGAGATCGTGGATGCATTAGTTGTGATCTTCCAAAAATCCCGAGATTCTAGAACGGTCCCAGTAGATTGGAAGGTAGCAAATTTAACACCACTATTCAAGAAAGGAGGGAGAGAGAAAACAGGGAACTACAGGCCAGTTGGCCTGACATCAGTCGTCGGGAAAATGCTGGAATCCATTATTAACAGGGCACTTAGAAAATCATAACATGATTAGGCAGAGTCAACATGGTTCAATGAAAGGAAAATCGTGTTTGTCAAATCTATTAGAGTTTTTTGAGGATGTAACTAGCAAGGTCGACAAAGGGGAACCAGTGGATGTAGTATATTTGGATTTTCAAAAGGCATTTGATAAGTTGCCACATTAAAGGTTGTTACACAATATAAGGGCTCATGGGGTTGGGGGTAATATATTAGCATGAATACAGGATTGGTTAACAGTCAGAAAAGTGAGTAGGAATAAATGGGCCATTTTCAGGTTGGCAAGATGTAACTAGTGGGGTACCGCAAGGATCAATGCTGGGGCCTCAGCTATTTACAATCTATGTTAATAACTTGGATGAAGAGACAAAGTGTAATGTATCCAAGTTTGCTGACGATACAAAGCTAGGTGGGAAAGCAAGCAGTGAGGAGGACACAAAGAGTCTGTAAAGGAATACAGACAGGTTAAATGAGTGGGCAAGAAGATGGTAGATGGAGTATAATATGGGGAAATGTGAGGTTATTCACTTTGGTAAGAAGAATAGAAAAATAGAATATTTTTTAAATGGTGAGGAACTATTAAAGGTAGGTGTTCAGAGAGGTTTCGGTGTCCTGGTACAAGAAACACAGAAAGTTAGCATGCAGGTACAACAGGCAATTAGGAAAGCAAGTGGCATGCTGGCCTTTATTGCAAGGGGGTTGGAGTACAAGAGTAAGGAAGTCTTAATACGGGGCATGTGTGAGTCCTCACCTGGAGTACCACGTACTGTTTCGGTCTCCTAATCTAAGGACATACTTGCCTTAGAAGCGGTGCAACAAAGGTTCACTAGATTAATTCCTGGGATGAGAGGGTTGTCCTATGAGTAGATATTGAGTAGAATGGGCTTATACTCTCTGGAGATTAGAAGAATGGGAGGTGATCTCATTGAAACATATAATTCTGAGGGGGCTTGACAGGGCAGATGTTGAGAGGTTGTTTCCCCTGGCTGGAGAGTCTAGAACTAGAGGGCATAGTTGCAAGATAATGGGTCGGCCATTTAAGACTAAGATAAGGAGGAATTTCTTCACTCAGAGGGTTGTGAATCTTTGGAATTCTTTGCCCTAGAGGATTGTGGATGCTGAGTTGTTGAGTATATTTAAGGCTGAGATAGATAGATTTTTGGACTCAAGGAGAATCAAGGGATAGATAGGGGGATCAGGCAGGAAAGTGGATTTCAGGTTGAAGATCAGCCATGATCTGTTTGAATGGCAGAGCAGGATTGAGGGGCCGAATGGCCTACTTCTGCTCCTATTTCTTATGTTCTTATTTAGTACCTCATTCATGTCCTCTGCCTCCGCGAGATAATCTCCTTTTTGGACCCTAATCGGCCCCTCCCTTCCTTTTACTACCCTTTTATTATTTATATGTTTCTAAAAAACTTTTGGGTTGCCTTTTACCTACCAAAAGTTACCCCCTAATCTGTTCTCATATACTCTCTTTGCCCCTTTTATTTCTTTTTTCGGTTCTCCCCTGTACTTTTTGGATTCAGCTTGGTTCTTTACTGAATTATGAACCCGACATTTATGAGAGACTTCCTTTTTGTGTTTCATTTTAATCTTTCATTTTAATCTTCGGTCATTCGGGGAGCTCTAGCTTTGGATGCCTTTCCTTTCCCTGCCGAGGAATGTGTCCAGCCTGTACCCAAACTATCTCCTCTTTGAAGGCCTCCTATTACTCATTTACTGTTTTACCTGCCAAGCTTGGATTCCAATACACCTGAGCCAGATTCCTTTTCAACTCACTAAAATTAGCCCTCCTCCTGTTGAGTATTTTCACATTTGATTTCTCCTTGTCCTTTTCCATAACTACACTAAACCTAATGATATTGTGATCACTGTTTCCCAAATGCTCTCCCACTAAAACAGTTTCCACTTCATTCCCCAGAACTAGACCCAGCGTTGCTTCCTTCATTGTTGGGCTGGAAACACAAAAGTTCTCTTGTACACATTTCAAGAATTTCTCCCCCACTTTGCCCTTTACACTGTTATTTTCCCAGTCTATATTAGGATAATTGAAGTCCCCCATTATCACTATTGTTCTTGCATCTTTCTGTAAATAACCTGCAAATTTGCTCCTCTATCTCCTTCCCACTATTGGTGGCCTATAGCATACACCCAGTAGTGTAACAGCTCCTCTACTGTTCCTTAATTCTAACCAAATAGACCCTGTATGAGTCTTCAAGTACATCATCCCTTTCTAGTGCTGTAACAGTATCTTTGATCAATACTGCCACCCCCACCTTTTTTTCCTTCCCTATCTTTCCTGAATACATTGTAGCCAGAAATATTAAGTGCCCAATCCGCCCTTGTTTGAGCCAGATATCCATTATATCATAATCCCACGTGACTACTTGTGCCTGCAGCTCACCAACCTTATTTACCATGCTCTGTGCATTTACACACACACACTCCAAAACCCATCTTAGTCTGCATCGCAATTCCTCCTGTCTGATCCCTCCTACTTTTGAACTATTTTTTCTAATCAGTTTGTCTCTCCCAGTCCTCTATGCACCTTTCATCTCCACTCTAATGCTTCATCCTGCTGCCCCTTCCCCTGCCAAATTAGTTTAAACCCTCCCCCATAACATTAGTAAACCTCCCTGCAAGGACATTGATCCCAGCCTCATAGATGGTTAATAAAAAGCAATTCATCAGCTTGTCACATCACATGCATTAAAATGGAAAATCTTTGATCCCTTTCCGTTGCTCGGACTAAAAGGCCGTAAATGCTATTGGAAGAGTTAGATGCATTTATGTGAGAAAGTGTGGTATGTTCTTTATTGTGCATTATATGTGAAGATAAGTTGTACTGTTTGAAATAAGTGAGTCTGATCACAAGTGCTCCTCTGCATGTTTACATTCTGTAAAATAAAGCAGTTTACCGATTCATATCAGTCCTCACCTCATCCCGTGTGTGTTTGTTCTCTCTTCGAAGATACTGAAGTTTTCCTATGAGAGACATGAATAACCAGAATAGATGACCAAGGGGTGTTACTGTTACGTCCCTGGGTTACACGATTGAGCAAGTAGATACAGGGCAGAGTCAACTCCTATAAAAGAAAATCATGAAGGGCTTTGATGGAGTAAGTTAGGAGAAACTGTTTCCAATGGCAGAAGAGTTGGTAACCAGAGGACTCAGATTTCAAGAAATTGGCAAAAGAACCAGAGGTGATAAGAGGGAAAAAAAATTTACACAGTGAATTGTGATAATCTGGAGTGTGCTGCCTGAAAGGGTGGTGGAAGCAGATTCAATAATAACTTTCAAAAGGGAACTGGATAAATACTTGAAGTGGAAAAATTTGCAGGTCCATGGGAAAGCAGCATGGGAGTGGGACTAATTGAATAGCTCTTTCAAAGAGCTGACACGGGCACAATGGGCCGAATAGCCTCCTTCTGTGCTGTATCATTCTATGATTCTACGTTCAGACCGCTTACAGGAGCACCTGATGTCACTGAAGCCAAGCAGCTACCTGGCAGACCAAAATTTGCAACAACAGTTCACAGCTACCTGGGATAGCCAGCTACATCACTGACAATGGTGATTATAAACAGTTACAGTTTAAAAGTGAATGAACAGAAACAGTAATATCTAAAAACGTGACCCAAATCACAAGAGATAGGTAACGAGCAGTTTGATTGTGTAGTCTAATCTGACGCTCTACTGCAGTAGTGAGGGCATGCTGCATGTGGCATCCTTCAGATGAGAAATTAAACTGAAGCCCCATCTGCGTGTTCAGGTGGACTTGAAAGATGTAATGGGACTAGTTGAAGAGCAGCAAGTTCCCCTGCTATCCCAGCCAACCGCAACTGACGCTTCTAAAACAGATTATTTCATTAGTTGCTGGTAGGATCTTGCATTTTCTTACATAACAACAGTGACTATATTTCAAAAGTAATTCACTGGCTGTGAAGCACTTTTGGGATGTCCTATGAAAAATACTATATAAATGCAAGTTCTTTCTTTAATATAACTAACTCTGATGAGCCTAAATGTTGAGACACCCTCTGATGAGGTGTCTTGGTGAGGCTACATCTTTTTTTTCTACAAATTTCTGCCCTTCTCTTCTTGCTGGGGTACATCTTACAGCTCCACCATGTATTAACTCACTCAAGTGGCTATTCTTCATGTGAAAGAGAGGATGGTGAGCATTGACAGGCTATTCAACTGTGGAGAGCATCACTGACAAGCCTACCCAACGTCGAAACACAATACACTGTCCAGCAGGACTCACTAGATAGTGATCAGAAGCAGGAACCTGACTGATTTCCCCCCCCTCCCCCCCTCCCCCCACCCCACCCACAATGTGCTGAGGCTCATTGTAGTGTCCCAACTACATGGTTTAGTGCTATATCGAGTAGAGTAGACACCTTTTCATAAGAACTGGTGATAGTGAGATTTCCTCTTTATGTATAGAAGTATAACCAGCAGGATCTTTTTTAAAGGCACAATGTCCTCATGCAAAGTGTTAGGCCAATCTTTCCCTGCTTGAGGTAGAAGCCCCAGAAGTACCTTTGAACCAGCACAAGCGAGTAACACGATGATGTCTTTCATTATGAACAAAGTTATTGCATCGCAAGTTTACAAACAACACTTTTTTATCAAGGTGTCCCTTTAAACAGGAGGAAGGAGTGTCGCCATGGGAGATCAGTTGTAGTGACTCACTCTGCTCAGTGTAAGGAGAAATGCTAGCGTAGTCAGGAATCACAAATTAACTGCATTTTTGTATCACAGTGATTGGTAAACAAATAGCAGCAGTTTGTCAAAAGCTTTTCCACAAAGACAGTGCCCTTATTAAAGAGACTTGCCATCAGGACCCTTTTTCTAAAGGGTAATTCACCATTTAAAGAGGCAGCTCACTATTTGAACCTTTCTAGGTGACGGCAATACTTTTAAAAGGTTAAATGAATGTCAGCCATGTGCAACAAAACCCACACTGCATTTGCACTTGGATAAGATTCCCAACATTTAATCCCAGTTGGATTGCAAGCTGTTCAGCTTGCAGATGCCAAGATAAAAGTTCTATGAGGTACGAGACAGATGTAGTATCATGTACGCACGCTTGGCAACAGCTGCAATTGAAGTCTCATCGATTCCGTCCACTTTGAAATCAATAGGAAATAAAACCTTGAAAAATGCAATACCAGTCGTGGGTGAGATGACCTCAACGCCTCAAACCTTCCCCCCCACCCCATACAGTTCAATCCCTTCATCGCCAGTTCAACTTGACACTGAATTTATTGAAGTTGTCACGAAACTCCAACGACGAGAAGCAGATCAAACAGATGTGGAGATGCGATGTGGAGGTGATGACAGTCACTCAGGTGAGTCTTGGCTGGTACAAGCATTGCACGTACCATCTGAACCTAAAGCAGGGACAGTCTTTATGGGAAAAGGTTTGACAAAACTCCATGATTCACTCCAGCACCACATCAGTCTGCTATTTCATTCAGAGTACCAGTTTTAATTTTTTTCTATAATTCTCTTCCTTTTTGTCCCCTCCACTCCTGGAAGTACTGGGGTGCAGTTGAACAGACACCAGCAACCGTCCAATATCTCACCCAGGTAGCTGTTCTTTGTCTGTGAACCTAGATAGTGGGTGTTGTCTATGGGGTCATCGTAGACCTGTTCGATCCAGTGCTCACCTGTTACCTCCAATTCAAAAAAAAATCTGTCCCATAGAGTACAATGGATAATTGTCAGGCAGCGAAATTATCAGTGTTTCAGATGATGTTATCAAACATATGAACAAAATCTGAATATTTTATTTCTATCACCTCAACACCTAGATAGCAACAGGAAACCAAATGGCTGAGCGTGCTCAAGTCCCCGACAGACTAGTCAGCAAAAGCACCATACCATACAGACCAGAAAATCCTAGCTTCTATCCCTGGTTTGTGCTGAGTTAGCTGGTATTTAGGACCCTACAATTGCCCTGAGTGCCACACAATTTGTCAAGGTTCCCACTGGCCATCCAGTACTGCTCGAAAACAGGACTGGGGTCGTAAATGATGCCCACAGTGTCGAATAGCCCACTGTCCCTCCTTGTCTGAGCTCACATATGACAAATTATATGAGCAAGTGGTCTGCTCCACAGATGGCCACTTGGATGAAATACTGCAGGGTTATACTGGCGCCCATTGAACAACTCCCCCTGTATGATTCAGTGCCCTCGGTAGAGCCGGAAAGAAATTGGAAATTCAGCGTAGAACCAGTAAAAGCCCGAGATTAAGTCAGCTGCCTACCGTCAGTCAGATTTACTGTGTGATCCAACAAGTTGCAAAAAGATTTAGGGTAGAGGTTGGGGCAGAAATAAATTATAGTGGCAAAAAGGGAGGGTTGTGAAATCTGAAGAGGGAAGAAACATCAATGACAGCTTATCCTGAAGCACAACTATGCAATTGTATGTGTGAGAAGAGGAGCAAAAGTTTGGAAAGTGTTCATTTAAAGAATCATAAGTGGTGTTAGAATGGCCTTGTAATTGTAACACAAAGGTAACGGACTCAGACAAGGAAATCCCTGCCCCCAAAATCCAGTAATTGCGACCCAGTCCTGGCCCTGGTCATCTTGGGGTATGGAGAATCACTTGCAGACTGAGCAAGGAATTGCACCACCAGCATCCATAAAATGGTCTTCAGGAGAATAAATGAGGATAAAGTGACTGCGGGGAAGCAAATGGAGGAAACAATCTGTGCAGCTTTTGATCAGACAGCAATATATCATCATTCCCCACCCCACCCCCAGCAGGATTTAATTTGAAAAGGATATCAGCAGAGTATCTGAGGCTGACACTAACGACCTCAGAGATTCATAGCCTTAATCCCAGTGAGGGCACACCACACAGATTTTCATTTTCAGCTGTTATTTCGACGCCAGAAGAACGCTGGTAGGTAAAGAAAGGTTTTCACAGCAGCTCTGTTGACGGCTAAGAGCAGTTTTGACAATATGCAGTAGCAGCAAATTTGTTGCCAAGCAATAGCGCAGTCTTTAAGAGGTCCATACATTCAGGTGTGGTTACAAAAGCACAGCACAAGAATCTGTGAACTTCACACTGAAGGACAATTCAATCAGTGCCTACAAGCACTGTGCTCTCACCGACTGTTCAAATGGGACCGAGACTATTCAGACTGAGGGGATTTCTTGCAAAGCACAATGCCAGGGCAGAGATGTCAAACAATCACAGCTCTCAGCATGTCAGTAGTAACAGAGTTGAGCAACATTGAAGCAGCAATTTTTAAAAGCTGGAAAATAAGGCCCAGCAAGCCAAGGAACTGACTCAATCAGCAGCAGAATCTGTGACTGAACAGTAATGATGGATGCAATCTGCCAGCTCCCAGGGAATTGAGGACAGCCGGATGATTGAAGGCCCTCTGGTCTTGACCACAATATCCCAGTATACCACACCTAGTTTCTAGGGCAAATGACACATGCAGTGCAACAGCCCACAAATCTCCATGCTTACTGTAGTGTGAGCACAGGAATTCACATTAATAAGCTCCAAAAGCAGTGAAAATGCTGAATTCTAAGCAGATCTGAGCAAGAAAAAAAGTCACTTGCCCTAATGACTACCTGTATATACAAGCACAGGGAAGCTCCGTGCGAATGAC
Organism: Heptranchias perlo; assembly: GCF_035084215.1. Lineage (NCBI taxonomy): Eukaryota > Metazoa > Chordata > Chondrichthyes > Hexanchiformes > Hexanchidae > Heptranchias > Heptranchias perlo. Next base: position 95,007,165 of record NC_090331.1, on the reverse strand, counting down.
TATGTCAACGCTGGCACTACCTTATCAGTGCATCTCTACAGGAATTCTTCTGTCCAGTTAATGGTGCTCCTATTGCTATACGGGGGGGGGGGGGGGGGGGGGGGGGGGTTGGACATGATCAATTAGGATGCAGTTTTTAGATTAAATTATTTAAAAGACAGTATATCCATCACAGGAGTGAGTCACAGAAAACCATACCCTTTGGATGACTTAATTGGATAGTACGGCAGAGGTTCACTGGTTGAGAAATATTTGAATAAACAAGCACTGCACATTGCTGAGTCACAGTGGAACGCCAGCTCCCAGTGGCTCCCCACTAACCCATAGACAAAATCATCCAAACTCCTCGATTAGATTCCAGCCTGTAACTCACTCCCGGGTATCTATTATTCTATGTAGAAACCACCCGAACCCCTCGATTAGATTCCAGCCTGTAACTCATTACCGAATATCTGTTATTCTGTACGTAAACCACCTGAACCTTTCAATTAGATTCCAGCCAATGACATATACTAACCACATTACTATAGTAATATAGTCCTATAGTGTCTGCTCCTGCCAAAAACCTGCTGTTGCTGTAGGCCCTGCCATGAGGTGCTGTGCACCTTCAGGACCAGCTTCATTCCTATCTCAAACATGCACAACCTTCATTCCTCAGCAACAGCTATTAGGAAGCAACAGAATCAGCTTGAGCAATAAGTAGAACAAACTACTCGTTATACATAAAGAGTAAATAAGCCTTGACAGAGATACAAGGCAGCAAGTGAATTTCAGGGTTCCAATGACCTTGAAAACCACTCTAGCGTCACTTTCATAGATTGCAATACCATCAGAACCCCTCGATTCAATCAAATCCTTGTAGCTTACTACCAGCTATCTATAATCCTGCATTTCTTTTTAAATTGAGAAATCTAGGTTATGGCTGAAGACGAACAGGAGAGAGGATATAAATCAGGAAATAGTGATGAAGTGATGCCAAGTTTGGGTTTTAATAGCCTCTATATAGATTGCAAGAGTAAAGGGAGATAGACAGGGGTGAGGAGTTCCAACAACCTGAGAAAAAAAAGTTACAGAGTCCATTTTAAAAAATACTTTCTTCCTCTGCCTGTCAGTTACAATTGGGTGACGTTGTAAACGTAAATTCTCCTTTGATGAAAAGCCACAAGACAAAGGTCCGTCATAACTTCAGCAGAGAGAAAATCTGGCAATGGCAAAACTCAAACATTCACATACCATTGATGACAGAAATCGGAAGCAGCGACTTAAACTGGGTAGTGCTATTAGAGTTCTCAAATTGTTGATAAACAGAGAGCCCTGATGGCATAATGGGCAAACCTACGGCCTGGTGTTGTACTATTCTACGCTGGCGAGATGCTCCCATATACGATCCCTGGTCCAGCCTCTCACTCACGCCCATATATCTGTTATTCTATAGACAAATCATCCAAACCCTTCGATTAGATTCCAGACTGTAACTCACTCCCGGGTATCCATTATTCTACAAATAAACCACCCAAACTCCTCAATTAGATTTCAGCTTGTAACTCATTTCCCAATATCTGTTATTCTATATGTAAATCACCCGACCAGATAGGACTGGCAGGTTCCCTTGCCTGAAGAACATTAGTGAACCAGTTGGACCCTTAAAACAATCCGCTATCTTCAATGATTGTTTTTCTTGGGGCTGTCCCACAAAATACCAGATTTATTCAATTCAGTTTCATTCCTCTGAGATGCTATTCCAGGACCATAACCATCCTGTACCATAGATATTGGGGAAGGACAGGATCAGGCATTGGCTGCAATACCCTCCACAGTCTGGACTCGCATGAGAACAGATACTAGTGCAGGGCAGCAGGGAGGAGATTAAATTGAAGCAGAAAAATAAAAAGCTGTATAACACACTTGCAACCACTATTAGTTCTATGTATAGACAGAGGGGACGAAGAGTAAAGTGAATGGCTATGCTTACTGCACCGTTAAGACACTGCTTTCTGCAATCCAATCTCTGTCTCGCTATGGTCCCAAAGGTAGGATTACAGCATATGTAGCAGCGCTGTAATAAATTATATTCGGGGGGGGGGGGGGGCGCGGATTTACTGGCTAATGCTGCAGTTCTGCAATTTTCTATGTTCTGAAAATGCCTGCAGCCATTTCGCCTGGGTGCTTTTTGTTGCCTTTTCTGTGTTTTTCTTTTGCTTATTGATAATCAGTGAACAGGAGCTGTTGTAGGGCAGTATAACCTCCTTGGCAATATAGAACAGTGGCCTTATCAGGCCTCAATTACACTTCATTTTTGATTAATTGAAGTTCAAGGACTCAGAGTGTTTGCTTATCGTTCTGGCACCAAATAATCACTGCACTCTTCAGCTACGGCCAATCTGAAGGTTAGGATGCTCATTGCAGTCTGCTCCAGATAAGCTCAACTCCTCAGTGCAAACTGAAGCCAACCCTTCTCAATCCTCCTGCCGACCATAAAATTCCAGTACCAAGGAGTCAAAAGTACGATAAACTAAGCTACTGTAGTACAGTGAGGGTGCAGAGAAGTGCCGAATAACAACAGTGCAAGACTTCTTCAGCCCCATCTGTCTTTAGCATGCTGCGTAAATACCTATGACGTTTATTTTTTGAAGCTGCCAGCCACGCCTCATAGCAGAACACAGACTGCACCAATTCTTTTTTTAAGGTATCAAGGGGCCATGGAGCGTGGACCGACAGCAACGCGGATCACAAAATCGTGGATTGCCCTACCCGCGATTCTCCGGCCGTTGAAGTCAGTAAACAGAAAATATAGTCGGCAAGATTTCTGATACACACTCCCTGTCACAAGCATGGATTCAGAAAATCACACCCCAAAATGTATATCTCACAGAAATGAACCACAAACTACAAGACACGGATGACAGTATAAACACAGGCTGGTATCCGGCCCAACCAGTATAGCAGCAAAAGCGTGGTACAAACATCCAACGTAATTCCTACACCCACTCTCCCGCTTAACATAAATAATGCTAAATAAATGGTGTTGTAAAGGCAGAGAGAAAAGAAAAGTGGCTGACTCTGCTCCACTCTTCGATGGCCCAGTATCCCGTGTTGCTCTGGAAAGGAGGAAGCAGGCCGGTGATTTGGAATACTGTACCAATTTTTTTAATTTGAAAAGAAACTCCCTATATTATGGCCCCAAAATTCGGGAACGGCAGTGCAGCGGACGGAAAGAGAGGAGGCAATTAGGCAAGTTTCACGCTCTCGATCACTAAACAGCCAGGCTAGAATTGCATGTGTGGGGATATTGACTGAGAATAGCATCAAGCTCAGCTGCCATGCCCTCCACGGTCAAAAGCTCACCGTCTAGACTCACAAATAAAGAACAGGCACTTGGCCAAGGCTCCATGGAACAGTACCCCAGCATGAGTCAATGTCTTAAGGAGAGGAAAGACAAAAATGAAGCAAAGGATGAATAAAAGGTATACACTGTGTACCCTGAATAAATGACCAGCCCACAGCAGTGCTGGTATTGCAGACAATGGCAGGTGTTCCACAATAAATAAGACAAATGGAAGCTGCAACATCGGTCTCCTCACTGTACAGTAATTGCTAACACAACAGTCCGTCAAGGTTGCCTGATGAGGCAGGGTGATTTATTGGCTTGCCCTCTGCTAAACCAGCGTTCTTGATTTGTCAGCGTATTCTGAATTTCTCTCAGAGTTGCACAGTAATTGTGATGCTTTATCAGCAGTCTTTTACTGAAGATGCGCAATTATATTCTGGGTCAAGGGTTCATAAGGGAAGGGGAGGGAGAGATTCTGTTTGAGGTACACAACTGGTTCCCATTACATCATTACTCTGACACCTATTAACAAGCAAGTTCCTTAAAAACTACTGCTCAGTCCGATGATGGAAACGGTGTTTTACACACACACACACCCCCTATTTATTTTGAAAATGAACTTTGCATCAAGTTGAAGAGTTGTGTCTGTAACACCTTTACTGTGCATTTTTGATCCAATCTAATGTAAACCATTTGTAAAAGGTATACACTTCTGTAAGAAATTACAGAGAACAAACGTTTCTATACAGGCACGAATTACATTTTGACCACCCAGCAATTAGTCAGATGCTATCATAGAATTTACAAAAACGAACGGTCCAATATGCCTGTGCCAGTGTTAGCTCTTAAACGGGAGCAGTCTACTCTAATCCCAATTCCCTGCCCTGCCCCAGTATTCCTTTTCAACTCCTTATCCAATTCACTTTTTAATGTCTCAACAGCCCCTTATGCTAAAGCACATAAAATATTAAAATATAAAAAGTGTATAAAATACATGTTCTAATAAACCTCAAGATGAAAATATTCCTTCTAAGTTCCCCCATCATTCTCGTAATCTTCCAGAATTCACTAGATTCGGGAAAGGTCTCAGCGGATTGGAAGACCGCAAACGTAACACATATTCAAGAAGGGAGTGAGACAGAAAGCAGGTAACTATAGACCAGTGAGCCTAACATCTGTCATTGGGAAAATGCTAGAATCCATTATTAAGGAAGTAGCAGCAGGACATTTGGAGACTCATAATAAATCAAGGAGAGTCAACATGGTTTTATGAAGGGGAAATCGTGTCTGACAAATTTATTAGAGTTCTTTGAGGAAGTAACGGGCAGGGTGGATAAAGGGGAAGCAGTGGATGCAGTATATTTGGATTTCCAAAAGGCATTCGATAAGGTACCACATAAAAGGTTACTGCACAACATAAGAGCTCATGGTGTTGGGGGTGATATACTAGCATGGACAGAGGATTGGCTAACTAACAGAAAACAAAGAGTCAGGATAAAAGATCATTTTCAAAATGGCAATCTGTAACTAGTGGGGTGCCGCAGAGATCAGTGCTGGGGCCTCAACTATTTACAATATATATCAATGACTTGGCTGAAGGAACAGAGTGTATTGTGGCCAAATTTGCTGATGATACAAAGAAAGGTGGAAAAGTAAGTTGCAGTGAGGACCCAAAGTGTCTGCAAATGGATATTGACAGGTTAAGCGAATGGGCAAAAATTTCGCAGATGGAATATAATGTGGGGAAAAAAAATTAAAAAGCAAAATATTATTTGAATGGAGAAATACTACAAAATGCTGCGGTACAGAGGGATCTGGGTGTCTTTGTACATGAAACACAAAAAGTGAACATACAGGTGCAGCAGGTAATCCAGAAGGCAAATGGAATATTGGCCTTTATTTCTAAGGAGATGGAGTATAAAAGCAGGGAAGTCATGCTGCAACTGTACAGGTTGCTGGTGAGACCACACCTGGAGTACTGTGTACAGTTCTGGTGCCCTTATTTAAGGAATTATATACTTGCATTGGAGGCAGTTCAGAGAAGGTTCACTAGGTTGATTCCAGGTATGGAAGGGTTGTCTTATGCTCATTGGAATTTAGAAGAATAAGAAGAGATCTTATTGAAACATATAAGATTCTGAGGGGACTCGATAGGGGAGATGATAAGAGGATGTTACCCCTCATGGGGGAATCTAGAACTGGGGGGGGGGCATAGTCTCAGAATAATGGGTCGCCCATTTAAGACAGAAATGAAGAGGAATTTCTTCTCCCAGAGGGTCATGAATCTTTGGAATTCTTCACCCCAAAAAGCTGTGGAGGCTGAGTTATTGAATACATTCAAGGCTGAGTTAGACAATTTTTTGATCAGCAAGGGAGTCAAAGGATATGGGGAAAAGGCGGGAAAGTGGAGTTGAGGTAAAAAAAAACAGATCAGCCATGATCTCATTAAACAGCGGAGCAGGTTCGAGGGGCCAAATGGCCTACTCCTGCTCCTATCTCTTATGGTCTTATAATCGTGATAATCCTCAGACTGTGTCCCCTTGTAACCCATGTGCCAGTGAAAACAATCTTTCACCTTTTACCCTCTCAAAACCTCTACTAGATCTGTCTGTAGCATGCTCTGTTCTGGTGAACCTTCACTGCACCCTTTCCACAACTTAACATCCTTCCTAAAACTCAGGGTGTCAGCCTTGCCTCAGTGGGTAGCACTTTTGCCTCGGATTGTGGGTTCAAGCCCCACTCCAGAAACTTGATACCTCTGGGCTGACACCTCACTGTCGAAGGTGACATTTTTCAATTGAGACGTTTAACCAAGGCCCCATCTGCCCTCCAAGGTGGATTTAAAAGATCCCATGGCACTATTCGAAGATGATCAGGGGAGTTCTCCCCCACTGCCCTGGCCAAAGTTTATCCCTCAGCCAACACCTGAAACAGATTATTTGGTCATTTATTTCATTGCTGTTTATGGGAGCTTGCTATGTGCAAATTGAATGGCATATAATAGTGATGACACTTCAAAAGTACTTTATTGACTGTTAAGCACTTTGGGATGTCCTACAATCGTGAAAGGTACCAATGCCCCAATCATTTACATAAATTGAAAACATAAATTGTCCCAGCACAGATCCCTGGGGCACATCACTACCCATAACCCCAATCTGTAAAACAGTTACTTACCGCCACTCGTAGTTTTCTGTTCTCTACCTATCCCTGTATCCATTTAAGCCTTAATTTTCATAACAAGGTCTTCTAAAAATCTAAGTATACAACATCCACCACATACCCTTCACATAACACCCAAAAATTACATTAAAATTAGACAAGTATAACCTGCCCTTGACAGATCCATACCAACTCTCCCTGATTAGCCCCTGGCTTTCTAAATGTTCACTAATTTAGTCTTGTGTTACAGACTCTACCAGCAACTGAGGCAAGATTAACTGGCCTATAATTTTCTGGCTTATCCTTCCCCCTTTTTTGAACAGGGGTGTAACACTTGCCACCTTCCAACATCTTGGCAGATCTTGGGATCAGAATGTACTCAAATAAACACCCCAAGTCATAATAGCATCAGCATCACCTGCCTCTCCAGTTCACACGTTAAACAATTGGCCTTCAACGGGATTTGATTTGGATAAGTTCAGGAACAAAGGTAAGATAGGTGAAGTCATGTCTTCATTTCAGCATCTAGACCTGCGATCCGGACATGAATAAAAAGTGACTAAACTGAGCAGGTAATTGCCAAATCTATGGTGGGCTAGGGGTGGCAATAAAGGCACTGCAGCTTCAGTGTCCCAGGGATGAGGGGCGCGGATGGTGGAAATCAGCCAGGGTTCCTGCTCCTTATTACTTTCCAGTGAAGACCAGTATATTCATTGGGTCATTACAGGATTGGGCTCAACTGTAATGGTCAAATATCTTAATGACGTTTATTGCCGAGGCTAACACACTACCGCCACTTGGGCAAGATGCTGGTGGAGAATTGGTGCCTGTGGAACCAGCACCTTCAGAAGAGGGGAGAAAATGAAGTGGTGGGGAGAGATCCAGAGGCGGCCTCTAACAAGTCAGAACCACACATGCCAAGATGGCCGCAGATTCAATCTCCAGTCTGTACTCAGTTAGTTTGATTCTAGTAGGGGCAGTGATACAACTGACCCTGGGTTAGGGATAGATTTCCAGTTTCTGGTGACTATACAGTAACCTCTGCTGGATGTAAGCGGTTATGGGTGCATGAGGGCTGAATCGAGCTTGGCTGTGATGCCCTCCATGTCAATTATTCTACCAACACCTACCATCAAGGTTCATATGTGAAGATTGGCCACTTCTTTGAGATACCAGAGGGAAATTTCAACTTGTAGAATTGTATTCCAATAAAGGAGTGAACGGCTTTAGAAAAAGGTGAGCGGGGGTGAACAAATTAGGCAGAATATTGAAGAAAAAGCTTTTCTGGTTGCCATCTTCAAAATGCAACACAAACATTTCACTTCTGGGTAAAAGATCAGTAGCAATTATGTCCATTTTACTAACCCATGGTAACAATCCTTTGTCTACATGCCACTAACTGGCCTAATAACCTTACCACAGCTGATCTAAGATTATGGGGCCCAGTGATTCCAACGACCTACTCAAGGCCAGTTGTATGGCGTTCACACATATATTGGAAGGAAGCTACCCTATTTAAGACAAGGTCACCCTCAGGCCAATCCTGCACGCCTCCTACTGGTCAGTTGCACAGAGCCCTGAACAACTCAATCACTTTTTGGAAAGCAGGGGTTTATTAAAATAATGTTTCCATAAGAGAAGAGAAAGGGACAGCTGACCCTAGCTCCCCCAGATTCTATTAGAATTTTAATCAAGTGTAAGAAAGAAATAAGAAAGAACTTGCAATTATAAAGCACCTTATTACATCCTCAGGGCATCCCAAAGAGCTTTGCAGCAAACTAATTACTTTTGAAGTGTAGTCACTTTTTTTGTAGTCAAGCAGACGTCAATTTGCACAAAGCAAGGTCCCCCAAGCAGTAAATGAATGACTGACCAGATAATCTGCTCTTTTGGCGATGTTGGTTGAGGGATGAATGTTGGCCAGAACATTGGGAGGACTCACTGAGACTGTTTGAACAGTGTCACAGGAAATTCTGTTTACCTGAACAAGCAGTCAGGGCCTTGGCTTAACATGGCATCCGAAAGACAGCATCTCCAACAATGCAGTACACCCTCCGTACTGCACTGAAGTGTTAACCTGGACTAGGTGTTCAAGTCCAATGTGTGAAATGTTTCTATTAAATCCATTTGTGCTATGAAAAACACCCAGCGTTACAATTATAGATTCTGTGCTTCCAAACTTGGGGTGTGTCCGCAGAAAGCATCTCTCTGCACGCCCCCACAACACACAATTTTCTCCCCTTCCACCCTGAAAGTGCTGACTCTTGCTAGAGTACGGTTACACCGGCTACTATTTGATATCTCACCCAAGTGGCCTTCATGTGTAAGTGGAAACAGAATATTTTTGTGCAGTATGATGTAAGCATTATTTTTTTAAAAATCAGTAACAGACCTATATCCACCTTTGTGCTTTATAGCTGAAGATCACCTATGTGCATGTTAGATGAAAATAAGACTAGGCTTGACGTTGATGCTCTCCACTGTCAAATAGCTGACACTCATCTTCTAGATTGACACATTAAGAATGGCCACTTAGGTGAAATACTGGTGGAGAAACAGTGCTTATGGAACCGTACCCCAGCAGGAGTCAACAGCTTCAGCACGTGGTGGTGGGAGGGGGGAAAAGATGAATCAGAAAAAAAACACAGCTTGAGTTGTGTCAAGTTGTGAAGCCTCAAACATAGTATCACTCCTACATTACAACAGTGACTACACTTCAACAGTACTTCATTGGCTATAAAGCGCTTTGGGACATCCTGAGGTCGTGAAAGAAGCTATACAAATGCCAGTCTTTTTTTCTTGTCTCTCCATAGCCCAGCATATATAAAACTATAAATGGAAGTTATCACCTCCTGAGGTGCCTTGCAAGACCCTAATCAAAGCTCGTCCTGAGGAGATAAAGATATCAGTACTTCAGCCCTGGGAATGATTTTAATATGAAATGAAAATCTAATTAAAATCCCCTCAAATGTAAATGTGAAAGGTAGACAAGTATGAACTGCAACAGAGATACAGTCTCCAGCACCATAACTTCCCCCAACATCCAACATGGCCACTTGTGAAGAATTCAGAGTCAAGCCCAACCAAAAGGTTGATAATGTAGCAACAACAAATGGTACTGACTAAATACCATAGGACTAATTCCTGGGTTACACTACTTTAAATATCAGCTCTACACCCTCACAGGGTACAATTCAATTTGTTATAGCCTGCTATGAAGTTGTTCATTATTCAGCAAGGTAAAGATTGCTCAGTGTAGCTGTGTACAGCTCCTGTTTATTCAGCAGGATAAAGATTACTAACTGTTTAACTGCATGGAGTTGCTGCATATTCAACAGGGTCAAGGTTACCCACTGTGTAACTGTACTGGGTTGTTATTTATTCAGTAGGGTAAAGGTCACTCACCATGTAACAGAACGAGGCAGGGTAAGGGGTACAATACCAGTCACAGTATAGCCTTTTGTGCTTGAGTTGATAACATGCCAATGTATATTCTGGAGAAAATAAAAACAGAAAATGCTGGAAATACTAAGCAAGTGAGGCAGCATTTGTGGGAAAATAAATACAGTTAACGTTTCAGGTCAAAGACTTTTCGTCAGAACATCCGATGAAAGGTCTGCAATGTTAATTTTGTTTCTTTCTCCACAGATGCTGCCTCACTTGCTGAGTATTTCCAGCATTTTCTGTTTTTATTTCAGGTTTTCAGCATCCGCAGTATTTTGATATTGATTTAGTGTATTCTGGAGAAGCTGTTTTTCCCTGCAGTCTACACACGGAGGAGCCCTGTGCTGAGCACTGCAGTGAATCCTTCCTTTCCACAGTATGCGTGTATTTCCTTTTATTAGTTTGAAGTTGACAAATGTCTTGTTTACCTTAAAACAATAACTCCTGAGAACGAGAACTTTTTGTTCCTAGCTCGAGTTTGCATTGGCTATAGTGTCCTCTGTAGCTAATTATTATTGAATATTAAATTCTTGTTTACCCCAGCAAAATGCATTTGTAGGGGAAACAGACCATTTCGTGTGACGTCATTCTGCGCAAAAAAATTGAAAAGATTTCAGGCTGTACGTTTTACAACTTTATTGTAATGAGAGGCTTCAAGAAAACTCTGCAACTAACTACACTGTGCTACTCAACTGAGACATGAAGACCAAGAACGTACAAGTTTTGATCCATGGCTTGTGATCAATTAGCTCGCAGCTGGGATGGTACTCGTGGCGCAACATAGAAACAGTGTAAAGCTCACTCTACAATGCCTTTACTCAGTCCCAAACCTCACAAGGTTGCCCCATAGTGCACCAGTGTGACGCCTTTGCATTTTGTACACCAGTCACCCTGTGGCCTCTCAAAGACTTTTACCTTAATACCAAATTAAATTAGTTTTGTGTTGTGAGTTCATGTCCCCTTAGAAAAGGATAGAGATCGGCCAAATTCAGGTAAAGCTTCAAGTGGATAGAATGAGCTGAAAAGGAAGAAACAGTGGGTGCTGCTTAGGGGACTTAGTGAAGGAATTGATGCAGAAGTTCCTACTGTTTCTAATCAAGATAAACATCAATGATCTGAATTCAGAAACACAAGGTAAATTGGTCAAATTTGCACATTGTGGGGGATATCTGTCAACTGTACAGTGCTCTAGTCGAGCCGACCTATATTAGTTTGTTTAGTTCTGCTACAATGCAAACATCCAACCTCTGAAAGTGGTGCAGAAAAGGGGCCACAATACTTATCTCTAGTGTGAGAGGACTGAGTTATTAGGAAAGATTAGAAAAAATAAACTCCAGCTTTGAAAGGAGTTGAATGAGAGGGTTTATGATACTAAGTGGAATAGAAAAGGTTCACCTGTTTAAAGTTCAAAAATAACTGCAGGATAAGGGGATATCGGATCAAATTGGTAAAAGACCAAGTGCGGCGCTGATGTCAGGAATCACTTCTTCCCGCAAACCTGGAATGGTCTTGACGGAAGCCTAATGGAGGTACAAAATGTGGAGTCGTTCAACATACAGTTAGCTACTGTGATGGGATCCATGGAAAGAGCAATGTGGGCCCAATTGTCCCCCTGATCTGGAGTACTTTGTGATTTCACATTGCACCCTTGCAGTGAACAGAGGAATTTTTCGTCCCATCAACTCTAGCACTTTTAACATACAATTCGTGTGTTTCAATCCGATAGACATACATCGACAGCCTTTATTTTTATTTTCAGTTCTAATGAAGGCATAGAAAGTCTCATATCTAAGTTTGCCGATGACACAAAGATTGGTGACATTGTAAGCAGTGTAGATGAAAACATAAAATTACAAAGCGATATTGATAGATTAGGTAAATGGGAAAAACTGTGGCAAATGGAATTCAATGTAGACAAATGTGAGGTCATCCACTTTGGATCAAAAAAGGATAGAACAGGGTACTTTCTAAATGGTAAAAAGTTAAAAGCAGTGGATGTCCAAAGGGACTTGGGGGTTCAGGTACATAGATCATTGAAGTGTCATGAACAGGTGCAGAAAATAATCAATAAGGCTAATGGAATGCTGGCCTTTATATCTAGAGGACTGGAGTACAAGGGGGCAGAAGTTATGCTGCGGCTATACAAAACCCTGGTTAGACCGCACCTGGAGTACTGTGAGCAGTTCTGGGCACCACACCTTCAGAAGGACATATTGGCCTTGGAGGGAGTGCAGCGTAGGTTTACTAGAATGATACCCAGACTTCAAGGATTAAGTTACGAGGAGAGATTACACAAATTGGGGTTGTATTCTCTAGAGTTTAGAAGGTTAAGGGGTGATCTGATCAAAGTTTATAAGGTATTAAGGGGAACAGATAGGGTGGATAGAGAGAAACTATTTCCGCTGGTTGGGGATTCTAGGAGTAGGGGACACAGTCTAAAAATTAGAGCTAGACCTTTCAGGAGCGAGATTAGAAAACATTTCTACACACAAAGGGTGGTAGAAGTTTGGAACTCTCTTCCACAAACGGCAATTGATACTAGCTCAATTGCTAAATTTAAATCTGAGATAGATAGCTTTTTGGCAACCAAAGGTATTAAGGGATATGGGCCAAAGGCAGGTATATGGAGTTAGATCACAGATCAGCCATGATCTTATCAAATGGTGGAGCAGGCTCGAGGGGCTGAATGGCCTACTCCTGTTCCTATGTTCCTATGTAATGAGCGAGTCCGGTACTCAAAAGAAAAAGCACCAGTACAGCAGCAATTAGAAATCGGAGTCAAAGCATGCACATTTCCAAAACTCTCCCCACAGACTACAAAACTCTCTCATAATCTGACTCGAGTAACACTGAGGACTTCTGGAGTTTGGCATCATGTGTTGAACCAGTACAGCACAAAGCGTTTAAAATTCCACCCTGCTCCCCCAAAAAAATGACTTTTCAGCCCAAGCTGCAGTATACTTATAGAAAGATTAATGAACACCCAGGTATGATTGCAAGGGTGTGATCTAAAGGAGGTTCAAGAAGCATCCAACACAATACTGTGGAATCCTTAAGGCAGTTATATCCTTGTCCTCGCCCAACATCTACAGATATGCACTTTTGAGAAGTGATCAGGAGCAGGAATCCTGGTTAATTTTTCCACTCCCTAACCCAGTGACACTGCAGCCCTGTAGTAATGTATGGCTTTGTGCTACACTGGGTGATGTTTTTGCCAACTCGGCCAGTGTAGTGGAGGCAAAGCTATACTTGATTCAATTGATCTCGAGTCCGAAGATTCTGGGTTCAAGCCCCACTCCAGGACTTCAGCACATAGCGAGACGAGCATTCCAGTGCAGCACTTTGGGACAGCTGCAATGCTGGAGGTGCAGTCCTTCAAATGAGATGCTAAATCAAGGCACTCGTTGCCTGTTCCAGTGGTTGCAATGGACAATAAAAGTCCCATGGCACTAAGAGCAGTGAATTCTCTGTGCTCTTTGCAACATACCTCCCTGAACCAACCACAACAAAAACAGGTTAATGTGTTATTTGTTTCATTGCTGCTTATGGGATCTCGCTGTGTATATTTATCTGCACTTCGAAGTAATTCATTCTACGTGAAGCACTTTGGGATGTTTTCAGAGGGATGTGATAAGGTGCTACAAAAATGCAAGTCTTCTAATTAAATTGTAACTATTGGTTGTGCAATTTTTTTTCTCCTGCTCCTGTGGGAGTGTTTTGACTTCCACCTGGCAACTGGCCAAAGTGACGTGACTGAAATCAGGAGCTCACTGCGTGGAACATCACAGATGCTGAGCTACACACCTCATCACCCTGTATGTTACAATATTCTCTCAAGAATGGCCCTTGAGCAAGACACTGGTTGGCACTGTGGCCCATAACAAAGTTAGATTGTAACAATGGCTTAGATGAGGGTCTGTGATAACAGTAGTACTGGAACATTAAATATCAGGGTCTTGGTGGTTTAGGTGATTATGACACTGAGCTTCTACCTCTGGAACATGTATTCAAATCTAGCCTTCTGGTGGGAAGAAAGTCCCTTCTCTCTTGCTCTCTGATGGCTCAGCAATTGTATTTAGTGAGTAGTCAGACTGTACAGACCAGGAAGCTTCAAGGTTCAGGTGCCAGTCTATGCTGTTAACTGATCTCAGCCAGTGTCATACTAGGAGTACTGCCCAAAGTAGCCTGGAGCTGGGGAAGTCACCCAGAGTTCCCGCTCCTGACCAGTTACCTTGCAATTCTCGCCTGTGGGTAGACACTGAATGAGGACAGGATCAGAAGCAGACTTGATCACTGCCCAGCTTCACACACAAAGATTGGCCACTTAGGCAGAATCATAGAATCAGAGAAAGGTTACAGCACGGAAGGAGGCCATTCAGCCCATCGAGTCCATGCCGGCTCTTTGCAAAAGCAATCCAGCTCATCCCACTCCCCCGCCCTATCCCCGTAGCCCTGCAAATTTTTTCCTTTCAAGTACTGATCCAGTTACCTTTTGAAGGCCATGATTGAATCTGCCTCCATTACCCCCCGAGGCAGTGCATTCCAGGTCCTAATCACTCGCTGTGTAAGAAAGTTTTTCCTCATGTCACCTTTGGTTCTTTTGCCAAACACCCTAAATCTATGTCCTCTGGTTCTTGACCCTTCTGCCAATGGGAACAGTTTCTCTCTATCCACTCTGTCCAGACCCTTCATGATTTTGAATATCTCTATCAAATCTCCTCGCAACCTTCTTTGTTCCAAGGAGAACAACCCCAGCTTCTCCACTCTATCCACGTAACTGAAGTCCTTCATCCCTGGAATCATTCAGGTAAATCTCTTCTGCACCCTCTCTAAGGCCCTCACATCTTTCCTAAATTGAGGTGCCCAGAACTGGACACAATACTCCAGTTGTGGCCGAACCAGTGTTTTATAAAGGTTCATCATGGCTCCATTACTTCTGTACTCGATGCGTATGTTGATAAAGCCCAGGATCCCGTTTGCTTTTTTAACCGCTTTCTCAACCTGCCCTGCCACCTTCAATGATTTGTGCACATATACCCCCAGATCTCTCTGTTCCTGTACCCCTTTTAGGATTGTGCCCTTTAGTTTATATTGCATCTCCTCGTTCTTCCTACCAAAATGTATCACTTCGCATTTTTCTGTGTTAAATTTCATCTGCAACTTGTCCACCCATGCCACCAGCCTGTCTGAAGAGAGATCCTGGTCCATATGGAACATCAATGAGTTACTGCCGAGAGGCGGGGAGTTTTTAGGAAAAAGGAAGTCTCCAGTGATTCTTGAACCTGTCTCCACCCAGATCCTTGCACGGTTTAAATCAAAAGCATAACTACCAATAAGTTACTATTAAATTATTACTCTCACTAAGGACAGCAGAAATGTAATGCTCTGTGCTCTTTTTGGACAACATATAGGGTAGACTTTACTCTTGCCCTAAGCTGTACTTGACCTAACCTAGGATTCTTGATGCCGGCACTGTCAGCAGGAATATGGAAAGCATTCCATTCTCCAGCATTGACATACCTCGCTTTGACAAGTACAAAACTTACAAGAGCACCCCAATGACCTAGTGGGTGTAGTACTGAGTCACACAGACTGGAAGGAACGAGATTCAATCCCCAGCCTGCGCTAAACTAGCTGTTCTCAGGCTACCAGTAGACGCTACAATAGGCGTCAGCAGCCCTGAGCTGGGGGTTAGGGAAATCACCCAGGATTCCTGTTCCTGATCACTACCCAGTAACTTCCACTGCAAGCGCATAAGTATTGACAAAAGAGCAGAGGATTTGGCTCGGTTCTGATGCCCACAATCGCCAATGCGCTGTTTAGGCTCACACATGATCAATGGCCACTTGGGCAAAATACCAGTGAGCAATGGGGCCCTGTGAGACTCTTCTCCTGAAGGCAGTTGCTGTTGCCTTGGGTAGAGGGAAGCGAACTGGCAAGCCAACTCACAACAGAGATTCACCAGGATGTTACCAGGGCTGGAGCGCTTCAGCTATGAAGAGAGACTGGGAAGATTGGGTTTGTTTTCCTTGGAGCAGAGGAGGCTGAGGGGGGACATGATTGAGGTGTACAAAATTATGAGGGGCACAGATAGGATGGATACTAAGGAGCTTTTTCCCTTCGTTGAGGGTTCTATAACAAGGGGACATAGATTCAAGGTAAAAGGCGGGAGGTTTAGAGGGGATTTGAGAAAGAACTTTTTCACCCAGAGGGTGGTTGGAGTCTGGAACTCACTGCCTGAAAGGGTTGTGGAGGCAGGAACCCTCACAACATTCAAGAAGCATTTGGATGAGCACTTGAAATGCCATAGCATACAAGGCTACGGACCAAATGCTGGAATATGGGATTAGAGTAGACAGGGCTGATGGCCGGCGCGGACACGATGGGCCGAAGGGCCTCTATCCGTGCTGTATAACTCTATGACTCTATGACTCTATAACCAAAGGAAAAACAAAGCTGGTTTCTTTTTGCATCTCGCCCAAGATACTCCAAAGGAAACAGTTAAACCTTCAATCCTTGACGTGCAAGTTAATGGGCTGCAACAGAAACTGACTCAGTGATGGATTCAGTAAACTTTATATCTGCAGGAAATACTGAGGAAAGGCATTGATTTCAGATAACATTACTGTCCTTTCTAGAACGACACAAGGCCGTCCGGCTATTGTTTTTTCTCCCCCTAGTAGAAACAAGGTGCAGAGGGCAATGTGAGTTCTCCACACAACGGGAATAGGGATCACCTCTGGGAGTCCATAGCTATCTTTGCGCTGCAACTTCACAATTACAACACGTTGTCATCAATAGTCAGCTAAGACCGGCAGTGGAAATGTCGGCATAGGATTATTTGTAAAAACAGATGTAAGAATAGACAGTTGCAAATTATTCAAAAGGTTACAGAGCACCAGACTTATCAGCTGAACTCCAACATCTGTCAAGTGTTTGAGCCCTCCTACTGGCACAGGTTATACTGTAAAGAAAACTGTTACAAGTGCTGTAGTATTAGTCCATACTCCTCCGAAATATAAAAACATTTTCCAATTTCAAACAAATACATTTTTCTTCCCTTCTCTCTTGAGGGCACTGACTCTTGCATGGATCCAACCCAAGCAGCCACTTTTCATGTGCCACAGTGGTGTTGGCAAACTATTTTACCGCAGGGCCGTCGTAGTCACGGGATCAGGAGCAGGAATCTTTAGACCAGAGGCACTGAACCCAGTGGCAGCACCGACCAGTGACTGAACTTGGGATCTCGGGTTGCAGCCTCAATAGAGCACCCTCTCGACTGCACCGGTATGACATTTTCCCATTTCCCACACAGGCATTGTGCGGCCTTTCTGAATTAGATTTCAAATTTAGTGCTGAATTAAGGCATTGTCAGCCTGGCTTGATGGCAGTACTGTCAGCTCTACAGCTCAGAGGCTGTGGGGTTCATGTTCCACTCCAGAGATTCAGTAGACAACCTAGGCTGACACTCCACTGCAGTAACGAGGGAGTGCTGCATTGTTAGAGATACCATCCTTCACTTGAACGTTAAAGATCCTACTGCACATTTCAAAAAATCTCTCTGCGGCATTTCCCTAAAAGTTACTGCGCTTCAAAGTATTTCACTGTATGTGTGGCATTTTGAGATGTTACAGTGACATGATAAGGTGCTGCATAATAAATGCAAGTCATTCTTTTTTCCTTTTGTGCTGTGGGCCCAAGCCCACTAGGAAGTGGATTGAGACTATCCTAAGTTATTTCATGTAGGACCCATACAAGCAACTGACAGAGGAGACTTCGATCTCATCAGTGAGCTGGATTTGAACACTGGACCCAGAGATAAAAGGCCAGTGTCTAAACCACTATGGCACCCAGCCCTCCAATAGTAGGTTTTGCAATAGGCTCTCCATGAATTTACAACAGAGAATTCTAATTACATTACGTTTTCCCATTGGTTCTCCTCCTCCAGCAGGGAAGGTGATAAATGCAGGCTTAACACAGTGAGCACTGGGTAGTGTTTAGAGACCAGACAGTGTCTGGGCAGCTTCTGTTCCACTGGTGTGAAATTAACAGTCAGTCATTAACAGGTGCTGGGGCTCTTTGATACTTTTCTCCCCTGCAACATAGATTCACTGTAACATCAGTGAATCTATCCAGGGAAATATTTGACTTTGTCTATCCTTATCAGAATACTGGGTGGCTATTTACAGGTGTGTGTGTTTGCAGTGTACTAGGATTTCAACAAATCACAACAGTGGGCATGAAAGTTCTGCATCATTTCCACTAGAGCTGTGGAACACAGCCAGCAGTACAATTAGTGATTTTTTTTTTATTTGTTCATGGGATTTGGGCGTTGCTGGCAATGCCTGCATTTATTGCCCATCCCTAATTGCCCTTGAGAAGGTGGTGGTGAGCCGCCTTCTTGAACCGCTTCAGTCCATGTGGTGAAGGTTCTCCCACAGCACTGTTAGGAAGGGAGTTCCAGGATTTTGACCCAGCGACGACGAAGGAACGGCGATATATTTCCAAGTCGGGACGGTGTGTGACTTGGAGGTGGTGTTGTTCCCATGTACCTGCTGCTCTTGTCCTTCTTGGTGGTAGAGGTCACGGGTTTGGGAGGTGCTGTCGAAAAAGCCTTGGCAAGTTGCTGCAGTGCATCCTGTGGATGGTACACACTGCAGCCACAGTGCGCCGGCAGTGAAGGGAGAGAATGTTTAGGGTAGTGGATGGGATGCCAATCAAGCGGGCTGCTTTGTCCTGGATGGTGTCGAGCTTCTTGAGTGTTGTTGGAGCTGCACGTATCCAGGCAAGTGGAGAGTATTCCATCACACTCCTGACTTGTGCCTTGTAGATGGTGGAAAGGCTTTGGGGAGTCAGGAGGTGAGTCACTCGCCGCAGAATACCCAGCCTCTGACCTGCTCTTGCAGCCACAGTATTTATATGGCTGATCCAGTTAAGTTTCTGGTCAATGGTGACCCCCAGGATGTTGATGGTGGGGGATTTGGCGATGGTAATGCCGTTGAATGTCAAGGGGATGTGGTTAGACTCTCTCTTGTTGGAGATGGTCATTGCCTTGCACTTGTCTGGCACGAATGTTACTTGCCACTTATGAGCCCAAGCCTGGATGTTGTCCAGGTCTTGCTGCATGCGGGCTTGGACTGCTTCATTATTTGAGGGGTTGCAAATGGAACTGAATACTGTGAAACTATCCTTCCAAACTTAGGCTGTGTTTGACTAGAGCATTTTGGGCTGTGCACACTAGGGATGAAATACTGATGGGTGCAGCTGCATCACTGGTAGTGGTGGTATAGTCAGGGCAATTTAAATTTATGCACAGAGTATTACACAAGAAGTGTATGCCACAACAATGAAGGTTACTACCTTTTGTCATTTTCCCTACAGTGTATGTGTACCACTACATTAAATAAGCCTGGTTTCTTCCTTCTGCTTTGGAGATTCAGTCATATGGCCACAAGCAGACAAAACCACATCCACTTGGAGGGAGATGTGTTCAAGGAACGAAGAGGGGAAAGGTAGGAGAGGGGGTCAATTGGAGCCAACATTACTTTTGCTGCCATTCCATTGGACACTATTAGTTTATCACATAATGAAACTTTGTGAATCGCCTTGCAAGACATGCCTATTTTGACAAAATTCCCTAATGATGCCAGGCCTTTAATAACAAGGTACCGATTTAACTCAAAGAACAGCTTACATTAGCCTACTAAAAATACACAATGTCACAAGTCATTGTGTAGGAATCAGGAACTGTGTAGTGTAGCTACTAGACTCCGGGACACACCCGTCTGTGTGCCAGACAGCAAAGCATTTCCCCACCCTCCCTGTTCTTGTTCCCTCTCAGCAAAACAATGGAGAGTAAAAAAAAGTACACAAACCGGGAAGGGTGGGGCAGTCAGTCACAAACATGAATATTCAGCTGCACTTTCCAGCGTTCAGAAGCAGGAACTCTTGCTGATATTTTCCCCCTCCCTGGCCCAGGCATACCATTTGAAGACCCTCGTGCCTCCCAGACTGAGATCGGTTCACTCAAACAACATTTATATAGCACCTTTAACGTAGTAAAACTTCCCAAGGCGCTTCACAGGAGCTTAATCAGAAAACAGTTGACACCAAGCCAAAGGAGGAGACATTAGGACAGGTGACCAAAAGCTTGGTCAAAGAAGTAGGTTTTAAGGAAGAGAGAAAGGTGGAGAGGCAAGAGAGGTTTAGGGAGGGAATTCCAGAGCTTGGGGCCTAGATAGCTGAAGGCACGGCTGACAATGATGGGGTGAAGGAAGTCAGGGATGCACAAGAGGCCAGAATTGGAGAAACGCAAAGATCTTGGAGGGTTGTAGGGCTGGAGGAGGTGGCAGAGATAGAGGGGAGACCATGGTGGGATTTGAAAACAAGAATGAGAATTTTAAAATGAAGGTGTTGCAGAGCCTGTAACGAGAACAGGGGTGATGGATGAATGGGACTTGGTGTGAGTTAGGGTACAGGCAGCAGAGTTTTGGGTGAACTCAAGTTTACAGAGAGTGCAAGGTGGGAGGCTGACCAGCAGAGCATTGGAATAGTTGAGTCTGGAAAGCATGGATGAGGGTTTCAGCAGCAGATGGGCTGAGGCAGGGGCTGAGACGGACGATATTATGGAGGTAGAAGTAGGCGCTCATGATGGATGGAGAGGATATGGGGTCGTAAGCTCAGCTCAGGATCAAATAGTCTAACAGTCTGGTTCAGCCTGACATAATGGCCAGGAAGGGGAATGGAATTGGTGGCTAGGAAATGGAGTTTGTGGCGGGGACTGAAGACACTGGCTTTGACTTTCCCAATGTTTAACTGGGAGGAAATTTCTACTCAACCAGTAATGGATATCGAAAAACCTGATGTTGTGTTTTCAGATGATGTCACCAAGGGGGCAGCACGATGAGAAATAGGAGGGGGCTAAGGATAGATCCTTGGGGGACTCCAGAAGTATTGGTGCGGGAGCAGGAAGAGAAGCCATTGCAGGAGATTCTCTGGCTATAACTGGATAGATAAGAATCAGGTCAGTCATGGGTCATAGCAGCAATTTGAGGTTGTTCGCTGGTATTTGCTCAAAATGCTTGTTGGTTTGCTGCTGCAAGCTGATTTTACCTTCAGTGCTAATGTAATGAGAATCCGAATGTGTATATTGACTAATGATACAAAATTGATTTTAATCACCCTGTCCGTCTTTTTCAATTATATATACAATGTATTTGTGTTAGAAACCCACAAGAATAATCTGTATCAAGGGCTTGAGAAGTGCTGAATCCCAGAGACAGTGGCTGAATTCAGGATGAACATCTGAACCATAGAAAGAGGCCATTTGGCCCATCATGTCCGTGCCGGCCGAAAAAGAGCTATCAAGCTTAATCCCACTTTCCAGCACTTGGTCCGTAGCCCTGTAAGTTACGGCACTTCAAGTACACATCCAAGTACTTCTTAAATGAGTTGAGGGTTTCTGCCTCTTCCACCCTTTCAGGCAGTGAGTTCCAGACCCCACCACCCTCTGGGTAAAAGAATTTCTCCTCAGCTCCCCTCTAATCCTTCTACCAATTACTTTAAATCTATGCCCTCTGGTCACTGACCCCTCTGCTAAGAGAAATAGATCCTTCCTATCCACTCTATCTAGTCCAGTCATTATTTTATATACCTCAATTAAATCTCCCCTCAACCTCTTTTGTTCCAAAGAAAACAACCCCAGCCTATCCAATCTTCTCATAGCTAAAATTCTCCAGCCCTGGCAACAGCCTCGTAAATCTCCTCTGCACCCTCTCTACTGCAATCACATCTTTCCCATAATGTGGTGACCCGAACTGTACGCAGTACTCAAGTTGTGGCCTATATAGTGTTTTTACAGTTCTAGCATAACCTCCCTGCTCTTATATTCTATGCCTCGGCTAATAAAGGAAAGTATCCCGTATGCCTTTTTAACCATCTTATCTACCTGTCCTGCTACCTTCAGAGATCTGTGGACATGTACTCCAAGGTCCCTTTGTTCCTCTACACCTCTCAGTATTCTCCCATTTATTGTGTACTCCCTTGCCTTGTTTGCTCTCCCCAAATGCATGACCTCACACTTCTCTGGATTGAATTCCATTTGCCACTTTTCTGCCCATCTGACCAGTCCATTGATATCTTCCTGCAGTTACAGCTTTCCTCCTCACTATTAACCACACAACCATTTTTTGCATCATCTGCAAACTTCTTGATCAAGCCCCCCCACATTCAAGTCTAAATCATTAATATATACCACAACAAGCAAGAGACCTAGTACTGAGCCTTGCGGAACCTCACTGGAAACAGCCTTCCAGTCACAAAAACACCCGTCAACCATTACCCTTTGCTTCCTGCCACTGAGCCAATTTTGGATCCAACTAGCTACTTTCCCTTGGATCCCATGGATTTTTTTTTGACCAGTCTGCCATGTAGGACCTTGACAAAAGCTTTGCTAAAATCCACGTACACTACATCAAAAACGTTACCCTAATCAACCCTCCTTGTTACCTGCTCAAAAAATTCAATCAAGTTAGTGAGAAATGACCTTCTCTTAACAAATCTATGTTGACTAACCTGTGCCTTTCTAAATGACGATTTATGCTGTCCCTCAGAATCGATTCCAATAACTTGCCCACCATCGAGGTTAGACTGACTGGTCTATAATTACTCGGTCTATCTCTTTCTCCCTTTGATATTGATGCAGTGTACAGAAGACATGCTTTGGGCCACAAGCTTGCAAATGGAACACAAAGAGATGGGGTTCAGGCAGAGGGTCTTGCAGCCTAAAGTTTACAAAAGAACTCAAAAGATAAAATCAGCTCGCAGGAACAAACCAAAAAGCATCTAGAGAAAATACCAGTGAACAACCTCAAATTGCTGCCATGACCCGTGACTGACCTGCAACCACCTGTACTTCACCCTTGTGTCATACAGCTCAAAATACTCACTACTGACATTTTCCACATCGTTCACCTGAGGAAGGAGGTAGCCTCCGAAAGCTTGTGAATTTAAAATAAAATTGCTGGACTATAACTTGGTGTTGTAAAATTGTTTACAATTGTCAACCCCAGTCCATCACCGGCATCTCCACATCATGACAAAAAGGAAGAATAGTGTCAGTTTGGCTCACTTGATAGCACTCTGGCCTCTGAGTCAGAAGACCAAGGCCTCACTCTAGGACTTACGCACATATTCTCAGCTGACACTATCTATCCAACACAAACCTGACCCCATCTCCCTGGAAATGGAGCCTCTGCTAAGAGCATACAAGGGGTTTAGTGGTGCTGGGGCAAGAAAGATAGAAAAAGAGGCATACAAAAACACAGAGAGCAAGAGAAAGACAGATAGAGACAGAGTGATAGACAGAAAGTGACACAAAAGGAAGAACGTTGAAGTAGACAAAAAGGAAGAGAGAACGAGAAAAACAAGAGACACACATGTAGACAGACAGGAGGAACAGAGAGAGATTGAAAATGAAAATGAATTCAGTGAACCATTCCAGCCTACCAACCCCCACCCAGCTCGAACCAAAAGCCGCCTGGCCTCCAAGCAATGAATACCTGGCTCTATTCCAAGCTACGCTTAATGAGCTCTTGGCAACTCCCCTGCATTGCAGACATCTTCCAGAGAACAAACAACAGTATGGCAGAGACAGGATCCGTTCACAGAAACAAAAAAAGGGGGGAATCAAAAGAAAAACAGCCACAACTCCACAGCTGAGAAATGTGGTCTCTGTACAACATTCATAGCTTCCCAGGGATTTTAAGTACAATAAAGTATTTTAGACAGCCCTAGAAAGATCAGCCTCATGTACTGTGTGACTGGGCACAGGACTTTCTGGGCACAAAACATTAACTTTATTTTAAAACAGAGCTGCAACATTGAAGGCACTTTGAAGTTTGCCATCTATAATCATGGCTGGAAAAGACGTCTGTGGTGAAGGAGGCAGCTTGCGTCTAGGAAGTAACCATGTGATCCACTCCAGTAACATGTCAGGTCTTGTTCAAAATTTTTAACATTCGTGTTCCCCAAGGGTCAGTGTGTTATTAAGCAAATAGCTGAGCCAGCAATATCGGCACAGTCCTACCCGTGGTCACTACACAGCGACATGTGTATGTGTGTGTGCATGTGTGAACGCGGGGAGAAGGGGGAAGAGAAGCAAGCTCACCCCTAAACCATCAATGGGTTTGAAAAGCCTCCAGACACTTATGGTAACCGTATTATTAAACAGACATGCAATGCCCTAGTAACTGTGATATTATTCCAACCATAGACTGCACCTTAGTAACTGTGAAACTATTAAACCCACAGACCGTGCCCTAGTAACTGTGATATTATTATAACCACAGACTGCACCTTAATAATTGTGCAACTATTATAACCAAAAACTCCACCTTAGTAACTGTGAAACTATTATAACCACAGGCTGCACCTTATTAACTCTTATACTATTATAACCACAGACTGTGCCATAGTAACTGTGATACTATTATAACCACAGACTATGCCCGAGTAACTGTGCCCTAGTAACTATGCCACTATTATAACCACAGTCTGTGCCCGAGTAACTGTGCTACTATTATAACCACAGGCTGTGCCCCAGTAACTGTGATACTATTATAACCACAGTCTGTGCCCGAGTAACTGTGATACTATTATAACCACAGGCTGTGCCCCAGTAACTGTGATACTATTATAACCACAGACTGTGCCCGAGTAACTGTGATACTATTATAACCACAGGCTGTGCCCCAGTAACTGTGATACTATTATAACCACAGGCTGTGCCCCAGTAACTGTGATACTATTATAACCACAGGCTGTGCCCCAGTAACTGTGATACTATTATAACCACAGGCTGTGCCCCAGTAACTGTGATACTATTATAACCACAGTCTGTGCCCGAGTAACTGTGATACTATTATAACCACAGGCTGTGCCCCAGTAACTGTGATACTATTATAACCACAGACTGTGCCCGAGTAACTGTGATACTATTATAACCACAGGCTGTGCCCCAGTAACTGTGCTACTATTATAACCACAGACTGTGCCTCAGTAACTGTGATACGATTATAACCACAGACTGTGCCCCAGTAACTGTGCTACTATTATAACCATGATGTGGAGATGCCGGTGATGGACTGGGGTGGACAAATGTAAGGAGTCTTACAACACCAGGTTATAGTCCAACAGCTTTATTTTAAATCACAAGCTTTCGGAGCTTTCCTCCTTCGTCAGGTGAGTGCAGGGTTCCACAAATGCACCGCATATATAGTCACAGAACAATGCCTGGTGATTACAGATAATCCTTCCAACTGCCCGTCACCACACCTCAGACGAGAGGCAACCACAGCAATCAAAGGAGTGGCTGGTGTTCAGACACGGGAACATTACACCCAAGACCACCGAATACACAAGTGGTCGAATTACAAAGACAGAGAGAGAGAGAGAGAGAGAGACACCCGAAAGGCAGAGAGAGAGAGAGAGAATGACCAGTTGTATTAAAAACAGATAACTTTTTTTTCCCCTGGTGGGGTTACATGTAGCGTGACATGAACCCAAGATCCCGGTTGAGGCCGTCCTCATGGGTGCGGAACTTGGCTATCAATTTCTGCTCGACGATTTTGCGTTGTCGTGTGTCTCGAAGGCCGCCTTGGAGAACGCTTACCCGAAGATCGGTGGCTGAATGTCCTTGACTGCTGAAGTGTTCCCCGACTGGGAGGGAACCCTCCTGTCTGGCGATTGTTGTGCGGTGTCCGTTCATCCGTTGTCGCAGTGTCTGCATGGTCTCGCCATGTTCTCCGCAGCCTTCAACATGTCATCGATGACGACGAACACCTCGCTAAGGCCATCCCCACGCCTCCACTACTCGCCTTCAAACAGCCACCCAACCTCAAACAGACCATCGTTCGCAGCAAATTACCCAGCTTTCAGGAGAACAGCGTCCACGACACCACATAACCCTGCCACGGCAAACTCTGCAAGACATGCCAGATCATCGACACGGATACCACCATCACACGAGAGGACACCACCCACCAGGTACATGGTTCATACTCCTGTGACTCAACCAACGTTGTCTACCTCATACGTTGCAGGAAAGGATGCCCCAGAGCATGGTACATTGGCGAGACCATGCAGACACTGCGACAACGGATGAACGGACACCGCACAACAATCGCCAGACAGGAGGGTTCCCTCCCAGTCAGGGAACACTTCAGCAGTCAAGGACATTCAGCCACCGATCTTCGGGTCAGCGTTCTCCAAGGCGGCCTTCGAGACACACGACAACGCAAAATCGTCGAGCAGAAGTTGATAGCCAAGTTCCGCACCCATGAGGATGGCCTCAACCGGGATCTTGGGTTCATGTCACGCTACACGTAACCCCACCAGCAAAAGTTATGTGTTTTAATATTCTCTCTCTCTCTCTGCCATTTGGGTCTCTTTCTTTCTGTCTGTATAATTGACACAATGTATATCCAGTGTACTGGGACGTGCTGTTCCCTGTGACTGGCCTGTTTGAACAACGACGACACCTTTTGATTGGTGTGATGCTGTCCCAGCCTAATATAAGATATGCGATTTGAGAACCTTCCACTCATTCACCTGACGAAGGGGATAATCTCCGAAAGCTTGTGATTTTAAAATAAAATTGTTGGACTATAACCTGGTGTTGTAAGATTCCTTACTATTATAACCACAGACTGTGCCCGAGTCACTGTGCTACTATTGTAACCACAGACTGTGCCCGAGTAACTGTGCTACTATTGTAACCACAGACTGTGCCCGAGTAACTGTGATACGATTATAACCATAGACTGTGCCTGAGTAACTGTGCTACTATTATAACCACAGGCTGTGCCCCAGTAACTGTGATACTATTATAACCACAGACTGTGCCCGAGTAACTGTGATACTATTATAACCACAGGCTATGCCCCAGTAACAATGATACTATTATAACCACAGGCTGTGCCCCAGTAACTGTGATACTGTTATAACCACAGACTGTGCCTGAGTAACTGTGATACTATTATAACCACAGGCTGTGCCCCAGTAACAATGATACTATTATAACCACAGGCTGTGCCCCAGTAACAATGATACTATTATAACCACAGACGGTGCCCCAGTAACTGTGATACTATTATAACCACAGACGGTGCCCTTGTGACTGTGATACTATTAAATCCACAGACTGTGCCCTAGTATCTGTGATACTATTAAACTCACAGGCTGTGTCCTAGTAACTGTGGTATTATTACACCCACAGATTGTGTCCCAGTAACTGTGATATTATTAAACCCACAGGCTGTGCCCTCATAACTGTGATACTATTAAACCCACAGATTGTGCCCTAGTAACTGTAATACTATTACACCCACAGATGGTGTCCTAGTAACTGTGGTACTATTAAACCCACAGACTGTGCCCTAGTAACTGTGATACTATTAAACCCACCGATTGTGCCCTAGTAACTGTGATATTATTAAACCCACAGATGGTGTCCTAGTAACTGTGATACTATTAAACCCACCGATTGTGCCCTAGTAACTGTGATACTATTAAACCCACCGATTGTGCCCTAGTAACTGTGATATTATTAAACCCACAGATGGTGTCCTAGTAACTGTGGTACTATTAAACCCACAGACTGTGCCCTAGTAACTGTAATACTATGAAACCCACAGATTATGCCCTAGTAACTGTGATACTATTAAACCCACAGACAGTGCCCTAGTAACGGTGATACTATTAAACCCAAAGAATGTGCCCTAGTAACTGTGATACTATTAAACCCACAGACAAAGCCCTAGTAACTGTGATACAATTAAACCCACAGACAAAGCCCACTAACTGTGATACTATTAAACCCACAGATTGTGCCCTAGTAACCGTGATACTATTATAACCACAGGCTGTGCCCTAGTAACTGTAACTGAACCCTCAGACTTCAGTTATGGGGAGAGACTGGAGAAGCTCAGATTATTCTCCTTCGAGCAGAGAAGATTAAGGGGTGATCTAATAGAGTTACTCAAAATTATGAAGGATTTTGATAGAGCAAGTAGGGATAAACTGTTTCCTCTGTCAAGTGGTCGGTAACCAGAGGGCACAGATTGAAAATAATTGGCAAACAAAATGGAGGAGAAATTTTTACACACAGGAGTTTGTTAAGATCTGGAACGTACTTCCTGAAAGGTTGGTGGAAGCAGTTTCCATAGGAACTTTCAAAAGGCAATTGGACATGTACTTGAAGGGGATTAATTTGCAGGGTTATGGGGGAAAAGTTGGGGTGTGGGTCTAAATTGGACAGCTCTTTCAAAGAGCCGGCACAGGCACGACGGGCCAAATGGCCCCCTTCTGTGCTGCATGACTCTATAAGCCTATACCCTAGTAACTGAGATACTATTATAACCACAGGCAGTGCCCTAGTAACTGTAATACTGTTGGTAAAGCCTGTGTGTTCAGATAACGAATATTATTAAATTCACTGAACATGCCTAGGGCACAAGATGCCACCAGCTGATTTGGTTCATTTTTAACCAAAGGTCCTTTTACTCCTTGTCACCATGCTGAGCCCATTAAACAGTCTGTGCACACTCTGCTGATAGCTGCAGTTTAAGTGGAATGTCTAGAATGCAGAGTCTCCAAACCTGCTTTGGGAATTTTCTTCAGCAGGGAAAGATCTGTTAGCACAGAAACCCATATGGGAGAAGAGAAACAAAAACTCGAATGGGGAGCGGGGGGAGGGGTGGGGGGGGGGGTAGTGTGAGAAACAAACAAAAAAAGTGCTTCACACTGTCATACATCTTAAATGATCGTAACTCTTAACAACTCAACATCGTATGGGGCAGGTGCAATGTGGCTGTTGGCTCGTATAAGGCATTTTGCATTGCTGTTGACTTGGGTATTGTATCATACGAATTAGGAGGACAAAACGCCACAACATAAAAATCTGGAGCAGAATATCGAGCAGCGAAGTGTGAACACACAGCATTAAAAATTGTTTAAGGATCATTATTTTTCAAAGGTATTATCCTGAAGATACCAGGTTTGCTTCACCGTCTTTGCGGAGTGAGCTGATCTCAGCTGGAGCATCAGCTGGCACATGACAACTGGCATCAACTTCCCCGAGCCTGGAAGTGAAAAAAATAATCAGCCAGGGTTCCTCCTCTTGATCCCTGCTGGAAAGAACGCGTGAGCTGCCAATACTCACAGTCTCAGCTCACACGCAACAAATGGGCAGTTGAGCAACATACCAGAGGCCCGACACTGGCCATGGAACTGGACCCCAACCAAAGGCTTCAGAAAAGGAAGGGTACAAAAAATGGAATATAAAGATGATATACTGGCCCCACAGGGAGATTAGTTCTGCCTAGACTATGGGAGAAATGGTTAAACGTCAGCCAGACAGTGCTGAATTATGCTCAGCCTCATCTGTTAGATTGTGATGTCTAGGAACTGTATGCAGAATAAACGTGGGTAGTGAACGGCATTAGCAATGCACACATTAGTGCAGCAGAGCATGAAAACAGGTCAGCAAACAATGGCAATATGCTGCATGCTCACTGGAGCCTAACAACCACAGCTAAACAGCCTGTGTGTACTATACATTGGATATTAGAGCCTCACAGCTATATGGGGTATATTATATATGTGTTTCTGCACTGCCGCTTGTTGAGTTTGGATTCTGGGAGACCAGCTCCTCATGTTAACAACTATATCTAGTTTCTTTGTCCCAGCAGCAGAATCTTAGACCTACGACAATCTGGGCCTACAATTCTGTTGCTGGGATAAGGAAGCAGGATGTAGTCTCGTTAATAGGAGCTGGTTCAGGGATGCCAGTCCTCCAGAATCTAAACTAAATGAACACCAGTGGAAAAACAGCTTTGAATAACAGAGCCTCATAGATTAACAATCTGTATGTACAGGAACTACCCGAGACAGAACCTCAAAGCAAACAACCTGGGTGCTGTCTCTGCAGCGCAGCCTCAACGGACAGCTAAATGGCCTGGGTGTGTACTGTATCTGCAATGTCGCCTCTAAGTACAGCTAAATGGCCTGGATGTGCAATGTATCTGCAACGTAGCCT
Organism: Heptranchias perlo; assembly: GCF_035084215.1. Classification (NCBI taxonomy): domain Eukaryota; kingdom Metazoa; phylum Chordata; class Chondrichthyes; order Hexanchiformes; family Hexanchidae; genus Heptranchias; species Heptranchias perlo. The sequence goes on along the minus strand of NC_090331.1, from coordinate 94,977,136 downwards.
CAAAGTGCAGCTACAACTTTGCACCAGTGATTGTATATTGGTGTTGGTGGAGAGTTTGCATCATCAATTCCCAAAGCTCAGGTCCCACGCACCTGGCAACAACTTGCCAGATTTGCTTAGACTGGTTATAAATGAAATCTTTCCTGGATTCTAGCATTAGCAAATCTAGGAGGTTTATTTGGTTGTGTTGCTGGCTGCATGCAATCTGCACTTCAGAAACTGGGCCACAAGCAACCCACCGACACCAATATAAAAGCAGCTTAAGGATATTCCACCTGAGACAGGCTACTGTCTTCATTACTAGCATCTCAAGTCCCACGTTACCCTCCGTACTCTCCTCTAAAACATCTAAACCCTCTCCAACATAAAAATGTCTATTTGAAGGTGGGTGCTCAGAACTGCAAACAATATTCCAAGTGTGACTTGGACATTGCTCTAGACAAGGATAGAATAATTTGTTCAATTAATACTCAAATACCTCCAAAATGCATCCCAGAACTTGATTAATTTTATTGATAATCGTTTCAGTGACTGTTCAATCTCGGGAATTATCCAATCATAACCCCAAAAAATCCCTTTCCACCCTTCCAAATGAATCGCCCTTAATTCTGCACACTTTTCATCTTTCTCCTTCCAAGAAGCGTATGCTTCCACTTATAAATTTACATATTCCATTGCCCATCTGCTTAATTGGTCCGAATCCTCTGGAACACCAATTTACTTATGAACAGATTACAAAGCTTGGTGTCATCAGCAAATTCTATATTCCCACTGGATCTTCCACAGCACTAATCAAGGTGAGTTGCAGGATATGGTAGAAGTGTGTGCCATGCATAAGGGAGTGGAAAATCATCCTGGCTTCCTGCTCCTGATCTCTGCCCATTAATCCCTTCTGGAAGTGTGCAGGTTTAGGTGTTTAGCAAGAACGGGATCAAGCTTGGCTGTAATGCCACCCACTGCTTATTAGCCTGCCAACAATCACTGTCAAGGCTCATACATGAATAATTGCTATCTGGGCAAAGTACCAGACAGTACCCACGGGACTGTAGCTCACTCCCGGGTATCTGTTATTCTATATATAAAGCACCCCATTCCCCTTGATTAGATTCCAGACTGTAATTCACTCTCGGGTATCTATTATTCTATATATAAACCACCCCATTCCCTCGATTAGATTCCAGACTGTTACTCACTCCAGGGTATTTGTTATTCTATATGTAAACCACCAAACCCCTCGATTAATTCCTAGTCTGTAACTCACCTCCTGACTCCCCAAAGCCTTTCCACCATCTACAAGATACAAGTCAGGAGTGTGATGGAATATTCTCCACTTGCCTGGATGAGTGCAGCTCCAACAACACTCAAGAAGCTCGACACCATCCAGGACAAAGCAGCCCGCTTGATTGGCACCCCATCCACCACCCTAAACATTCACTCCCTTCACCATCGGCGCACTGTGGCTGCAGTATGTACCATCCACAGGATACACTGCAGCAACTCGCCAAGGCTTCTTCCACAGCACCTCCCAAACCAGTGACCTCTACCACCTAGAAGGACAAGGGCAGCAGGTACATGGGAACAACACCACCTGCACATTCCCCTCCAAGTCACACACCATCCCAACTTGGAAATATATCACCGTTCCTTCATCGCGCTGGGTCAAAATCCTGGAACTCCCTTCCTAACAATACTGTGGGAGAACCTTCACCACACGGACTGCAGCAGTTCAAGAAGGCGGCTCACCACCACCTTCTCAAGGGCAATTAGGGATGGGCAATAAATGCTGGCCTGGCCAGCGGTGCCCACATCCCATGAACGAATAAAAAAAATTTAATTCCTGGGAATCCGTTATTCTATATATAAACCACCCAAACCCCTTGATTAGATAATGTTCTGTAAGTCACTCCCAGATATCTGGACCTGTCGATTAGATCTCAGTCCGTAACTCACTCCAAGATATCTGGACCCCTTGATTAGATGCCAGCTGTTACTCACTCTCATGCGTCTGGACCCCTCAATTAGATCAGAGGTTAGAACTCACTCCATTCTCTATTACTGCAAAATGTTGCTCCAAATGACCTTAACCTTATTAAATTAGTAACTCGGCTTACCATCTGAGCTCACAGACATTTTGCAAATCAATTTCTTGAATTTTTAAAGAACGCAATTCAATACTCAGTCTGGCTTTACATTCTTTGGTCAGTCTGGGTTTTAACTGAGACAGCTTCACTCAGCCTCATTGATGAAACAAAAAGTGGCCAAATAGCTGCAAAAGTATTGAATCCACAGGCGATCTGCCCAATATACTAGTACACCGTACAGAATATCAGGTTCTGGACTCGACCCATGGTCTGTGCTGAGTTAGCTGATCTCAACCACGATGACAATTGCTCAGAGATGGGGGTTAAGGGATAGAAGAGACACGGAGTTCAACCATGGTTCCAAGTGACTGCTGAAAAGTGCAAAGGCGTGAATGTTGGGTGAAGACAGGCTGCAGGCTCAGTAGCACGACAGTAACCTGGGAATCTTGCATTGTTTAATGCTACTGCATTTGCTGGGCGCCTAACATGAGTTTCTTTTTTTTAAAAACTCTTGCTGGGGTACTGTTCTACAGGCACTGGGATGCCCTTTAGTGTTGAACAATCGGCCAACATTCACTGTCCAAGCTCACATATAGAATGCCCGCCTGGGATGTACTGGAAGGGGACTGGTGTCCATGGAACTGTACCTCAGCAAGAGGCAGAGCCTTCAGGACAGAATACTGGAAATAAATAATATTTTTTTTTAAAACTCACGTAGGGCGCTCAGGTAATGGTATTAAGACTGCAGCTGCAATGTTTTAAATCGCCTGAATACCTTCGAACCCAAACTTTGTGCGACTCATCAACTTTATTTTTAAGCCAAAGGATTACAGTCCATTTTTAAGAAATTCAGAAACCTGTGATTTGGCAGTTAGTGATCCCCAGGGCTCAATATTAGGCTTTTTTTTAAATTACTAGTCAATCTCCCCAGTCGTTGCACACATGAGATCAAGAGCAAGTGCAGTCTTCAGGTGAAGCAGGGTTAAAAGACAAGATCAGGGCGTGCAGAAGTAATTTAGCCCCCATTTGGAGCCATAGCATCTGTTCTTATTTTTATATCATGCTTGGATTTAATATTTGATGTAGTTGAATAGCAAAACTTACGAGAATTTGGGAAGCAGAGAATTATAGGTGGCTGGAACATAGGATTTTCTCTGCAGTGCAGGCTGAGGAGCTGGGAGATGCAAAACTGAGGTGCTAGGACGCCACCACTTGTGGGAGGCTTTAATTACAGTGTGACAAATTTACATCGACAGCTTTCATTAGAATGTGAACATGGGAATTTATAATAGAAAAAATTGACCGGGAGTGCACACAGACAAAAGACAAGATCCCCTGAGGGATACGCAAAAGGAGTCAAAATCAAGCATCTTCAGGTAAAGCAGGGTTAGAGGGTGGGGATTGGTTTAGGGCATGCAGATGTAATTCAGTCCCCATTTTAAAGTCACATATCCTGTCATTTTTATATTTCTCTTATAAATTCGATGTACACATTTATAATGGAAACTGCCCATGTAAACTTATCAAGCTGCATTTACACCCTCCTGCCAGTGGTGGCACTGCAACAACTCCACTGGCAGGAGGGCGTAATTACAGTGTGACAAGTTTTATATGGACAGTTTCCATCATAAATGTGGTCATTGGAATTTATCATGGAAAAGTTGACAGCAAGTGCACACAGACAAAATATTTATATAAAACTGTGACCTCTGCAATATCTGCAGATAACAGTCGGTGTACTGGCAGCACAACTGCAGCCATTTAAGTTTCAAGTATTTTATCTTCTGATTTTAAAGGTTCCCACTGCTAATTACTGTCCAGTGACACCTGCAGGAAATGCACATATGTAGCTCTGGGCAGGATCAGGAATGACTGTGATGCCCTTTATGGTCAAATAACCTGCTGGTGCTCACTGGCTGGGAATGGGAAATGGTGAATTGGCTGAGGTCCCAGACGGTGAAAGTGCCTCCTGAACCGTGCCCGACAATAATCAGCATCTTCAGGAGAGAAGAGATGAAAGGGAAGAAAATTTGGCAGAAAAGAAAGTGCGAGATTGATTTTATGATCAGCTGAACTTGCACGTGACCGAATAAACTTGAACCTTTTTCTTTTCATTTCAGTTCAATGTAAGCATATAAGAGAGACAGGTGCAACCATATATAAAAGGATGAAGTGGAGTGGGGGGGGGGGGGGGGGAGGGAGGGTGAAGGTCAATCATCAGAGACAATTCTGGGATTTGGAACGTGGAAGTGGAACAACATATGCCAAAAAATATAGGGGAGGGGGACAACACGTATTTTTCCTTCCCCCTGCCCAAAAAGGTTACATCAGATATTTGGGTGGCCTGGCAGGATCGCATACGGGTATGCTATTGTGTCATATGACAGCATGGCAGGATCTGAGATCTGCACCCTTATCTCCTCATAAGCTCAACCTTCACAAGAGCCTGTTGCAAGGAACCACAGAAAGTACACTAGGCGCTAAGTTACAGAGCAATATTGACCTTGGAGCAGGTTACTGTCCCATGCTAAGGAACACTGTACCGTAGGGTGGGGAACGAAGCTTAAAAGTAAAAAGTGATGGGTGGTTAAAAGGAATTCTGCTGCTAAAAGTGTACCCATCGGACCCCTATTGATTTCTATTTTGATCAGTTGGATGTCCGACACACTGGAAATCCATTACCATGCTCAAGAGTCTCCTAACCAAGTTAGATAGAAATCCACAAAAGTTAAGTTTCTGTTTGCCTGATATGGAGTGCATACTCTTTCCCCCGTAGAGGCACCCCCACTCACCTGGTTTAACGACCCCCAAGTGTGCACAGTAGTGCAGCTGGAGCCTACAGCTAAAATCGCACAGCTTATTAGCACAGAGCATGATAAGCTTTCTACCACTTGCCCGTATGCTACCACCTTACCCATTAGGGTTATCTAGAGCTGAATGGGAAGAATTCCAGGCCTGCCAAACCCTATATTCATGAGGGTATGTGCTAGGTAAGCACGTTGTATCCATTGTGGGCAGTGAATGCATTCCTGATCTGTGCAGCTGATGAGTCATTTTCAACTTTTCATGAGTTTTATTATTTTGTTTCTATTATTTTTTATTAAATTGTATACAATGCTCCTTTATTTTGCTACTGGTGCGCACTCAGGTAGCTCTTTTCAACCTGTACTTTCAAGTAGGAGCCCAAGCAATGAGTGTGGGTAGGCTGTTCTGCAGCACAACTGAGCCCAGTCGTGTCTTTCCCAAGGTCCACACACTCGCACTTTCTGGGAGGAGAGGGGGGTCACCAAGTATTGATCAGATGCACGAGGTCATTTTTTCCCCCCTTCCATTGGCCAGGGGTACTGATGCAGACTGCTGCACTGGTCAAGGTCAGTTAACTCTGCACAGAATCATAGAAATTTGCGGCACAGAAGGTGCCAGCCAAAAGAACTATCCAGCCTAATCCCACTTTCCAGCTCTTGGTCCGTAGCCTGGTAAGTTAGGGCACTTCAAGTACATATCCAAGTACTTTTTAAATGCAATGAGGGTTTCTGCCTCTACCATCCTTTCAGGCAGTGAGTTCCAGACCCCCACGACCCTCCGGGTGAAAACATTTCTCCTCAACTCCCCTCTAAGCTTTCTACCAATTACTTTAAATCTATGCCCCCTGGTTATTGACCTCTCTGCTAAGAGAAATAGGTCCTCCCTATCCACTCTACCTAGGCCCCTCATAATTTTATACACCTTATTAAATCTCCCCTCAGTCTCCTCTGTACCAAAGAAAACAACCCCAGCCTATCCAATCTTTCCTCATAGCTGAAATTCTCCAGTCCTGGCAACATCCTCGTAAATCTTCTCTGCACCCTCTCTAGTGCAATCACATTTTTCCTGTAACGTGGTGACCAGAACTGTACGCAGTACTCAAGCTGTGGCCTAACTAGTGTTCTATACAGTTCTAGCATAACCTCCCTGCTCTTATATTCTATGCCTCGGCTAATAAAGGAAAGTATCCCGTATGCCTTCTTATCTACCTGTCCTGCTACCTTCAAGGATCTGTGGTCATGCACTCCAATGTCCCTCACTTCCTCTACACTTCTCAGTATCCTCCAATTTATTGTGTATTCCCTTGCCTTATTTGCCCTCCTCAAATGAATTCCATTTGCCACTTTTCTGCCCACCTGACCAGTCCATTGATATCTTCCTGCAGTCTAGAGCTTTCTGCCTCACTATCAACCACATGGCCAATTTTTGTATCATCTGCAAACTTCTTAATCATGCCCCCTACATTTAAGTCTAAATCATTGATAAATACCACAAAAAGCAAGGGACCTAGTACTGAAACTCTGCGGAAACCCACTAGAAACAGCCTTCCAGGCAGAAAGACACCCGTCAACCGTTACCCTTTGCTTCCTGCCAATGAGCCAATTTTGGATCCAACTTGCCACTTTCCCTTGGATACAATTGGCTTTTACTTTTCTGACCAGTCTGACCTTGTCAAAAGCCTTACTAAAATCCATGTATGCTACATCAAACGCCACCCTCATCAACTCTCCTTGTTGCCTCCTCAAAAAATTCAATCAAGTTAGTCTGACACGACCTTCCCTTAACAAATTCATGTTGACTGTCCTTGATGAATCTGTGCCTTTCTAAATGACGATTTATGCTGTCCCTCAGAAATTTTTCCGATAATTTGCCCAAATAATTTGATGATCAAACCTGGAACATTCTGGCTTGTGTGGCTCAGTGCAATACAGGAGAAGTAGCTTTATTCACCCAGGGATACCTAGTGCGCAATGTTTTAATAGCACCTGTATATAGCAATCGTGTCCAAGCACTGAACATCGAACAAACCAACATAGAACCATAGAAAAGATACAGCGCACAAGGGGGCCATTGGGCCCATCGTGTCCGTGCCGGCTCGAAGAACAATCAGGTGCCCATTGTAATCCCACCTTCCAGCACCCGGTCCGTAGCCCTGCAGCTTACAGCACTTTAGGTGCAGGTCCAGGTACTTTTAAAAAGAGTTGAGGGTCCTTGCCTCTACCACCAATTCAGGCAGCAAATTCCATACACCCACCACCCTCTGGGTAAAAAGGTTTTTCCTCATGTCCCCTCTAATCCTTCCGCCAATCAGCTTAAATCTATGTCCTCTAGTTCTTGAACTTTCTGCTAGGGGAAACAGGTACTTCCTGTCTACTCTATCTGGGCCCCTCATAATTTTATACACCTCAATCAAGTCATCCCTCAGCCTCCTCTGCTCCATGGAAAACAACCCCAGCCTATCCAATCTCTCCTCGTAGCTGCAATTTTCAAGCCCTGGCAACATTCTTGTAAATCTTCTCTGCACTCTCTCCAGAGCAATTACGTCCTTCCTGTAATGTGGTGACCAGAACTGTGCACAATACTCCAGCTGTGGCCTTACCAGCGTTTTATACAGTTCCATCATTACATCCCTGATTTTGTATTCTCTACCTCAGCTAATAACGGAGAGCATTCCGTATGCCTTCTTCACAACCTTATCTACCTGTATTGCCGCCTTCAGGGACCTGTGCACATGCACTCTGAGGTCTCTCATTTCCTCTACCCCTCTCAATATATTCCCGTTTACTGAATATTCCCTTTTACCATTTGCCCTCCCTAGGTGCATTGCCTCACACTTCTCCGAGTTGAACTCCATTTGCCACTTTTCCGCCCACTCCACCAACCCTCTTCACTATCAACTCCACAGCCAATTTGGTGCCATGGGTTAGACTGGTTAAAAAAATAATAAAACTATTAGTTAATCTCCCATGACATTGCTCACAGATTGGGTTCTTCCTGCTTCCCTTGCTGGTCATGGGCATTCCCACTGAGTTATCAGAGGTACAGTCCTTGCTCTCTGCCAGCTTACTCCACTCCACCTCCAAACCTTTCCCTCCTTTGTATGCTACTGTCTGTCCCTTTCAGTTCATAAACCCTCCTTCCCACTAAGATTTGCTGTATATTTGTCATTTTATCCTGCTCACTTTTCTGCTTGTTTTCATCAAACACAAAATTCAGTTGATCAATGCATGTGTGTGGGGTGGAGGTATCAGGAGGCCTACAAATGTCGAGCATCAGCTTGTACATTTTGTGTATGCGTTTGGAACCCCAGTCACATGGTGGATCTGAAGAATTGTAGTCTCGTTTGATGTTAGCAGACAGGTTTGCTCATGCATTGGAGCCGTGGCTCCTAGGAAGTGTTGACTCATTAGGAGCCAGCGTGCCCGTGTTGGAGGCCTGGCTGCACAGTGGCTCCTGAGAAGTGTCTATTTGAGGGTGCACATTGAAACAAAGCAGGAGCCTCTAGATACAGGAAGTCGGCTGGGTGGGGGGGAATCGTGAAGCATGGGGGTGAAAAAAGGATGCATTCAGCACATTTGGAGACCAGTGAGGTGAGCCATGCTGTGGGGTGTAGGGCGGGGGAAGAGAACAATTGTTGGAGTCAGGTTTATGGGTATATTTTTGTTGTGTGTTATGCATTGTTATTGTTAGAAGTATAAAGTGGGGTGAGGAACAGTCATTGTGGCTGCATCTAAGATTTTTTTTGCGTTAAGGGTGATTGGGGAGAATATTGAAATTAGAAAGAAAAATTGTAATATGAACAAAATAAAATAATCAATTAGAATGGAGAAATAGCTTGAGAGGCTCAATGCAGACAACACACACAAGAAATGTTATTAAGATGACTAGTAAATCTCCTGCAGCATTGCTCATGGGTAGTCTGGGGGCCACAGCATGACTGTGATGTTCAGCTGCTATCTTCACCCATCCCTTTAAGGCAAATAGGCAAATTCAGGTAATTATTGGTTGCAACGGTTGAAGTTATTCACAGGGCAATTATAACTTTGAGCAAATTTCAAGTTCCAGGTCAATGACTGGCTTTCTTTAGATTTTTTTTAAAAATCTGCACTTGTAACAAAGACATCTGCCTCCCCCTTATCTCTGTCTTCTCTCTCCCTGGTCTCAGTTTTTTTCCCTTCCCAGCTTCAGTTCCACCCTCTCTATCTCCAGTCTGTGCTGAGTTTATTCATCTCTGCTGATGCAACAGTTGGGGTGCAGAGTCCCTGGGCTAGGGATGGGAGGGGGGAGGATAATGAGAGAAAAAAAATCTAACGGCTAGGGTTCTCACTCCTCATTGCTATCAAGTGACCTCTGTTGAAAACAAGAAGTGAACGTGTGTGGGCAGACCCAGGGTCAGTTGTGATCCCCCACCCCGCTGACACACACTGTCTTGCTCACATACTAAGAACGGCCAACAGAATAAGTTAGTGGATTCAGAAGATTAAATATACTCACTTGCTTGGCAGTATATGAAGTGGTTTCAGACCTCAGAGATTCATGTGTGGGAGGAAATACCCTGGTTCTCTGGTCCAAACTCTGCCCCTCTTCCAAAAGTCAGAAAGCAACCTCCTGTCCTCTGTGAAATTAACTCTGCTGCAGAGCTTTCCTCACTCCATGCAAAACACACACCTTCATGCCCCCCCCCAACAAATCCAGAGCATCCCAAAACTTATCCTCTTTCCGAAGCCTTCTTTTCCCCTCAGATTTCTTCCCTCCTCTCCTGCAGGCGCTGACTCCTGCTGGGGTTCAGCTCCATGAAAGTTGTCCCTTGCTTCACTCAAGTGGCCATTTTTCATGCGTCAACCTAGATGGTGAGTGACAGCAGACTCTTCAACCATTGAGGGCGTTACAGCTGAGCCCAACACTCTCCACACAACTTACACTCTCCACTGGATAGCGATCAGGAGTGGGAAACCTGACAAGATGACAAATTGTAGTGGCCCAAAGGCTGTCTTGGCTGAGGTCAGTACAGTCAAACCCTTTCCTGATCATTTCAACAGAATTTCACAGAATAATGGGGAGGTTACAGTACAGAAGGAGGCCATTCGGCCCATCGAGTCCATGCCAGCTCTATGCAAGAGCAATCCAGCAGTCCCACTCCCCCGCCCTATCCCCGTATCCCTGCAAATGTTTTCCTTTCGAGTGCTTATCTAGTTCCCTTTTGAAAGCCAAAAATGAATCTGCCTCCACCAACCCCTTGGGCAGTGTATTCCAGATCCTAACCACTCGCCATATAAACAAGTTTTTCCTCATGTCGCCTTTGGTTCTTTTGCCAATCACCTTAAATCTATGTCCTCTGGTTCTTGACCCTTCCGCCAATGGAAACAGTTTCTCTCTCTCTATTCTGTCTAGACCCTTCATGATTTTGAATACCTCTATCAAATCTCCTCTCAATCTTCTCTGTTCCAGGAGAACAACTCCAGCTTCTCCAGTCTATCCACGTAACTGAAGTTCCTCATCCCTGGAATCATTCTAGTAAATCTCTTCTGCACCCTCTCTAAGGCCTTCACATCTTTCCTAATGTGCGGTGCGCAGAACTGGACACAATACTCCAGTTGTGGCCGAACCAGTGTTTTATAAAGGTTCATCATGACTCCATTACTTTTGTACTCTATGTCTCTATTGATAAAGCCCAGGATCCCGTTTGCTTTTTTAACCGCTTTCTCAACCTGCCCTGCCACCTTCAATGATTTGTGCACATATAGCCCCAGATCTCTCTGTTCCTGTACCCCTTTTAGAATTGTGCCCTCTAGTCTATATTGCCTCTCGTTCTTCCTATCGAAATGTACCACTTCGCATTTCTGTGTTAAATTTCATCTGCCATGTGTCCGCCCATTTCACCAGCCTGTCTATATCCTCTTGAAGTCTATTATTATACTCCTCACTGTTCACTACACTTGCAAGTTTTGTGTCATCTGCAAATTTGGAAATTGTACCCTGTACACCCAAGTCCAAGTCATTAATGCATATCAAGAAAAGCAGTGATCCTAGTACCGACCCCTGGGGAACACCACTGTATACCTCCCTCCAGTCTGAAAAACAACCGTTCACTACTACTCTCTGCTTCCTGTTACTTAGCCAATTTTATATCCATGCTGCTACTGCCCCCTTTATTCCATGGGCTTCAATCTTGATGACAAGCCTATTACGCGTCACTTTATCAAACGGTTGTTGAAAGTCCATATAAACTACATCAACCGCACTGCCCTCATCTACTCTCTCTGTTACATCAAAAAACTCTATCAAGTTAGTTCAACACAATTTGCCTTTAACAAATCCGTGCTGGCTTTCGCTAATCAATCCACACTTGTCCAAGTGACTGCTAATTCTGTCCCGGATTGTCGTTTCTAAAAGTTTCCCCACCACCGAGGTTAAACTAACTGGCTTGTAGTTGCTGGGCTTATCCTTACACCCTTTTTTGAACATTTGCAATTCTTCAGTTCTCTGGCACCAACCCCCGTATCTACGGATGTTTGGAAGATTATGGCCAGTAAGTCCGCAATTTCCACCCTTACTTCCCTCAGCAACCTAGGATGCATCCCATCCGGACCGGGTGACTTATCTACTTTAAGTACTGCGAGTTTTTCTAGTACCTCCTCTATCAATTTTTGGCCCATCCAGTATCTCAACTACATCTTCCTTTACTGAGACTCTGGCAGCATCTTCTTCCTTGGTAAAGACAGATGCAAAGTACTCATTTAGTACCTCGGCCATGCCCTCTGCCTCCATGAGTAGATCTCCTTTTCGGTCCCTGATCAGCCCCACCCCTCCTCTTACTACGTGTTTACTGTTTACATGCCTAAAGACGACTTTTGGATTCCCTTTTATGTTGGCCGCCAGTCTATTCTCATATTCTTTGTCCCTCTTATTTCCTTTTTCACTTCCTCTCTGAACTTTCTATATTCTGCCTGGTTCTCACTTGTATTATCAAACTGACATCTGTCATACGCCCCTTTTTTCTGCTTCTTCTTACTCACTATCTCTTTTGTCATCAAGGGAGCTCTGGCTTTAGTTGCCCTACCTTTCTCCCACGTGGGAATGTGCATAGACTGTACCCGAACCATCTCCTCTTTAAAGGCCGCCCATTGTTCAATTACAGTTTTGTCTGCCAATCTTTGATTCCGATTCACCCGGACCAGATCTGTTCTCATCCCACTGAAATTGGCCCTCCTCCAATTGAGTATTTTTACTTTAGAGTGGTCCATGTCCTTTTCCATAGCTAGTCTAAACCTTATGATCTACAGAGAGGGAGGTGCTGGAAGTCTTAACGCGCATCAAGGTAGATAAATCTCCGGGACCTGATGAAATGTATCCCAGGACGTTATGGGAGGTTAGGGAGGAAATTGCGGGTCCCCTAGCAGAGATATTTGAATCATCCACCGCTACAGGTGAGGTGCCTGAAGATTGGAGGGTGGCAAATGTTGTGCCTTTGTTTAAGAAGGGCGGCAGGGAAAAGCCTGGGAACTACAGACCAGTGAGCCTGACATCTGTAGTGGGTAAGTTGTTAGAGGGTATTCTGAGGGACAGGATCTACAGGCATTTGGAGAGGCAGGGACTAATTAGGAACAGTCAGCATGGTTTTGTGAGAGGAAAATCATGTCTCACGAATTTGATTGAGTTTTTTGAAGGGGTAACCAAGAAGATAGATGAGGGCTGTGCAGTAGACGTGGTCTACATGGAGTTCAGCAAAGCATTTGACAAGGTACCGCATGGTAGGTTGTTACATAGGGTTAAATCTCATGGGATCCAAGGTGAGGTAGCCAATTGGATACAAAATTGGCTTGACGACAGAAGACAGAGGGTGGTTGTAGAGGGTTGTTTTTCAAACTGGATGCCTGTGTCCAGCGGTGTGCCTCAGGGATCGGTGCTGGGTCCGCTGTTATTTGTTATTTATATTAATGATTTGGATGAGAATTTAGGAGGCATGGTTAGTAAGTTTGCAGATGACACCAAGATTGGTGGCATTGTGGACAGTGAAGAAGGTTATCTAGGATTGCAACGGGATCTTGATAAATTGGGCCAGTGGGCCGATGAATGGCAGATGGAGTTTAATAGAGATAAATGTGAGGTGATGCATTTTGGTAGATCGAATCGGGCCAGGACCTACTCCGTTAATGGTAGGGCGTTGGGGAGAGTTATAGAACAAAGAGATCTGGGAGTACAGATTCATAGCTCCTTGAAAGTGGAGTCACAGGTGGATAGGGTGGTGAAGAAGGCATTCAGCATGCTTGGTTTCATTGGTCAGAACATTGAATGCAGGAGTTGGGATGTCTTGTTGAAGTTGTACAGGGCATTGGTGAGGCCACACTTGGAGTACTGTGTACAGTTCTGGTCACCCTATTATAGAAAGGATATTATTAAACTAGAAAGAGTGCAGAAAAGATTTACTAGGATGCTACCGGGACTTGATGGTTTGACTTACAGGGAGAGGTTAGACAGACTGGGACTTTTTTCCCTGGAGAGTAGGAGGTTAAGGGGTGATCTTATAGAAGTCTATAAAATAATGAGGGGCATAGATAAGGTCGATAGTCAAAATCTTTTCCCAAAGGTAGGGGAGTCTATAACGAGGGGGCACAGATTTAAGGTGAGAGGGGAGAGATACAAAAGGGTCCAGAGGGGCAATTTTTTCACTCAAAGGGTGGTGAGTGTCTGGAACGAGCTGCCAGAGGCAGTAGTAGAGGCGGGTACAATTTTGTCTTTTAAAAAGCATTTGGACAGTTACATGGGTAAGATGGGTATAGAGGGATATGGGCCAAGTGCAGGCAATTGGGACTAGCTTAGTGGTATAAACTGGGCGACATGGACATGTTGGGCCGAAGGGCCTGTTTCCATGTTGTAACTTCTATGATTCTATGATCACTGTTCCCTAAATGTTCCCCCACTGACACTTGCTCCACTTGGCCCACCTCATTCCCCAGAACCAAGTCCAGCAACGCCTCCTTCTTTATTGGGCTGAAAACGTACTGGTCAAGAAAGTTCTCCTGAACACACTTCAAAAATTCCTCCCCCTCTTTGCCCCTTATATTATTACTATCCCAGTCTATATTAGGAGAGTTGAAGTCCCCTGTTATCTCAACTCTATGGCCTTTGCACCTCTCTGTAATTTCCCTGAAAATTTGCTCCTCTATCTCCTTCTCACTGGTTGATGGCCTATAGAATACATCCAGTAATGTAATGGCACCTCTTTTATTTCTTAACTCTAACCAAATAGATTATGTCCTTGACCCCTCCAGGACATCCTCTCTCTCCAGCACTACAATATTCTCCTTAATCAACACTGCTACCACCCCCCCTCCCTACCCCCACTTCCTTTCTTTTCTTCCCTATCTTTCCTGAACACCTTGTATCCAGGCATATTTAGTACCCAATCTTGTATCCCATTTTGTTCCAGAAAACCTTGCAGCATGTCACAGGGTTTTTTTTGGAACACCTTTTAAGAACCACAATTTGCCCAAATTTGTAAAGCAAACACAGTTCCCCTCCCCACACCCAGCAAGAATATGAACTGTCTTGTCTCCAGCATGCAAATTGAACAATTTGTGTTGTCTGATTCTCACACATGCCTAGATCATCCCTGCACTCTTCACTTAACCCACATACACTGCAGTAGATCCTTTTTCGAAATACCCTTTCTACCTCTTTTTCACCCTTTGTGTTCAGTTGATTATCATACAGGGGTGCATACAGTCAGAGCCTTCACTATTGTACAGAAATAGAGTGGTCTCCTTGGAGATTCTCCCCACCACCACTATAATTCATCAATAGAAAGGCTCGCAGGCAGGAAGAAGGAAGGAGAGTCTCCTGGGAGATGTCAATCACATATTAAAAACGCAGCGATTTCATGCAACTCGCAACATTTCCTGCCATCACTCACTGCCAGAGTCTGCCAGCTCGACGCAATTAGAGCATAAATATGTTGACAGCGCATAAGGCGCTCTCTGCCGCCCCAGCAATGGCTGTGAGTGGAACAGCAGACGAACTCCTGACGTCTGATTCTTTCTGGCATTTTTTAATATCAGCTCCACGACACCCTCATCCCCTGCCCTCCCCTCCCCCCGCTTGCCAGACGTGTTTCCAATTGCTACACTGGCTTCTCCTCCAACTGGGAGAGTGGCAGACCGCAGCTGCACGTTGCACCCTTTGTGCTCCGGATCAGCAGGACTGCACGGCAATGACCTCATGCTATAGCAGTCTCCCTCCACGAGAGAAATACAGAAATGTCATCGGCCCACATTCACACAAAAAAAAAATTCCAAATATCAGTATCCAAGTCAGAATAGGCGAGCACAAAGAGGCTTTTATTGACAGCTCCACGGGGTCCCGACATGAGACAGGCAAGTAACACTGCTCCGTGGGGTTATCAAAGCTGAGCATCCCTAGCAGAGCTCGTATACAAGTGGCCACCATAATAAGCAGCTGGGACGCAAGTGTAACAACTAGGGTTTTTATGTCTTAATTTCTGTTGATTAGTCCTCCCTTTCACCACCGCTGATGTGATCATGCTGCTCACCGTGATAACACTAAGCCACACACAGATAAATGGGAATCAATTTAGCAATTCTCTCTAACAGTACATTTCCACTGTCTGAACCTCTCAAGGAAATTTCAAGCAATCATATAGGGAGGAAGGGGGATGAAATTCCAAATCCCTCATCTGTGCTGAGTTAGTTCATCCCAAGCCAGGACCGTGACAGAGCCGACCGCTACAATCGGCCTCAGTGCCCTGACCAAGGAGAGATGGAGGAAATCTATTCAATGATTGAGGCTGAAAGGCGCATGTGTGTGGATGTCAGGCAAGGACAGGACTGGACTCAGCTGTGACAGCCTGCCAAAACTCACACAGGATAGTCATTTTTTATACCTGCACTATGGGCCTTGGTTTCACAACAAAATAAACAACTAGATTGAGCAATGCCTTTACCCAATTGGTCATCAGGAGAGCTATACTAAAATTCAAAATGTCCTTCAGATAAGCACATACAGAATCTGAGCATGGAATCCGAGTCCAGCAATTTGCCCTTCAAGTCCACTGTACACAATTATTGCCTCTCCAAATGCCATTGGGAACCTGTATATAAAGTATTCAACACAGATTTTAATACTCATCGAACCAATCTAATTAATCCTCCCCCCTTTTCGGGGGGTACAATTATGTCCCTTTCCGCTATTTTCTTCCCTTGCCCTAATATTTGGTCTCCATGAAGGAACATAGGAACAGGAGTAGGCCATTCAGATGTGGAAGTGCATGAAGGGATATTTGACCATATTAACTCTCTATTAATTCGCTTAACTCACGAATGTGAAAGTGCATGAAGGGATCGTTGACCATATTAACTCTCTATTAATTCACTTAACTCACATAATAAAGTTTCTCACGAGAACACATAGAAGCACAATTGTGTAATTACTTTGAGTTTCTCACGTTGATAGCTGTCCTCCCTTTAGATAGGGAGGTAGCTGACTACAGGAATGAATGGCCATATAGCCTTGAGACTAGCTACAGCCCTACTGATAATGAAAGACAGAAATGTAGGGAAAAGCACTTTCCCAGGCCTGCGTGCAAGGTATCAAGATGGCTGTGGGATCTCGAGGGCGGGCTCCCTATTTTGATTGACCAACTACCTGAGCCAATAAAGAATGTACGTGTACGCCCCTATTCTGTAACAGGTGGGCGTTGTTTACTGAATTGTATTAACGTGAGCTGTTTCTTTAACTCGGCGAAGTTGCACCATCAACCTTTGCTTGAGGTGCTCTTCCACTTGTATACAAGTTGGGGTTCAATAAAGTTTCTCTTTGTACTACTTGTTTGGGTGTTAATGCATTTGTATAGTAATAAGTAATATTAAGTTTCGACAGTTAAGATAGGCCTTGATTGTTGTGTAATTACAGTGTGAAGGATTGTACAAACTATAAGCCATGGGCGCCAACGCAAGCAAAATCCCTCCAAAGGGAACACCTGCTCCTTACATGTACAAAAACTTTGGAAAAGAAACGACTGACGAGTTGATAATTTGGTCAAAATGGACCAAAGCTAGGAAATATCCCTTTCCCGAAGACGGTACATTTAATATGGATAGAATTAAGTGTTTAGAAGAATGTTTAGAGGACAGAGACCCAAGAAAGAAAGGTGAAAAAGGGGTTAAGTGGGCGGCATTCTCAGATTGGAAGAAAGAAGCCGAATCAAGGCACGAACAAAGTAAGGCAGCCAGTAAAGCCAATACTAAACAAGATATAAAAATTAAACAAATGTTAATAAAGAAACAGCCGCCGTTAGCTGTGCCATTATATCTTGCCATACCCACTGCCCCAGACGAAGATGACGATTATTTCATAGGACAGATGCGAGCCCCGCGAAACCCTCCGGCTTATCAGGAGGAGGCACTCGCACTGCCCGAGGACCCCGTTAACCCTTTGGATCCCCCACCCCTATTTAATTCTGAGGACGGCGCTACTGGTGGGACAGCTGCCCAGACCCCCTCCCAGACTGCGGGCCCAAACAAGGGTACCCGTGGTGCCAGAAGTCGTAGAGAGACGAAGGAGGGAGACGAAGGGGATTCTAAGCCCACCCCAGCCAAAACACAACTGCCCTTAAGACGTTTCCCCAATGTCCATGCTGCAGACGGAGACCCAGTTTCTGTCCATCGTCCATGGACAGCCACCGAATTGAGAGGAATCATTCAGGAGTTACCGGACCCCTCCAAAGACTTAGAAAAATCTATTGACCAATTGAAAACTATAGTCATTTGTCACCAACCAACCATAGTAGATATGGACCAGTTATTACGCGCATGGTTGAAAGATAATAAATATAAAAGACTGTGTGAGGGCGATGAAAGTTTTGCCCTTGTCCGAAACCATAGGGCAGCTAACGGATCGGATGAGACAGTGGCAGATAATGCATTCTGCCAAAATTTGTATGATGTAATGCAAGTAAAATTCCCAAAGAAAACAAATTGGACTAAGATTACAGAAACCAGTCAAAAGAAAGATGAGGATGTTGAGGATTATATAGAAAGAATGGAGAATATTTTTGACCAGTGTTCTGGTATGGCTAAAGATGCATACCAAGTGCCACTCATTAACGCCCTCGTTAACGGACTCAGACCAGAATTAGAAGACCCATTAACTTTGATATGCCTAGATTGGAGACACAAAACTATGCCCCAATTGACGTCCATTCTAAAGAATGTCCAGGATCATAGTAGAGAAAGCAAAGAAAATAAAAGTAAAACTTCAATGTACGCAGAAACAAAAATGACTCCAAATGACCCGCTCACCTTGTATTACATGGGACATAATAGAGGGAGGGGACGCCCACATTGCGGACGTGGATCGGGCCCACCTCAATCAGGAGGTTTTGGGCATCCCGGTGTTGGAAATCCTCAAAAACCTTTTTATGGTCTGTGTTTTAATTGTGGGAAAAGCGGACATTGGCGATCGAATTGTCCTCAGCCCGACAGAAGGTCTGCCAATGGTCCACCGCAAAATTATGCTGACCAACCCACCACTCGACCCCAAGCCCAATTTTCGACTGGGAATCCATGGGGTAATTCAAATCGTAATGATCCCGGAAATTATCCCGCATGACGCCCTCGAACCCCCCCGTGTCAGAAACCTGATTGTCAAATGCCGATAGTCTCTGTGAACGCTGGTCAAGAACCATGCCTCTATCTACACAGGGGGGGAAAACAAGTGCCCTTCCTTGTCGATACGGGTGCTACTAACTCTTTATTGTCCATAGAAATGGCAAAAGAAGCCCCCAAAACGGATAAAAGTGTACAATGTGTTGGCCTGTCAGGAGTTACACAAACCATGCAATGGTCAGAACCATTAGACATAAAATCAGAAGTATTCCACGGACAACATGCATTCCTAGTATCAGAGGACGCACCCGTTAATTTACTCGGACGTGATCTCTTGTGCAAAATGAGAGCCACCATTATATGTACGGATAGGGGATTAGAAGTGTCTATCCCCGAAGAAACTTATAGAATATACTCCCTTCGAGAATTTGAGTCACCCGTCATTTATAAATGGTTAATGAACAACAGTGGCTCTCTGGCCACAAAACTTCGAAGATTGGTGGGGTCCCTGCAGTACGTATCTAGGGCGGCATCTGATTACCTAGCATTCCTTAATTTAACCTCCTGGAAATACAATTTACACTGTCCAGCCTACTTCAATATACGATCCTGATTGACACAGCTATGCCAGCCGGTCCTATCATACTACCCAGCGAGGTAAAACCCTTATTTAAAGTAGCCGATAGTGTGCCCCACTGCACTCTGGCAGTTGCAGAAGGCCAGAGTCAAAAGGCAGGCGATTGTTGATGACCATTCTGCTATAGAAGCCTATTCACTACCACCCACCTTTTCAGCGCAACAGGCAGAACTATTCGCCCTCACACGAGCCTGTATTGTTGCTACTGGAAAAACAGCCACCATTTACACAGACTCACGATATGCATTCAGCGTTGCACATGATTATGGACAGATTTGGAAATTGCGTGGATTCCTGACATCAAATGGAACAACTATTAAAAATGTTGAACAGATCGACAATCTCTTGCTAGCACTAATGGAACCTGTTTTGGTGGCTGTGGTAAAATGTAAAGCCCATACCAGAGGACGAGACCAAGTCTCCTTGGGCAATGAAAGAGCTGATCTAGCAGTAAAACAAGCAGCACTTTCTGACACAGGGCCTCTGGTTTCCCTTATGGTTTCCAGAGAGAAAGATCCGGAATCGGTACCCCCATCATTAAAAGATGTCACTGAACATCAGTCCAGGGCGGGGGAAAAACGAAGTGGTGGAATGGGTTAATCATAACTGTACAAAGAACCAGGAGGGTTTATGGGTCCACCACGACGGCCGCGTGGTGGCCCCTCGCCAACTTTTACCCTGGCTCGCTAGATGTGTTCACACCTTTACGCACGCTGGTAAGACCGGAATGACCGACTATGTGAATCAAATATGGCTTGCGCCAGGTCTAACCAAGGCTCTCACTCAAATTAGTGACCAATGTACCATCTGTCACCAAATGAATCCTGGAAAAACTGAAAAGACAGTACGTTCTGTGCATCCGGGTCCTGAGGAACCCTTTACACACTTGCAAATGGATTTTCTTGAATTATCCCCATGTATGGGATATAAATGTGTTAGTAATAATTGACATGTTTTCTAGATGGATTGAAGCTTTTCCATGTAGAAAGAATGATACTACTGCTGTTGCTAAATGTCTGCTTAGAGAAGTTATACCGCGCTTCGGTATACCCCATAAGTTGTCAAGCGACAACGGGGCACATTTTACAGGAATCGTTGTAAAGGAACTGTGTAAAGGACTACAGATTGATCAACACTTTCACTGTAGTTATCACCCACAGTCATCAGGCACAGTTGAGCAATACAACGGCATGTTAAAAAACAAATTGTCTAAGCTTTGTGAGGAAACAGGACTCAAGTGGGTAGTTGCATTGCCTTTAGCCCTCATGGCCATGAGGTCCTCAACCAGCAGGGTGACGGGACTGTCACCACATGAGATTGTAATGGGACGGCCACAGCGTCTGCCATTCTCAGCACCCCTGTCCGTAAAACAGATGGATATACATACAATGGAGGAGGACATGCTACAGTATTGTGTCACGTTGACTAACTGTATTTCTAGTTTTCACCGACAGGTCAAACAAGCACAAACTAGAAAGAGTGCAGAAAAGATTTACTAGGATGCTACCGGGACTTGATGGTTTGACTTACAGGGAGAGGTTAGTCAGACTGGGACTTTTTTCCCTGGAGAGTAGGAGGTTAAGGGGTGATCTTATAGAAGTCTATAAAATAATGAGGGGCATAGATAAGGTCGATAGTCAAAATCTTTTCCCAAAGGTAGGGGAGTCTATAACGAGGGGGCACAGATTTAAGGTGAGAGGGGAGAGATACAAAAGGGTCCAGAGGGGCAATTTTTTCACTCAAAGGGTGGTGAGTGTCTGGAACGAGCTGCCAGAGGCAGTAGTAGAGGCGGGTACAATTTTGTCTTTTAAAAAGCATTTGGACAGTTACATGGGTAAGATGGGTATAGAGGGATATGGGCCAAGTGCAGGCAATTGGGACTAGCTTAGTGGTATAAACTGGGCGACATGGACATGTTGGGCCGAAGGGCCTGTTTCCATGTTGTAACTTCTATGATTCTATGATTCTAACCCGAACCCACAGGAGAGAGGTGTCACAGTATCGAGCCAGGAGATACTGTCTACATAAAGATCTTTAAGCGAAAGAACGGACTCCAGCCCCGGTATCAAGTGCTCCTCACAACGAACACCGCCGTGAAAGTGAAGCAACGACCTACGTGGATACACGCGTCCCACTGTAAAAAATCCCCATACAAGGACCCCGGCGGCCGCATACCAGCCGAACCGGGAAAAAAAACTGATTAATTAAACTATCATAAGAGACTGTTGCAGCATGGCATGTCCTAAACTGTTAGATCATTTGCGAATAATTGGCTCAGCATGCCTGATCATATGGGTGGGAATTAGCATAGGACCTGCTACAACCCCCGCTGCAAGTAGACCCAATCGCGTTTCAAGGGAACTGCACGTCAATACTTTCTTATACATGTCCTATATGTATGCAAAACGTCAAGGTATCTCTAGTTGCTGGGTGTGCTCACATATCCCTAACCACTCCAAGGGAGGCATTCCCCTCAGACCAGTCCCCTTAACTTCCCCAGAAATAGCGGAATGGGTAATAAATCAAATTGAAACTGACGGGAACAGAATGCGAGATAACGGCAGGGTGAACGCGGAGACAAGTAAGGCAATACTTGTGAGAGAACAATGGAAGGAGAATACAAACACAACAAAATGTGAAACCAAATTTCAGGGGTGGTACCAACCCAATTATGATCGGACCCATAAACCCCCATTTTTAATCCTCACAAATACATCAAGACCTAATGGAACAATATGTTTGAGTAAGAACTCAACAGGGGGAGATACGATAGGATGGAGCAATTGCACTCAGTACATAAATATGACAGAAACCAGCGGCGGTAGTACCATCAGATGGAAGCCTTGCACAGGCGGCCAAATTTACATAGACAGAATACATGTAGAAAGTTTTCCTGCAATAACTGCGTATAATGAAACTTACTTTATTTGTGGTCACAAGGCATACCCATGGTTGCCTCAAAAATGGACAGGATCATGTTACTTGGGATATGTAATACCATATGTCCGACACTCATCGTCCCCGCCCCAACGTCCCACTGGGCAACGAGTGAAAAGGGTAATTACTGAGGCCGACCGGTTCTGGGCCATTGCTTTCCCTCGGTGGGGAGCGGGTAAGGCCACCAGAGAAATCATTAATTTGGCCGAAATCTGGGAAATAGTTGCTAATGATACGGCAGAAGCTTTAAAGGAAATGAGCGCAGAGATGGCAGCCATTTGTACGGTCACTTTACAGAACCGTATGGCCCTTGATTACCTATTGGCAGAGAAAGGGGGAACATGCACACTAATTGGATCCGAATGTTGTACCTACATACCTGATAGTTCAGAGAAGATTACTAATTTGGCCGATCACATCCAAAAGGAAATTGAGAAACTCAAGCAGCCCCCTTCGTTCACTCTTTGGGGCTGGGCAACCGGGTGGCTGGGTTCTATTGGGACTTCTCTAGTTCAAGGGTTAGTCATATTCGTTGTTATAGTTCTTATAGCTTATTGCTTGTTCAAATGTTGCTGTGTTATGATGTCTAATTTGGGTACACATACAGCGCCCACAAATTTAATGGTGCAAGTAGAGACGGCAAGAGATGAGGTGCAGGAAGAGTTTGAACGCCTGGCCAGGGTAATGCTCTACTAGGATATTGTCCTTTATGAAGGACAAAAGGGGGGAATGTGGAAGTGCATGAAGGGATACTTGACCATATTAACTCTCTATTAATTCACTTAACTCACATAATAAAGTTTCTCACGAGAACACATAGAAGCACAATTGTGTAATTACTTTGAGTTTCTCACGTTGATAGCTGTCCTCCCTTTAGATAGGGAGGTAGCTGACTACAGGAATAAATGGCCATATAGCCTCGAGACTAGCTACAGCCCTACTGATAATGAAAGACAGAAATGTAGGGAAAAGCACTTTCCCAGGCCTGCGTGCAAGGAATCAAGATGGCTGTGGGAACTCGAGGGCAGGCTCCCTATTTTGATTGACCAACTACCTGAGCCAATAAAGAATGTACGTGGACGCCCATATTCTGTAACAGGTGGGCGTTGTTTACCGAATTGTATTAACGTGAGCTGTTTCTTTAACTCGGCGAAGTTGCACCATCAACCTTTGCTTGAGGTGCTCTTCCACTTGTATACAAGTTGGGGTTCAATAAAGTTTCTCTTTGTACTACTTGTTTGGGTGTTAATATTACTTATTACTATACAAATGCATTAAGTTTCGACACAGCCCTCAAGCCTGTTCCGCCATTCAATTAGATCGTGGCTGATGTGCATCTTAACTCCATTTACCCACCTTGGTTCCGTAACCCTTAATACCCTTACCTAACAAAAATCTATCAATATCAGTTTTGAAATTTTCAATTGACCCGCAGCTTTATGGGGGAAGAGAGTTCCAGATTTCCACTACCCTCTGCGTGAAGAAGTGCTTCCTGACATCACCCCTGAACGGCCTAGCTCTAATTTTAAAGTTATTCTCCCTTATTCTGCACTCTCCCACCAGAGGAAATAGATTCTCCCTATCTAGCCTATCAAATCCTTTAATCACCTTAAACATCTCAATTAGATCACCCCTTAATCCTCTATACTCAAGGGAATACAAGCCTGTTTATGTCCTCATAATTTAACCCTTTTAGCCCCAGTATATTTCTGGTGAATCTGCACTGCACCTCCTCCAAAGCCGATATTTCCTTCCTGAGGTGTGTTGCCCAGAACTGAACACAGTACTCTGCTGTAGAGCAGAGTAGCAATTTGGGTATAAACAAGCAGAGGGTGTCAGAAAGGGACAGAGAGTTTAACAAAAGTAACAGGGCATTAGGGACTAAGGTCACATCAGAGAAAAATAGTAAATAGTTAAAATTAAAGGCGCTATATCTGAATGCACGAAGCATTCGTATTAAGATAGATGAATTAATGGCACAAATAGAGATAAATGGGTTTGATCTAATAGCAATTACTGAGTCGTGGTTTCAGAGTGACCAAGGTTGGGAATTAAATATTCCAGGGTACTTGACTTTTGGAAAAGACAGACAGAATGAAAAAGGAGGGGGGGGGGGCGTAGCCCTGATAATAAAGGATGAGATAAAGGCAGTAATGAGAAAGGATCTTAGCTCAGAAAATCCGGATGTACAATCAGTCTGGGTGGAGCCAAAAAGAAACAAGGGACAGAAAACACTGGTGGGAGTAGTTTACAGGCTCCCTAACAGTAGTTATACTGTTGGACAGAGTATAAATCAGGAAAATAGAGGAGCACGTAACAGGGGTAATGCAATAATCATGGGGGACTTTAATCTTCATATAGACTGGGCAAATCAAATTGGCAAAAGTAGTTTGGAGGACGAGTTCATGGAATGCATTCAAGACAGTTCTCTAGAACAATACGTCAAGAAACCAACCAGGAAACAGGCTATTTTAGATCTAGTATTGTGTAATGAGATAGGATTCATTTGTAATCGTATAGTTAAGGATCCTCTGGGGCAGAGTGATCATAATATGATGGAATTTCATATTGAGTTTGAAAGTGATGCAGTTAAGTCCGAAACTAGGGTCTTAAATTTAAATAAAGCCAATTATGTAGGTATGAGGGGTGAGTTAGCTATGGTAGATTGGGAAATTAGATTAAAAGATATGACGGTAGATAAGCAATGTCAAACATTTAAAGAAATAATTCATAATTCTCAATGACTATACATTCCCTTGAGGAACAAAAACTCCACAGGAAAAGTAATCCAACCATGGCTAACTAGAGAAGTTAAGGATAGCATTAGATTAAAAGAGGCTTACAATGTTGCCAAAAAGTCATAAGCCTGAGGATTTGGAGGGTTTTTAGAAATCATCAAAGGATGACCATGAAATTGATAAAAAGGGAGAAAATAGAATAGGAGAATAAACTAGCAAGAAATATAAAAACAATTCTAAAAGCTTCGACAAGTATGCAAAAAGGAAGAGATTAGCATAAGTAAATGTGGGTCCCTTAGAGGAGAAATTATAACGGGGAATAAGGAAATGGCAGAGACATTAAACAAATATCTTGCATCCGTTCACAGTAGAAGACACAAAAAACATACCTGAAATAGTTGGGAACAAAGGGTCTAATGATGAGGAACTTAAAGCAATTAAGATTAGTAAAGAAAAAGTACTGGAGAAATTAATGGGACTAAAAGCCGACAAATCCCCTGGACCTGATGGGCTACATCCTAGGGTTCTAAAAGAGGTGGCTGCAGAGATAGTGGATGCATTGGTTTTGATCTTTCAGAATTCCCTAGATTCTAGAACAGTCCTTGTGGATTGGAAGGTAGCAAATGTAATCCTACTATTCAAGAAAGGAGGGAGAGAGAAAACAGGAAACTATAGGCCAGTTAGCCTGACATCAGTAGTAGGGAAAATGCTAGAATCTATTAAGGACGTAGTAACTGGGCACTTAGAACACATAATATGATTAGGCAGAATCATCATGGTCTAATGAAAGGGAAATCATGTTTGACAAATCTATGAGAGATTTTTGAGGATGTAACTAACAGGGTAGATAAGAGGGAGCTAGTGGATGTAGTATATTTGGATTTTCAAAAGGCATTCGATAAGGTGCCACACAAGAGGCTGTTGCACAAGATTAGGGCTCATGGGATTGGGGTAATATATTAGCATGGATTGAGGATTGGTTAACGGACAGAAAACAGACAGTAGGAATAAACGGGTCATTTTCGGGTTGGCAGGCTGTAACTAGTGGGGTGCCACAAGGATCGGTGCTTGGGTCTCAGTTATTTACAAATAGAAAAGCAGAATATTTTTTTTAAAAGGGGAGAGACTAAAAAATGTTGGTAGTCAGACAAATATTGGGTGTCCTTGTACACTAATCACAGAAAGTTAACTTGCAGGTACAGCAAGCAATTAGGAAGGCAAATGGTACGTTAGCATTTATTGCAAGGGGGTTGGCGTATAAGAGTAAGGAGGTCTTGCTGCAATTATATAGGGCTCTGGTGAGACCACACCTGGAGTAGTGTGTACAGTTTTGGTCTCCTTACCAAAGGAAGGATATATTTGCCTTAAAGGGGGTACAATGAAGGTTCACTAGATTGATTCCTGGGATGAGAGGGTTGTCCTATGAGGAGAGATTGAGTACAATAGGTCTATATCCTCTGGAGTTTAAAAGATTGAGAGGTGACCTCATTGAAACGTATAAAATTATTAGAGGGCTTGACAGGGTAGATGCTGAGAGGCTGTTTCCCATGGCTAGAGAGTCAGGGATCATGGTCTCAAGATAAGGGGTCGGCCATTTAGGACCAAGATGAGGAAAAATTTCTTCACTCAGAGGGTTGTGAATCTTTGGAATTCTCTACCCCAGGGGGCTGTAGATGCTGAGTCATTGAGTGTATTCAAGACTGAGATCGCTAGATTTTTGGACACTAAGGGAATCAAGGGATATGGTGATAGAGTGGGAAAGTGGAGTTGAGGTAGAAGATTAGCCATGATCTTATTGAATGGCGGAGCAGGATCAAGGGGCTGTAAGGCCTACTCCTATTTCTTATGTTCTTACTCCAGATGCGGTCTAACCAGAGCTTTACACAACTGTTGCAAAACTTCCACCCCTTTGTAGTCCAAAACATGCCATTCCCAATTGAGAGAAGAAAGCCAGTTATCCATATACACCATGGTCTTCAGCTAGGGGGCATAGCAGGCAACCTATTCCCTTGACTCTGCCAATAGCTGCCAAGAGATACATTAGAACTCAGAGTCATGGAGTCATAGAGTTATACAGCACGGATAGAGGCCCTTCGGCCCATCGTGTCCGCGCCGGCCATCAAGCCCTGTCTAATCTAATCCCATATTCCAGCATTTGGTCCGTAGCCTTGTATGCTATGGCATTTCAAGTGCTCATCCAAATGCTTCTTGAATGTTGTGAGGGTTCCTGCCTCCACAACCCTCTCAGGCAGTGAGTTCCAGACTCCAACCACCCTCTGGGTGAAAAAGTTCTTTCTCAAATCCCCTCTAAACCTCCCACCTTTTACCTTGAATCTATGCCCCCTTGTTATAGAGCCCTCAACGAAGGGAAAAAGCTCCTTAGTATCCATCCTATCTGTGCCCCTCATAATTTTGTACACCTCAATCATGTCCCCCCTCAGCCTCCTCTGCTCCAAGGAAAACAAACCCAATCTTCCCAGTCTCTCATCATAGCTGAAGCGCTCCAGCCCTGGTAACATCCTGGTGAATCTCCTCTGCACCCTCTCCAAAGCGATCACATCCTTCCTGTAGTGTGGCGACCAGAACTGCACACAGTACTCCAGCTGTGGTCTAACCAGTGTTTTATACAGCTCCATCATAATCTCCTTGCTCTTATATTCTATGCTTCGGCTAATAAAGGCAAGTATCCCATATGCCTTCTTTACCACCTTATCTACCTGTTCCGCCGCCTTCAGGGATCTGTGAACTTGCACACCAAGATCCCTCTGACCCTCTGTCTTGCCTAGGGTCCTCGGGGAAGGATGCAAGAGGAGAAGGCATCAGAGCATATTTACTTTCCCTTCTGCATCTAATCAATGATAGTCAAGATCACAAATTGTGAATAAAAATTTACTACATTTTTCTGTTACATTATTTCTTACAGTTATCTATTTTGTTTATTGATAGATTTTGTTTATTGATAGAACTCAAGAAGTCACACAGCACATGTGGGGAGCAATGTGACAGACTCCCCATTCTTCCCCCTATTTAAGAAGCCTACTGAAAATGCAAGCCTTTGACATCCAGCCATTATTACATAGTAGTTATGTGTAACCCAACATATTTGTGGGATGGAGCAATCTTCTATTGTGATAAACAGTCCAAATTGTATTTGTTCATACATGCTGGAACTTTGTAATAGGCTGAGTTTCAATGATTTCCCCCCTCAGACAACATCTCTTGGCTTCTAGCTTTACAAAAGAAATAGTCAACCACTATTCGAAAATCATTTTGTAAAAGTCATTCTATATCGTATTCATAAATTGCTATGAATAGTATCCAACAGTGTTGTCGCTGGAATTTCAGTAAGGTATAATGATGGGTGCGTGAAATGTTTATGCTACGTCCACTTGAACTGTGACAAACATGCAGCAACTCAATTAGAGATACTGTCCTTCCAAACTTGGGTTGTGTCTGGAGAAAGCAGTATGAACTGTATAACAGTAGGGTGAATATAGTAGGTACTGAACTGATACTGGTGGTGATGGTAGTAATGGGAGAAACTTGAGGGGATGACTTACCACACAAGCATTTTTCACAACGTTAAAGAGCATTACTCACCCCTTTCTTACTCAACTCATCTAAAACTCTGCCACCTGCATCCTTGTCACCCCTGTCCTCACCGTGTTCACTTCTCCCCATCGCCCAAAGCATTACATTCAAAATCCTCATCCATAAACCCCTCCATGGCTGCAACGACCTCTAGTCCTTTATTCTAGCACACATCGACCATCTTCAAACTCTGCTCTCCTCTGTATCCCGCTCACCCTCCGCTCCATCTTCAGCGGCCCTACATTTTGGAACACTCAAACTAAACACTTCCAACTTGCTATCTATTTCCACACCTTCAAAAGACCCCTCAAAACCTAACTTTTCGACCATGCCCTAAGTCACTTTCTCCATTTATTCTCTCATTTATTACCACCTCTCCTTGACATTCAACGGCATTACCATCACCAAATCCCCCAACATCACCATTGACCAGAAACTAAACTGGAGCAGCCACATAAAAACTGTGGCTACAAGAGCAGGTTAGAGGCCGGGTATTCTGTAGCGAGTGACCCACCTGACTCCCCAAAGCCTTTCCACCATCTACAAGGCACAAGTCAGGAATGTGATGGAATACTCTCCACTTGCCTGGATGAGTGCAGCTCCAACAACACTCAAGAAGCTCAACACCATCCAGGACAAAGCAGCCCATTTGATTGGCACCCCATCCACCACCTTTAACATTCACTCCCTCCATCACCAGCTCACCGTGGCTGCAGAGCGTACTATTTACAAGATGACTGCAGCAACTCGCCAAGACTTCTTCGACAG
Source organism: Heptranchias perlo (assembly GCF_035084215.1). Lineage (NCBI taxonomy): Eukaryota > Metazoa > Chordata > Chondrichthyes > Hexanchiformes > Hexanchidae > Heptranchias > Heptranchias perlo. Next base: position 94,947,957 of record NC_090331.1, on the reverse strand, counting down.
CACCTCCCATACCCACCACCTCTATCACCTAGAAGGACAAGGGCAGCATGTGCATGGGAACACCACCAACTGCACGTTCCCTCCCAGTCACACACCATCCTGACTTGGAAATATATCGCCGTTCCTTCATTGTTCCTGGGTCAAAATCCTGGAACTCCCTACCTAACAGCATTGTGGGAGAACCCTCACCACACAGACTGCAGCGGTTCAAGAAGGCGGCTCACCACCACCTTCTCAAGGGCAATTAGATGAGGGATGCGCAATAAATGCCGGTCTTGCCAGCGACATCCACATCCCATGAATGAATAAAAAAATTTTACTGTTCGGCATCCATTTTCATCTCTATGAAGCATCTTGGCGTGTTTATTACGTTGAAGGTGATATATAAATACAAGTTATTGATAGGTACAATAGTACATTGATACCAATAAGTCTAGTTACACATTGAATTAACAGATTTTCTGTTGACACTAAATTATTCGGCCAGGTGATCGGTGTAAGCGATTTGACACCATTTAAAGGGATCTGGATAATTAAGTAATCTAATGAATAGCTGATAGATTTTAAGGTAGGGGAACGAAAGGAAACAGACACTGGTACAGGAATCATGTGCATTGATGTTCACTGGAAAAGATAAAATAGATTTTGATGTGGTCATTGATCATTCATTAAAAGTTCCCAGTCAATATCGGGCTTTTGGCTAATTGAGCATTGCACTGCATCTGAAAGGACATTTTAACCTGTTATAACTTACTGTCAAAGTCAAATTCAGAATATTGTGCGCAATTTTCAGAACTTTATCTTTAAAAGGAGATATTTGAGAGAACTCAAAGATGAGCAATTAGGATGACTAGGAAGCAAACTGCTAACTTATGATAATGACCTGGAGATACTGGGTACCACAATGGATGAAACATGCTCTTCATTCACCTCTGGGACCTACATTTGAACCCAGCGTAGATTGACAATAAAGTCTCCTCTTTCTACTGACTGCATGGTTCTATATAAAATGGATTTCACACAATATCAACCCAGTCCCCAGTAAGCAGAAATCCCCATCTCAAAACTAGTTGGAATTTAAAACAATATGGCTGAGGTACTATTTTGAGATTGAGGTACACTTATAGGTAATGTTGAGGAAGTGCTAATCTGCAACCATCTATGCTATAATAAGAACAGAAAATGCTGGAAACACTCAGCAGGTCAGGCAGCATCTGTATGGAAATATCTGTAATCATGGGTGGATCCGAAACATGAACAGTGGACTTATTCCACGTGGAATAAGTCGGAGATAGTTGGTAAGGAAAGAGGTGTGGTTGTGAAAGCGAGTTTTAATAGATACCTGATCAAACATGCAAAGGGAAACAGAGAGAAATGAAGGTGAAAAAGGTAAAAGAGACAAACTGAATTCACATTGGAGAACTGCAGAACATGTTGCAGGTGGGCATTCCTGCTATACTTGATTTGAGAGTTGTTGATGCTGACACAGGATTCCAAAGAGGAAAAGCGTTTTACTTCCCTGCACCACCAAACAAATAACTATGGCAACAGGCTGACAGAATTTGACTTGTTTTGTTCGGAGCAATGCATTTTGAAAAATTCAAACTTTTACAAGTACACAAAATAATAACATTTCCAGTAATAAGACATGTAAGAAAGGCACCAGCATTGGATCCGAATTGGTGGAACAAAGATGATTAAAAGGGGAAAAGGATTCACATTTTTTTTTAAAATGGAGAAGTTAGGGATGATGTGGGATAGACAAATTAGAAACTATCAAACTGAAAAATTCAAAATAAGAGCAAACCTCAAAAAGGGAGGTTTGTTTCCTCTCAAAGTAGTAGATCTGTAAAATTGACCTTCACCAAGGATAGGAAATGTTTTACAGAGTAACTCCTTTGTCGAAGAGGCTGAATAAGCAACTAGCTATGAAAAGGATAAGCACGAGCCTAATGATCAAAGACTATGGAAAACTGTGGCACCGGTCTTATTAGGCCAATGGGAATGTCGCCAGTGGACAGTGACTGAAGTAAATTACACTGTTGAGCTGATGTACTGATTTTTCCGATTTCATTTGGGGCTCAAAGTGGAATTTCAGAGTTTTCAGTGATGGAATGTTTCACTTGTGGCACTCTCAGTTGCATTAGTTGGAATCTAGGACACTGTGTATGTGCCATTGGAAGGAGAAAGTTCACAGCCTTTCCTTGCTTATATATTTCCTTATATGTGCAGCATTCAGACGGCCCACACTTTTAGGCCAGACCCGCCCCCCTATTTTCAAACACTTTATAAAATAAATTAGTGGCAGTACATTTTCATTAAGTGCTTCAAGTTGATTTCTTTCACATAAAGGAGTTCTGACAGTAATAAGCCACTATAAATTATAAATACAAAGTAAATATTGAACTTTTAAAAAAAAAAATCACAATGAAATACACGTTAATTTAAATTATGGTTCCTTTTGTTTAAAGCATGATTTACTCTGTTGTGTGCAAATTGGCTGTCACATTTACCAATGTGACAACAGCAAAACTAAGTGCTTCAGGACACCATGAAAAAATGATAATGTGCTAAGTAATGCAAGTTGTTTCTCTCTTTCATCCTTGGTGTTTGTTGCAGTTCAGAATGGAGTATTACTGCCTTGTGACATTGGAAATACAGTACTCGTGAAGGTTTGTTAAGCACACTATTTCCTCCAGCACATTGCTCCTCAGTTGAAGAGGGGCAGCGATTATTACTGAAAAGCCTCTACCATTAACCTCCATACCTTAAGGACCTCCTCCTCCCACAACCAACTGGTTAATTCATTGGCTCTGAAATGCTTTGAGGCATCCTGGGAATATAAAAGGCGCTGGATAAATACAAATACTTTCCTCTTCTTTATGTGGACTGAGACTCTATGAAGGATAGACCAGTCCGAGAAAGTCACTTGAGGCTGAAATTCTTTGAAATCTGGCATCCGTTCCTGGCTCACTGCTGGTATCTGCTTGATGTGTTGACAACGGCCTCACACACGCATAAAACTGCAGCACACTTCACTCCCGAATAGGGCTACCCCCAAAGTTCTGGTGGCAAGCCAAAAGCTACCAGACACTGGAATGGAAGTACACAAGAACATCACAGCCGTTCTCTGGCGATCTGTCTTCAGGGTCATCCAGAACCTAAGCCTAACTCCCTACCTCAATGTTTCACGTATACTATATCATGTACTCCCATTTTACAAACGTAACGTAGAACAATATACTGTAATGGAAGAACAATTGCAAAAAGAAACTGGACAAACAGCTCACCCAAGCCTGTTACTGTATAACACTGGGGTACAGTACTGGTGGGTACAGGTCTGTCACTGTATAACACTGGGGTACAGTACTGGTGGGTACAGGTCTGTCACTGTATAACACTGGGGTACAGTACTGGTGGGTACAGGTCTGTCACTGTATAACACTGGGGTACAGTACTGGTGGAAATAGGCTTATCACTGATGGTGGTTTTGCTGAGACAATTTAAGGTGATGTTTAAGAGCATCATGCAGCAATGAAGTGCTTTGACTAACATCAAACCTGATGACAACATTTATCTAAAGCCCTCCCATTTATGTTATGCTCTATAATAATCAGGCCTATGTTTCACAATTCAAAGCATGTCTTGAAACTCAGTGAGAGAATTGCATCACTCTCGATTATAAAGTCAAATAAAAAATATTGAGGTTAGATTACTTTATATATCATGCCATTAGGAAGGAGTCTGTAGGCGTCTCCTTGATGAGCGTACAAAGAGAGACAGAAGGAATGTATTAAGGAAGGCTCCATTCTATGGTTGGCAGGAACTAGGGCAGTAGAGTGGAGATAATTTCCTCCTTTGCAGCGGTTTTCCCCAAACAGCCAAAGCAGTTGCATGGAGACCAGATGGAGCTGTATGTCATTTCTTCACAGTGAAACATTTAGTGCAAATTTTTAAAAAAAAATTCTTCCCTGCTCTTCTAAAGTTGATGACGCATGCTGTGGGATGATTTCACAAGTGACATCCTTCCTCCAGTGTCTCACCTATGTAGCCACTGTACTTGCTACACAGCGAGTGTTGGCCAGCTGTTTTGTCGGTGTGGGGGGGTGGGACCGCCAGCATCACAGCCAAGCCCAAACCTGCTTTCATCTGACACACACGTGCTTTCCAGCAGGATCATTGACTAGTGATCAGAAGCAGGAACTGTGCTTGATTCCACCTCCCAACCCCATCCTCAGCCCAGAAGTTCATAGTAGCGCCACTACTGCTGCCTCAGCTGTGATCAACTAATTCAGCGCAGACCAAACATCAAACCTGGAGCCTTCTTGGTCTGTATGGATTAGTACCACACATTGCATTTACCTATTAGGCCATTGGAGAGATTATTATTTTTATACTTTTTATCTGAGGGTGGATGAAGGGGAAATACAGCATAGCAATGGGAAGCCTTTAACAGATCAGCAAAAGACTAGAAACAAATGTTAAAATACTTTTTAATGCATCTTGCAGTATGCAATGGAGTCATATAGAACTGGTTAGTCCTGGTCTGCATTGAGTTGGTTGATCTCAGTACAGTGGGCCTCAGTATCTCTGGACGCGGGGGTGGAAATCACCCGGTTTCACACTCCTGATCACCATCCAATGAAAGTGGAAAGAGCAGGTGTGCAGATACTGGGTGAAGAGAGGATTGTTTCTGATCACCATTCAGTGATCCTTCTGGAGTGAGCGTGAGTGAGTCTCTCTCTGGGCTCAGTTATTAAAGACAGGATGTTAACTAAGCTGTAGAGACCAGAAGGTCTCAGATTTAATTTTCAGTCTGCGCTGAGTTAGATGATCTCGGACAGAGTGGCAGTTGGGTCTTGGCAGCCCTGAGATAGGGAGATACAAAATAAGCCGGAATTTCTTCTCTTTCTCAATATTCAGTGGCCATTGCTAGAAAGTGCACGATCATGGATAACAGATGTAAACGAGATCAGGTTTGGTTCAATAGTCTGACAACAATGGATGTCTCGACTAACATAAGAATAGACACTCGGTTGAGGTACAGAAGGTCAGTCCCACACATATCAGGGGAGGTGGAATAACCACAAAAAGCTCAACAATCCAATATCCATCAGCTGCTTGTCAAAATGACTAGTTTCCAAATCTGATCTTCACGAAAACTACCTACAGTCCAGCACACAATACTGATTTTTTTCCCTCTCCAATCGTCCCAATATCCAAACGACAAAGCTACATGTGTGTTGGTTCCTTTTTAGATTGGCTACTATCCAGTCCCCTTAAGAACCACCTAATGGTCAAACTTTCCCAGAATCGAGCTTCCAGGTACTTGATTCATTTTTCATGAAGTTATCAGCTTAGTCACTCTTGGCTGGCGATGTCAACTGCATGTTCCGAAGGCCACCAGACAATCCAACGCTGAACAGAAATCAAAGCACATGTTTGAGCACAGGCTAATCGGCACGCAAACCATAGAACATGCACCAACAGGTGCACCAGCCAAATCATAGAACATGCACCAACAGGCGCACCAACCATGAAACATGCAACAGGCATACCAATCCAACCATAAAATATGCACCAACTGGTGCACCAACCAAACCATAGAACGTACACCAACATGCGCACCAAACAATGGAACATGCACCAACAGGCGCACAGCCAAACTATGGAACATGCGAATGGTGCACCCAACAACAAACATGCACCAACCAAACTATGGAACATGCAACAGGCGCACCAACCAAATCATAGGACATGCACCAACAGGCGCACCATGAAACATGCAACAGGCATACCAACCCAAGCATGAAACATGCACCAGGCACACCAACTCAACCATGAAACTTGCACCAACAGGCACACCAACCAAACCATGAAACATGCAACAGGCACACCAACCCAACCGTGAAACATGCACCAACAGGTGCACCAACCAAACCACAGAACATACAACAGGCACACAAAGCAAACTATTGAACATGCACCAACAGGCACACCAACCAAACCAAGGAATATGCACCAACAGGCACACCAACCAAACAATGGAACACATAGCACCTACCATACCTCATAAAATGACAGACATATCACCCAAACCATATTGCTCACACCAACAGGGACAAATCCTCCCTGTTGTTTTTGCTGTTTCTTAGGTATTGGACCTTTCAAGTCTCCTTCACTTTCTTGATTCGTTCCGTTTCTCCTAATGCTGGAAGAACGCAATGTCTGTGCTTGTTTTTTTTTCTCCTCTCCTGAAGATGCAAGGTCAGCAGCCCTCCAGTACCTCTTCCAATCAAGTGTTCTCCTTCACATGCAAGCCCGCAGAGTCAACAGGTGACTTAACCATAGAGGGCAGCACTGCTTGATCCCAATCCTGCCCTCACCAGACATCCACGCATAACAGTTTTCTGGCAGGAATCACCAGACAACTATCACTGATTTTTCTCATCCCTAGCATGGGGGGAGTGATGCCAATTTTAAAGTCCCTATAGCTAAGCCAGATGAGATTGAACAGGATCAAACCTGGAGTCTTCCTGGCCCAGTAATAAATCAGGCTGTTTCTCTACGCAGGATGTTACTGAGGGCACTATTTGTTTGTTTTTATTAACTTAAGTCTATGGACGTTTCCTAGTCTGGATGGAAGACAAGCAACCTGTGCCCAAGGTTACATCAACACCACTTTGCAACCAGCACTTGAAAACTACAATGAACATCGTCACATCACGAGAGGTCGAGATAGAGCATTATGCTCTCAGGGCTCCACCAAAACTGCTCTGGAACCAACTACTATGGAGTGATGCAAGACCAGTGTGTCTCCCCCTTTATAGGAATGCATGTAGCCTCGACTTCTACTTCCTAACAGCAGCAAAATTGAGATCAAGCTCTCTGTGCTCCACCACACTGCTATTCTAATACGCAACCACGCTAACCACAAGTAATGTTATTATTCCTTTTTCCTTGTCTTTCCATTGTTTTTTTATGTTAATTGTTCAAACCAGGTACGGTAGCATAGTGGTTGTGTTACTAGACTAGTAATCCAGAGGCCTGGACTAATAATCCGGAGTCATGAGTTTAAATCCCGCCACGGCAGCTGGGGAATTTAAATTTAATTAAATAAAATCTTGAATTTAAAAAACGGTATCAGTAATGGTGGCCATGAAACGATCGGATTGTCGTAAAAACCCATCAGGTTCACGAGGGAAGGAAAACTGCCGTCCTTACCAGGTCTGGCCTATTTGTGACTCCAGACCCACAGCAATGTTGTTGATTCTTAATTGCCCTCTGAAATGGCCTAGCAAGCCACTCAGTTGTACAATCTCGCTACAGAAAGTCACAATAAGAATAAAACCTGACAGACCACCCGGCATTCGGACCACTAGGCACCAGACAAAACAAAGGCAAACCAAGCCCAGTTGACGCTGCAAAGTCCTCCTCACTAATATCTGGGGACTTGTGCCAAAATTGGGAGAGCTGTCCCACAGACTAGACAAGCAACAGCCTGACATAGCCATACTCACAGAATCATACCTTTCAGACAATGTCCCAGACTCTTCCATCACCATCCCTGGGTATGTCCTGTCCCACCAACAGGACAGACCCACCAGAGGCGGCAGCACAGTGATATACAGTCAGGAGGGAGTGGCCCTGGGAATCCTCAACATTGACTCCGGACCCCATGAAATCTCATGGCATCAGGTCAAACATGGACAAGGAAACCTCCTGCTGATTACCACCTGCCACCCTCCCTCAGCTGATGAATCAGTCCTCCTCCATGTTGAGCACCACTTGGGGGAAGCACAGAGAGTAGCAAGGGCACAGAATGTACTCTGGGTGGGGAACTTCAATGTCCATCACCAAGAGTGGCTCGGTAGCACCACTACTGACTGAGCTGGCTGAGTCCTGAAGGACACAGTTGTCACACTGGTGGTGAGCAAACCAACACGAGGGAAAAACCTACTTGACCTCGTCCTCACCAATCTACCTGTGGCGGATGCATTTGTCCATGACTGTATTGGTAGGAGTGACCACCGCACAGTCCTTATGGAGACGAAGTCCATCTTCACACGGAGGACACCATCCAATGTGCTGTGTGGCACTACCACCATGCTAAATGGGATAGATTCCGTAAAGATCTAGCAGCTCAAAACTGAGCATCCATGAGGCGCTGTGGGCCATCAGCAGCAGCAGAATTGTATTCTAGTACAATCTGTAACCTCATGGCCCGGCATGTTCCTCACTCTACCATTACCAATGGAGCAACCCTGGTTCAATGAGGAGTGTAGAAGAGCATGCCAGGAGCAGCACCAGGCATACCTAGAAATGAGGTCCAACGTGGTGAAGCTACAACACAGGACTACATGTATGCTAAACAGCAGAAGCAACATGCTATAGACAGAGCTAAGCAATTCCACAACCAACAGATCACATCAAAGCTCTGCAGTCCTGCCACATCCAGTCGTGAATGGTGGTGGACAATTAAACAACTAACGGGAGGGAAGAGGCTCTGCAAACATCCCCAACCTCAACGATGGCGGAGTCCAGCACGTGAGTGCAAAAGACAAGGCTGAAGCGTTTGCAACCATCTTTAACCAGAAATGCCGAGTGGATGATCCATCTCAGCCTTCTCCCGATATCCCCACCGTCACAGAAGCCAGTCTTCAGCCAATTTGATTCACTCCACATGATATCAAGAAGCAGCTGAGTGCACTGGAAACAGCAAAGGCCATGGGCCCCGACAATATCCCGGCTGTAGTGCAGAAGACTCGTGCTCCAGAACTAGCTGCGCCTCTGGCCAAGCTGCTCCAGCACAGCTACAACACTGGCATTTACCCAACAATGTGGAAAATTGCCCAGGTATGTCCTGTCCACAAAAAGCAGGACAAATCCAATCCAGCCAATCACAGCCCCATCAGTCTACTCTCAACCATCAGCAAAGTGATGGAAGGTGTCGTCGACAGTGCTATCAAGCGGCATTCACTCACCAACAACCTGCTCACTGATGCTCAGTTTGGGTTCCGCCAGGACCACTCGGCTCCAGACCTCATTACAGCCTTGGTCCAAACATGATCAAAACAGCTGAATTCCAGAGGTGAGGTGAGAGTGACCGCCCTTGATATCAAAGCAGCATTTGACCGAGTGTGCCACCAAGGAACCCTAGTAAAATTGAAGTCAATGGGAATCAGGAGAAAAACTCTCCAGTGGCTGGAGTCATACCTAGCACAAAGGAAGATGGTAGTGGTTGTTGGAGGCCAATCATCTCAGCCCCAGGACATTGCTACAGGAGTTCCTCAGGGCAGTGTCCTAGGCCCAACCATCTTCAGCTGCTTCATCAATGACCTTCCCTCCATCATAAAGTCAGAAATGGGGATGTTCGCTGATGATTGCACAGTGTTCAGTTCCACTCGCAACCCCTAAGGATAATGAAGCAGTCCGTGCCCGCATGCAGCAAGACCTGGACAACATCCAGGCTTGGGCTGATAAGTGGCAAGTAACATTCACGCCAGGCAATGACATCTCCAACAAGAGAGAGTCTAACCACCTCCCCTTGACATTCAACGGCATTAGCATCGCCGAATCCCCCACCATCAACATCCTGGGTGTCACCATTGACCAGAAACTTAACTGGACCAGCCACATAAATACTGCGGCAACAAGAGCAGGTCAGAAGCTGGGTATTCTGCAGCGAGTGACTCACCTCCTGACTCTCCAAAGCCTTTCCACCATCTACAAGGCACAATCAGGAGTGTGATGGAATACTCTCCACTTGTTGGAGCTACACTCATCCAGGCAACACTCAAGAAGCTCGACACCATTCAGGACAAAGCAGCCCTCTTGATGGCAACCACCCTAAACATTCACTCCCTTCACCACCGGCGTACCATGGCTGCAGTGTGTACCATCTACAGGATGCACTGCAGCAGCTCAGCAAGGCTTCTTCGACAGCACCTCCAAAACCCACGACCTCTACCATCTAGAAGGACAAGGGCAGGAGGCACATGGGAACAACACCACCTGCACTTTCCCCTCCAAGTCAGACACCATCCCAACTTGGAAATATATCACCGTTCCTTCATTGTCGCTGGGTCAAAGTCCTGGTACTCCTTACATAACACCACTGTGGGAGAACCTACACCACACGGACTGCAGTGGTTAAAGAAGGCGGCTCACCACCACCTTCTCAAGGGCAATTAGGGATGGGCAATAAATGCTGGCCTTGCCCGCGACGTCTACATCCCCATGAACAAATTTTAAAAAACAGTAACGCCTCACATCATTATTGGAGGACCTAATGAACCAAACAGGGTGATGAAGCAGAGCTTGCATTGGCAGACCCAGTCCTTGCAACTTGGCTGCTTCAGTCACTATGTCTAATGGTTCCATTCACTCATACTGCGAGCACCAGCGTAACTCCAACAAGGTAGTTGCTCCCATAAGGTCATCAATACTTAGTCTCACTGTTGTAAGCAAAATTAAGTTTTAAAATAACAGAAATAGAAAAAACAAGTCTGTTGAAGTTCATTACAATCAACTCCCCCAATGGCTCAGCTCGAAAATGCATTGAATAACTCCCTAAAAAGGCCACAAAGTCCCACATTTGAATTCCAGTCAGTACTGAGTTAACTGATGTCAGGTGTCAGTCAGGACCCGTAGTTAGGGCACTGCTTCTGGGTTTCCATCCCTATCAGTGTCAGTAACTCCTGCTGGAAAGTGGGTGTCAGGCAAGGAAAGAATCACACTTGGCTTTGATACCCTCCACAGGTAAACAGCCTTCCGAAGCTATCTACCTGGGCTCACACTTGAAGAAAGCAAACTTAGATGCTGTATCAGAGGCCTGCCGATGCATCTGGAACCCGAGCCCACTGAGACTCAACCATCAGTAGAAAAAATGTTTTAAATCAGCAACAGAAATAGAAAACACAAAAGCTGGTTAAAAGTTAATTATAATCATTTGTAGCTGACTTTCCCGGATAGTTAAATATATGAGTGAATTTTGTGAATTAGCGGTTATCAGAATGTCAGTGTTAGGCATTCCACCATCACAACTCTTGGCTGAGGCACCCTGCCCTTTCAACCAGCAACTTTCAAAAGGGCTAGTCCAGCCGCGACAGAGAGACAATTGTTATTGTTGGCCCGTGCAGCTTAGATTGGAAAGCTTCCAACTGAATTTACAGTTAGGATGTTGTAATAAAGCTTTGCATGAGCCATTACAGGGGCAGCATTACAAAGGCACAGTAAAACACTACACTGATACAGAGAGCAGCATTATCAGGAGTAAAAGGATAATATACTCCCTTTACTGCACCAAACATCGGCCCATCAATATCAGGAATATATTCTTCATTCTTCTGTACTGTGCACAGGGTTAATGTTATAAGATAGTCATTAATAAATCCAATAGGGAATTCAGGAGAAAATTCTTTACCCAGAGTGGTTAGAATGTGGAACTCGCTACCACAAGAAGTAGTTGAAGCGACTAGCATAGATGCATTGAAGGGGAAGCTAGGTAAACACGAGGGAGAAAGGAATACAAGGATGTGCTCACAGGTTAGATGAAGTAGAGGGAGGAAGCTCGGGTGGAGCATAAACACCGGCATGGATCTGTTGGGCCAAATGTTTCTGTGCTGTACATTCTATGTAATGTAATTCTATGTTATCAGGTGCATAGAGGTAATGTACTCCTTATTCTGTAATGGTACATGAGGTCACCATTATCAGGATTTAGAGGCTACATACTCCTTAATTGGTTGAACAACTTCTTAAATTTTGCACAAGGTGTATTTTGTAACACTTTCCACTTTGCAGCTTAACGAGTTTTTTTTTTAAAAGACTGCCACCAGTGTATTACATATATTTACATTATATTTGCATTTGTATCTAGCATCACTTCAATACAGCTTCTCAAAATAAGTTCTTTACATTTGAAAAGTCCATTACGATTTATTTTCTCTTTTTATGGAACAGTTCCCAGCCAAAAGGATAGGCAGGCAAGTGACCTCTCCTCGAGCTAGTGACTAGGTTTGCAACAATAGACCAACATGATGCCCAACAATTCTCCCTTCCTCCATGCTATGTGCCTTACTCCTATAACATACATTGGCTCAGGAGTTCAGCATTCGAGGAAGTAGAGACACAGACCATGTCCTGAAGCGTGCAATCAATACCCAGGAATAACGATCAGGAAGGGAATGGTAGAACAGAAGCAGTAGAGGAAAGGAATTGAGGAACTGAGAAGGGCCTAAGAGGGAGGGGACTGAGGGAGAAAAGGGGACAGGCAGCTCAAGAACATGAGGAGGGAGGTGCAAATGGCAGAGTAGGGAAGGTGGGAGGAGAAAGAGAAGTGTAGAGTGAAGAGAGCAAGATCACAGGTGAGAGATGAGAGAGAGAGAGAGACCAGGAATGGGATAAGAGAAGAAAAATAAGTGGTACACAAATGCATCTGCTCTAAAGTGCACTTTACTTATTGATCGCAGGTATCACATAGTAACATATAAGGAGAAAATCACTAGAGTGATAGAACACTCAAGCTATTGCAAGGACAGGACAACATAGGGCTGATGGCAACATGGAATCTCATCGGTCTTGACCAATTCTTGGATGGGATACAGTTTTATGGGCACTGTCCAGTATCTTGCCCAAATGGCTATTCTTCACGGGTGTGAGCCTAAAGAGTGAGAGTATTCAACTAAAGCCACCTTGTCTCTTTATAGATGCCGAACTAAACTATTGTGTACTTCCAGCACTTTGTTTTTATTTCAGATTTCCTCAGTTCTGTACTTGGTCTTTGTATCTTCTATCCGCACTTTCTTTCATTCTTTTCCTCAGTCCTTTCATTCACTACTGTTTCTGTTGGTGGAGATATGTGCAGTGGGTCTCAAAAGTAAAACATGAGGGTGAAATTCCTCCTGTCTGTAATGTTTCCAAAAGCTGATATTTTTGGCAAAATTATCAACAGAAGGAATTCCACAACAAACCCCTGCACCCAAAATAGAGTCGCAACAGATTTGAAGTTCCTTTATTTTGGACACGCTTCACTTTCCCCTCGCACGGTACAATGGTTTTTAGGCACCTTCAGGGTGTATTACTGTCATAAATGAAGTTGTCCAGTGAATGTTATGAAGCCGTACTCGGTCAGCTGTTTTGCCATCCATCGGATTTTTTTTTCCACTGAAGTTCAAACAAAATAATGCAGCATGTTCAACGACATGTTCATGGAGTCATCAGAACCCACAGATTCACAAATCTGCTCGCCCACAGACAGATGCCCCTTCGCCAGGGCAAAAGATCACCCATAATTCACTCATGCCCACAACGCAACTGGAAAGAGTAGCCTCCTTTAATTAAGTGTCACCACCGAGATATCTGCTATGCAATGTATATCATCTGAACCCAGCCAACTCTTCTGGAATCCAGTCAAATATTGTTATGGACCTGAGAACATTCACCAACACGGTCATAACCCTGTGACTGTCACTTAACTCAACAGTCAGCAGACAATGGCACATTCAACAATTGCCCCTTCTTTCCCCCCAGGCCTGAACCAGTGCTGTAAAAATGAGGATGCGACGGTGCCAGATAACACACCCGGCACCAAATGATCGCAGCTTATAGAAAATCACACACCTCAGGATTTCTCTTCCAAAAAAACTAATCTCAAGAAAATAATTTTATAATTAAAAAATGAGGCAAATTCCAGGACTCAGGTTTCAGTGGCTGACAACCAACCTCTCCCCACCTCTCTCGCTCTTTCTCCCCTCCCCATCCTGCCTTTCTCTCTCTCTCTCGCTTCCCCACCCGGCTCCTCTCTCTCTTCCCCCCAACTTCTCCCCTCTCGCTCTCTCTCTCTCCCCCCTCCTCTCTCGCTCGCTCTCTCTTGCCCCCCCCTCCATCTTCTCTCTCTCTCTTCCCCCCTTCTCCCCTTTCGCTCTCTCTCTCTCTCTCTTCCCCCATCCCCGTCTCCTCCCTGTCTCGTCCCCGCCCTCCGTTTCCCTCCCCCCGTCTCACTCGCTCTCTCTTTCCCCCGTCCCCATATGTCTCTCTCTCTCTCTTTAACCCCCTGTATCTCCCTCTCTTCTCCCAGTGTCTCTCTCTCTCTCTCTCTCCCCCATTTCTCTCTCTCTCTTTCTATCCCCCATCTCCCTCTCTCCCTCCCTCCCTCTTTCTATCCCCCGTCTCCCTCTCTCCCTCCCTCCCTCTTACCATCCCCCGTCTCCCTCTCTCCCTCCCTCCCTCTTACTATCCCCCGTCTCCCTCTCTCTCCCTCCCTCTCTCTTCCAATCCCCCGTCTCCCTCTCTCTCCTCCCTCCCTCTTACCATCCCCCGTCTCCCTCTCTCCCTCCCTCCCTCTTACCATCCCCCGTCTCCCTCTCTCTCCCTCCCTCCCTCTTCCAATCCCCCGTCTCCCTCTCTCTCCCTCCCTCTCTCTTCCTAA